>NC_044601.1:59325716-60072513 GCF_901933205.1 Camarhynchus parvulus
CGTCTTTCCGTCCGTCCGTCCGTCTTTCTTTCCGTCCGTCCGTCTTTCCGTCCGTCCGTCTTTCCGTCCGACTTTCCGTCCGTCTTTCCGTCCGTCCGTCCGTCTTTCTGTGTCTCTGTCTGTCTTCTTTTTCTTCCTTTGCCCTGAGGGTTATTTTGAGGGACAGATTTCTTCTGTGGGACCTAACCAACATTTTCCACAGGGCAGGGGAAACTGGAAGGTAAATGATTGTTGTATTAAACACGTTTACAACAATACATATACATATATATATATTACAGTAATACATTACACCCATATTTATATATAACAGTGAACATTACAACTACAGAGTCCATCCCCTCCAGGGGCTTTTCCTGAAGCACCCAGCCAGGAGCATCTGCAGCTAATCCAGCAGCGATCCAATGAAGGATATTGCTGCCAGACTGCCACAGAGCCCTGGCATGTCCAAAGCTTCTCCAACCCTCTCCTGGGGTCTACCCTCGTGGGGTCCATCTTCTTCTGACATTATTCATCCCTCCAGGGCTCCCCATCTTCTCCTGGGACTCTACCCTCGTGGGGCCATCTGGTTTCTGCATTGCTGCGCATTCTCCCTTCCAGCTCCTCACTGCATCTTCTCCTGGGACTCTCCTGGTCCTCGCTGCAGCCCTCTCTGGGACTCTCCTGGTCCTCGCTGCAGCCTTCTCTGGGACTCGCCTGGTCCTCGCTGCAGCCTTCTCTGGGACTCTCCTGGGGTCCTGGGAATCTTAATCTCCTCCTGCAGTCTTTACACCAGCCATGCAGCTCTTCTTGCAGGCTTCATCTAGCTCTGACAATCTTCCTTCTGCTTCTTGCAGGCTTCTGACTCTCACTCCTTGGCTGACTCCACCCTTTTATGGCCATTGTACCTAATTGCTTACAGGTGTATTAAGTATCCGTGCCACCTGTTCTTAATTGGCCCCAGCTGCAACTCATTGGGGAATACTGTGCCCCCTTACCATTCTCCCTACAAATGATGGAGTGGGGCTGGCACGAGCACCACCATCCCAGCTGCAAAGAGCACCCAAGAAAGAAACCAAAGGGGCCAGATTGGAAACCTCTCTTGGACTACTCTTCCTCTCACTCCTCCCCCTGGGCCCAGAAGACCAGGAGTGCATGGGGGCTGGTCCCTGAGGTGTGCTGGGCTTGCCAGAAAGCCCTGGCTGTGTTGAAGCAGAGTGGAGTTTCTGAAGCCAACATTCAGGTTTCTGTATTAGGACTGAAACAAGGACAAGTCCACACTTAATTAAAATAATGTGTTTATCTGGGCTTGTGCAAGGATCATGTGGTGTTCAAGGCCCAAAGCTGAAGGTGCCTGTGTGACAGGGGTGTTGCACTCAGATTTTAGTGAACTTCTACCTCCTGTACACACAATACTCCTGGGGCATCTGCACAATGTATGCTCTCAGAATTGCTCTCCCCAACAGTGATGTGATCTCGGATTTATTCTATGGATAAAACCCAATCTTGATGAGCTTTCTGGTGAGAAATTATTCTGGTTTTAACACTACTTTCTTGTGTCCAGGACTCCAAAGTGAAACTTCCTGCACTTTTCCCCTGCCTGGTGCCTTTTTCTGTGGGTCAGTCCCCCTTGAGGTTGCTTTCTGGGAAATGCTTTCTGCCATGACAGAGCATCTTCAGCTGTAGCCTCCCATGCTGTGGAGCTGAGATCCCACCATTGGAGGTGGGAATATTTGTTTTAAACTTCTTTTTTCTTCCTCTGAGACATTCCCTTTATTTTCTTATAACATAAAAACCAGAGTAGGCAAAAGTCAAGCACTGATGTATAAAATTACTTTCTGCAGTTTCCCAGATCTCACAGGAGACACACCAGTGTTCCTACATAAAGTACTTTTAAGTGGAGGGCAGTGATATCCTAAATTTGCATTTACTGTTTCTTTCTCCAGCAGCAGTTGCTTCCCTGATCTAGATGGGGGTGCATAAGGAGAGTGTTAATCAGCTATGGCTGTGCCCTGTGTGGCTATGAAATGTACCCACCTCCCACTTCCTGCGCTAGTCTGTGCTCATCAGGTGGCAAGGATGTCTGGAATGGTATTGCCAATTCCAGGCAGCCCTCACACGTTCAGTCTGCACAGGAAGGAATCCTTAAACAATTTTGATGAGTATTTTTCCATCAAAGCCTGCAACGTTATTGTAGGTGAAAACTTCTGTAAAACAGCCTTGATTTTGGACCGAAATCTCAATGTGAAAAGTGCAAATAAGTAACATAATGTAGTTCTGAAAAGCAGATAACAAAGAATGTTTAATTTGTACACTTTAGCTTACTCTGTTTCTACCTTTTTAAATCTTCACTTATCCCCCTTTTTTAATATTGTCACACTTTTACAGTGGGATGACAAAAGGAAAGAACCATTCCAAAATAGCTGGAAGAAAGCCACCCTTTTTTTTCTTTTAATTTCTCTTCACATTTTAAAACTTCAGGTGAAAACTGAGACTTGATGTGAAACAAATGTCAGTTTTATTCTTATATTTTATGTAAGGAAACCAAACACTTGAGTGTGGGGAATGAGGAGGGGATTGGAGGAAGTCACATTTTCCATCAGGCACCCTAAAGGTATCTCAACCGTAACACCGATATCCAATTTTCCAAACATAACTTTGAAGTAAAGGAGAACAGCAGCTGCCAGTCTCCTCTGACTCTTTTAGCACCCTCCTTCAATTGCTCAGAACAGTGTAATTTGTTTTCCTCACCTCATATTCAAAACTCAGACAAAGGAAACATTTGGCCCTCGTCCTGCATGAAGGAATAGGCAAGGACTGCAGTGGGGTGCAGGTGTGCAGCTCCTGCTAGCTCTGCTCTGGGCTGGATGCTGGAGGTCCTGTGGCAATGCATGCCACCAAGCACTGTGCCCTAAAGAACACATCATTGATGCAAGACTTCTGCCCTGAGTGTCCTCCTGGGTGCTGCTGCTGCAGACATGTGGATTGCAATAACTTGGGTTACTCCAGTGCCGGCAAAAAGCACATTCTGTGCTGTGCGAGTAACAATCTGCCCTGGAGATCATAATTGCCAAATGCTTTTCTGAATAACTTAGACTGTAAGACACTCTTTTAGTTGAAATAAAACATGCCCTCTCCCGTGTCTGGGTCTGTGAGCACACACAGTTTGCCCAGCCTGCCTTGGCTCCAGCCCTCTGCGCTGCGTGGACTCCCCAGAGGAAGCTCTCACTAAGGGAGCAGCAAAACCTCCATAAACAGCAGCATTCCTCCCCTAAGCCGTGGACAAGGATCTCCACCTATAAGACTGAACTGCAGAGTGATGAACAGCACAAGCCTAACAGCCCAGGAGATCCCTGTTCACATTCCATGGTTTGCCCACGTCTGCTCCATAGCCCAGACACTTCTTCATATATTGGCTCACGCTGCTCTGAGGAATTTTCCACCATTGCTATCAGGGGTTAGCCACAGCAATGTGAGAGCCTGGCTGCCAGACAGCTTCCAGCTGGAAGCAGGGCTTTGAGCACAGTGTCATCTAACCCTTCTGGGAGCAAGTGGCAGGAAAGCAGTCCAGAGAAATGCAGCTCCTCAACCAACCAGACAGAGATGGGTGGTGCTGCTTGGATAAGAGCATCCTGAGGAATATACTCAACCTGATGTTTAGGGATCAGAATAAGCCTTGAATGTATTTTCCATTCTCAGTGGTTATAACTTCTTGAGGGTTATTCCTACACTGCAAGGCTGCTGGAGAAATGTGAAATCACCACTGCTTTTACCAGGTTTTAAAAAAAGCCTCACAGATAGGGCATTGTTCCTGTAAAATGAAAAAGCAGTTGTGATTCAGACCTATATGTCCAATATATCAGGTTAAATTATTCCAGTCTAAGCCCACCTTGAAAATAAACATTTTCCTCCTCATTTAATTTCTCTGGCATATGGTTCATTTCTCCTAATCGTCTTCTGGGCAGGAAAAAAGCTCCTGTGATTGACAGCACAGACAGCAACAGATGGTACTGCCTTTGTTCAAGCAAGACAAGAGAAATAACCCTATTCAATAGCATTGTTTTCTCTCCTTAGTCACTTTTTTCTTTTATGACGAGCTATGTCGTTACCTTTTGAGTCAACTATTCAGATACACACCAACTTTAAATTAAAAAAAATAAATTAACAGAATAACCATACTTCTAGTTTTGTATTCTCTTCCAACACCTCTCACAAGTTTCAAAGCAGATGGTTTCTCACACAAGCATCTGTAAGTGTGCTGTAGTACCCTGCAAGACATTCATGGTGCAAAATTCCCTAGTGATTGCTCAAGGATGATGGCACTACTCTCTTCACTGTACCATGCAATGAATATTGGAGGCAAAAAGTTCCAAGTTTCACAAGCGCAAAATAAGTTAGTTGTGTAAGTATGTATCCAGAGTAATTATAGATACTGTTTTGAAATGGATTAGCATAAGAGGATAATTTAGATTAAAAGTGTTCAGCAAGTTTCTGCCTTGATTTCTCAAAGAATGGATTTTCTATACACAATTTTTTTCTGTGCAGTCAAAATACAGCAGGGCTGGCAAGCAAAGCTCCAGTAATCCTGACACATGGGAAATATCCTGTGTAAAGGAAAACGTCATGTTTTTAATCTATGGTTTTGGTCATCTAAACTAGTGATCTCTCTGTATTTTCTGATCTTGCTCTTTCAGAAGCTTATCAAACCCACACGGCTGCTCAGACACATCCTCCTCTTGTGGGCTGGAGGAAGTTTCTGAATGGCCTTCACAAGCCTCCACAAGCAGCTCTGAGATACAGCCTAGTATTGAATTCCCAAATTCTCCCTGGTCCCTGGGGCCAGCAGCAGCTTCTGGAGCTTCTCCAGCATCCTACCTGCTGAGCACAGAGTGCAGCTCCTGAAGTAGCCCCAGACCAGAAAATAAACAAACTCTAGGCTGAGCAGAGGAAGATGAAAACACAGGTTTAAGGACTTTCCTCAAGTGGGACAGGAACTGGAAGTTTGATGCTGTGGTGGAGGAAACAGCGTCTATAGCCCACCCATGCCCACCCCTGTGACCATCACAGAGCTGGCACAGGGAGAGCAGCTCTTGTCAGCAGCAGTGCTTGCCAGCAGCAGCTCCAGCTGGCCCAGGCTCCCTGGCAACATCCTCGCACAGACCTCACTGCCATGTCTCACGCCAGGTTCAGTTCCAGTTTTTCCTCAATTACACGGGATGTGTGGCACCAGGCAGGATCTGTCTCCTTCATCACCAAGCTGCAGGCACGCAATGCACTCGGGGCATGGAGACAAATGGGGCCGCCTCCTCCCCCTGCTGATGAAGCTTGTATCAAATAATCACATTTTAGATAGCTGGGTCTGACCTCAGCTGAAGTGCTCCTTTCCCCTTTTTCACCCTCTTTGCCTTCCCTCTGCTCCAGTGTCTCAGTCCAGTGCAGGGATCCATACTGGATTCCTGGGAACTCCTGTGGGAGCTCCTGCTGCTCTGCTCACTGCATACAGAGCATCCTACTTGCTCTGATAGTAATGTCAGACCATTAGAAATTCTGGTCGCTTTGGGGTTTCCCCTCCCCAGAAGCAAATATGTCCTCTCTGCAGTGCCCATCATAGACAGATCCCATGTGACATAGCAAATTCCTTCAAGGCAAGAGCCTGTTTGGATGCAGAAATTAATTTACAGCAGAATCTGCAACTAAGCCAAGCAGAAGAGTGTATTTTAAAAGAAATTTGCATATGTGGTGGGCAGTCTCTGGCTCATACTGCCTTCACTGAGCAGCAGTTCAGGCTTGCTGCTAGGGAGGAGGCAGATGAGGTCCCTCTCCCCTGAGGCTGCTGTGCAGAAGGGGGCTGGCACAGATGTGTCTGACAGAAGCTGTGAGTCTAGCAAAGTGTTTGTGGCCAGCTATATTTTCGACTTTAGCAAATCACTTCAGGTTTTCCCAGGTCCAGTTACAGTCACTGCTGTGGGACGGTAAATCTGTGTTTCTGACTTGCACAGGCACTTCTCTCCTGCTGGGCTGGGTGAACTCCTTTAGCCTCAGGCTTTGATGCTCCTCTTTGCTCTGCCTGCACAACCTCCTGGCATCCTTCTGCCAAAGGGAATGTTTTTTCCTAGTTTTCAGGAAAATGTATGCTTTCCTGTTTCCTAGGACACAGGTAATCTGTGCCACGTGGCTTGTTTCAGGAGGCAGAGGGAAATGGGAATGAGAATCCCATCAGCTGCAGCACATGGTAATGATATCACTTTTAGAAATTACTTGAAAGGATTGAGTTTCATCTTTCAGAGGCACCCTGAGAAGCGCAGATTTTCTCTGAAAAAAAATTTACTTAAAGCAGGGATCTGTGGCTGGTCTCCTGCATGAATTTTGACAGTAGAAAAGTGACACTGAATCTTCAGAGGAGCTAAACACTGCTGCCCTGGGGAGAGGGGTAAAATTTGCCCCAGCCCCAATTTGCCCAGGTGGCGGGGATGATCCTGGTCAGTGCCATCCAAGTTCCCTAGTGGGGTTGTGTTCCACCAGCTTTTGGCAGGCAGGCAGGCTGGCTCTGCCGGCTCTGCTGCTGCAACAGCAGATACGTGTCCAAAGGCTGCTGTGGGTGCAGAGTTTGTCTCCCTTGCTCACCCTCCTGGTGCTGGAGCTCTCTGGCAGCGGCCTGCCTCACCCATGCCTGCAGCTGGGCACAGGGAGCAGCAGGATGGGCTGATGGCAGCAACAGCTCTGCTTCTCCTGCCCCCCACCCACCCTCCGGATCCAGCCTGAGGTGGAGGTGGGGGCAGAGGCTGGGCTGGCTGCCTCGTGCTTTGGGAGTGTCTATTCTCAGAGATTTGCTAACAATCCTGTGGCTGAGCCTTTCATAAAAATACTCAGGTTTCTTTCCCACCAGAAACTGAATTTGACATTACTGAAGAAGTTAATAGAAATTACAGATGTGGAGTGATACTTGCTGAGCCAAAAGTGTCCCACTGCAGATGAACTCTTGGCCATAATTCAACGTCCCATCTGTTTTTCTTACGAACTAATGAGCTACATTAAAATCAGATCATTCATTTAATGTCTGCTTTAGCAGCTTCTGTGTCCTGAGGTTTTTTGAGGCTTTTCTAGAAATGTGCTAGAGAAATCAGCTCTCTTTATTTCTCTCCAAAGCCTGTGTTGCCTGAATGAATCTGAAAAAATGACATATCCTATGAACACATCCAGACTTCCACTCTTGGAATCATGGAATGGGTTGGACTGGAAGTGGCCCATAAAGGTCACCTGCTCCAATCCCCTGCAAATCAACCTTGAATGTTTCCAGGGATGGAGTATCCACCACCCCTCTGGACAACCTGTCCTAGTGTTTCACCATCCTCACTGTAAAAAATGTGTCTTTATATCTAATTTAAATCAAACCTTCTTTATTTTAAGGACTCTTGTCCTATCACAGCAGACCCAGCTAAAAAGTGTGCAACCATCGTTTTTATAAGCCCCCTTTATGTATTGAAAGGCCACAGGAAAATTTCAGCAGCCTTCTCTTCTCTGGACTGAACAATCTCATCTCTCAGCCTGTCTTTACAAGAGAGGTGCTCCAGCCCTCTGACCATTTTCAGCCTCACCAGACAAGAGACTCCACCTTGTTATCTTTAAATTGCCAAATATGCCAAGATGATTGACTTCTCAAAAAAAAAAAAAAAAAAAAACAAATTTTTTTTTTTCCCAAATAGAAACAGTAGTAGTTTAACAAAAAATTAAATTAATTAATACACCTTAGCAGCAATTTATTTGGAGCAAAAGACTTACCAGTGTGAGCTTTTACCTGGTAAGGCTTGTAGAAAAAAATGGTTTATTTCCATAAGGTATTATTAATAATTAAAGGCAACATGTCTCTCCATAGCATGCTGCTAACAAAGTAAATTGACATAGTCCTGCTGTGGGTGGCCATTACATTGCACTGCATTATACTGGGGAGGTGACTGTGGAACTGAACATTCTGGCAGGGGATGACAGCAAAGGCACCAGCTCAGAGTCCACCCATTTCTTAAATGAATTCAATACTTTTACTGATTATTTGGAGTAAAACCTCAGGATGTGTGCTCAAACCTGCACTTTTCAGGGATCATTTTCACCTGGAACTGGGGATGAGGTAGCTGTGGCAGGGCTCCACTGTCCAGTCTCTGTGTTTGGGGTGTGTGGCTTACACTGTACTGGAGAGGATTAATTGCTTATACAAGGTCCTCAGCTTCTCACATGACTTCAGTTTTATGTTACTGAAAGAGAAGATTTTTGGCTGCCCTGTTTGTTGACAAAACCACAGCATGGGAAGAGCAAAGCAGAGGATGCTGCTGACCTCAGCAACAGGGTAATTGTGCCGGGGGGGTGGCATGAGCCACCATGTGGATCATGGCACTATAAGCTTGAGAAACATTTAACCCCTCTAAAAGCCACAGACAGGTAAAAAGGAATGGAGGCAAAGCATAAGAAATCACTCAGTTCCAGAAAGTTCACAGCTTTCCCCACCTACGGAATCGCAGGGAGAACAAGAACCAGAACTGCTCTGTGAAGGATTTATCCACAATCCTACAACCCCATGGCTATCTGGGATGGAAACACCACTGTCTGAGGCTGGGCCACCACCAAAAAGGCTATTCTAACCCACTTTGGCTCATCCAGTGCATTTGTCTTACCATGAAGGTGAAAAGACGACTCCCAGTGTTGCCAGCAGAAAGAATTTGGGGAAATCCTTCAGCATCTGAAGGCCTAAAGGGCAAATACCTTAGACAGCATTGTTTTCACCATTAATTTTTACACTGTCTGCTGAACTGTAGTCTTTTTTATTCACTCCATGACAGAGCATTTTATTCATCTTCTGAGGCTGTGCTCACGGAAATCAATTCACATGATGCATCTTTCCCAAGGGCAGGCACCATGGGCTGGAGACACTGCCTCACTGTGATGCCTTAGGATTTTAGCTTTCATATTTTTCAAACCCTGTACTGCTTTAGGGTATAGCTCTAAAACTCCATAGCCTGTCAGCTACTGTTCTCCTGTTTTATTCAGACAAAACAATTCCTCTCTAGGCTGGTAGCTCAAGGACACCCTACTGCCCCAGGCCCCAGAAAGTATAAACAGAATTGAACTGGGGGGAGAGGCAAACTGGGGGTATATGACTTCATTACCTGAAGCTGTAACTGGAGGATTAACCCCTAACATGCCAATACACCAAACTTATAATTGTCTGAAAAACTCGTGACCATCTTCCATCTTGGGTGTAGCCCCTCTTGGAGGCTTTTGACTGCCCAAGGTGTATCTGTTGAAGGCCTTTAATAAACACATACTTTTATTCTCTTAATCTTGCCTATCCTCTGTCCTAGGCAGCCACTCCAAGGCATCAACTGTGCCTGGGAGCAGGAGAAGGAAGGATCTTCTCCAGGACTGAAGGACACTCTTCTCTTCACCTGACCAGTGAAGTGGATCTTCTCCAGGACTGAAGGACACTCTTCCCATCACCTGACCAGTGCTGAAAAGGAAGCACTGCTCTCAGAGGCCCCCTGTCTCTGTGCAGCACCTCTCCCTACCACCCCTCTGTCCTGAAGAGGCAGTCCTGATGGATCTGGCAGGTTAAAACATCATTCCTTGATATACGGCCATAAATAAGTTTCTCAGGTCCTTAATTGGCAGCAAGGATGTGTCTTTGATAAAGGGAAAACTCCAGATGACACAGACCCTTGAAGCAGCAGCAGAAGTAGCTGTGCCTATGGCACTGCTAGAGAACGGTCCAGCCAAACACTTTAGGTCTAGCTTGCTTTTATTTCTGCTTCACTCACTCCAAATCAGTCCAGGGGCTGTCATAAGGGCATGAACATTTGGTAACAAATGTGGCAGAAAATATCTGGAGGAACTCCAGAAAGTCTTGCAAGAGCTGTCCCCTCAACCAGAGTCACTGCTGACAATCTCACGACCAAAGGCTGGATGTGGTTGGTAACAGGTCTAGAAATGGTCTGTAAGTGTCTGGACCATTGTATCTATCCTTTCCTATGAATGAATAAGGGATTCCTCACGTGTATAAAACCATTGTATAAAAGTGTAATATAAACCCCCTACCATGGTGATATAACATCCTTTTCCAAATACCTTTGTTTTTTTCACCCTATGAATATTTAGAACCCAAATTAGGGAGACAAGCTTAGCTTTTCCTTGTAGGAAACTCATTCTTCTCTGTTATAAATGGTGCTAGTTGGCTGGGCTTTTACCCAGCAAGGGCTGCCAGCCCTCTAAGACAGTTTTACTTGTCTTCAGTCCATGTGGCTCTTTCCCAGTTCTTATTACAGCATAAATTTTTAAAAAATATTTTTAGTTCAAGCAGGCAAGCAGTGAATGAAAGTGAATGTGCCAGATATCCTCTCAATTCTGTCCAGTCTGCCCATTTTCTCCCTCTTCTAGGGTAAACAGATGGTTGTGGACGGGGTATTTATCACAAACCTTTTAAAAGGAGAATAAACAAAGCAAAAAGCTAGGCCTTAGCAGCACATTGCAGCTGCTGGCTTTGTACACCAGGTTTCCCAAACTTTTTCCCAACCTTCCTAAGGCTGGCTTCTTAGGTCCTCTCAAGCTGGCCCATTTGGGGTATGTATTGTTGGTAGGTGGTGATGGACATGCCTCCTCCTACCACAGTCTGATTTATTTTATCCCTTTCACGACACAGGCACGGTGACACAGGTTTTTATTATTTTGACTGCAGCCCGGACATAGTGTGTTCACAAGCAAGGGCTTGGACCTTTTGCCTAAAGATCTCAGCAGAGCTCACCAGAAAGTTGAAATCCAAATCCAGAGTGCTGCCACTTTCCTGACAGCCCCACCCTTGAACGATGGCGTCCCATGTCCCAATATATTAATAAAACAAAGACCTGAATAATCAGCTGTATACTCAGCTATACAATCACAACAGTCAAGAACTATCCCAGTAACAAGATCTTACCGTGTCAATGGATTATGGATCTGCCACAGTTCATTTTTCTCCTGGGCCCAAGCAGGAGAAGGAAAGCTGGGAGAGTTTGACCATTAATATAAACTCTGTTTTTCACTTGATAGTCTGCTCTCTTGAAGATATATTGTCTTTTATAGATCGTTGGAATCTGAGAAACTCTGTTAGGAATTATTTGTGTGACACTGGGTCATGCAAACTCTGGAATTCTGCTTACAGTCCCCAGACAAATATTTTACAGTTTATTCTGAGTATGAGAGCACACTGAGAACCTTTTGTCTTTGTGCCTTTCATCGTGCAGGGCAGGAAAAAATCTGCAGACCTGAAACTGCTTCTCAGCTTCCCACCCAAAACCAGCACGACTCACCTGAACTCAGCACCCCTCCTGCACGTGCAGAGTTTGAGTTGAGGGTGCAGTCAGAACAGGGGCTCTCACAAGATGTTCATTACTGCTTGTTGGGTGGTTAAAATAATGAGCAATTGTTTCTGTGGTATTTTAGCTGTGTGCAGTTTTGGTCCTGGCCAGGGCAATGGAATTGCAGAGAAGAGCATATTTCAAGTAATAAATTTTGAAACTTGAGGGGAAAAAAAGGTGAATTAAGAGGAAGCCAAAGATTAGGGTTAGATCTTGTTTAATCCAAACTAGGATACCTATCCCTGACAAAAATGTTGACCACGGCTATTCTCTTGGCACCGTGTCTGTTCTCTCCCCACCCTGCTTTCTTGGAAGTCACTGTGCTCTGGCTCTCCAATTAGAGACGGATAACTGATGAATTGCACACTGGAAAAAGCTTATCACACTGCATTATTTGTTCCATCCCTGAGCCCCACCACCCCTGTGAAATCTATTTCTTCGAGTTTGAAAGGGACTTGGATAAACCACCTGGCCATCCCATCTGGGACAATCAACCGTCTGCTCCAGGCAGTTTGTCACAGAGCAGTGAAAAGGTCATTGATGGAGTGAATGTGTCTCTGGTACATATTTTGGAGCAAGGGTTTGTGCAGATGAGCTGGCAGAGGCTGAGCAGTGTTTTGGAGCATCATCCAGACTGCAGCTCTCCCGTAGCTGGGAGCTGAGGCCTGAGTTTCTGCCCTTTTAGAGGATTGCTCAGTTTAGGTGCATGGACGGGGTGAGAAAAATGTTTTCAGGCTGTAAAAATGGAGGGATGAGGTAGCAATGGTAATCCCAGGCTGCTGGAGCATATCACCTCAGGGTACTGCCCTGGGGAATCCAAGAGGCGCTGGACAGCGGGTGGAGAGACAGGACCTCAGCCCCAGGTCTCATATTATATTGGAAAGGAAATTCCAACGTCAAGCAAGGCAAGAGGACTTCCTGACTGATGGAAAAGTCAGAGTTGGGAAGAATCCACATCTTTCTGAAATGTCATCTGCACTGGGTGAGGGCAGAAGCCATGTGATGGACCTGGATTTGCCCTACCCTCATCCTCCACAGCTGGTGGGATAGCTCCACTTTGGGAAACACCTATAAAACACGCTTCTCTGCTGTGTACCTCAGGGAGCTGGTGTGACTGCAAACCACACACAGCTTGGGCACCACAAGCCCAACTGCACAAAGCACTCACTGCACCACCACTGCCTGCAGAATTCAGTGGCTGCAGGTTACAGGAGAACAAAATGTTTAACCACGGAGAAAGTGAGGCTGGTGATTGTAAGCCCTTTTTGGGTGACACACACCTGGAAAGCCCCATGAATCTGTCTTCCCCTTGGTGGCCCACTCTGGAGGCTCTCCTTGGGAGGAGGGTGGTGGGTTTTGCCTGAATCCCTGTTACTGACCAAAACAGCCACAGAAAAAGGAGCAGATCACAGAAGGTTTCAGTGAAAACACTTCATTTGCTCCCGTGGGTTTGGAGTGGTCAGCACAGACATGGGAAAAGATTTGAAAGGTGCCAGGTTGAGGTCTGAGGGCTCTGCCTGAGGCTGCTATAGCACTGAGCCAAAGGGCAGTGCAGTGCTGGGTGTTCTTCCTTGGCACCAGAGAGAGAAGACTCCATCCCTGTGCTGCTGCAGGAGTGGTGGAAATTCCAGCCAGATCGGGGGGTGGGCAGCCCTATGCGGGCAGGATGAGGAGTGTACCCAGGGAGCAATGAGCCTAGAGAGCTACTGTGGCCTGGGAATCCAGAGTTGGTCAATGTGTCGTGGTGGCACAGGACAGGGTCACCCTCATCCCTTCTCATCCCTTCAGCTGTGGCCTGTCTCTTTTACTGTCTCAGTGGAGACTTGCTTGTGAAACTGCAGGCGCAGATTATCTCTGTGTCTGCTATGGAGGAATTATCACTGCAAGCAGGATTAGCTGCAAGTGAAGGAGCCACTAATGTTTGATTACAGATACAAGCCTCTCTGGGCCACAGAATACTTTACAATTTATTTTTTTTTTTTTTAGTAATACCTCTGTTTTGTTGCCTCTTGAAACAGTAGTCTTCAATTTTACATACTAACCTCACCAGTAACCCATTTACCCAATGTCATTATGAATAACATGGTTATAAGAGCCAGTCCTCTTTCTCATGGAGCAGGCTTTGCCTGCAGACAAGGTGGGAAGCAGCTTTTCCTCAACAGTTTTTGCATTTTAGCTGATATCTCATTACCTGACATTGACAGACCCATGTGCTTCACTTCATCTTGGGCTGCTGATTAGCAGAGAGAAGCACATCCTGCTGCCAGACAGCAACAGGACAAACACAGTGGCAGTCGTGTGTGAGTTCAGCTGGCAAAGGCTGGAAGGGTGATGTTAGGTGTGCAAATGCATAGCAAAGAGGAAGGGAAGGGGTCAGATTTTATTTTCTTAGTCAGCACACCTGCAACACACACCAGCCAAAAACAAAACCAAACCTTTTAGGTCAGTCCTTTTCTCATCTCCAGATCAGGAAGATCTGTTTATCTCAGTGTGAAGCATTTTCAGTGTTTCATTCTAGCAGAAAGTTAATTCAAAACTCTGCTATTTTGATGTCCTGTTATTTTAGATTCGGGCCACGTGTTTGAATGAGTGTATTTGATCATTTGGAGATCAAGAATGGAGAATGAGAATCAATTCCTCCATTGTTTTTTTACTTCTGAGTCCAGAATTTCTGCCTTTTGACAATGGTTTTGTGGGACAGCTATTCCTAGCTGAAGGCCATAGAGCAGAATAATGGGCAGCAAATATTTCTGCAGATGGGATTCTGTTCAAAAAGATTGGAACTAAAAGAGCAAAGTCTAAACTCTGCTATAATTGGGACCAAAAAAATGTATGTAGCATCAAACCACAAGAGCAGCGATGAGCAGGGACCAGGTGGACTCTATTAGTGAGCAAGGAAGAGAAGGAATCTTTCTTCTTCCTAATAGCTGCCAAGAAACATGCTTGTTTCAGCTTTTGCATGAAATGATAGATGGTGGCTTTGAAGCCTGAATCTCTTTGGTTTTATTCCTTCTCCTTTTGGGACATGGGTGCTGTGGGTGTTCATTACTCACATTGGAAACATTTGCCACAGGAAACTCCTGGAACATACTTTGGAAAGCTATGAAAGCCCTAATGTCAGCCGAAAACATCAGGGCTCTCCCAGCACTTGCTGAATCAAATTATTAAGTGCCAAGATACATTAATGTTTGTCATCCCCGATTTTACAAAATCCAGATTTTTCAAACGCCCTTCCTACCTAGAAAGTCCTCTCTGTTTGAAAAGTGAACTCCATTTTGGTGGCAGCAGCTTCTGCAGAATCTGCAACTGTGTTTTCTGAAGTCTTGCTTCACTCTTCTGTAAATTCTCTTCCTCCTCTGTTTCCCTGGTGAAATAGCCAGAATATTTGCACTTTTTAAAAAATCAGGGTTTTCAGTAGACATAAAGCATAGGCTAATGAGCATCTTCTGCAAGACAATTTAGTTAATTAATATTTATATACTGCAGCAAGGCTCAAGAGCTAATCTATGAAGTGTTATTTAATAATTCTGAATATCTGCCTTGGGAATCCAAGATTGAAATTCACTGCAATTGAATCAAGTTTCAATTAAGGGTTCCTGCCATTAAATCCTTAACACAGGAGCAATAAACACAACAAAAGCATGAAGCAAGAAGATGCAATTCTGCCTGGCAAGCCTGTGGGCTGAGATAATCAGGATAACCACCTCTGTTCCTGGCAGTGAAAAGTGAGTGTCACTGAGACAACGTGGTCGTGTTTATCCTTGGGGGCAAGCACTGAGCCCACAGGAGCTGAGGTTTCTGCTCCTGTGCCATACTTGGCTGGTGGAGAATGAGAAAAAGGGAAGACCAGCTCTTGGCTGCCTCCAGTCAGCTGGAGCACTGTCCCAGCCCCCTCGTGTCTGTGGGGGGCTAGCATTGTCCCTGGGGGGAGTGCTGCAGGCCCACATCCCTCTCTGTGTGTTGCTGAGTAGGAAATTACCATGGCAAGTGGCAGGGTACCAGCCAACACTGGTACTCTTTGTGCTGGTGACACAGGCAAACAGCCCCCAGCTGCAAAGGGCTCACCCCTCTCACTCCTCTCCAGCCAGGGTCTCTCCTGTGGCATTGTCCTGCTGTCTCCCAGAGAAGGAAGCAGCATATGGAACAGAGAATCCCTTCTCACCATCATCAGGAGCTCTCTTACCATCACTCAGCAGCCATCACCTTGCAGGGCTGGGCATCATTCCTAGGACTAATGATGCCTTCTTCAGTAACGCTGTTGCAGCCTGGTACTGGTGAAGACTTGCTCACAGACCAAGGAGCTACTTGCTTTTGGAGAGGTTGGGTGTGCTTGTGGATGCATGTACAGAACTGCATCCTGCAGTTATGGCTTTCCAGAGAATACCAGTGGGTGGTTCAAAAAGTAAAATAAGGATGTTATTATTATACACATATAATTTGATTCTTTCAGTCTGAAATAAGCCCCCGGTAAATTTATATTTACTTGGCAGTGAAAACATAAAACTTGGTTTGGCAATTACATTTAGGAAAACATTAGGAACTCAAGGGAGAAAATACTACTTGGCCGAGCATGTTTAACTAATGCTGAGAAATGGGGCTCTATGAATCTGAATTCAACCCAGTTTTTTAAAGCTACTTACCCGGTCTCCTTCCACTGCTGGCCAACTGACAGAAATTCAATATTTTTCTTCTAGTGAATGAAAAGCATAGTCAGGAACAGCCATTGGGTCAGGTTCATATGCAAAAGCTCCTCTTGTGCTTTTGTTTCCTAATTGCTTTTGGAAGGGTTTTTCGGACTGGGCTGACGCAGTTGTGTGTGTGAATTTCCTGGCAAATAAGAAAGGTGACTGTGTCCAAAAGACATTTAAGAGTGTGAATTCACAGCCTTTCCATGTCTAATCAAGGAGCGTAAACCATTAGCCACATGTTCCCCATTTCCATCACATTTTTTCACACTTAAACAAAAACATGCCAAAGGAAAGGTGCTACATTTTTTAATGCCCCCAAATAGGAACCACAGGAGTCCATTAAATGCTGTGGTCATTTCCAGCATACAAATCAATTTTCCTTGTGGTGGTGAAGTGGTGAATAATGCCTGGTTTGTTTAAAGGAGCATGACTGATTTTGGATGAAGGATCCTGTCACTTTGGCATTTTTAGTTTTATTTATTGCATGCAAGCGTATAAAACCTGGTACTGGTCTCAGTGCCAGGCTCACTAGTGGAAAAGCTGAAAGGACCACATAACGTCTGGTGCAGCAAAGAAGATCTCCTTCTGCAAGGCATTTTCTGGACTCCTGAAAAATTATTTTGATTAACATGGCAGAGAAGGATTTCATCAGTTGGCATCTACTGGCTTTATTTTTTCTTCCATTTTGCCTGTGTCAAGATGAATACATGGAGGTGAGCAGAAGATCTTATAAACCAGTGGCCAAAATATTGCAAAGTCACCACCAGACTGGTCACAAAGGTTCCAGAAGCAGGGAAATATTGAAACAGCGGCATCAACTTATAGAGTGGACTGTTGTTAATAGCACATCTACAGACCATAATGTCCTGAGACCAGAGGTAGATGATGTAGAACTGACTACCTCAGATAGAGTCCAGGTACTCTGAATTAATCTTCTAAAGATATCTTTAAAGCTAATGAGATTTTTTTTTTTTGCTAACATTACTAGTGATATATTTATGGAATAGTTTTTATTAAAGCTGTGTATTGGTCTGTATCCTGCTGGGCTGCTTTACAGGATCTTTTAATGAGCTGGTAGAATCAGCAGTGGTTGGGGACATTGGTTTCAACACAGGCAGCAGCGCTTTTTTCTGTTGAAACTGTGAACTTGCGAAATCATATATGCTGAAATACAGTCTCTTAATTATCCCAAGGTATTAATTATTTAATATATTAAATATATTCAATATTTCTAATTCATTTAGATGTGAAGGAAAATTATAGCATTGCTAGAGGTATTTGGAGAGATTCAATTAGCAGAGAATAATTTTACTTTAAAATTATGTATAAAAAGTATATTTCTTGAGCTTGAGACAAAAATAATGAAATTCTAAATGTTAAAAAAAATTATTCTAAGGAGTAGCTTGAAAAAAAACCAGATACTAATGTAATGAGTAGATTTAATTATATAAATCAACTGAGAATTTAAGAAGAAAAAAAGCTTGGAATGAAATTCTAAATCATCTGCAGTATCTGCATTTCAAACTGAGAATCTTTTTATGCCTTTCATGGCACTTTGCATACTACAGTCATTAGTTTATAACACAAGGAAAATGGCATAACTTGATTATACACAAAATATTGCAGTCCAATTCTGAAAGACAAAATCTGAAGGGCAGAAGATGAAGCTTTTTCTAGGACTAGGCAAAACAAAATTCCACTCAAATGAAGGGTTTTTTTTGATCAATGTGTTTTATTAACAGCAAGAACATGAGTGGTTTTTCCTACAGCTGATACAAATATTTGAGTCCTGTATAGTTCACCTTTTAGCCTCTGGGGTTTTAAAATTTCTTCAGATCAAAATATGATATTTTGAATTGCCAAAATCAATGACATGCAGATAAGTGTTGAATAATAACCTATATTATGATAAGCACAGAAGAGGTCTGATTTTAATCCTGTCCTGGGCTTGAAGAACTGAAACACATCCAAGTAAGGGAATATGTTTAATACACTGTATTCCCGGTATTAAAACTTCACAGTGCCTTGCATTTTGTATTTCTTGGTCAGGAGTTAAATGTTCCTCCAGTGCACTCAGCAGAACAGATATTTAACTGTAGGCTTGTTAAACTGTGCTTGCAGAATGTAAGCAGTGTAAACCATAAGCTGTACAGTTCAAAGAGCCAGCCAGTGTGTGCAGACCTCTTTACTGCAGGGAGAATTCTGCAGCTGTGTGCTGCGGACCTTGTACAGAAGATTCCCCTTTAACACCACACAATTTTAGATAACACAGGATTTAATGCAAAACCACAGCTTTTTAGGGCTCAAACTTTCCCCCACAGAAAGTGTGTTCAGGCTGCATGTGTCTCTTGTCAGAGTGTTTAATGCAACTTGTCTGGAGCTGCCTGCTGGGGAACAGGTTGTGACAATAAAAACAAGCCCAGTGATCCAAGTACAGCTGATGGCAGTCATTTACCTGCCAGCCCATCTCCAAGAAGCAATCTTTTCTGGGGAAATGATGCAATTTTTGGCTCACTGAAATGAAATGGAGCACTAGCAGATGCACGACAGGGATAATCAATCACACAATGGTTATGCAATATGTGTTTTCCACTTCCAGACTCCTGGAATTTCTAGGCAGAGGAAAGGTGGCACTGAAATGGCACTGAAATGCTTTAATTCATGTCAAATCTCTCTTTTTCCCTTGAGTTATATGGAAACTATTCGATTCCTATTTCCTACTTTCTTGTTTGTTTTAGATGGAATAACTCTACCAAGATGAAGAGAATTTAGGCTGGGGAATTTCACATTCTTGCTGAAGTGTTTCAAAGGTCTCATTCCCTGCTGTGGAAAAGACATGATATTATTTGTTCTTACTATCTATTGTATGTTACTACTATTTGTTGTCTTTGCTGCACTGAGTGCAAGGCCAGTTTCCACACTGCTGTTAACTCATGTAAAATATAATGTGCATTTTTCAAGAACGAGAACTCTTAGTGACTAAGCAGAGTCATGTCAGACCATTTTTCCATTTCAGGTTGCTCTTTGAAAATCTTTAACCATCACTAGCCAAGCAGTGTTTTACCCTGATTTTTGGCAACTTTTGTTTGTTTCTTTGCTTGGAGAAGGGGCATGGAGGGCCTAAGTGCCCACAGAGACAGATATTTTGCATTCAGAACAGAAGCCAAGAATGGTGGAGGTGCATCACTCATCTTCTGCATTGTCTTAGACAATAAAACAGAAATTCATAAAATTAATCAGGAAGTGAAAAAGGGTCAAAGGCTGGGTCTTCAATTATGACTTGTTCACAGCTTTAATTTAAGGGAATTTCATAGACCATCTGTTGCCTAGATTATTCTCCTATATACTAAATCATGGGAATTTCAGCAGATAGCCTCAGAAATAGTTCCAGTTTTCTATCAGTGTTAGGATTTCAATGTGGCAGATGCATTTCACAACCTCCTAAATTATATTCATGTTCTGGCAGCAAAGCCAAAGATTCACTGACAAAATTTATGGACAAATGGCTGCAAAGGATGCCTTTGGCAAGTAGATTGCAGCTAATCTCTATGTCACATTTGAGTGTAATTTTACTTTAGGAAGATGTTTTTCCTTTAAATGTACTGTTCATGAAATTATCTGATTTTAAAGATTAGAAGAAAATCCTAAATTTTCCTCATCCTTGGCAGCTAACCATGAATATTTTTTTCTCCTAGTGAAAGAGTAAAGGTAATAAATTAATTATTTATGACTTGCACAAACAGCTATTTTTAAATCAGTGGAACTGTTGCATACAACCAGACTGGCAGGACTTGCCTTATTTCACACCTAAGAACCTAATGAGCTTTTTTTAGGTAATGCCTAATAGCACTTGGTTATGACCATCGCTTGTATCTATTTTATTTTAAAATAGCTGTTTCTCTAATAAAGTTGTTCAAAATTTCAGTACATTGTCTGAAAAAGACAAATTGCATCTGCACAGATAGAGTCTTACATGCAGCTCCCTTTGCTGAATTCATGTTTTCCCTCAATTACAATCTGTTCTAAGTCTTCGGATTTTTTTTAGGCTGATAAAACTTATTTGCTCTTGGCAGGTGTGTATTTAGTTCACCTTCCCATTTAACAAGAATATGAAGCACTATCTAAAAACAGCTGGCGTTTTTAATCTCAATGCAAAAATCAGTCATTCTTTTAGGGGGTACAACATGCTTGCACAATTCCAGTGCTCTCGTACTTGGCTCTCTTTCAAGGACTGAAAATGGGCTGAAACCAGAGCTACTTCTTCTCTCATACCAGGAATATTATTAAAAGTGCATTTGGTGATTGTCAGTTATGTCCTGCCTAACAACTGGAAGAGACAAAACAGCCAGAAAAATACAAACAGGTTCTCCAGGAAGAGAGAGTTCAAGAGGCAGAACCTATTTTTCTCATTAAGTATAGACCTTGTCCAGAATTAATCTAAAAAGCATAGCCTTGACCAAACCCCATAAGTATGAAGCCCTTCTGCCCATTGGCAAGTCTTCACTTTTCCATAACTCTTTGATTATGAAGGATATTTCTTTAGCTGTCAAGTCAGTTTTTATTCCCATGGTAACTCCACCATCACTGGTTCCAGCTGGACAGGGCATGTGTCTGTGTCTTTGGAGGAGCTGCAGTATTTTGGTGTTGTCATGAAATGAATTTCCTACAAGTTTCTAAGCCTCCTGAAATGAATGAAGTCTGGGGGTTTGCTTGGTATTATCCAAAACACAGGCAGAATGTTTCAGATGACATCAGTGATGACCCTGAGGGCAGGAATACAGCACATCTGTGTGCTCATTTGACAGCTCCCATCCTGACAGAAGCTCATTTTCTGACACTAAACCAATAAGTCTGCATTGGGCAAGTAATTTGCCAATGACAAAGATTAGAAAAAAGAAAGGGAAGGAAAGGCAAATAGTAGAATGATTAAAGAAAAGTAGTAGTTGGATTGGTGTGACTATCCAACTCCAGATTTTAAGAACTGAAAGTTTGCATCTCAGGATATTAGGAAAGAATTCTAGGGAAAAGAAACAAAGATGGAACAAATGAGGAGGCAGAGAAATAAAATCAAACACTGAACCTTGGCTTTCTCTGACATACTGGAAAATCTATGATAACTAAGTTATGAAACTCAGTCAGAATTGAATGAGTCTCCATTAGTATAAACACAATAATATGGAAAAGAAAAACACTCAAACAGAGCCATTATTAAACTGATTACTACAGTAGCTGAGCTGTACATAATGAACCCATTACTTTATTTATGCTGCTCTATTAGTCAGCATATAGGTTTTCATGGGTTCACATTCAACACTACACATTATCAAAAGCCCCTAACACCTTGTGTTGTGGTAAGTTCAAATTTTTGTCTTGTGTTTTTTTAGGGTGTCCCAACTTTAGTAGCCTGTAAATAAATACACAGGTCTATGATCATGAAGAGGAATATGCTGCACAGATTTTTTTTAGTATCTTCTTTGGGTGGTCCCAACACAGTTTTATTTATGTTTAATGGAGGATAGTTCACTGCTGAAGGTCAAATCAAGTCCCTTGTGTCCTAACACTGGTTGTACATAGGCATGTTTGTCATCAAAGGTCAGCTGAAATGTGGGATCAGGATGTGAATCTAATTGAAATATTCATCTAAATTTCATTAGTTGGTATTAATTTATTTTTAAAACCTTCATTATTTAACAGGACAAGCTGGTTTTTTTAAATATTCATTATATATTTTTGAATGCTTCAAGAGCTATTCCTTTAAATCTTCCAAAAATAACGTCTTCAGGGATAACTTAACTATGTGAAAATTTCATGCCAGATAAGAACTGTTTTGAAAACTTACCAAGTATATAAACAGAAATATATAATGAAGACCCTGTAACCAACATGCGTAAGATTGATGTCCTCCATGAATGAGCCACTTAAAGCTTATTTTTGTGCACTTAGCCCCCCCAGCCTGGACCGCAGAATCCAGACTGCAGTTCCTGCTGCCGAGGTGACTTTGGAGTTCGACTCTACCAAGGGCCCCCAGGACCTCCTGGGCCCCCTGGGATGCCAGGTAAACATGAAGTTTAACTCACTTTTTTATCAGTGTAATTGTAGGCTATTCTATGAAATATCAGAGAATGGTCCAAACATCAGTATTTAGGGACAGATTCAGGAACAAGTTTTTCTATCATTTCAGAGGAGACAGATATTTTCAGTTATAGTCTAAGATATTTTCCATTGAAAACCTATTTGTTATTAAAATTCAGCTTTCACAAATTCATACTGAAAGTAATCTTATCACACCTCTAGGAAAAATTGGTGTCTCTTAAAACAGCATGAAGTTCCCAATACACTTGGAAGAACTTGTTCCCTGGAGCTGATTATTGTCATCACCTTTGTATATCCAGCTATGTTACTGTGTTCAAGGGCTTTTCTTCATCTAGCATACTGCTAGCCAATATTTTACAGAAACATAATGCTTCTGTTCTCCCACAGAAATTCCTTCACTTTCTTCTTTCATCTTGTCTTTCATAATAAAAAAAAATCCTCTTTTTTAACATAAAAATGTCCACAGAAGAACAGCATACACAAGAAAAGTATATACTTTGATCTGATAATTGATATGGAAATAGAAGAGTCTAGAAAAGGGAAAATGTTGGTTGCATGCTGGTGTCAGTTTGTTATATCATCTACCTTCAGAGATTTGGAAATCACCATTCCTGAAGCAGAGGTACAACATAAATTAGCAGGTCACTGAAAGACAGACTTGTCTCCTCTTCAAAAACTTACATCTTCTGTTAACACAATGAAAATGCAATTCAGTGATCCATTACTTACTAATAAATTGTTGGATTCTTAGAAGCAGGATATGATTTTATACTAGACCCACATTTTCAAGGCTGCAGCGGACACACTGGGGCATGGCCTAGTCCCAGCTTTGCCCTTCCTTCCTGTCTCAGTTCCACTTTCTGTCACTGCAGGATACCACAAATGTACGTCTGGCAGCAGCCTCCTGCACCCTGGGATTTCTGTCTCCTTCATTTGCTGGATTTCATGTTGTTGTGCCTGTAAGGGGAACAGCAGCAGTTGCTTTTCCCCTTGATTGAATCAAATGTTGCTTGCAGACTTCTGTTCTGAACTGGTAGAGCAGTTCTGGCTTCACATAAAGGATCTTGTTATTTTTAAGAGCTGCAGATTCCTCTATCCAAACAAAAATGTGCATAATTTCTTTCAGTTTTTGGCTTCCTTGTCTGGAGTTTGTTTTTTTTTTCTTAATAGAAAAGCTCTGAAGGATCACTTGATCATCAGATTTGATCTCAAATAAAACTATTCTCCTTCTAAATTTGTAACCAGAGAGAATAATCAAAGAACAAGCAGAGTGGCAAAGAACCTAATTTCAATTCAAGTTGAATTAGAACAATGATGACATTAATTAATCCCCTGAGCTGAAAGATCAGGCTTTTGCTGCAGGAGGGATAATAATTGCTCAGTGATTCTAGCCAACTTTAAAATCCTGTCAGCTGCATAGACATTTGCTTAGTAATTTAGTCAGTCAACACCAGGAAGTACGGAATACTGCAGATGCATGAGTATGTTTTGCAACGAGTCTTTTTACTCATTTACTCATAGTAAGCCATCTCAAAAAAGCTAAATTATAAAAATTCTGTCTCTCTTTAAATCTAGGATCATGCAATCAAACAACCCCCAGCCAGCACCCTGCAAATACACACTGTCCTCTTTTTAGCACAGATTTTAACAACTTTAATGCTACAGCCATTCATCATTTGTGTGGATGTGTTTTAAAGATAGCAAAATCTTATTCAAAATTATCTTTTCCTATCATGATTGACTTAATTTACCAGGAAATTGGTGTTTATACTAAAGGAAAAGCATAACTACTTCTGCAGGCTGCTGAGTATATGGCAATTAAAAGAGGCTTTTGCTTTCCTTGAGTCTTCTCTCTGCTGAGGTCTTCCTGCACATCTCCCCCACAAAGCAATGACTTGAGACACCACCAGTTTATACACCAACATGAGGGTTAACTCCCAAAATTTACGTCCTTCACCAAAACCTTTACCATCAACCTGACCACGCAGCAGTTTCTTATCCATTTCATCCCAGCCTGGGGTTTATGGCACTGAAGAGTACCTGTGTTGCAAGCTGGCGGAAGAGGACCCTGTCACACTTACCTGTTAAAATATGATAAATTATTTAAATAAAACAGAAAGCTTTGTATCCCTTCAGGAAATCATGGAAACAATGGAAATAATGGAGCAACTGGCCAGGAAGGAGCCAAAGGTGAGAAAGGAGACAAAGGAGATATTGGACCAAGAGGCGAGCGTGGCCATCATGGACCCAAAGGCGAGAAGGGTTACCCTGGGATTCCCCCAGAGCTACAGGTACAACATCTCTGGCTCGTATTGGCTGCAGCAAACCTCAGATTATGGTTTTCTTCACTGAAAAAACAGAACCTTATTACTGTAAGATACTTAAGAAGCAAATCCCCTTGTAAATTAATACTCTAACAGGCATATACAGCCCTTGTCCTTACTGAAAAAAGTGCTCTGCCAGATCTTTCTGGAAAAGAAAAGCTTTAGTCAGAATCCAGCTGAGAAATAGGCAGGAAGAAACATATATGCTTCCCTTTGAGGGCAGAAAGCCAGTATCTGGGTTATTAAAGGAGAATAGCAGGGACTATCATTTTCCTCCCAAGCTGTATCACATAAATAATTGCACTTCCCACAGCATATGGAAAGAGTAAAGGAGTCATGTTTCTCAGGGCAGCCGGGCTTTATGAGATTCTCAGAAGCACATGTATCCAGCTACTCAAAATTTTTGAGTGCAGTAAAAGTCCTTTAGTTTCAAAAGATATCCCTCAGTAGTTGTCTGTATATTTATATGTCTAGATATTTTAAATATGTTTGGGGCCATGTAGGTTCTGCCTATGAATGAATAATTCAAAAGCCAGATGAGCATTTAAATATGGGTTCAAGCCTGAGTTGTTGAGCTCAACTCTTGTATTGGCACAATCTCACAGCTTTTGGATTAAAGCTTCTTCAAATCCCAGGAATCTGGCAGATGGCAGAGAGTTTGTGTATGTATATGTAAATATATATGTATGTGTATATATATCTCTATACACACACACACACAGAGGTACATATATACATATTCATATATGTGCATATACACATAATATATGCATGTAGAAATAGATATATACTCATGGTATAGCTGAATATCTGATAAACATACCTTCAATTACATCCAACATATATTCTTCTACAGTTTTAAAATTAACTACCACTGTTTTTTTCCTTACATAAAGACAATGGTAATATTGTAATTAAAACTGAGTGATGAAAGAAGATGAACAAGGAAAGCTCATATTGTAATACCTATTTCCAATGGTTAAAATTCCATCACTTCTTTTATCAGATGTGTTTAAAAATGCTTACAGTATTTCTTACCACCATACTTAAGAATTTTAAAGTCAGTGGTGGTATAGGAGGAAACACTTTTGAATACAATACTGTTTTAAGTACAGGATTATTTTGAAAAACTTTCTGAATCCAAGTTGACCTGCTACTTCATAATGAGACCTAGTGAGAAAAGCTATATTTTTCTGCTGTTCTGTTCAGCCCACAAAAAGTAGCTCAGGGTCAAAGAGACTGTGAAATGGAATCTAGACAAAAAAGCAATAAATTCCATCAATCTGCCACTGCAGCTGCTCTCCTTTAACACACTATGAACTTTGATGTGATCCTGGCTGAGAAGCAAGATATTAACAATTGCCGTAATAGAAAATGCATCCATGCAGGGGTAAGGAAAATCAGCCCAAGCTTTCAGCTCACATCTGGAGCTCCTTAAATTTCTGAACAGATGGCTAACGATTTCCGTTGTTGGATCCAGACTTGCATTTGATTGTCTGTTTTCATTTTGTTCTGGTTTGGATCTGAAATCAAAAGGAGTTTGGGCTGGTTGGTTTTGTTTTTGTTTTTTTTTTTAAATACCAGCATAGCTGGAATCTCAAAAAAAAAGTCATTTTTGTGATGGGCAGTAACAGATGCAATTGAACACTTGTCATTTAAGAAGCTGAGACAGAAATAAAAAGCCAAGTCTATATGTAACCTTTTGGCAACAAAGTGCAGCAAATCTGATTCTACCCCATTTGCTCACATAATGGGGGCAGGGGAATGATAGACTTTGAGAAAAGGTCACTCCCTTCCCTAACCAGGCCAGCTGGCAGGGTCATTCCCCGGTATCTTCCTGAGGGTAATTTAAATTGTCTGGTGTGGGATGTTTTGCACTGCTTCCTGTGAGACACTTCTATGACAAGAAGTGAAACATGAAATTGAAGCACAGTTTTAATTTTCTTATTTTCCCCTCTTGGTCTCCACCACGCTCTGTTTTCAAAACTGAGGGCACCTGACAAGGTAGAAAAAGCATTGAATATTGAGTGTCAGCTGCAGCACTTCCAGAGGACCTCTAATAAAAGTACTTCATGTATCTCTAAGCAAGAAACACTAATCCTCATGGATTTTACTGAGCATTGTTCATTTTCACACAGGCAGTTGAAAGCAATATCCAGTTTAAATGCATTGGGGAATACATAAAACTATATAAAACCTTTTTGTCAGAAACACCATTTCAATAATATATTGCTGTTGCATCATTTCTAGCAAGACTTAAAAGTAAATAAAATCTGAAATTAAGGTTCTGAACTGCAAACACTTGACCATACACTTACTTTACAGCCATGAATAGTCCAATTGAATATGAGAACCCTAGTCTTCTTCCAGTTTCATTCAATGGGAGTTTTGTTAACTGGAGTTTATTGGCCTTGGAGCAAGCCCTAGAAGAACATCTCTGTCAGGAAAATAAACAGACTGCAAATACAGGAAAAAAAATCTGTACCTGGTTGCTCTACACATGTGTTCTTCGTGAACGACTGCCTGAATAAGAACTGGATTTTTGCAGGTCGCGTTTATGGCTTCGATGGCTACTCACTTCAGCAACCAGAACAGTGGGATCATCTTCAGTAGCGTTGAAACCAACGTTGGGAATTTTTTTGATGTCATGACTGGGAGATTTGGTGCTCCAGTGAACGGTGAGCATTTGAAAAAAAAAAAAAGCAATTATTGAAGCTGTAAAGAGACATGTGGTCAAAAAAGATGAGGTACTATTTAACTGCCTTTGCACTCAGTCTGCATAGCTCTTGCTACTGACTTTCCAGAAAATGAATTGAAAACTGAGCAAGCCAAGAGTAGTCTTGCCAGCCAGTGACACTAGTGCTGACACAAAGGCAGGAGGAAGAGGCATGGCCAGGGCTGGGGAGGGAGCAGGACTGTCTGCTTTGCTGTGGCACTTCAGCCCTTCAGCCACCGCGATGACAGAACCACAGTTTTAATGTTGTAGCAAGCAGCAGCAGCTTCACAGTTGCCTCCTCCACCTCCTGCCTCCTGCCAGTTTCTTCATCCTCATCTTCCCCCATGCCAATTCAGCTGCGAGCTGACCTACAACAGATGTGTGGCTGGAAATGAGGCATTACAGTTCTTCATGGTTATTTCTCAGCTGCATCAATCCCCCCTTTTATGCAGCTGTGATGCAGGAAGAAGAACACCTGCCATATGCAGAATTAAAATTAATCAGATTTTGGAATGGTATAAGCAGAAACAAAATATCTGCTGACAACTGGAAGGCAGTTTTGTCCACAGCTGTTATGGTTTCTAAGCAAGAAGCAAAAATGTGCAGCATGATTACTTCTTTCTATGAAGCAAACAAGTTGTTTTTTCTAACCTTTTCAGGGGTATATTTCTTTACTTTCAATATGATGAAACATGAAGATGTGGAGGAAGTGTATGTGTACTTGATGCATAATGGTAATACAGTGTTCAGCTTATACAGGTAAGTAAAGAGCCAGGCCATCTCAATGCAAAAACACTTCTATGGTTGTGACAGCTTTCTCACCTTTCAAGAAATGTAAAATTGTTCATTTTTTGGAAGAAATTCTCTAGGGTAAAATAACCAACAAGAAAACCTATTTCATTTTGCCATCCTCAGGATGCATATTTGGACCATACACACCACAGATGCTGGACCTAAAATACAGCCTTGATCATAATTTCCTCAAACTCAGGGGAAAGGAGTTAGCACTGCAAGTCAGGGTTGGAGTTCAGTGGTATCATGCTGTCATTCTGCTAAAATACATCTTCAGCCTCATTTTGCTTGTCAGAGAAAGGAATTAATGAAGTGTCCAGTGACTAGTTACAGTCTTGTTAACACAAGGGAAGAGAAATTTACTTTAAAGTTGGGAAGTGTTTAAGCTGCAGTAGTAAGGATGAGTAAGAAGTAAAGGTCTTCCATTTACTGGCCTTTTTATCATTAGCACACCACCAGAGGCAGCTTCATCCCCAATAGATCTTCTCTGCAAAAGGAAAAGGGCTTCATTTCTATTCCCCCTGAAGCACTGATGTCAGAAAAGGCAAGAGGCAGAAGAAAGGAGGCAAAGCCAGGAGGCTAGCTCACATCAAATGTACCCATATCCCAATGAAAGGCTCAGTAGGGAGCAGGCTGCCTGTGTCTGCTCACTGCATGTGCTGGGAGCACAGGAACTCAGCTCTTAAAATTAGTTGGGATGAATTCAAGGGGAAAAAAGCATCACAGGAAATCTGTAGTGCTGTGATCAATGAGCAGCATTTCATTTTAAGCAAAAAATTTGTTCCTGTGTCCTGGAAAAAAAATAAGTTACAATTCCAGAACTTCAGAAAGGAATTAAACAATGCATTTAGGTAAGGTGCAAAATTTGACTAGGAGATCAAATGCACAAAGTTGCCAAAATTTCCTTATAAAGCTGAAAAATGTTGGCAAGTCTTTCAAGAAAGTTTTGCTCAGGATAACAATGTACTTCTGGATTTTTTTGGTAAAGTTGTTTGTTTGGTCACTGATGAGAAACAAAAACCTGACTTGTTAAAATATTCATCCTTAGCTATGAATCCAAAGGGAAAGCAGATACTTCAGGAAACAGTGCAGTCCTAAAACTCGCCAAAGGAGATGAAGTTTGGCTGCGAATGGGAAATGGAGCCCTCCATGGGGACCATCAACGCTTCTCCACCTTTGCTGGGTTTCTTCTTTTTGAAACCAAGTAAAAAAAAAGGAGACAACCCAACAGATGTTTATGTGAAAAAGCATATTTTTTGGAACTTGTATATTTCACTGGACTGTGAAATAACTTCACAACATTGGAGGATCAAGAAGCCTTGTTTTGATGCAATGTGCTGCTACCTGTGTATCAGAGATGAGCTGAATACATCAGGTAGCTGACACAGATTCACAGAGTATCTATTGTCATCTGGGTTGCACCTATTTAATCATTAAATGTTCCTATTGCTCTCTTCCCCAAAAGTGAATGAAAAATAAAGGAAAATGAGTTTAAAGAATTTAAAGAGCAGTTTACATAAAGTCAATTTCATCTCTAAATATACTTTATATGTCAGGAATTGAACAACTGATTCAAAAGTTTTGGATCATTTATTCAGTTCTTCTTACATGTTCATTTAAATTTGCATCATGGAAACAGGCCTGAATGTATTATAAGCAGGCTCAGGTGAGACCAGATGTAAAGGAAGAAGTTTCTACTGGATTGGAATGAGCTCAAATTGAAGAAAAAATGTGAAAATATAGATGTCAAGGATTCAGGTTTATTGCATTCCCATCTCAAACCTCTGAAGATGTATCTGGTGTCATTTTTCACAGATTTTTAGCACATATTTATGCTTAGTCTCTCTTTCTTAGAAGAAGAATGTCAGTAGTTCTTGCCTTAGTAGCAGCTTGAAGCTAAGGTAATTTAGTTTGCAGTGTGAAGGGGATCAGGCAGGGGAACTGTAATGTTTTCCCCTAGCCTTAGAATTTTTAAAACCTGATGTAAGCCAATGCAGGGTGTCAAAGCAAAGGCATATACGCTAGAGAAATCAGGATACACCAACAGCACAGAGATAAACAAACTTTGTGGTGTGGAGCTCCTCCAGAAGGATGTACCTTACAATATTGCATATTTACTTAACAGTGAAGTTGTTGAAACAGTTTTTCTAGCAGCCTTCCAAGAATCAGTGTTTCAGGAAAAGCCATTGCAGCTAAGCCAGTTCAGTATTTAAACTGGTGAAAGCAAATGCTAGCTGGCTTAGGTGTTCTGGTCCCAATACACTGGGCCAGTCTTCAGCATTCATGTTACTGGCTTTTCAAAATTTGGGTACCTGAAATTCTGTCTTGCTATTTTCATCTGAATGAGCACCAAAATCAATACTGAAGTTTGAATGTATCTTGCTCTGGCTCTCCACACAAAAGTCAATGAAATATAAATTCCTTTTTACAGACATTACATTTTAATCAGATATTACCTGCCAATAATGTATAACAGGAAGGTGGGGTTAGGAAAATATTTATTTGAAATTCTTTTATACTGGATACAGGTATCAGTAGCACAACAATAGAGCAAATGAATTGAAATCTGCCCTATGAATTTGTACGTCCTTGTACACATTCCTAGCGTATGTAACCACATCTTATGAAGAAAAATGCATGTTGATACTTGATGATTATAACTTGTGATTTTTTTAGTTTTATGCATCAACCACTGAAAATATTAGCTTTAATGAACTGTTGTCTGATGTGTTTTAATCATTTCTTTATCAGCTTGGATCGGGTCTGTGCCACATAGGTTTTCAAAACCTGAGACCATGTTATTTTGTTAAGCTTACTTTGTAAAACATACATTTATTCAATAAAGATTAATGGTTCAAAGCTATACTGGTTTGCTGATATCTGTATTTACCAAGGACATTACCATTTGGAGACAATAGAGAGATGTTCTTTTTCCTAAGCATTCATTTCGCTACTGAATGGGAGAAAGTCAGCATCAAGGATTAAAATACATTTATTTTACACATATGTGTATATATATACACACATATATACATAAAATTTAAATCTGTAAGGTTTCCTTTGGGGACTTTTCTTTTGTGACATGGCCACTTTAAGCCATTTTGGCCAGAAGGAAGCACTTAAGCATTTTGGTCAGAAGGAAACTCTACGGCATACACTAATTGTAAGCTCCTTTTTATCTTATTATTTACTGTAATGGCCATAATATAAAAGAAAGTCATGTTTTGCCCTACTCATTTTGTATTGTTTTCATGAGTTTTGTGCAACTTGGCCTGCTAAGAGGGGAAGGTGACTAAGAATTATCACAAAAGCTTCTTTGACAAACAAAGAGTAGTTCCAATATTAAAGCTAAACAGTTTTTTACATCAAAGTTAAAATTCCTAGGTTTTGACCGAAATCTCAGCAGTCTTTTCTCTGCAATTTACTGCATGCAATCTCTGCTGATTAAGTGTCATAATACTTTACAAATAAATAGTTAACTTACGTATTAATTTCATTTAAAAGAAGAAGGAAGATCCTTCAAAATACAGCAACTGATGTGAATACGACTCTGTGTGTGTGTGTGTGTGTGTGTGTGTGTGTGTGTGTGTGTGTGTGTGTGTGTGTCTTCTTCTTCTTCTCTAAAATTAACACTCTTTATATTCAGTAAGTCATGTGGAATTTATGATCTTTTTTCTCAGAAATGTTCATGAAGATTAGTCATCTTTCCATTGCTGCTGATAATTGAAAGATTCTTGCTTAGCAGATGCTCAAGACAAAATGTCTTTTACCAGAGGCTTTTATCCCCTGTTATAAAATACATGGTATCTTGTAATTTGTGTAACAGCTGAAAAACCTTCTGGAAACCGCAAAGCTGTAATTTGGACTATACTTAAAGGCTTCTTGTCTCTGCTAAAATGAATCTGTATCTCTCCCGCTCCCTGAGCTCCCAGATTTAACCAAAACTTGGCAAGACCCACAAGTCCCTGCCTGCCATGAGAGCCGTGGTTTGGTAGGTGATATTCAGCCTCTGTGGTAGGGGCTGGCATCCTGGCAGCAGAAAATGCTTCTCAACACAGAGCCAAGTCCTGATCCTCCCTTCCCCCAGAGTTCCAGGGTCTGCTGTGACATCCTTGCAAGCCAGCAACTCTCATCTCCAGCTCTGTCATGAGCATTTTGCAAAACAGGGCTGTGTTCAACTCAAGAGGTGCTGGGTGCACCCCCTGGCAGAGGTAAAACACAACCTCTGTGCAAGAAAAACATGAACTAGAACGAAACCAAATGGTGAAAATGTTACAGGTCTGGGTCTGAATTTCATGCATGTTGTGTAAAGAAAGTTTAATTAGAACTCTGTGAGAAAAGAAAGAAGTTTATGGTTTTACTTTCAGAAGTTAGTCTGTGGACTGATTGACTGAAAAAGCAGTTTGGACTAACAATAGTTTGCAGTCTCAGCCTCACTGAGAAGCCTGCAAGCCAGAGGGAGATCTTTAAACAAAGCAGTATTTTTCTAAAGGGTGAATAAGGAACAAACTTTACACTCAGGTCTTTCATCTTCCCCTCTCTTTCACTGAGCTTCCTATGTTACAACCTTCTGTTTTCTGAAGCAGTTTTTAATAGAAGTAGCTTTGAATTAAAACTTTTTTGCCTCCTTCTTAGTTCAGATTATTAAAATTATTCTTTTGTGCTCAGAACAAAAAAAAAATCACACAAGGACAAAACATGCAGGGAGTCGTTGAGCGGTGTGTGAATTCTTAATTTTGGTGAATTTTGCAGTTAGTTCTGCTTCAACAACCAAAGAAAATACAGCCTGGGTGATCAGTTCAGATTTAAAAATCTGAGACAACAAAAGGCTGTCATGCTCAGATACCAGTGAAGAAAACTCTAGAAACTATCCTATTAAAAGAACTTGATAGAAGGTGCACTTCCTAGCATGACCAGGTTCACTCTTACACCAAAGGGTGAACACTCCTTCAGTTCTTGGGCCAAACCACACAGTTTTACAAAGAATTAGAGCATCTGCAGCCCCCCATTAATTTCCAGTCTTCTGCCACTGGACTGATAAACTCAGTGCACAGATGTTGACATGAAGACTTAAGGATGAGAGTGGGAGAGGCTCCATTTTGTGCATCTGCATTTGGAATGGAGCAAGCTATACTCCATAAACACATTCACAGAATAATAAAACCCACATGTGGCAAGGTTTTACTAAACAAAGAGACTCCTTGTATCAGCTGCTGAAAAATTGCACAAATTGAGGGCTATTTTCCTGCTTTTCTGGAAACAGTCCATCAGACATTAAAAAAAAATCCACAAAAATCAGTTTTTAAAAAGAATCATGTTGCTATAACACCAAGAGTAGAAACACCCATGTTCAAATTAGCTTTGACATCTCAGCTTCTGTTTCCCGTGAATGTGTCACATGGTGTGATCTAGTTACATGCTACATCATCTAGTTACATGCTACTTCTTTGGCCTTGTCCAGCAGCAAGTATAAGATTCTTGCTGAATAAGGACTTGTGCATGTACTGGAATGTGATAGGAAGAAAAATATACAGAACATCTTCATTCAGTAACTCCATCCAAATGTACAGTTAACAAAGTGACTTTACTGTAAAAATAGTGAACACTAATATGTAAGAAACATTGGCAGAATTAAATTAAATTAATTAGAATACTTTCTAAGAGGGTTTTTTTGGTGGGTTTTTTTTTTTTCCATCCTGGAAGTTTTTTGACAGAAAAACACTCCAGGCTCTTACAGCATAGTAAAGATGATGAAAGTCAAGGAAGTCTGCAAAGACTAGAATTTCAGGCCAGGAAATTTGAATTCAGAGATTGTCCCATTCTGCCATGTGCAAGTCCTGGTCTGCAGCTGGAAGCACTGGATGGAATTTAATTTGTCTCATGTTCATTTTTTAACTAGAAAATAGTAGAAGCCTGGTTGTTCTAAGGAAAATTTTTCAGATACTGCATCACTTCAGATCAACATTTTCTTTCCTCCAAGATGACCGACTATTCAGAATGCTCGTTCTGTCAAATCACTAAAGACTCACAAAATAAATAACAGGTATGAGGTATGCCATAAGACACATAGTAAATGGCTCATGGGAGATGAGCCATTGATGATGATGGATGATGGAAGATGATGGAAACAGTTAATAAAAGATGACGGAAGATGATGGAAACAGTTAATAAAAAAAAAGGTTTCTCAATCCATTGTCCTAGCAATGCAGGAGAAATTGTCTCTGGTGAATGTGGCAAGCACTCTTATCTGGCAGGAATGGCTCACTGGAGGTAAGTTTAGGGCAGGGTCGCTAAACAGTAGTTCATGTGGCGTCCAGCACAGACCTCAAACTCAGTATTCAGGCAAATAAAATGTGGAAATAATCCCAGTTTAGAGTTTCCAGCCTCTACAATACTAGTTAATCATAAACTCACAGGAAAGTATTTATTTTCTCCTGATTACCAAAAATAAGGATTAGCTATATAAAATTTCTTGCCATTCTCTTCATCTAAATCATGAAAGCACAGTAATACCACATGCTGTGTTTCATAGGAAAGAAAAATATTTTGCTTCAGGTACAAGGGTTCAAGTCCAAAGTACAGACACCACCGTCACAGGCAACAGTAATTTGTAATCCCAGTAACCTGAAATTCCTATTTACCAGAGCAGGAGGGGCCAAATTTCTGACAATGTGAAAGTTAAAGGCAACACCTGTTTGGTGCAGCTGGGACAGATCACCACCTCAATGACTGACTGGACTAAAAAAACTTGCAAACTGTAGTTTTTCAAGAGTATGCCTATTTTAGTGAACAGGGCAGCTTATACAATTACCTTCTGTGGATGAGACAGAGATTTTATTTCTAAATCTATAATTCATTATTTCAGACAGACAGCCAGATTTTCAAGTAGCATGAATTCACAGCTGCTCTAGAAGGATATAATGATCTCAGGATAGATTTTTTTTGCTGCTGAGTGGTGGGATGTACGCTTGGAAGAGCAGCAGTGCACAAATCCACACTCACACAGAAGCACGGAAACACAGAAAAGCAAAGTGATGCTCCAAACTGATGAATCCATTGAAATGGCAGAGATTAAGGTGCTGCATTTGGCAAGAACATTGTATAAGGGACAGTGTGTCTGTCACAACTGCACAAGATATGAAGTTAGAAATGTGGAGTATCACCCACACCTTCTCTGTGGGTATCAAGTGTTATAAATGGAGCACAGCTTCTATTCAGGCAAGGCATGAACGCAAGCTTTGGGATAAAGCAACCATGTTTGAAAGCTTTTGCAAGCTTGGGGCACAAAACTACCATCAAATTCCATGAGAATCTGTAAAGTTCTCAAGTTCAATTTAATGCAGGTATCTTTCAATTTGCTAGAGAAATTTCATCTGCTACTTACATTTTCAGGCAATTATAGTTACCAAGATTTGAAATATTATAACAAATGTAATTTTTGCTTTTCCCTTTAACAAATCGATACAAACCGTACAGATATCAGTATCTCTTTATCCATGCATTAAGATGGACTAAACTGTAAACAATATACATGTGAAAGAGGACAATCCAGACTTTTTGTACATCTGTAACTTCACATTGCTGCCTTAGTATTTTTCCAAAGGACCAAAATGTATGGGTAAATGTAATCAACAAATCTGAGACCAAAAGTAATAGTCTGGCATGCAGTGTGCACTGCAAAAGTGCCTACACCTCTGCAAGATATATTGATATAAGTCACAGTAAAAACAATTTTCAGTCTTTGAACACTGACTGTGAAAGATGCATTTCACAGGATGACACAGACAGCAACTCACTGATGTAATAGAATAAAGCACACACAAGCACTCTGACACAGTGTAGATTCAATCCCAAAACAACTTCTTTCCTATACCCATTACAAGTGCAATGGTGAATTCATATGCCCTTCTCTTTGCTGCTGCTTATTAATGAGAAATATTAAATAGCATCACATAGACGAACATCACACTGTTTTTTGCACACTGCAAGCCCATGGTAGAGCAGATCTCCTTATTTATAACACATATTTTCTGCTGGCCAACTTGCTGCTTCAGGAGAGTTTGCTGGACTCAAATCATTAGCCTTCATCTCATGATTTATTAGAATATCTGTTTCTCTCTCATGCCTGTTTATTTTTTTGTTTGGTAAAATCCAATTTTTCAAATTGGAGTTAACGCTCATAAAATGCTGCCCTCGCCTCTCTGAAACTGAAATAACTTAATAGGGTTCTGACTTAAGTGTTTCTGCCACAGATTACTCGCTGTAATTCTGGATGACATCTAAACAGCAGGTGCAAAGGACTGCTCAGTTAAACCATAGCAAAATCCAGACGTTATCCAGTGTGTGATTATGGTGTTATTTTGATGGGGTAAACTAAAGAGCATCAGGTGAAATCAAAGGTGACACAACAGAAATTGCCTGTTTGTATTCAACACAAACTCCAAGACCTGAAGGTGTGAGGGGACAAATGAAACTGAAAATTAGTCAGAGAAACACAGTGTCACAGTAACATCCTAATGTCTGTGAAAACCAACCCTTACGTGGAATAGTGTCTCTAAGGGAGATGGATGACAAACAAAACTAGCCAGCTTCATTTGAATGAAAATGCAAATACTTTTTTCCTGGCCATTTCTTGTGGGTGGCACCATAGTAGTGGACATAATCAGTGCCTGCATTACAGAACCTGGTGTCTGCACAGAAAATGAAGGGTATTCTGGAAACAGACCTGTTATTGTAGAATGAGAAAAATTTCTGCATTCAAATTAGCAGCCTTTACAGGTTTTCGTAGTCTAAGCAATTTAAAGAAATTTATAACATCAGCATGGGTTGCTCTGTTTGCTTCCCAATAACCTGAAATACTGGGAGCAGAACCTAAGTTTGAAAAGCTGTGTCAATACAATGCCAAAGATTTCATTACCCTTTCTGGATTTATTTCGGTTCCGGTAAGCAGCTGACGCCGCAAGAACAGGGCCAGGCAGCCCTCTTTAAGGAAACATCTGGTGAAAAGAAACCCCAAGTTTTAATCACGCGTCCTGCTAATATCCTACCCTGTGACCTAGGGGTCTTGGGTGTGTGGGTTTTGGCCCATGCAGGTGCCCCAGGTGTGGCTGGAGCCCCAGGCCGAGGACTGCTGACTCTTTTCCTAACAACAGGCACAGGGACCTGCGGCCCGGCCAGGAGACCGGCTGGAGACGATGGCACCCAGCCTCAGACTTCAAAGGCTGGACTTGACGATGTTGGAGGTCTCTTCTACCCTGAATCGTTCTGTGATTCTGTGACTTTCCTGCCTTTAGGCTGTAGGGATGTAAAAGCCCATGGTTTCCTTTGTTCGGGGTCCCTACACGGAGGCGGCGGATCACTCTTTGTTGTTTGATTATTGCATCACGACTAAATTATTTGAAGGATTTGCTCGTCTGAACCTTTGCTATGGGAGATCCAGTGTGAGCATGGGGGGTTGTACGGCTGCCAAGGGGCCTCGGTCCCAGTTTCGGGGGTGCGGGTCTGACGGCCAGGGTGACAAGCTCCTGCATGGTCGGACAGGGAGATTCCCCCAAAAGCAGCTGCGTGCCGATCCCGGCTGCAAGAGAACCATTCTTCCTCACCGCGAGCCGGCGCGGAGGGCAGTGGAACCGCCTGCGGGCGATCGGGGCGCGGGGTGAAGAAACACCCGGAGAAGCGGGGCCGGTGCCTCCGAGCGAGGGGCGGCAGGAGCCCGCCCCGGCCCCGGGGCCACGCGGGAGCGGGCGGGGCGGGCCCCGGGCCGCCTCCGCGATCGGTGTATGGGCGCTCGACAGCGGCCGAGGAGGCCGTGGCGATGGCGCTGAGCGGGGTGCGAGTGCTGGAGCTCGCCGGGCTGGCGCCCGCGCCGCTCTGCGGGATGATCCTCGCCGACTTCGGGGCGCAGGTGGTGCGAGTCGACCGCCTGTCCCAGTCCGCCGCGGCCTTAGCGCACGGAGACGTGCAGGGCCGCGGGAAGCGCTCCTTGGCGCTAGACCTGAAGCAGCCGCAGGGCGCCGCGGTGCTGAGGCGGCTGTGCGGCGCGGCGGACGTGCTCATCGAGCCCTTCCGCCACGGTGAGGGGCCGCGGCCGCCGCGAACCGCGCCGGGGCGGCGCTGCGGCCGCGGCAGCCCGGGCCGGGCCGTGGGGGCGAGCGGGAGGTGGGAGCTGCGGGGCCGCGGGTGCCGTGCTCACGGGCTCCCGTCAGTCGCTGAGGGGCTCCCGTCAGTCGCTAAGGGGCTCCCGTTTGTCTGTGGCGTCTGCGATTCTGAGTGGGAAGAGGGCAGGGAGCAGCTTTGGAGGAGCTAGGGGCGCATGATGTGTGGGGGATTTGCGCAGTGCAGCCCCATGTGAAACCGCAGGGAAGGACCGCCGAGCGCGCTCAGACAGGGCCGTGCCCCCGGCCGGGCTCTGGAGGAGCCGCAGGGTGTCCGCGCCGAGGGGTGACACCGGGCTTGGAGCCCTGAATGAGCAGCAGGGTGTCCGAGCCGAGGGGTCACACCGAGCTGGGGGCACCGTCCTGTGTGATATGCAGGCCTGTTGCTAAAGTGCAACTCACTTCACGGTTGCTGTGCCGGTCAGAGTTTGATCTTATAATTCCTCTGAAGACAGGAGACCTGACATTATGGGTACACATTTACAAAGCACATATCCCAGGGAGAGGAATATAAGAGTTGTATGTGTTAAATAGAGTAGTATGATTCTGTTGTACAGGGTTACTCTGATTCAGGATCAAATGCAGGTTATGAACTACAGTCTTCATCTTTAAACATCAGGTTAAGTTTAGGAAGTTGCATTCTACGAACTGATCACTTCCTGCCGGTCTTAAATCTACTTTATGAAAAGCTTCCTTGTGTTTTTGCAAGTACTTTCCATTTTTAACATTAGGTTAAGACAAATTCTTCAAATACTCAATTACAGAATTTTGCAATTTTTCAAAACTTTTTTAAAAGAACTTTCAGTTCATTTTTTAATTACAATATGCATCTTTACTAATTTACCACATACAGGGATGCATAACATCTGATTTTCAGTAGCAAAATTGATGCCATTTTAAGCTCTATAGACATTTTGGGTTTACCACGTTCCCTCCGTTTATCAGCCATACACAGGCCTGATGGTTATGTCAGTATCCCTGGGTGCTCCTTGAGGGTGCTGTTCTGTTAGAAAAAATGCCATTAAGGTCAGGTTGGACAGAGGTCTGTGTACACGAATCTAGTTGAAGATGTCTTTGCTCCCAACAGGGGGTTGGAGTAAGTGACTTTTACGGGTCCCTTCCAACCCAAACCATTCTGTAATCATGCTTCATTGAGGAGCTAGCTGAAATGCTTTGGAGATTTTACAGACACTTTAGAAATAGGAGACTTTGTTGGCTAGACATCATACGTCATGGACAGATTGTGTGTCACAAGTAATTATTTTTCTTCAGAAAATGGGTTTATTCTTACCTTACCTTACCTTATCTTACCTTGTTTGTTTACTCCCCAGAAGCTGAGCAAAAACAGAAAGGAAGAAGTTGAATTCCACCTTTTCCTTGTAGCTGGTCTCCTGGTTTTTTGTTATGATATTTTGTTTTCTTTGGTTTTATGGGCACTTGCTGGGTTTTTTTCACGGCTGGAAGTACAAGCAATTTTGTAAATACATACTAGATTGCCAGGGCCTGTAAGCGAACTAGGCAAATCTGTGACCCATCATGAGACTGCTGGAAAACAGTGAGAAGGTGAGGGCCCAAGCTGCAGAACAGTTTCTTGCAAGGCATGTGACTTTACAGCAATGACTTTGTGACACCAGAGGGGTTATTTGTCACCCTGTTTCCACTTGTGCATTTGAAAATCATGCATTTTGCCGAATTTCACTGCTTTCTTCTTGGGAGTAGTCACTTGCCACTGCCCAGTAGTTAGTACAATAGAAATGCATCTGAATGAAATTGGTGATGTAGGAAAAGTATGGATTAGTTTTGTGAAACAAGCTGGAATAATAGATTTTGGGGTGGAACAGGAATTGAAATTGTGTTATCCCTTCAACTCCAAAATATGTGGCCCTGCAGTGCCATTATAGACCATTGGTAAAAGTCTGACCAGACTGCGCTGAACCAGAAGAAAGTACAATTCATTTGCTATTCAAATTTCTTCTCTTAAAACCACTGCAAGATTAAAATTTTAGCTTTGAATTTTGTAAATCCATGCTGATTCAGCTTATATACCACTGATTCTAAAAGTTATTTATTCCCTGCATTAAAAACGAACACATTTACTTGTGTGTGATTCCTACAGATCATCTGTGGAATAGTGGCATGGTCCATTCACATCAGTGAGTTAAAACACACAGGAACAAGAGATACTGAGAAATGGTGAGGAAGGTATATTCCAGTAAAATGCAAATGAAATCTCAAGTGATTTTAATACAGAAAATGTAAGAGTTTTCTCTTTCTCTTTTTTCCTTGTTTTACAAGCCTTTGGTAGCTTTCTCGTCCAGTGGTGCATGGTTTTCTGTCAGTCTTTTGGAGGAGTAAAACAGGAATAAAAGCTGAAAAAAAGATCCCTAAAGCCTAATTTCCACTTGATCTATATTAAAATTTTATGCGGTATGTTGGTAATTGATAATATTCATGTTGTAACATGGACACTGAAGTAGAATGTGCTACTTCAGAAAGTGCAGTTGAGTTCTGCTGTTGTATAATCTAACTCTGAGCCATTATGTTTTGAGTATTATTAAATGTGAATTTTAATTCCTTGCTTATGTCTTTTGAAGGTGTCATGGAAAGACTTGGGCTTGGCCCAGAGGTCCTTCTACAGGAGAATCCCAGACTCATCTATGCTAGACTTACTGGTTTTGGCCAGACAGGAAAATATGCCAAGTCTGCAGGTCATGACATCAATTACTTGGCTTTATCAGGTAGGCTGTAAAATTTCCTGTTAAATAAAGTATCTTTCCTCCCTTTGATCAAGACTCAAGAACTTGTTGAAAGCAGATAGCTCAAAATTTATCTGAGATGCAGTCTGATAAAACAGCTGATCTGAAGTGTTGCTGTCAGTGAAATGGGGCTTTCCTTTCTCTGTGCTTTTCCTTGATGCTTTCAGTCAGCTCTGGCACTTGCGTAGCCCCTCTATAAACTTCCTTACAAGTCAAAAACTGGTCAGAAGAAATGAGGATGTTTTCTGCCAGGTTGTTAAGGTGAAGCAGTTCAATGAGGGATCCAACCAACAGTCAGCACACAGAAGGAGGAAACATGTACTGGACAGGCTGTTTGTTTTTTCCAGCAGCAGCAAACTGTTACAGGCTGGATCAGCATGTCTTCCCAGGCTGTACATTATTTTCCTTCCTTTGTGCTATTCTGTCTGAATAAAGTATCCGAATATTTATCTGAAGAGAGGACTGAATATTTTCTTCAGTGCCCTTTCCTAGAAACTCTGTATACTTATAATCCTGAAAGGGCTGCAGATTATTTTACGTGCTTGTGAGCAGATTTTTTTGAGCAAAGAAAAACTAGGCAGCACAAGACAATTGAGATCTTGTGCTTTTTTGCTTGTAAATATGTCTCCACTGATCCCAACTGAAAGGAAGTAGGCTTCAAATAAAGTGGAAATGCTACATTTCATTAAGGTGTTGTGGACATTATGCTAGTTTTAAGTGGTGTGGTTTTACAAGTATGCAGTAGCAAGCAGAAGCAAAATACACACTTCAGGTGCTGCCCATCCATGCACGGCCCTACCTCCTGCTCTTCACACTTCTTTCTGTCGCTGATGCCTGTGCAGGAGGAAGGTGGCCCAAAAGTTCTTGGCTTCCCACTGGATAAAGTAGTTATTGTAGCCCCAGGAAAGGGATGGAGCAGAGGCAATGCCAACGTGGTGATCTGGTACCTGCTACTATGAGGAGTCATAATGTTGTGGAATTAAATTTCTTTAGAGATGGATTCAGTCTTCCCTCATGAAAAAATGTTAGAAAGTAGAAAAGATTAAAGAAAAGATGTCTCATTTGAAACACTTTGACATCATGTTAAGATGATTTCAAAGTATTAGGGTTTTTTATCTTTTCTTTTTATTTTAGTGGAGGGAAAGAGTCGGTACAGAAACAGCATGGTCCATCCCTACCTTAGTTTGTACTACTTTCTGTTTTACAAATAGAGTGATTTTTATCTCTGAAGCTGATTTAATCAGTAGTGTTTTGGTTAGTGATAACTTCCTAAAATAATTTTGCTTGAAATTTCACAGATCAAGTTTTTCTGCCTATTAAAAAGAAATAGAGCAAGGTGTTTGAGAGGTATCATTCCTCAAAAATGAGATCTCATATTCTGAGTATTCTCCTAGTGAGCTTTGGCTTCCTTTAAGTAAAAAATATTTTGTGTTTGGAACTCTAAAGAAGTCGGTATATTAATTTTCTGGTGCCCGTGACAACTTTTTAAACTATTAAAAGGAAGGTTTTAGGCAGCAGCAGGGGTTTTACTTCTGCACTACAGGATTTGGAAATCTTTTATACTGTGCACTCTGTTGCCCATAGGAAGTGCATTAGTTGATTAAACAGTGCATCAGAACCATGCAATTCTCAGGAAATTCTGACCGTGTGTTCTGCAAGTCTCAGGCCACAGATGCAGGAGAAGGGTGATCACACTGCAGTTTCTTGCTTGCCCAAAGGGAATTGCTATGAGGCAACTATAAAGAATAAGGTCACAGTAAAGAAGTTGTTCAGGATGGCAGAAAAATGCTAACAAATTCAAAGCTCTGACTGAAGTAAACTGGCTTAGCCTTTGCTCTAATTCCGTTTGTTTCTGCATAATTGCTGGCATAAACATAGGTTCTCTGTGTTTACATTGCATGCAATCAGAGATAACTTTCCTGTGTTAGTCACCTGTTCTTAAATGCAACATTTTTTTTTGCCAGAGGTTGTTGGAGAGGGAGGATAGGATGTCAGTGTGACATCCTTTGTTATGATTATTAGTTCATTTTTTATGAGCACATAAGACTGATAAAGTGTTCTTTGAATATTTTAAAGTAAAAATGCAGATGTATAAAGTGGCTTTGAGACATATCCATAGTGCCTCTTTATGGGCGAGATTCAATGCATGTGCAAAGAACTAATACAGAATTACTGCACACAGGGTTGGATTTTTTAAAATAAAATTTTGTCCCTCTGTAGTCAAAATATCAACGTTTATCTGTGAGAGTTTTGTTAATCTCTTTAATTAATTACATCTTCACTAATGTGATTTCATATATTTTCACTCTTTTGTGAATTAAAGAGTCTGCCAAGCAAAAATAGAAAACATTACAAGATTGCTGTATGCCTTATTTATTTGCATGGTTTGAAAAGAATGAAACTTTAATTGTAGAAATGAATGTTTATAATAATTTTATGCTTATCCTTGCTTTGTTTTCTCTTTTGTCAGGTGTGCTGTCAAAGCTGGGCAGAAAGAATGAAAATCCTTATCCACCTGTAAACCTTCTGGCTGATTTTGCTGGTGGAGGTGTCATGTGTGCACTGGGCATTGTTATTGCCCTTTTTGAACGTGCCAGATCTGGCAAAGGGCAGGTCATTGATGCAAGTATGGTAAGCTTGTTCTCAAGGAACTTGGGGTTTCTTAGGCTTTCTTGGGTGTTCTCCTACTCTAAGTCTGGGAAAGGGAGGAGATTGTAAGGTTTAGAATTGAGAAGTTGGGAATGGGAAAGTGAGTGATCTCATAAAATGGCTACTCCTTCACATGCAAGCAATTTTCATGTATCAGTTGTCCCATAACATCCTTATGTCATGGAACACATACTGCAGCCTCTCCCCTCTCCCTGCTTTTGCCTGTCTGCCTACCTCACAAAGTATTAGCACTATATATTTGAAGAATAAGTGTGGTGTATGGAGATAGGGTGTATAATAAACAACTGGCTTACTGCATAACAGCAAAAATTACAATACTCTTGGAGTAAAAATTGCATTAGCTTTATTTAAGATACATCTTCTTATGAATTTGTGACAGGTTGTATCTTATTTAGAAACACTGTTCCCTGGGATAGTTACACTGCCTCTGGATCATTGCCGAGAAGTCAACTTCAGACACTTTGTGAATGTGCTGTAAAATAAAGGAAAGGCTAAATTAGCTTAATAATGAATATTTTTCTGCTGGAAGGCCACCCACTTAAGCACAGAGGGAAAATAACTATTTACAGTAACTTTTGAAACTTATGTTATCTGCAGATGTTGTTCCTCTCTTGTTCTTCCATTTTTCTTTTTAAAGAATGTTGCAGTTAAAATTTGACCTCTGTTTGAGGCATCAGTACCTTAGTGAAGACAAAGGTTTGGCCTTAAATATAAATTGAAAAAAAAAATTACATTAATTGAAACAAATCCATTTATTGAAGGGGTCTTGAAGAGAATAGAGCAGCAAGAGATGTTGGATTTCTTGATTTCAGTAAGTTTTTTATAAATTCACATGATGTTCTCAGAAGCAGTCCATGGCATTATGGTCTAGATGAAAATTTTATGGGAACAGTGCAAAACAGGACTAACGTTTTTACTGCAAAAAAAGGTTTTAGTAGCTGATTGCCAAAATGAAAAACTTAACAAGTGGAGTTCTGTAGATGTTTGTGGGGATTTTTTTTCTTTGTTTTCTTCAATAAGCTGAATGATGGATGAGCGACTGTGTTTAGTAAATTTACAGATGATACACGTATGTGAAGAAGTACAAGTGTGCTGGATGAAAATGACCTTTTCAGATTGGAGCAATGACCTGAAAGGGCTGGCTGCCATTTATAGACATTGCTGCTCTGTAGTCCTTTGTAGGCAGAAACAATTTGCTGCACAAATGCAGTAACAGTGAGAGAACAATTGGCTGAAGTACAATCCTGCGGGTTCGTAGTAGTCACAAGCTGAACATGAGTCAACAATATCATGCTGTTACAAAACACATACATACTGTATTAGGATGTATAAACAGGAAAAATAGAACCAGCAAAGTTTCTGAAGCACTTATTCTAACCTATTCAATGTTTATGAAGTCTCAGCAAAATGATTTTTCAGACACTGGCCATCATCTTTCAAAGCTGCTAATCTGAGGAAGCCCAAGTAGCACAGCAAAAATTGTGACTCTAAAAACATGACCTAAAAGATTAATTGAAGGAGATTGTGTATTTGTGAAAGAAAAACTGTGGAGAATTGTGACAAGCCTTCAGATACTGAAAAAAATATTTCTTGTAGTTTGTAGTATTATCAAATTTTTCTTATCATAATTCAGATAATTAAAGGAATTTGTTAGAAGAGAAATCAGTTAAGTCTGCTAATGTTCTAATGAAATTTGTAGCTCATTTGGAGTGAAATGTGTTGTAGGGCTTTTTAAGCCCTTAAGATAGTCTCTTCCAGTTTTTTCTTGTCTCATTAGAATTGTGGAATTTACAGTTCCCTGCTAATATGCCTGCTGACCTGTGAAATGGACAGAATATTGTCCAGTACCACAGGATGTACTTTACCTGATATTTGGTCATATTCCTCATTTCTTGAATAGACTTTCAGTGACACCGTTGATAAAAATTATCCATGCATCATCAGCAGTAAAGACTGCAGTAAATTGACTGGTGGATGAGCCTATTTTTACACCTAAGTTATTTTTTGTGTGGAAGGAATTGTTTTAAAAATCACGACGCTGCAGCATTTCAGCTGTTTTGTTTTAAGACTGTTTTTTGTTTAAGAGACCCTTTACTTAAGCTGTTGTACAATGTAGCTGCTCTGAATATGTTAAAGACTCAGACACATGGTAGAATTTTCTATAGTAGAAACTGTGCAAAAAGTAGACACTGGGTCCAGCATTTCATCTGCCTGTCTCAGAAGAATTGTGCCTGGCCTGAGTTGATTCCTGCTGGTTGCTGTCCCTTCTCATTGACCCTGTAGGGATCATGACTGTCTTACAGGAAGCCAGATAGTTGCCACGTGGAGTGAACACTCTGATGTGACACAGTAGGCAGAATTGTACCTCTGCGTTCTTGCACCACACTGGAACAGAGGCATGTGAGTCAGGCCCACAGCTGTGGTTCACTAGAGTTTCAGCCACAGAACCTTCTGCTGATGGTGGGCATCTGACTGAGCATAACTCACTCTTTGTGAAAAGACAGCCACAGGAAAGCATGCTGGTAGTGATAGCTTGTATAATAGTCTCATGGCAGGAGCGTTTATCAATGCAACAGAAGACTGAGGTTCCAGGTTTTTCTCAGCCTGGAGGTACTCAAAACCAAAATTCCCACATCCTAGAAGCCTTCATCAGTCACGAGGGTAGTTTAGCTTGGTGTGGATTCATTCCCACTTTTGTTTGAGCTGTTACCAGTCTGTGGAAAGAACAGAAGGCTTGCGGAGCAGACAAGTCACCCATTAGGGTGATGCCTCTGGATTTTCATGCCTGCTTCAGAGACTGCAGATGTTCTCTAATGTGAGGGAGACATGAAACACATAACTCTTACTATAATCATTCTGCAATTAGACTTAAGTGGAGTCTCTCCGTGTTACCCTTTTCATGTTGTAAAAGAAAGTGACCACATTCATGAGTGTGTGATGTTATTTTTACATGCCTTTGGAAGTTTGGTGCAGATGTTAAGACACTTTTTTTACTTATCTCTGAATTGTGGTGGGCCTCAGGCAGAACCTAGCTGTCCAGTTGCCCAGACAGGGATATTTCTGAACTCCCTATACCAGTCAAAACCAGATGTGCTGTTTTATTTTAAGTATTTCCTGGGTAAGTAGCACATAGGTATTGTACAGCTGCTGACTAAGAATTTTTGTCAGCACCAAAATCTAATTTTCAATTAGGACTTATTGTAATATTTTCCCCATCTTTTATTATCCTTACTTTCAGTGCTTTTTGTGTAATATTATTTTTTGTTAATATGAGCAGTGCAAGATCAGGTCATTAGTAAAACAAACTTTATTTTAACATCCTTGCAATAATTTTGCTGATATGTAGATGAAGGTACGCAGTATTTTCTCATATGAAAGTACTTTAATTGACTTTAACATGTGACAGTGCGGATAGAAGTATTCCTATCCTTGAAGCAGAGCCCAAGTAACACACATTAAATGAAGAAGCTCTCTTTACTGCATGCTTCAGCAATTTGCAGGTTTTAAATTTTTGCATAGAAAGGTATAAAGTAATAGATCTTTCTGCATGAAAATTTAGTAGCCTTTTTTTTTTTTGGTACAATATCTATGCTTTTCTCTATAGACAGTATTAGGTTAGTTTCATGCAGCTGAAAATGCATGAATGAAGTGATACTCAGAATAATACAGCTCAGGTTTTAATCTGTTCTACTGGTATGTTTCAGGCCATACACTATTAACTGGCTTATCATTGCTTACAGTAATTTCAATGCATTTGAAAGAAAACTAGTTGTGCTGATGAGCAAAACTGTAGGATGTCATTTTTTTGAAAGACTAGTACAATCTTGGTAGTTATTGAAAAGGTGAATAAACTGAATTTTCATCTAGGTGTACTGCACAAAGACAAAATTTTGAGGAGCAATTTGGAATGGGATTAATCCTAGCACTGTATTCATCAAAGTCTTATCTATGTAGAGATTCTGTTGCTGTGTGTGTGTAGCTGCCAGTGATGAAGTGGGAGAGTAGTTTTTGTTTTAACTTAGTGTTGGGGATTTTATTTTATTTCCTTCAAATTTTCTGCTAAAAATAGCAGTCTTCCTCTAATCAGTATATTTAAAGGAGATAAAAATTTGTTATTTATGGGAATGGTACAGATACCCTGTTTCAAGAGGTTTAGAAGGTGTTGATAGCTGTCTGATGCTTAATGTTGTATAGAGGCAAGAAGCTTGTCCCATCTTGAAATTACTCACTCATTCTCTGAACTTGCTAAATGGGGAAGCTTTGTGCATTGGAGGTGTGTTGTCCATGTGAAGCTGCCTGACTACATTTATGTTCTTACTTATTCTCTAGTTCTAGATGATTTCACATATGCAGTGTAAACAGTAATTGAAAATTTTAAGAAATGGTTAATGACAGAACCTTACCAGAGGTTCTGTCATTAAAAATCTTAGCAAAAGGCAGAACTGGTAATAGCTTTTTGTTGCTTTGTTTTATACAGAATTTAGGTAACATGCTAACTAATTTACTGGAACTTTTTTTTCCCTCTAAATCTTCAAGGTAGAAGGAGTAGCATACCTAAGTTCTTTCCTGTGGAAGTCACAAAATTTGGGACTTTGGAGCCAACCTCGAGGTGAAAACCTGCTAGATAGCGGTGCACCTTTTTATGAAACCTACAGGACCTCTGATGGAAAATTCATGGCTGTTGGTGCCATTGAGCCTAAATTTTATAACCAGTTAATAAAAGGTGAGTAAGTTGGAGCAATTGTTTTATTACAGCAAAGCATGATTGAGTGAATTCTTTTACAGTTGGTTTTGATTCATGATGTGTGGTTCACAGACTTTCCAGATCATCGAGTCCAACCCATGCCTTTCAGCCTCAACTATCCATGGCACTGAGTGCCACATCCAGTCTTTTTTTTAAACACATCCAGGGATGGTGACTCCACCAACTCCCCAGGCAGACCATTCCAGTACTTTATCACCCTTTCAGTAAAAAACTTCTTCCTAAGAAACGGGAAATGTGATTTCTTTGTAAAAACCAAACACTTCCTGAAGCTGGTTGGGTAGTTGAGTAACAGTTTAATTGACTTTCTTCTTCTAGCCATTGATTTATTTCCTTTTCACCCCCAGCAACTACACTTAAATTGCAAGTTTCCTTTTGGAGTTATTCTAATGGTAGTTCGTGATGTCACTGAAGCACTAAAAAACTTGTTCTGCAAATCACTTTTAAAAATTATTATCATACTTTAAACAGACTCTTTGCAATTGCAAATAGAATTTCAAGCAATTTCATTATTTGTACTATAATTAAAAATAAATCCTATTTAAATTGTTTCACAAAGGAATATTCACAGGAAGTAGTTTGTAGTATTTGTGATAGAAAAAATTCATGTAGAAACTAATTCTGCTTAAATAATTACTTTCCACCACACAATTTTAGACTGCTTTTAGTATCTAGCTGTGGATATAATATTTATATTTGACTAAGGCTCTTTAAATATGACCATAAGTCATGATTTTTCTTTTCAAGAAATTTGAAGGGGTTATGCAAAATATTTAACTGTATGAAATTAAAACAAATGTTCACGTGCGTCTTTATTGCTGAACTCATTGTGTGCTTCAACCCTTTTATCATATGGACTCTTAGCTTCTTATTGGTTATTTAATTAATTTTTTTTTTCTGTTGTGCTTCTCTGGTATATTGCCATGCTTTCCATACAGAATTTGTGAAAATATAAAAAATTCATTAAAGAATTTAGTATTTATTCTTTCTTCATTGCACAGAATATGAAGGCTATAAGAAGTTCTCAATTTAGTTTTAGTGTTGGTTGATGAGTTCAAGGAATGTCAGCAAAGGATTCCTGAAGTGGGTGTACCCAGTGTTTTGTGAACCACATTATTCCATGTACGGCTCATGTGGCCAGTCAGTGAGCGTGCCAGGGGAGTAGTTCCTTTTTCTTGCCCAGTCTCTTTCCCCCTGATTATTCCTTGAATTGTAGCATTTCTTGAATTGTATCCATGCTACAATTTGTACTGGTTTTGCCTGGGATAGAGCTGAATTTCTTCACAGTAGCTAGCAGGGGGCTGTGGTTTGTGTTTGTGCTGGAAGCAGTGCCATTACACAGGGATGTTTCAGTAACTGGTGAGCAGCTCTTGCACAGCACTGAGAACTTTTCTCCCCCTCACCCCACTGTACCAGTGAGAGGGCTGGGAATGCACAAGAAAAGAAATGGGAAGGGATCACAGCCAGCACAACTGACCCCAGCTGACCAGAGGGACTTCCTGCACCACAGGAAATGATGCTTGGAAATAAAACTGGAAGGGAGATTGGTGGGTGGCCGCTGCTCAGGGACTGGGTGGGCATTGGGCAGTTGAGGGCGAGCAGTTGTTCTCATCTGCAGCTCTTGTATTTCTTGTGTTATGGGGTTGTAAGGTGGGGTATGCCTTTGGTGAGCAGGATCCCAAAGAGAGCTTGTTCTTTATTCTTTGGCTTTATCTCTTGCAGCCTGTGGTGCTCCCCAGGTTCTTGCACAGCTGTAGCTGTGAATGGCTGCTTCTCTTAAAAATGTCCATGCAGTTGTGTGGAATATCTAAACTGGGGCATGCTGCTATGTGAAATACATGAGGAAGGCTCCTGGAGTGACTCAGGGACATGTCCAGCATTATGTTGGACAGATCAAATGTCAAGTTTGGAAATGCCTCTTTCTTGGCTGAAGAGGATGATGTTTTTTTGTCTCTAATTGTCCTGAGAATAACTTGTTTGTGAACTCAATTTGTAAGCAACTTGATCTTGAAAAGGAAAGTGTAGTTGATCATTCCACATTGATTATTTGCAGTTCTTGGAAATATTTTTCTCATCCAATCCCCTGAGGTTTTCTTGCTTGCCTGGTGGTTGAAGAACAGAAGTAAATATAAAACTGTAGCAAAATAAAATGCAAGCCCTTGCCCTGGGAGTTGGGTAATTTGGAATTCCAATAAATATCTTCAGGGAGAATGCTTGTATTAAGTACAAAGCAAATGAGAAAAAAATAAGGCTGCATACTCAAATACCCATATGCTTGGCTTAAGTGATCAAGCACTGACCTGCAGTATTCATGGCCTGCAGTATTTTGTTCTTTGGAGACTATGTTGAATCACAGTTAAGCTATAGGACTGGGATGGAATCTGTACGTGTTCAAAAAGCACCAAAATTCTGCAATGGGGCGTGGTTCTGTTTGTGACTTTCTCTGTCAACTTCTTCTGGACAGTCCTGCCTTTTATTGATCATGGGGCAAGACTTGGGCTTTTCTCTCTCAGCCAGGTTATCTAAAGATAAGCCTGTGATGGATGAGACCAGTGGCCAGGTCATATAACATGGTCACTGATGGTCTCTGTCTTCTTTAGATGACTCTTTACTGAGGAAAGTGCTACAATTCTGGTTTTCTTTTAGTTGTTTCTCAGAAATTTAGAGTTTAAAGTTAGAGCATCTGTGAATTCTTCTGCTTATGTTGGGACATCCACACTGGACAACTTCATTTCCGTGTTTGAAAGTACTCCTTATGTTTACAGTGCAGAGAAGTTGCTTGATTTTAACATCTGAGGTTTCAAAAATAGTTATTCCAGCAATAAAAAACTAGTGTGTATCCACTTATAAGAAGACAACTGCAGTCATTGTTGCATGTGTTTCAGTCTGTTGCTGCCATATTTAAAAAATCCAACATATATGCTGCAGTCTTTGAGGAAATTTTGGGTTTTGCCATTAGTTGTTTCACTATCTTTGCTCGTTTACACTCAGTGAGTTTCCTTTGTTTATTTTGTAAAAGTTTGTTGTTTAAAGTAAATGACCAAACTCAAGATTTTCTCACAATATTGAATTTAAAGCAACTGGTCTTTTTGTTATTTTGTTTGAGGTGCATATCCTGATCTGTTCAGATTTTCACATAGGAAATATTTATTCCTTTCAGTACTTAGGATTTAAGTCTTTCTGAAGCAATAATTCACTAAATTAGAACAGCAGAACCTTCTTGTGACTTAGGGATGTTTCCTTTCTGAGATACCTGTTGCAGAAATTAAATTCAGAATTTAAGCCTTTGAATATTATAGGGAAAAGTGCCTGTGAGAACTGTATTGCTTTTTCACAAATCTGAGGATCTTTGACTTAGGCTGAGTCATCTGTTCCAGGCATTAACTCCACCTTTGAAGTGGGTTTAATGGTATGGTCCAGTTGCAATTTCCTTAATTTCATTTCATAGCTTTTCTCCATATTTCTGCTCACTTCTGCTGGTGAGCAGTTTGGTGCTGTTCCAGATAAAATATATTCAAAAACCACTTGATGTCTCTTTGTCCATATTCAGAGGGTAGATTAGTTTTGCTACTCCCATAGAATGAGAGTACAAGGATATGGGTGTTGCAGATGTCAGTTGGAGATTTGAAGACTGCAGAATTGAGAAATGAGTGTGATGTCTGAAGGATTTGTCTCTGCTTGCAGAATTCTGCTTAGCCAAAGCAGAACTGATTTCCTTTTGGTTTTGGTTTAGTTCAGTGTTTCCCTGCAGAGTTCCTGCAGGAACCCAGTGCTGGACCAAGTGCAGTTAATGACACGGTGAGGAAAGTTCTTAAGGAGGCTGCAGAGGGAAACTAAATTTAAGAAAATAGAGCACATTAGTTTGAGAATATTGTTGGCTTTGTGGATTGTGCTCAGCGGGGACAATTGCCAGAAATTGCCAGAAATTTATTAATTAAATAAATTTCAAAAGGCTTTATGAGAAACTGAAGCTATGTAAAACAGATGAAGTAGAAAAGTATTTTGAGCTCACTATTGACTATTTGCTATTAACAGACAAGCTGTAGGCCTTTTGCTGGTATTAATTTTATTACTACAAAAATCAGACAATAAATAGCTAAAATGCCTTGGCATCTGTTGAAAAATCTGATAGAAGAAACATTTGCTGCTAAGCCTTAATCTTTCAACAGAAAGAGACCAGTATGTCTTTCAGCTGGCCTGTGAATTGCTTCTGCAGGTTTGTTCTGTTTTTTAGCAAGAGGTGCTTAATCCTGCTGCAGCCAGGCCACAAGGGGTGTGAAGAACACAGTAAACACTGTGGAGCAGGTGAGAGTAAAGGTTTGATTCTGAGTTACATGGTGTAAAGTCAGTTACACAAGGTGAGCTTAGTGTCCACTTACATTGATGTGGAAGGCACTGACAGTCACTGAAGTACTGAACTTCAGTTCCTACTCTATAGTACCCCTTTCATACTACTTTTCAGTATTCCTGTTTGTATTACTTCTGTTTAAAAAAAGAGAAGGAAAAAATTAAGAAGCCATTAAAAAACATAGTTTACATCATTATGAAGGATTTCCACCGGACTCTCCATTTTGTGATTGGTTAAGTATTGTGTACTGTATTAAAATCTGCTGATATACTGAGTGCAATATCACATTGTTATTGAGACATTCAACATGGGCAAACAATTTCCTCATTATGTTTTAGACTCAGCTATACATAATGTTATGTTTTGCTTTGTTTTAATTTATTTTTTATGATAAGCCTTAAACATTGTACAAATACTGTAGAGGGCCAGACTCCTGCTGCATCAAAACATTTGCAATTGTGGTAATTGAGTGTGTCAGCTGCGAGTACTGCTATGGATGCATTTGCAGTGAGGCCTGATAGTACTGTGGGCCTGATCAACTGTCACTTCCTAAAAAATTCTTAAGTTTCAGAAACCTTGATCAGAGAAAAAACTTTACTTAGTAAGTTTAATGAAAATTCACTACTTTCTTCTGAAATATGGGATATTCTGAAATTCAATTCCCTCTCACACTGAGAACAAATTTTATTTAGTCAGAAAAGGAACAATGGCCTTCACCTTGCAGCTGTTGTTTAGGCCAAAATTAAGGTCTCCTATGCTAGATGATTTTATTCAGTCATGTTACGACAACATAATTTCAAAATGACTCTGCTATGACCATACATTTTTGAAAAGAAAATTAGCAAGTTAAACCAAGAAAATCCTGAACAAAACTCTGCTTTTAAAATAGTATGACTGAAATAATATAGAAAAACTGTTTGAATTTCTGACATACCAAAGCAGCTTCACTGATTTGTCTAATAAATTTTGCTGGTTTCTTTCTCTTGAAATCAGTGCCTGATTTTACTAGAGTTTGTCTAAGAAGTTCTCTAGAAATAGAGATTTCAGCTTGCTCCATCAATAAACAATGTGGGGGATATATGTCAATAAAGCTATAGCATTTGAAGGAGATTTAAAGCTACATCATTATAGGGAGACAAATTTTCATTTTTCAAAAATAATTTCAAGGCATACTAAAGTAGGTTGACTAGGCTTTTCCATACAAAAACTCCTAAATTAAAATTTAAACAAAAAGACTTGGAACTAAGTCATGATTGCTTTATAAGGTATTCTGTGTAAAAGATACTTTGCTTTTGATTACACCGAGTGAAGTCTGTGCTCCTGTGGTATCCCAGACAATTATGTGCCATGTAATAGTTTCCTTGTTGAGTCAGTCACTCCTGCTCTGATACTGCTCATCTGCACCACAAATGGTGAGCACAAGCTAGAAAATGAGAAGCTATAGTGCTTAAATGCTCTCAGTTCATCCTGTTTAAAGCTGAAGTCTTCAGTGGTAAGCAGAAAATGAGCATGTAATATTAAATTCCAGGTTCTGCATATTGTTCCAGTTTGCCAGAGAATGTGCAGTGAGGCTCAGCCAACTTCCCATCTGCCACAATCATCAAAAATAATTGTGTAATGGGATAATGGTAGAGCTCTACTCATGTTGGACTGGCTGCTAGAAACCAAACCATACTTAATAAAAAAATGAGTACTGTGAAACAAAGTTTCCACTTGACAAGATTTCATGCTTTGAGACAGAAGCTCAGGTAGTGAGTATTTACTTTCCTTTTGTGGAAGATAAATTTGCCTCACCTCATAGTTCATAAGTAAACTATACTGCACTGTAAGTCTCTGCTAGAAGACTTTGAAAACTGATAATAAAATTAATTTTGAAAATACTGCTAGCTTTTATTTGATCATGATATTCAACCAGTGTGAGTTACCTTAAGCTGATCTCATTTTTAGGATTACATGAATGGTTATGGACACAAGAGTGTAAGTTCAGTGATTTAAGCTGTACATGGCTTGATAAAACCATAAGGGCTGATCATTTGTAGTATCATTTATCCTGGTATCCACAGGCATCTCTAATAAGATGTGAGAATACTTATTTTGTCTTTGACTGTGATGAATTTCTTCTGAGAGTTAACAACTGCAAGGCTGTGTTTCTGAGTCTGGAGACTGGCAATTTCTGTGTTTTTTCCTTTGAAGTACCAAAGTGCAATTTCAAAGCATGTATTCGTTTTCAAAACTATATTTAATAATCTTGTGATCAACAGTGAAATTCTTAAATATTGAGTTAAACTGGGTGGGGGGCACTGTGAGCCCCAAGTGTATATTGTACAGATTATGAATGGAGAGAAAGAACTTAGGGAGCAGAAGAAAAGGAATTATCTCCGTTTCTTCTCCCCTGTATGTTTAAGCAGCAATATATCTACCTCACTCAGTGGTAAGGAAGCCATAGAAAGACAAGATATTTTAGGTGTTTTCTGCCTATCTACAACTAAAGACAAGAGGAGGTCTGCGTAAATTCTGCCTGCAAACAGCCCTCTATTACCCAAGCCTGTAAGTTGTTAGTCTGATACTAGATAATCAACGATATAAAAAAGAATGGTCAGAATTTGATTTTGAAGAGCTCTACATTTCCTTTGCCTTTTACAGCGAACTGCTGTTTTCTAAGAAGCTCATTTTTTTTTGTTACTTTGAAGCATTATGATGATAGTTGTTTTCTAGTCTTTCGGATTTCTCAAATTAGCTTCTTTTGTATCCCTGCTTTTTCTGAATTTTTCCTGCTGTGTTCATGCTCCTGAATTTCAAAATGTGACTGTTAGAACAGCCATCAGTATGTCACTTCTGATTTCTATTCAGTATCATATATTCTCCTTATACCTCTGTATTATCTCAATTTTGAAACTGTAGTTCAATTGCCTTTTCTCTTCCTTGTTTTTTACCTCCTTTTTGAGATAATCTCTACAATAAGTGATAAAAATTCTTGCATCTCCTTGAAGCAGCGGAATTAAAGAGCAGAGACTAGAGAGAGCAGAATCCGTGAGAAGAGAAAGACGTATTGGAAGCTGGCAGCACCGAAGAGCTGTAAGCTCCCCAGTGAGAAGGGATGCTTAGTTCATGGATAGACCTAGGACTTGCCTAGTTCAGGAAATTGTCATTACAAGGCCTGTGTGCCCATGCTCTGCCCTGGTGTCTCAGAAGGGATGTGCTTAGTGCTTACCTGGATGGTCCTTGCAACAGAGATGGAAAGCAGGGTTATTGAGCAGTTAGTGAGTGAAAGGGCTGAGGGAATTGGAACCTGGGAAGTGAGCTGGAGCAGAGGGAGCAGGAGATGGAGCCTCTTTGGACAGTGGAGTGAAGAAGCAGGTCACTCTTATGCTAACCAGGTCCAAAATCTGTCATCTGTCTTGCGTGTCCCAATAGTACAGGATCCATTCAGCAGATTTCTGTGTTGCTAGTGCCAGGTAGAGAATATGATACCTATTATCAAGCTTTTCTCAGGACATTATTACCTTGAGACAGCTGCTGCTTCTGCGAAGTGTTCATGGAAATAAGTGTTTATTATAGATATGTACTTAAAAGGCTGTAGCTGATGCAGTTTAGTCTAATTGCAAGTATCATAGAACATTTTATTCTTCTGCTCCTTGCCCTGCACAGATACCCAAATAAAGTTTGAAATTACTTTAGTATTGCCTGCAAAATATTATCTTCTTCAGGAACGCACTTAGTTGTGAGAAGAACTTAGTGAATTATCTAAGCTGTACTATAGTTAAACTTTGCTTTTCTCCTTTCAGGTCTTGGGCTAAATTTAGATGAACTCCCTGCTCAGATGAGTTCCTCCAACTGGCCTGAAATGAAGAAAAAATTTGCATCCATATTTGTGCAGAAGACACAGGCTGAGTGGTGCAGCATATTCGATAGCACTGATGCCTGTGTGACCCCTGTTTTGTCCTTCGAGGATGCTGCCTCACATCAGCATAACAAGGAAAGAAGTTCTTTTATCAAAAATGATCCGGGAGAAATAAGTCCTAGACCTGCTCCTGTTCTATCAAGGACTCCTGCTGTTCCATCCTGTAAAAGAGATCCTTTTGTAGGAGAGCACACAGAAGAGATACTTCTAGAATATGGGTTTACTAAGCAAGAGATTGCTAAACTTCATTCTGATAAAACAATAGAAATCAAGGACCTAAAAGCTAGTTTATAATCTCTGACTATGCATATGAGATAAATTTCAGGCTGATACTGTAAGCTTTTATGCTTTAAAATTGAACTATATGACAAGTAAATGTTGGCATAATATTGATTTTAAGTAATTTATATTTTTAAAGTTGTTGACATTTTAAATTTAATTTGGAAACAGTGAGACTTGTGTACTTGTGTACCTGGATGATCTGTTATCTAGAATGATACTATAGTTGTGTTCTGAAGATCGACACAGTTTACTTGGTGAACACCTGTAAACTCTCAGAATGTTGTTTAAATACTCTATCCTTTGATTTGATTATTTTAATTCTTGGTTACACCATTGATTTGTAATACATGTTTAATTACTTGAAAGCAATTATTTTAATAAAATATAGTTATATTCTTCTTAAATGAATGATTGTGTTGTTTATTCGTGAATTAGAAGGGATTTTTTAATCGATTTTTCATATTAATTTGCTTTATCATGCTGAAACTGTGGTCTAGCTAATGCTATTCATTCATGAGCTGTTGCAGAGCTATTATCTCAAAGTTGATCTATTTAACAGCCTGACTGCATTTTCTCATTGCAGTCTCCTTATTATATATTACATTTGGAATATCACCTTGGCTAGAAACTAAATTCAGAATCAAACTTTTTTGTTTTTAAAATATCTGCCAACTAATAATCCTTTTCTCTCCTTATGGAAAAATGGTAGGCAACTTTGCTGTGCAGGTTTTAAACAATGATTATTTGGTTTTCATTTCCTTCAAACTTAAACTTTCATTTGAAACCATCTCTTTTAAGACAAAATAAAATACGCTTTTAAAAAGAATAAATTATATGGCATTACTACAGTATTGTCCAATGTGTGAGGAGTTATGACATGAAGGGTTGGGTGTTTTGATAATTTTGAAGTTTGGTTTGTTGGTTACAAAGGTTCCAAAGCTGAGCTATACTTTAACCCATTTTAATGTTAAAATGTCTGGGTCTGGGCATCATAATGTGTTGTGGCAAAAATGTCAACATTATTACCATAAGAAAACCTTTTACATTCTACTACATAAACCACAGCCTGGAAGCAAGAATTATCTAGTAGGTCCTGGCAAGTTGTCCAAATCATCAGCAAAAACACTTGGCTGATAGTCTAGTGTAAGTTACTGAATATTATACACAGTTGCCATAGGGCTTGACAAGTTTCTTAGTCCCAGATATATCTGATTGTGTTGGAGAAAAATCAGTGTTGTCAAATGTGATGTCCCTCATGGATAAGTTCTGAAACCAGAATTACTGATGTCAATTTAAAACCTTGTGTTTCTTCAGGGTAGTTTGGATCAGCTGCCTGCCTCAGGTGGCTAACCTGAAAGGTACAGTTTGAGTAAGGTCAATACAGGTTTCTTTTAAGACCTTCCCCTGGCAAGTAAGACTGTTTAAAAAACCCTCTTCTAAGTAATTCTGATACTCTCTGTTTTCAGAAACCAAGAAATAATCAGTTATTTTGAGGGTAGTACACAGCACATACAAAAAAGTACTCATCAGTTGCTGCTTGACAGATTCCTGCCAAGCGTAATATCTGCCTCTAAGGGTCCAGGGCAATGGATAGGTTCACTTACTCATCGTTATGAAGTCCCTTGAAATCCTCTTCCAGAGAGATACGGATTTTTTTCCCCCCAGGTTAGTCAGCAGGAAATGGTCTGATGCTCATGTTTGCTGAATGGGAAGATGAGGACTGGGTTCCTGGTGTCACTGCCATCTTACGGCAAGATCTTACAGCAAGAGGAACAGCTTTGTGTCTGGCTAATCCTGCTTCCAGACCATGTGATGTATGTTCCCGTTGTATGTGTGCTTCATGCGTAAACAGTAATTCCTCAGTTGTGGATAGTCGGGAGCAGTGCAGACGCCCAAAAGCTCAAATCAGCTAATGTGAACACACACTTCCCCGCCCCCTTCCTGGCATAACTTGTGATCGCAGAGCCATGAAAGTATGTGAGTCCCTCCCCCAGCACAGACCGATCCCACCCAGCATATGATCTGGGCCCCATGTCAGCCGGAGCAGGCAGCACCAGCCTGCCACGGCGCTGCTCGCAGCCGGAGCCATGACCTTAACGAAAGAGAGCTTCCACGGGGCTCTCCTGCCCGCCTCTGGAGCGGCCAAGGCCGACATGGATGGCACCAGAGAGAAGGAGGAGGCTCCGAGGCAGGCAGTGGTGAGGACTGGAGCAGCGGTGCCCAAGAGGCGAGCGGTGGGAAGGCTGATCATGCACAGCATGGCCATGTTCGGCCGGGAGTTCTGCTATGCCGTGGAGGCCGCCTTTGTCACGCCGGTGCTGCTCAGTGTAGGGCTGCCCAAGAGCCTCTACAGCCTCGTGTGGCTCATCAGCCCTATCCTGGGCTTCGTGCTGCAGCCCGTGGTAGGTTCAGCCAGTGATCACTGCACCTGTAGCTGGGGCAGGAGGCGACCTTACATTCTGGGTCTGGGCATCATAATGCTGTTAGGCATGGCTTTGTACCTCAATGGGGACGTGATGATCTCAGGTGAGTGAGGGTGCTGTGTCATGTGCTGTGCTGACAGACAAAACTCATCCTAGCCTTTCAAATCAGAAAAAGGAGAGGGGTTCCCCTTTTCCTTTCTAAAATGCACTGTTAAAATTTGGTATCATGTGGCTCGGGTGCCCTGAAGGAGCTGGGGAGCCCTGTAATCTCTGTGTACATTCAATTCTAAGGCTGCATGTTATGTACCCTGTGCATAGTGTTCTGTAGTCCGTGCATGTGATTGCAGTCTGTTGTATGTTGGTTTGGTTGCCCGATAAGCTCCTACAGGTAAAGATTTGCTTAGGCCATAGAAGATTTTATGATCTAAGTTCTACCTTGTTAGCTTAAATGATAGTATTGTTTTTGTGATGTAATACATACCCAAACTGAATCCCTGCTCATCCCTGTTTTAGATGGGTTAGTGTTCAAAATACTCACCTGCAATTATTGCAGCACGGGCTTGACTCGTGTTGTGCTGGTGAAAAACAAAAATCCTTAACTTCTTGAAAACTCAGTTGCAGCTGAAACAAGCAAAATCAAATAGGAGTGACATCCATATTGTTACATTTTGGCTTGGGATGCAGCTTCCTAAAGTCTTGATACAAAGTTGTTGCTGACTAGGCAGATGGGGGAGGTGTGTGTTTTACGGATTGATTTATTCTCTCTTCCTAAATATTATTGATGTTGAATATACTTGATTTCATTGATCCAGAGAGAGATGTTACAGTCAACTCTTGATTATCCAAAACAATATAAAGATTGGACAAGGAAAATAAACTGAAAGTATTACAAAACACATGTGTTCGGCTGCCAGAGCATGCCTTGGAGGCGTTAAGGAATAGATTTAGGATAGAGATGCTCTTGGTTGTGAAGCTTGAAGCATTCTGAGCATGTGCTGGCTCAAGGCAGTAAGTCAGCCTAGCCCAGCTCAGCACTACACAGACTCAGCTCTCCTGCTTCTCCAATGAGATTCTGGTGTCACTGGACTCTCCTGTGTAACCAGTTGTTTAGATTTTGAGGCATCAGGAAAGACTAAATGTGGTTTTGCAGAACATGGCACTGTTGCTGTCAGAATGAGGGTGTTTTTCTTTTTTAGCTTTCATCGCTGAGAGAGACAAGCAGCGGACGTGGGCAATAGTCATTACCATGCTGGGAGTAGTACTTTTTGATTTTGCAGCTGATTTTATTGATGGTCCAATCAAAGCATATTTATTTGATGTCTGCTGTCATCAGGATAAAGAGAAGGGTCTGCATTACCACGCCCTCTTTACAGGTACACTGATCCCTTCTTTTCCTCCCTGCCTCTCAAAGGAGGGGAAGGTAATTGCTTGGGTTTTATCCTCACTGTGTTTCTAATCTTGAATTAACTGACCATCTGATCCTGCGCTTCAGTCACAGGACTTTTGTTGCTGGGTTTTCACTACTCTGGAGAACAGTAACTTGTGATTGCTGCTACAAAAATTCTGAGGAAGGCTGCAGGCACAAATAATTACAGCAACACAGGCATGATTTAAGAGTAGTTAGTTATTTTAAAATGTGAAATAGGGTTTGTTCAGTTTGTTTTGGGTTTTTTCAAGCTGTTGCTGAGGCAAAAATTAATTGATGCAGCTTGTTTCATTGCTATTGCCCATAAAAATAACATTTTTGACTTGTCATGTGACATACAGCAAGAGCTGCATATACCAGTTGATTCCGATTCTTCAGCAGTGCTCCAGTATGTGCTGCATAGAAACAGGAGTTCTGTGTAAAATTCAGAAATCCACAATTCCCACAAAATAAGACCAAGTGGTTCAGTTCAAATTCCTGCAAATGAAGTTAACAGCTTCATTTGCTTTTGTACATTTTTTTGAATGTTGCTGAGTTACAGAAGGACACAAAACTGTTGGAACAAGTTCAAAGGAGGGCTACAAAGTTGATAAGGGAGCACCTCTCCCATGAAGACGGGCTGAGAAAGCTGGGGCTGTTCAGCCTGGTGAAGAGAAGGTTGTGTGGAGACCTCGTAGGAACCCTCCAGTATGTGAAGGGGGGGCCACAGGGAAGCTGGAGAGGGACTCTTCTTTAGGAGGATGAGGGGAAACTTAGGCTGGATGTTAGGAAGAAATTATTCCCTGTGAGGGTGGTGAGACACAGGAACAAGTTTTCCGGGGATAGCTGACCAACCCTGTCAGTGTTCCAGGCCAGGATGGATAAGGCCTTGAGCAGCCTGGTCTGGTTGGAGGTGTCCCTGGATGGGTCTGGATGATCTCTAAGGTCCATCCCAACCCCTGAGCATTGATGCCATGGAATCATCTGTACAATGTGAGCCCTGTGTTGAGGAAATGCGCAGGGAAGACACGTGAGGCTGTGTACATCTGGAGTGACCCGGGAGGAAACTCCTGCCACGTCTGAGAGCAACCCCTGTGAAAGCACTAGATAAAAAGCAGACTACATGAAAATTCATGCAATCTTTTTACAGCAGATTTTTGTGGCTACTGAGCCCCCAGCAGGAGCAGAGACATGTAAACCCAGTAGCAATTACTCACTTACAATTACTGTTCAAGGAGGGAGGTGTATCAGCTACTGATAAAGGCTGATTTTGGACACATGAAATGCCTATATCCAGGAACACAGTTTATAAGGGAAGCTTGAAGCCACATGGGAATGAAATCTGTATTATCCATTAGAAACAGATAAAAGTTAAAGGATCACTTGTTTCTAGAAAGAGAGGAGTGAGTGTCCATGTATATTCAGCACAACTCTGGTTGCAATTTTTTTTGGATGATACTAAAAAGTCTCCAAGTTTGAAGCTACAGATTTAGCTGATTCAGTGTACTGATCTGTGAAAAGGGATGTGAGACAAATAACACGAAATAAGACAGAAATGGGGCAGAGTGTGTGACTTGGATCAACATCCTGTGCTCTCCACAGCAAGTTCATCTCAAGCCTTCCTAACTGAAAGTTCCCTGGTCTGGTGTTGAAATCCTCCCCTGACAGGAGTTGTACAGCCTCCCAAGGCAGTCTTCTCCAGTAATTTACTGGCCTTGGTGTTTGTTTTCCCTAAACTGCAACATTATTATAAATTCCCTACAGTTTACATTTATCATTCTCCATTTTATCCCTATTAGATAGACAGACAACAATCTTCCCGTTTCTTGTCCAGGTTCTGTTTTAGATATTGTTTCTTTTTCCTGCTTTAGTTCCTTCTTTCCTTTTATACTTAATATATACTATATATAATATTATATACTTCTGAGATTTTACTCCCCATTTTGCTTTCAGTTTAGGGTTTGAACATGAAACTTGATAGCTCTGCAGTTATGAAACCCATGGCCACTTATTCAAGTGGAAGAAAGAGCTCACACGTTCAACTGTCAACATTCAGACTGCATTCCAATATCATGATGCTTCTTTTTCAAAACAGCATGCAAAATCCTTCTCTAATGTCAAACATTCTGTCTGCAAGCATACACTGAAAATAACATTGTGTAGATTTCCTTTAAAAGGCTATTAGTAGTGTAATTGTTTTTTATGAGAGCAAGCAAGGATACAGTCCCCTGTGAAATGCCATCGTGCACAATAAAGGAGGGCCATAATCAGACCCAGGAGGGCAAAGAAGGTACAGAAAGTCCAGAACTAAATCAAAATCCCATGGTTTTTGGGGAAGCAAGTGCAGGTGCTGTTAGTTTTTGTCAGATGCAGGGTTTTGCTGTAGACTGTTATCAATCCTCCTAAGCAGAAGGGTAGAAATGCTTCTAAGTTCTTGGGAAGTGCCTATCCCATGGAACTCCCAACCATGCATCCATCCATCCCCCAGAGTCACCTGGTTAAGAAGGTGTAAGGACCCAACAAAGGTGCCACCCCCACCAGAGCTCTGTGCTGAGTGTAACAGAGGGCACATTCCTGTGCATCTCTGTGTGCGCTTATAACAAAGAGAAGAATTGTAAAAAAACCAAACTGACTGAAAACTGGATTTATTAACATCAAGGAACAAAGTAGCATTCTCATTTTACCCTTTAGTCTACCTCTTCTGAGAAAATTAGTAAATGGGATTACATGCTTATACTTTTTCCTTTCTGTTTTCTTTACCAAGTGGTGTTGTGCTTGAATTTGTATAAGTAGAAAACAATGCCTTTGGGTTTATTTCCTTTTTTAGAAAAAATTCACATGGAGGCAGTATTTCTGTTTGGACTAAGCTAAATACGTTTTATAAATTCTAAACTATAGAAACTCTCAAAACAATTTTAAAAATGTTTGTTCTGTGAAAATAAAAAAAGAAAACCACATTTTTCTTGTAGGATTTAATTTAGTTTTACTTGCATTATTTACCATTTCAAAGAAAATAGAGCTTGAAAGAGTCAAAAAAAGAGATGGAGCCTATTTTGCTGTGTGTTCAGCCTATTTCTAGAGAGCTCTGCCTGACAGATCTGAGGACAGTTTTCAAGAGATGTTTTAGTAACTGCTCATATATGTGTTTAGCTCAGTATTTCTTGTGATAAATATCTGAAGAGTGATTATTCCCTGATTTCTAGAGGGCATTGAGGCTATTATGTACTCTTTGTTTAGTTTGTCAATGCCAGTAGACATTTTTTTTCCTTTTTTTTCTCCCACCATTGTAGGTTTGGGAGGAGCCCTGGGTTACCTTACAGGTGCTATGGATTGGGGTCAAACTTTACTAGGATATACCTTGGCATCAGAATTCCAGGTGATTTTCTTCTTCGCAGCCTTGGTTTTCATAATCTGCCTTACCGTACATCTGTGCAGTATTGCTGAAGTCCCACTCAGATATGAAAATGACGAGGCAAAGTTCTTGTTGGAAGAGACTGAACCCCATAGATACCACTCGATAGAGGAGGAAATAAGGAATGGTCCCTTAAAATCAACGTGTACTGAAATAAAGGCTGCAGCCAAGCCAGGGAAATGCGCGGCTGTGTCACGCACAGAGGTGAGTGCAGAGGTAACTTTACAGCTTCTATCTTTGCATCCTTGGAGACCCCTTAATTAGCTAATGCTGATTGTTTGTAAGGCACAGGCACAGAAAAGAGCACTCCACCAGGATACAGAGACAGGAGAAAGTCTGCCTGCCTTTTTTTTCTTTTTTTTTCTTTAGAAGGTATTGCCAGCAAGAGGCATGAGACCAGCTAGTTCTGAGGCATTGATCCATTGGCAGGGATGAGAGAGAACCTGGCTCCATTTTCTGCTCAGTGTCAGTCTCTTGATGTCCTCCTCATGTGAATTTTGTATATAGGATTACTTTGTCCTTTAGTCTTGATATAATTAGCATAAAATTGTGGACAAAGACTACAGACCATTAATCTTTGATGTAGGTCTCTAATTCTCACTGAAGTCCACATGGTTTTGTACATAATACATGTGAAATGTGTGACATTTGGGTATTCTGCCGCTCAACACTTCATTGAGCACTAATGTGTTTAAAATTGATATGTCTACAGCAGTGCTACTTTGCTACCAGAGTTTGAGTTTTATTTTGAGCAATATTGTAGCTGAGCCTTTGAAAAAATTTTGAGGTGCGAGAAAGCAGTGAGTACTTTTTAAATCCTCACTGTTATTTTGTTTCTGATGCATTTTTGTGAGAGATTTCTTCAACCTAAGGCACATAGGAAGAGGTGAATCTACCAGAAAAATATCTGGAGAGCCCAGTTCTAATATGGTGTTGAGAAAAGATGATTGTTTTTACGGTTTGGTTGATGACTTTTAGTGCTAGAAATCCTCATGGCTACCTCATGGTACCCTAGGTAAACAAAGTATAACACAATAGTGGTGACACAATTGCTTCTCATTTTAATTCCATTTTGATTTCTTGGCATTATGCATATCAATCCTTGATAGACTGACACAAAGGTTTGATAAATCAGGTAAAATGTACTAAGCATGTACAAACAGTTATAAGTAGGAAGGAAATACTCTTGTTTAATCTGTAAGTAAAAGGCATCTATTATCTTTTACTATTTGTAATTTGTTTTATAATAGCACTTGGTATTTCTAACTGGAAGAAAAATATTATGAAATTATTAAAATATTATTAAATTATTACAATATTATTAGATGCAAGACATATGAAATGAGCACTGCCTGATGATAACGCCAGGCAAACACGGAGTGGGGCAGACAGCAAGGCAACAGCTGTGGGCAGAATCTGACAAGATCACTGTGGTGCTGTCTGAGCTTCCCCAGCCAGCATCCTTCACCAGCCCTGTTCACTCAGAAATTCTTCCAAATTGTCAGAGATGCTGAGCCTGATCAACTGCTTGGACCATGTGGGCTCTAAAAAAAGAGAAGGCAAATGAAGATGAGAGAGCAATGCAGAGAAAGTGGGGGGAGCAGATTTTGGTTTAGGGTAGCCTCTGCCTTGGGAAGAAATAATTCCCTGGAGTCAGTGACATGAGAAATGTGGAGTTCCGTGTCTGACACCGGAGGTGAAGCTGTGGTGGCGAGCCTGTGCCATTGCCCTCCTCTCTGCCTAGGCTGGGCAGCCTCTTGGAGTTCCCCAGTGCTTTGATCAGTCTCATGTTTCTTTGATGTGCCTTTCTTTGTGTGCATGAATTCTAGACACTCACTGCTTTAATGACCTGTCTCCTGTGGCACATGTTTGCTGAGTCCATTCATTACCATAATCACTTCCTTGAAGAAATGGTTTGGCTTCCTGTTTTTCTGTCTCTTTCTTTAATTGCAGGCACCATGGCTATACTTCTTCTAAATTAAGGCCTATGTTCTCACATGCTAATAGCTAACGTGATTATTAATGAGATTTGACCTGTTAGAGTATGAACAGACACCCAAAGCAATTAGCCTTGTATTCTTTTGAATGGTGCCAAATTATTCAGGGTCCACTGCCATAAAACCCGAGTCATATTGCTTCCTCTGTATTCTTATCATCTTATGCCCTGAGTTGTAGTGATTTTGTAGAGATTATGTGGTATTCTGAGCTTTTGAAGGAGAAGGAGTTTAAACAGAGCCTCAAACTTCAGCACATTATTTAAATTAGCATGCAGTTTGTGTGCTGGTATGTTTCGAATGTATGCATTAAAGATTTTTGGTTTCCATTTCCACTTTCTGGAATATCTAAATAGAAAGAAAACATTTCTATCTAGCTGTCAATTACTGTTTGTAATCACTGCAGTGTCCTTTGTAATTCCATGACCTTATCTTAAAACTTTGATTGGAAAGGCTATTTTAAAAAGCAGGGTGAAAGAATTGCAAACTAAATAAAGCCAAGCCAAACGATAGTAATTATCCTTGCAATAACACTAATGAGTCAATCTGGAATTCTTTTGTTTTCTTTTTATAATTGTAGAAGAATATAAAGCTCACCCTGTTTAAAAAAAGACAGTGATGCCAAATTCCAAGGGATTTGGACAATATACAGTCCAAGGTGGAAGTCAGCAACTTGAATTTTGGCATTCCTATGAGGATTAAAAACCTCACACTGAAGCAAAGTATTTTCCAACTTTATATGTGGTGATTATTCATAGAGTAGCTCGCAGCATAGCCTAGTTCAAAGGAAAGGAGATTTGTGAAAAGTAAATACAAGACTGAAGAAATAAAGGAAAAAATGACATTTTACAGCAAATTGAAGACAAGATCCAGTCCAGGAATTTTGAGTAAATTAGCATAACTTTTGCAGTTCTTCCACATTTCATAACATACATCTTCCCTTACCATCTCTCCCAACACTGCTGTTTTAAAATATCTTCAGAGAAAATTTTAAGTTTTCCATCATACACAGTTAAAATAGTATCTTTTTTTTTCTCTTTAAAAGCAGTGAACCATGCAGGAGCTTTAATACAGGAAGAATTATGTGTAAAAATACCTGATAGCTAGCACACCTACAGTAGTTTAAAAAAAATAGTAATACAAATGATCTGATGAATGCAACTGGAGAAGAAACTGAGAGTTTTGGGGCACAGGGCTTAGACAAGGAGGGAGATTACAGGGGGCATTAAAGGCAGTGAGAAAATTTGATTTTCCTCATCAGTGAGATTTGTTAACCAGCACCAATTAAGTTCTGATTACAAAACGAGTTATTTCTCCCTTGGTATGAGGTGTTCAGATCCTGGAGCTCACAGTCTCTGTGTGCTACCATGGGGAACCACAGCTTCACCCTGCTTCAAGGACAGAGCATAGTGGAAAGCTCATTATATGCTTGAAGAGGTATAAATTTCCCTAGAAAAGGAAGTTTCCTAGGGAATTTAGCACATAGAATGGAAAGGGAATAAAAGGTCTCAGAAATCTGACACATTTTAATTTTCAGGAAGTATTTTGAGCACAACTTTCTTCTGCAGAAGCTTTAAATTTTCAGTGTAAAGCTGATGGTCTCTATAAAGAAATAAATTTTGTTCCTGGTTGTTTCTGTTGTTGGTTCATTGGTTTGTTTTTTTTTTTTTACTCTCTGAGTCTGCTTTGACAGAAAATTTCCCTGTTATTCTAAATGTAAATAATTGTCCTATTGATAATAAGAGGAAAAAAATGTTACATTCCCGCTGGTATACTCCATCTCTTCTATAGTTCCTGTGAATTTTATAAACTGAACAAAACTCAGTATGCAAGCAACCCTTCCTAGCAAAAAATAAAAGACTTTGGAAGTTTAGCAATGAAAAGATACTACTAAGGCCTCCTTCATTTGCTGTCAGCTATTTAATTAGCATTCAGGACAATAACACTGTATTATTCTTGGCTATTTGCTTTTAGGAAAAGAGGCAGATGACCCTTAAATCCCTCTTGAAGACACTTTTAAGCATGCCATCCCACTATCGCTGCCTGTGTGTGAGCCACCTCTTTGGATGGATGGCTTTCCTGTCCAACATGCTTTTCTTCACGGATTTCATGGGACAGGTAAAGCATAAAATACTCTCACTACTCCTTCCTTGTAGCATCTCCTCCTCCATCCAAAAGAAGTGAAATGGTGTTACTATCCTGAGGAAATGACACTGGTGTCAGAGCCATTTATATCTGCATGGCTCAACAATAGTTTTGTAAACCAGCTAATTAAGGTCAGGCCCTTGTTCCAAGTCTGTCTGGGGAAATCACTGGGGAAAACCTTTAGTATTTGTAAGGCTATTTCTGTCTAAATATTCCAAGTGAAGCTCTCAGAGCTGGTCCAAACACATCAATTTTCTGGTTTGGTTTCAGAGCTGCTCCCAGCTGGGCAGGTTTTCTGGCTGGAACAGTGCTTGGGTGCAGCTGGGCTTGTCCTGGTGTGTGTGCAGCATCCCCACAAAGCCGGTCACCTGCACTGCAGCCTCCCTGGCCTCAGGCCATGCCGCTCTGTGCACACAGGGAGCTACTTGGTAGCAGAAAGTTTTATCTTCCTGCATTTGTCTGTCCTGAATCCCTTTTCTCAGCAGCTGTTTGCCTTCACAACACCCCCTGGTGCCTTTTCCGTGCCATTCCCAGGGACTGTATGTCCTCGACAGTGATTCTTGCCTGTATGGCTGTGTCTGCCTCCTTCCTTCCAGAGCACTAGTATGGTCCTGGCACAAATCTCTCACTGCCACTCCCTACTCTTCCGTGGTTTCCACACAGTATTCCCATTTCCTTGCCTTTTTTGTCTTTTCAGGCAAGGCAAGTGGGAGGGGTTTTTTCCCTGCAGCGTAGATGAACAACTGAAAGAAAAAAGTTTTGCTTGTCTAGAAAAGTAACTGAATACAAGAATAACTGTGTGGAAAAATGAGTGTGTTGAGGAAAATCTGAAAGAGAAAAAAAATTGTAAATAAATTAGGGAAAGAAACACTAAGGCAAGACGACTGAGAGAAGAGAGAAAGTTAGTTGGAAGTGAGACACCCAAAGGATAGAAGAGCAAATAAGCAGGTTTAAAAATCTGTACAATAGACAGTCCAGGAAAAGGCAGAGGGTAAGAAATGAGGTGGAGCCTGGGATGTGACAGTCCAGGAGATGAGAGTGTGAAACCTGGAGAATTACAAATGGGTGGTTAGGACACTGCTCAACAGATCTCTTGGGTGCTCCTTACCAGGGATGGGGCCTGTGCCCATGAGAAGGAGGCATTCCCTACATGGTGCCATTCCTGCCTTCTGTGACTTTTGTGGTGTCTTTCAGGTTGTGTACCACGGGAATCCCTATGCACCTCACAACTCCACACATTACCTGACCTACAAAGCAGGGGTAGAGATGGGATGCTGGGGGCTGTGCATCAATGCAATTTCTTCATCAGTCTATTCGTGTAAGTACCCATGAATAAACTCCAACACTGTGTTTGCTGTTTGCCAAAAACCATAAGGGGATGCCAAATTCCCTGGAATTTGTCCTACATTAAAGTTTTAAGGAATGTTACATTCTCAGCATTGTTAGAAACTCATATCTTAGCACCAAGAGTTCCTGACCACATGATGAGGGGTGACTTTGGAATTAGGATATTGTTCTGCACATGAACTGACCCTGAACACTGAAAATCATTCTGAAAATAAATGCCACACTAAATTCTTAAGTGCTCTTTCACCTAGCAATGCTGTAGCTGTGGGCTCTCAAAGGTGACCTCTCCCCATTTGCATTCCCTGTGCAGAAGGTCTTGCCAGAAGCTTCAGTCTTGCTCTCCAAAATTATATGTAAACATGCTAGCACAGCTCCCCAGGTAGATTTCACCGTAACTCTTCCCAAGAATTAAAAATCCCATTATCTGAAATCTCAAATAAGTAGCTTTTTGGGGGTTGATTTGAGCATCTAAAAGAGGCTTGAGGGAAATGTTTTCACCTTTGGAGCTTAAATGCAGGCATTTCTGTGTAGTCCTTCTGTGGATGAACTTCTATTCCGCACAAGTATCTCTGGGTGCAGCTGCAGTGCAAGCTGCAGGTTGAGCTCTGGGTGGTGTGAGCAAGTATTCTTTGGCAAGTTTATACCTACAATAATTTGAGGTAACTTCCAAAATCCTTAAGATTATCTTCTTCATTGCATTTTACAAAATAAAACGTTTTTTTTTTTCCTTAAAAGAAACTTCCTGATAAAATGTGACCTATTTCTTTTAATCGTATCAGCATTTTCACTTTCTTTTCACAGACTTGCAGAAAGTCCTTCTGCCATACATAGGATTAAAGGGACTTTATTTCATGGGATACCTACTTTTTGGACTGGGTACTGGATTAATTGGCTTGTTTCCCAATGTCTATTCCACTCTGGCTCTTTGTTCACTCTTTGGAGTCATGTCCAGCACACTTTACACAGTGCCATTCCACCTCATTGCAGAGTACCACAGGGAGGAGGAGGTGAGTGCAATGTCCCAAGAAGCATTAATTTTATATCTGTCTGTGTCTGTTCAACCTGTTTTGGGGGTAAACTGGATAGAAAGGAGCAGATTTAATTTTAATTTTGAACTATTAATAATGACACATAGGAATGGGAAGTTTCTGACAGAGAGAGCTAATATCCCAGCTCCAAACTCTCCAAACAGGCCTTCCATGAAACAAATAATTATTTATCATCACATCTGAAACAAAGCCAATCACAGAACATGTTCAGGCATAAGCAGGGTGCTCCCCTTGTGTTGTCTTCAAGTCCTACCTTCCTTATATCCTTCCTTCCAGCCACCTTAGCAGAGGACTTCTGAGGGCCTGAGGTTAATAACAAGCCTGTAAAGGCTGTCAGAATTTTTAGTTAACTGCAAAGTGTTACAAAAGCTCTTAGCTAATAAACAAATGCCATTCAAGTAGAAACAGCATTACATAGTTCAGTATTAAATCATATACCACATTCTCATTATTTTTCTAAATGTCTGTGGTTGGGTTTTCATCCTCCATGGCTTTAAATCCTGTTTCCACGGAAAATCTGGAAAAACTTGAACCCCTTGTGTCATGTTACTGGGCACAGCACGATCCTCATGTATTGTAAAGTGTTGAGTTCTTTAATGGAAAAGTCCTCTCAAGTCTCTTAAGTTAGTCAAACAGCTGGAAACAAGAAAGATTAAGGAGAGTTGGAAGAAATTAGGAAAAGTTTGCAGTATATCTTGGAACATCTGAAGAAATTAATGAAGGCAATGTTGAACCATTGGAAAACCACATAAAACATAGTTTTAAGCAGCAGAGGGCTAGATCAAGTGCTAGATAACACTTCCTACTGTTTTGTACAGCTTTCACCAGCACCTTCTGAATGATGAACACAAATGAACTCTTTAATTATTCTACTGAATGCTAGGAGGAGGTCTCAAAATGATTAAATATTTCATATATATGATTAATAATTTTTTGGTTAATTTCTTTGCTCCTTCCAACAGGGAATGATGTGTTATAAATACAAAACAAAAGACTGCGAATGAGCCCAGGTTAGGGTGAAATCTCAATTCTTACCTCAGGTCAGCCAACTCAGAGAGGAGGAGTAAATGCAAAATTTTTATCTGTTTCAAGACAGAAGTGAAATAAAATAAGCTAAAGTGTGCATGAACTTTACAGTTAATAGGCCAATATATTAATGTGTTACTTAAAAGACAACCAGTTGTTTCTTGTTTGATGTATGGTGTCTGCTATGACAGATGTTAAATGATATATAATTCTCTGTTAGATTTTATATTAATGGGTTGAGGTTTAGCTCAAATCTTCTATAATGTACCAGACAGGAAAAAAACCCCCCATAAACGTCAAGCACAAGAGTGCATTCATTTACAGTTCATGTATTTGTGGTCAGAACTACTGCCACATAGGAACACTGGGAACAGCCAAGCAAAATAAATACAATTTATTTTTCAAAGTGTCTAAAATTGGGGCTTTATCATTTCAGAACAAGGAGCAGACGTCTTCCCCCACTATGCATTCTACCAAAATCGTGTGCTGTGTTTTATAATGCTGCCATTTCAGCTCATGTTCTGTGCTGCTGTTCCCTAGGATCCAAATTCAATTTTTTTTCTACTGGATTAGGAAGAGACTGTTTGTCTCCAGTACTTGTGAGCTTTGTGTAGCTCAAAGGCAAGGTAATAGGGTTTGCAAAAAGCAAAAAGCATGTTAATGGCTAAGAGAATTTGGATACCAGAACACCACAGTGCCTGCCGCCGGCCTGCAGTGTGGGAACTTCTTGTTGTTGGAATACAATCTCCCCCATTTAACAGCCTGTGTAGGAAGAAAATAAATAAGTCAATTATAACATAATTTCCCAGTTAAACAGCGTAATTTCTTTGTGGAGGAAGGGACTCCCAGAGATCATGTAGATCCTTTTCAAGGAGGGCAACCTAAAGCCCCAGTTCTGGTTTGAGCAGTTCCCTCTAGTTAACCTGTTCCAGTGACCCACCAGCCTCACAGGGTGCTAATATGCAAGACACTTGTACATAATAAATGAAGGCTTTTGTTCTGCTATTTATATCATAGCAGATACACAGATTAGTAATTAAAGTGGTCCTCAGCAGTGTAGAAGAATACTAGTTTGGATGTTTGCTTTCAGGTTGGTTTCATCCTGGCAATAAAAGTATTACATTTGTATTTTAGTACTGATTTTCTTTATGTGCTTTGAGCCACAACTTCAGGTTCCTGCCTATATGTGTGTGGGACACATCAGCACTGCTGTAAAGCCTTTGGATGTGGTTTCTCACGACATCCTGCCCTGTAAAGCAAAAAGATGGATTTGATGAGTGGACCCTTAGATGGATAAGAAAGTGGTTGGTCACATCCAGAGGGTTGTGGTCGATGACTCAGAATCCAAATGGACATCAGAGACAAGTGGTGTCCTCAAGGATCTGCACTGGGACCAGTGTGATTCAGTATATTCTTTAACGACATTGATGAAAAGATTGCACACCTGAAGGACAGGATGCCATCCAGAGGGACCCAGACAAGCTCGAGGAGTGGCCCAGGGAAATCTCAAAAGGTTTAAGAAGGCCAAGTGCTGGTGCTGCAACTGGGCTGCTACCAGCACAGGCTGGCATGAACAGCCCCAGAGCAGCACAGGCTGGGCATGACCAGCCCCAGAGCAGCCCTGCCCAGAAGGGCTTGGGGGTGCTGTGGGTGAGAGGCTGCACATGGCCCAGCCATGGCACTCACAGCCCAGAGAGCCAAACGTGTCCTGGGCTGCATCCAGAGCCCCGTGGGCAGCAGGGCAGGGAGGGGATTCTGCCCCTCTGCTCTGCTCTGCTGAGACCCACCTGGAGCACTGCATCCAGCCCTGGGCTCCCAGCACAGGAGGGACAGGGACCTGCTGGAGTCAGCCCAGAGCAGAGACACAAAAATGGTCACAGGACTGGAGCACCTCTCCTGTGAGGAACAGCTGAGTGAATTGAGATTGTTCAGCCTGGAGAAGAGAAGGCTTCAGACTGGCACAATTGTGGATTTCCAGTATTTGAAGGGAGTTTGCAAGATGGAGAGGGACTTTTCACAAGGACACATAGTGGTAGGACAATCAGGAATGGCTTCAAACTTAGAGAGCGTAAATTTAGGTTAGATATCAGGAAAAATTATTTACTGTGCAGGTGGTGAGGCACTGGACCAGTTTGTCCAGAGAAGTTTTGGATGCCCCATCCCTGGAGGTGTTTAAGGCCAGGTTGGATGAACCTTTGAGCACCCTGGAAAGAGTCCCTGCTCACAAGAAGAGCACTGGAACAAGATGATTTTTCAAGTTCCTTCCAATACAAACCATTCTGTGATTCTGTGATGATTCTTTGATAATATGATAGTATGGCTCCTTCAGCCATGAGTCAGAGCCAAATTATTCATGACAGGATGACCTGTACTGTTTAATGTCAGTTTGAAAGAGCTCAAGTTGACCTGAACTTGAAAATAATGTATAGGGGGTTTTTTTGTCAATTTTCAATTACTTCCTTAAGAGAAGAGACAGAGGGGAAAACTGCAGATGAGAAAAAATTGGTGGAAGCTTGGAAAATTACTGTTACTTAAAATCTCTGTGGTGTAAGAAGGGGAGCAGGGAGCTATTGACCTGCCTGCTGCCTCGGGGCTGTGACAATGCCTCGGCCAAGAGCTGCGTGCTGCTGACACTGCCCCGTTTCTGGAGCTTGTTCTGTGCTTCTTTGCAGAGCCAGAAGCTGCAGGAAGGGGAGCAAGAAGGGGAGCACGGGCGAGGGAAGGGCATCGACTGTGCCGCCCTGACCTGCATGGTGCAGCTGGCCCAGATCATTCTGGGTGTGGGCCTGGGGCTCCTGGTGAGCGTGGCCGGCAGCGCCGTCACCATCATTTCGGCATCCACAGTGGCACTGGCTGGCTGCTGCTTTGTGGCCTTCTGCATTCGCTACGTGGACTAGGGCTGCAAGGAGCCGTCGGAAGGGATCTCCCCAGGGGAGCGTTTTCTGTCTGGGTCAGTAGCACTGGCGCTGTTGCTGTGCTGACACTGCTGACACGTCATCCTCTCTTACCTCCTTGGATCAGTTGCAATTCCAGAGCTTTATGAAATGGAGACTTGATAGAACTGGCTGCCTTATGCCTCGGACACACACACACACACACACACACACTCCCCCACAGTGTGTTCACATGCTGTGGCACGTGATGATGGTGCGTGTGGCCACAGTATCTTGATGCTCTACACCAGGAGTCATTATGGAACTCCTCATTACCAATTTGTGAAAGTTAATGGATGAAGAATGTGATAAATTGAAGTAATATAAAAGGACAGAGTTAGAAGAAAGTTTTTATTTATCTTGTTCTTCAAGCATCCTAAGCTGGGGGCTGTTCCCTCCAGTAGTCAAAAGCTGCAGGAGATTCAAACAGGTGTCAGAGGCCATGCAGGGTGCAGTTCTGTTATCATTAGTGGCATTGCTAAATGGGATCAGTTAATTACCAGCTACTGTCAAAAGCAGATTTGAGTGTGAAAAATTACTGGAATATAAAAAAGATTGAAGCCTATTGTTTAAAAGCATTACTGTAAAGTAATTATTCTGTACTGAATCCTACTGCTTCTGTATGAATGAAGTGAAAGTACTGACTGAGCTTGTCAGGAAAGTCTGCCTAAAGCTGCTTTGCAAATCCATGTGTAGGTACCTAAAAATCTGTCTGTGGGAAACAGCTGCCAATTCTGCCTTCTTTAAAAAGTGGCCTCTCAGTTTTGATGCTGTAATTGAAAAAATAAACTTGGCCAATGGAAGAATTTGGTGGCTGGTTGACTACATAAATCTTGACATTGGATATGACAGCATTTATCTTAAAGTAGCATCTCTCTTTTCTCTGTTGTCCTTCATGCTTTGCCTGAAATTGCATTTGCTCTCTACAGAATATTGTAGAGGAATTCAGTTCTGCAAAGCACTATCAGGAATTACTGTACAGTAATTACAAAGGCCCAGTTATTTGTATTTTATTGCACATGAAGCTTCTTTCTTATTTTTATAATATTGCCAGAGTTTTGAAAACCTATTTGTGAAAGCAATATACTGTATTTATGCTGTGCTCCCTCTGTCCTGAAAACTGTCACATCCATCCACTATGTTAAGTCACCTGAAGCCATCTGCTAATGCAATATTGTTAATGAACATTGAGAGACTATGGGCAAGTATGGTGTCTATGGTTGTTTTTGTTGCACATGTATCATCAACACTGTTCAGAGAAATGCAGTGTTGAGCTTATCAGCTCTTAGAAGCTCTGCAAGACATGAACTGACAACACCAAAAATAAATGGTTACATTGCAGCATCAAGTGCCTCTGCAGAGATGCATCAGCTTCATCCTTTCTCTATGTTTTCAAGAGTAGAGTGAGTCACATATTCTCAGGAAAACCAATTTTCCCCTAGGTAAATTCTTACTAGTTTCAACAAGCCTGTGGGAGCCTCAGATAGCTTTTCTTGATGCTGACTGTCTCCACTGAGGGCCCAAAAGGGGCTTTTGCATGGCAAACCTCACCACAGCATCGGCATCCTTCCTGCCTTTTGAAGAAGCCACATTTCATGGTTTCTTTTGTTTTGTGGCTCTTCATTTCACACCCGTGAAAGAGAAAGACTGAGAAGACAGAGCTCCTGAACTGCGTTTGAAACAGTTTGTAGGTGCAGAGACAGCTGCAGCACAAGGGCCTCAACAGGCACAAACAGGAGGAAGACAGAAAATGAAAGATTGTTGTCTTCCCAATTATCTTTATGCCATCATTAAGTCACTAACTTCCATTAACTCCGTATCTCCTGGGAGGATGAATTTTCAAGGGAAGAGCGAGGCATCTATGGAGCCATAAAAACAGATAAAGGAGGAAGTGATCTGGTTTCACAGGACTGCATCATGTAAACTTGTGCACTAGGAGCTGAGGTCATAAAGCTCTGATTCCACTGTGAGGCTGCAAAAGAAATTTTGCAATGTTTACCATGTCTTTGTCAATATTTTCTTTGAGGTTTAATACCATTAGAACATTAACATTTAAATGGTCAATGTTATCCCTGCTCTGTTACACAAAGAAGATGTTACACAAAGAAGACTGATTCAGGCCCACAAAGGAACCACAGATCTGTGGCAGTGTAAGAAGGGTTCTAAACCTGCAGAGAGAAGTGAGAATATATACAGATCATTTATATCAGTGCTTTTATTTACAGATTTATTCAGAGAAAATTGTTTCAGGAATTCATATTATCATTCCTCATGACCTCATGATCTTTCCCTTTAAAATCCACTGTCGGCTACAGACGACAGAAACATTAAAGTCGTCTTTTCTCTGGAAATCTCCATAAAAACATCCTGTATTGTTCCCAGGACTTCAAGACAGTATCTTCATGAGTCTTCATTTGAAATGGCAAACTGACAAAAAAGTATATACAATTTGGAAAACAGTGTCTAAACAAAAACAAAAATAATCATGGTGCTCATTCTGAAGTTGAAAATGTATCTCAAGTGTTATTGAAAACAATATAAAATCTTACTAACTCATAAAACTGGATAAAATAAGTATTTCTTTTAGCAATAGAAATGTTACTAATGTATGTTACTAATATAATATATTACTAATACATGAAAGGGGATAAAATATTTATTTCAGCAAAAGAAATGCTAAAATATTAAAAATGTTGAAGGTTTTGAAGGATTGTACTGTAATGCTATTAATTTAAGAAGTTCCACCTCTTCTGTGCTTTTACACCAGTTCTGGACTTGAGCCATGATCAGTATGATTATTTACTGTACTTAACATCAACTTTATAGGAGTGGTGTGAGTATAAAGTTACAAGTACCCTGTGCCTGATCTTTCTCATCTGGTTTTATTTCCATATACATAAAATCAAATAAATAAAGATCCTTTCTGTATCATGTTTATGTAAATGATACACTTAGACAAACCACAGAGAATCAGAGGATAGGTCAGGTGGAAAGGGAACACAGTGGGTCATCTGGTCCTGCCTCCCTGCTCCAGCAGGGCCATCCTAGAGCACACGGCACAGGATTGTGTCCAGAGGGTTCTTGAATGTCTCCAGTGAAGGAGACTCTACACCCCCTCAGTCACCTCTTCTGGAGGCTGAACAAGCCCAGCTCCCTCAGCCTTTCCTCATGAAAGGGATGCTCCAGTCCCTCAATCATCCTCGTATCCCTCCTCTGAACCTTCTCAAAGATGAGCTGTCCTGTGATAATCAACCCTCCTCCCTCCCACTCTCACAGAAATAGTCATGGCTGAGCGGAGCAAGGCAGGAGACAAGTCTGTCACCTTATCTTCATGACACTTCCCTTTTTCTTTCTCTTACCAACATCTGCCACTCACTCCCCTTTAACAAGCAGGCATGTGACGCAAGCAAATCCTTAAAGGAACTTCGGGACTCTTCTTTAGAGGACTTGAAGTCCTAGTAATGTCACAAGTATTCTGATTTTTTTCTCAGTGTTCATTCTGTGTTTCATAGTGTTCTCATTAAGTTTCTTTGACTTGCTTGTAAACAAGCAACTCAGGTGGCTTGTGGAAGATAAACATTTTTTTCCAGAAAGGCTACACAAGCCAGCATGAATCATAAATGTCTTCGCCTTGGGAGAACTCACAGCTTTCACATTGGTGCCTATGAATCACTACCAGTCCCTGCAGCATGTCAAAAGATGGTGCAAGTGAATGTGGCAATGGTGACATTTGATATCTTTGAACTGTAGAAGGATTGGGTGGAAGTATCTGCTGTGAAAATGTCTGTAAATGTTTTTGGCATGACAAAGCTATAAAAAATGAGCCATAAAACAAAATCTTCCCCTCTAAGTTTCCAGCATTCATTTCCATTCTCTAGCTGCTCCATCTTGTTAATTTAAGAGGAAAATGTTCAGGGTCACTTGTTCAAGACTGAACTGTGAAAAGTGATTTGTAATTTTATGGGCCCTGTTGTGATGCATCCACAAATCCTGAGGGAGCTGGCAGACATCATAGCCAGGGGGCTCATGATCATCTTTGAAAGGTCATGGAGATCAGGAGAGGTGCCTGAGGGCTGGAAGAAAGCAAATGTCACCCAGTCTTCAAAACAGGCAAGAAAGAAAGAGCACACAGGGAACTGGAACCAGTCAGTCTCACCTCAATCCTTGGAAGGGGCAGAGGCCTCCTCAGGGTGTTCACTGATGACACAAAGCTGAGGAGTGGCCGACACCCCAGAGGGCTCTGCAGCCCTTCAGAGGGACCTGGACAGGCTGGAGAGATGGGCAGAGAGGAATTGTCTGAAGTTCAACAAGGGCAAGCGCAGTGTCCTGCACCTGGGGAGGAACAACCTCTGGCACTGGTACAGGCTGGGCCCAACCTGCTGGAAAACAGAAGGACAGGGACCTGGGGCTCCTGGTGGACAACAAGCTGTCCATGAGCCAGCAGTGCCCTTGAGGCCGGGAGGGCCAAAGGTGTCCTGGGGTGCACTGGGAAGAGCATTGGCAGCAGGCCAAGGGAGGAGATGCTGCCCCTCTGCTCAGCCCAGGTGAGGCCTCGTCTGGAGAGCTGTGCCCAGTTCTGGGCTCCTCAGTAAAATCCCATGGAGCTCCTGGAGTGGGTCCAGCAGAGAGCTACAAAGGTGATCAAGGGACTGGAGCATCTCTCTTGTGAGGAAAGGTTGAGAGGGCTGGGCATGTTCACCCTCTAAAGAGATGAATGTGAGGGGACCTCCTTAATGTCTGTCGGTGTCTGCAGGGAGGGGTCAGAGCAGGGACCAGGCTCTGCTCGGTGGTACTGAGCAAAAGGACAAGAGAAAATGAGCAGGAACTGAGGCATGGGAAGTTCCACCCGAACATGAAGAATTTCTTTACTTTGAGAACAATGGAACACTGGATTGCGCAGCAGACTGAGATGAGCAAGCCCTCTGTTTCCCGTGGTGTGAGGTTCCGGAGCACGGGGAGCTTTTGGGGAGGCTCATTCCCGAGGCTCATTCCCAGGCCCATTCCCAAGGCTCCGGAGGGAGCCGGGTGCTCGGCTGCCCCCTGCTGTCCAGCGCCAGCACTGCGCCCTCCGGAGCCACCCCCCCATCCCTGCCCAGCCCTGCCCAGCCCTGCCCATCCCTGCCCATCCCTGCCCAGCCCTGCCCAGCTCTGCCCAGCCCTGCCCAGCCCTGCCCAGCTCTGCCCATCCCTGCCCATCCCTGCCCAGCCCTGCCCAGCCCTGCCCAGCTCTGCCCATCCCTGCCCATCCCTGCCCATCCCTGCCCATCCCTGCCCAGCCCTGCCCAGCTCTGCCCAGCCCTGCCCAGCCCTGCCCGCCTGCCCAGCCCCCGCCCTGCCCATCCCTGCCCATCCCTGCCCAGCTCTGCCCAGCCCTGCCCAGCTCTGCCCAGCCCTGCCCATCCCTGCCCATCCCTGCCCAGCCCTGCCCAGCCCTGCCCAGCTCTGCCCAGCCCTGCCCAGCCCTGCCCACCGCTGTCCCCTCTGCTGTCCCCTTCCCTGCCCTGCCCTCCGCTGTCCCCTCCACGGGTTCCTCACCTCGGGGCACTGCTGCCGTCCAGTTCTCTCTTCTTTTTTATGTTTAAACAGCCAAGGAAAGCTGCTCGTTCCCAGCTGTAGCCCGCTTACCTGATGCACTGCAGGCACTGCCCTACGGACATGTGGTGGTGGGAGCCCCCCATGGACACGTTTAGCATCAAACTCATGGCAGGATCTGGCCTTGGAAGCCTTCAGTGCTGAAGCCAAGAGGCAATCCTGCAGTGCAGCCTTTCCCCGCTTGTTTGGCAGAGGAGTTTTTGTGGCATTGGCTCAGCTAAAGTGCATCAGGAGGTGGGGGGACATGGGGGCAACACAGAGGGAGGCAGCATCAGAGTCTTGGATACCTCTGTTTTCAAGGCCCCTCTGCTCCTTAGACAGTGAGAAGGAAATGCGACAAGCGGCAGATTTGTGGAGTCTAAGGAGTGACAAGAGGGAAGGGAAATGTTTCTGACAGAGATGCCTTTTGCTGAAGTCTGGGAGCTTTACACTGGAGTTGCATGGCTGGCAGATCACTACTTAAATGCAAATGTATCTCAGATTATTTGGGGTTTTTCCAACATTCAGATCTGATTAAAAAAAAATAATAATTATGTTAGCCTGCAATGCAACTTGCAAGTTATTCAGTTTCCACAGAGGCACTTCTTTCTTTAATAACTGCTGCAGTTCCAACAAAACACCCCAATCCCAATAAGAAGGCCTTTAAGAAATATTTCCCAAATATTGTTGCATTGTTAGATTACCATAACACTGCAAAACATGGCAATAAAACAGCTTTTGGAATTATGATTCTCTCTGTGAAAAAGATGGCAGCTTATCAAAGGGTGATGTTCTTTTCTGGATAGGAATTTTCCATTTTGGAGTATTTTCCTTGGAATTAGTTTATACCAAGCGTGCTCAAAATTCGATATTTCAGTTTACATCTCTAAAAATGAGATCTGAAATTTAAACCAGATTCTTCTTTTCCCTATTACGATCCACTCTACAAACCGAGCAGTTATTTACTACAGCTGTAGGATGTCTTTTACCTTCAGGACCTCATGGTTCACTCTCTATACCTCTGTATCCATCACTGGATTGGCCTATGAACAAGGGACTGGATTTCAGAAGGAAGTGAGTTTTGATGGGCAAGAGGAAGACTACATTTCCTCTAAACTCCCTCCACCATTTCAGCAGAAATTAAAAGCAATTAAAACACTTTTAAAACTCATTGAATAGGTGATTTGAAATACACAGTAGTAGATGATTTGAGGGCATAAAATTTGTAGAGGTTTTTCAGAATAAACATCAAGCAAGACGGACACTAATGCTAATTCCACTGTATTGGAACAAAGACACATCCAGAGCAATCTATTTTCTATCAGAAAATCACACAAAAGCACAGAATAGTTGGGGTTGCCTCTGCTCAGCACAGGGTTGCTAAAGAAGTACAATCAGCATTAAGTCACATTCTGAGCATCTCTAAAGTTGGAAACTCTCCAGGCAACCTGTTCCAGTGCTTGACCACACCATTTGAAAGGTTTTTTTTTTCTTCTTACATTTCAATGATGGAATTGAAAGGCCTATTCCCTCTTGTCCATTCCCTGGACAATACTGAGAAGAGTCTGATTTCATCTTTAATCCCCACCCACATCAGATATTTACACACACTGGTAAAGCCTTCTGAGGTCCAGGCTGAACACCTCTAGCTTAGCCTCCCTTCACATGGCAAATGCTCCAAGCCCTCCATCATACTGCAGCCTCCCTGGTAAATACTCCAGAACTGGGTAACCTGCCCAGGACTGGGCACAGCATCCCAGATGTGTCTCACCAGGCTGTGCAGAGGGGAAGGAGCCCCTCCCTGGCCTGCAGGCAGTGTCCTGCCCAGTGGAGCCCAGGATGCTGCTGGGCTGTGCTGCACAGGCCCATTGCTGGCTCATGCCCACCTTGTCCCCAGCTCCTTCTCAGCTTTCCAGTGAACTGGGCTTCAGCCCTTGCTGGTGCAGAGAGTGTAGGACTTTGTTATCCCCTTAGTGCAGATGCCTGAGGTTCCTGTCACAACATTTCTTCAGCCCATTAAGGACCCTTTGAATGGTGGCATAACCCCCTGGTGTGGGAATCACCCACCTGATGTCAGTGTGCTGATCAGACTTCTTCACAAATACAGACACAAGTAATTTTCCACAAGATTCCAGTTTTATCCAGTGTGAGGTTCAGCTGAGCAAAAGTGGGAGGGTTCATTGAGAAGTGATTTTAGAAGTCAGTGTTAAACAGGTAATTTGGCCGTTGTACAACTGACCATACTCATTCAGCTGATCTGAAGGGAAAACACAAGTCCTTGGAGAAACAGTATCTCATTATCCCAAGAAATGGATGAGTAAGGGAGAGAGCTAGTATCTGAGTAAGATACCTTTATTTTGTGATTTTCCACACTGAATAGTAATGAGTCCTTTCCAATCAGGAAGCCAATGTTTCAAAAAAAATGTTAACTGAAGAAACTGCTTCTGCCTGCAGCTGAACTTTTGGCCCAATTTTTTCAGCCATCCTGTGAGTCTATATTTTATAGTTAAGATTTTGGGAAAGATTCTGAGATTTTGGGAAGGACAGACATAGGGAAATCTGCTGATGAGTATTATCAGCTACACTTTAGCACGGGAATGAGCTAACTGGCTACTCATGGCACTGACTGCTACTGGGATTGTACCTAGAAGTGATTCTTTTAACTGCTCTCATCATGATAAAAAGACATGTTCAGTAACTCCCTTAAAATGGAAAAATAGGAATTCTCTTTTGAAGGAAAAACCCTCACTAAAAAGTTCCAAGCTCTCAATCTAACATTCTTGCGCTGCACCACACCCATATCTGCTCCTGCTCCAGCTCAGGGATACAAATGAGATCAGAGCTTCTGTGCACACTCTCAATTGAATAATCAATTTTAGAGCAGACAGTCGTGAACGGGAATGAAGGGGACTGGACTTTAAAGTGAGTGCCAAAATAACTCACTGAGAAAGTGAAACAGTATTTCCAGGGAGGAAGCATTTCAAAGGGAAACCTGGAAATGCAATTGGAGGTTGTTATTACATTAAGACCTTGGTTAATTATTTAAGGGGCTGAGATACTTAAACGTCCCTAAAGAATCAAAGTCTTTGCTTAATGAAAATATCTGGTCTTTAAAGGTTCCCTCAGTTTGTCACTAGATGTCAGCCTGCACCTTCAGGTCCCTACCCTTCTATAACCAAGTGCACCTCTCCACCAGCACCCCACCAGGACTCTGCAACAGAAGGAGACCAAGCAGGAAAATCTTGTCAAAAATTCTGTAAGTATTGCTTTGTATCCTTCAACAATGTTTATTTTAGCACATGAAAAGATGATTGTTACAAACAAAGACATGAACATTTGTAGGAAACAGAGTTTTTGAAGGGTGTTGTAGTCATTACTTATGAAACCCCGGGATACTCAGTAGGATTTGTTGTTGTTGCGCTGGAATGATCCTCTGCTGAGGCTGCACACCCTATGCAAACAGAGCAACTGCACCTTCTGCCAAGACCTAGGCTGGTGCCCCTGCCCATGCAGCACACAGACAGATTTCACACTGTCAGCCGAGGTGAAGCAGGATTTCCCTCTGCTCATGCGTTGGTAGAGCAGTGCTCTCTGCTGTGCTGGACATGCACTGACCTGCACAGCCTGGGCTGCTGGTCTGTCCTAAATCAACATTTGGCCAAGTGCAGATGCATTGTGCCTCTTTGAAACAGCAGATCCATGACTTACACTGGGTGATCAGTGGCTTGTGAGAGAGCTGCCTGCTAATTTCATTGTCCAGTCCCTACACACTCTCAAGGTATTTTCATGTTTGGGTGATTTGCCAAATGGGAGGTTTTTATGTCTCTAGTGATCAGACACCTGGGGTTTCCTCTGACAATGGTACATGGGACCTCTGGGCTAACTATGTGTTGTTCTGAACACCACCTGTTGTATTTACTGTGCTGTTTTCCTGGCACAAAATTATGTCTACATTGACACCCATAAAAGCACATGAGTTTTGCCATGCTGAGCACCACAGAGGCTGTCTTTCAGGCAGCTTGCTATCTACTGAAATTCATAGTTACACTTCAGATGCTTGGAAAGCTGTTTATTTAATGCACAAGAACAGTTAAACATCAGATAGGGAAAAATTTTCCAGCAAGTTAAGCAAGAAATTACGCTGTTCAAAAGCAAACAGTAAGAAAAGCATCTGGCTGCGAGATTCCTCCCATGTTCTTAATTTAGATACTTTCTCCCGGGCTACAGAAACATGATTATCTTTCTCTCTGAACTCTGGAATTAAGAGCTCATGGTATCTTTTTCTCATACAACTGTGCAACTTTCTTCACCTGCAACACAGAAATTAGGGCTTTCTCCCATACCAGAAATACAGTTTTTTGCAAATCCTTTAGCAGATTAAGCTGCTTTAGCAGCAGATCTAGAAAGACCTCAGGTTCCTGGATAGCATACTGGAACTTTAATTGAAACAGGACCTGGGAGGAAGTTGACCACTGTCCTCAGGAAAGGGAGACCTAGAACCCAGATCTGGATCCAATTTCTATTCTGTATTTGCTGAAAAAAATCTCTCACAATTCCTCTTTGGAGATTGCACCCTAACCACTGTGCTGCCAAGCAGAGTTTGAGGGCTTTTGTTGTCATTAAGATCCAGCAACACTGAGCAACTCAGGCAACAGGGAACTGTTTCAAGCCAGAGAATATGCACACATTCACAAAGTGGCCCAGAGATTGAGCCACTCCCCTGGGATGTGGAAAAGGGAAGCAAATCACTCAGGCTGTGGGGGATAGCTGTGACCACTAATTTAGCATTTCACAAGGGAGGGGGAAGGAGTATAATCTGCACATACATTGAAGCTGGAACAGAAACAGCACATCCAGGCACAGATTCAAAGGGATGGGGGAAATGAATTTGAGTTCACAGCCACTTCTGACTTAGTGTGGCCTGGCACAGGGTCTTCTATGTCAGGATGCAGAGTTGCCTCCCTCACAGGATACACTGTGGCCAGTCCCAACAGAAATATCCCCATTATGCACAGAAATAAGTGCTACAGAATTAAGCAGATTTAGGCATGCTCTGGAACAGGTTTCTAGGCACAAAAATTTTACTAGAAAAAACTTAAGTACCTACAGACTTCACTGGTCAACCAAGTCAGGATTTAGGAGGTTAGAGAGGCAGTTGTACAGTACTAAGATGCTCAAGTTCTTCTGTGGATATGTCTGATTTCTTAGGAGTCTTTGCATCTGTGTAAGTGTGCCCATCAGCCACCAGCTCACTTCTGCTGCTCTTCTTCAGACAACTTGTAAATCAGTATCTTCCCCGTCAGCAAATGCCCAAGGCTGGAGAAGTCTTTTCTGCCTTGAAAAAAAAAAAAATTTCTCCTTGCAAGTAGCAGAACTGGCTGCTTTCAGACCAAATAAATCTTACAACAGGAGTTACCAACACGTACAGTACACCTAGCAGAGTCTGAAAAGTGTATTTGCCACTATGGTGTAGCAGCTTTCCCTGGACAGAAATAGCAAGTTTGCTCCATGTCAGTACTTAGAGGTGACACACAATCCTCTGCATAAATGCCTTTATAGCAGAATCAGGCAGATGCTGGAGTTAGACTGCAAGAAAAGGGGTTGGAAATAGAAAACAGTTTTGAAAATTGTGTTTATATAATCATCTTATTTCAGTGCTAGGGATTAATGAACTTGCGTTCTGAAATCAAAACCAGAAATGTTGCACCTTCCTATCATTTAAAATAAATGCTTTGAACTTTTGGTTTCAAATTTTTTTCCTCATAATAAAAAAATATTTTAAGTAGATATATAGCCTCATCATAAAAACTTTCACAGCTTAAAATTACACTTTTTTCATCCCCCTAAAAGTTCGATTCAGATAAGCCTCAAATTATTTCGCAGGCATTTCTGTGGAACAGAGGCTGGTAAAGGCCAATCCCTGACATTCTCTAGGCTACATAAGCACTGCAGGCCCTAGGGCTGCTCAGACTAGAGGACCTGAACTGAGCTTCACTTGAAAAACTGGCAAGAGTCAGTGCGAACCCTCAGCAGAACTAAAGCCTTTGTGCTTGGTTTTAAGTGAATCCAGTAGTATCCCAGAGCAAGCGATTTGAAGTGGCTAGGGTGTTTCTTGTTCTCCTTTTAAAATTTTTTATTTACAGTTGTGCTGATTTCCTGAAGTTAAATATGAACAGTCTGAAGTGCAGAAAAAATTAAGCCTGCAACCTCAGTGCCTTGGGAGAGATGCTGTCTTGCATCTCCATGGTCTGGGGCTGGGAGGATTCCTTTCCCCTCAGTGGCCTGGAGAGAGGCTGGGGAACAGTATTAGGGGGCTCACACCCTCCCTCCAAACCCAGGCAAAGGAACATCCCATGAAGCTGCAAATTCCATCCTTGGGTTTCTCCTTATCTGTCAGGGTTGCTTTATACCCTGGCAGCAGCTGGGGGGATGGGGGGTAACTAGAAAAGCAGATCCTGCACTGATCTGGAGGGGAGCACAGTGTTCCTTGTCCCTGCTCTTTCCCAAGTCCCTAAAAGAGGGGAAAGGCACCTAGCCTGAACAAGCAGGAGCTTTGTACCCACTTGTGCTGGCTGTCCCCCTCAGGGCAGGTTTGAAATAGAAGAGAGGCTGTCTGATCCCCGAGCCCTCAGTGGAGCCCAGGAAGCAGTGACGTTTACAGGGTCCTGCAGCAGGGAGAAAGCAGCTCAGCTCCCTCTCCCTGCCACAGAAAAAACACACAAGGTGGAAGGGCTGCTTGCAACTCCAGCTTGAGGATGTGGTTAAGGCCTTCCAGCCTCAGTCCACCCCAGCCAGCCCTTCACCTCCCTGTGCTGCTTTGCACATCCTGCATCCTCCCTGGCTGGAGTCCCATCACCCTCATTAGTCCTTGTTCCCCAGCACAGGCAGAACCACTAAAAAGCATTTCATGGAGACATCCCGCCACTACCTCCTCCTCGTCCTGTTCTCCAGCTCAGGGTGCATCTTCCAGACAATGTCCATCAAGTGTCTCCGAGGGCAGACAAAACCCCAAAAGAGCATCTCTCACACAGAAGTTGTCCTTTATTCATCCCTCCTCCCCTTGTCCTGACCAGGCATTCAATATCCCCAGGCCACATCTGGCACTGTGCCAGCCCCCAGAGCCCCCTGCCCTCTCAGCAGTGCTGCTCCATGGAGCTGGCAGGCAGCAGGTCATAGCGGCTGCTGTACATCACCACCCCGGGCGGGTAATAGGCCACCTCTGCCTGCACAGCTGCAGCACGGGGAGCAGCAGGGACAGGCTGGACAGGCATCACGGCATGCAGGGCCTGCTCCTCCTTCTCAGGCCTGGTGGTGTCAGTGAAAGGGCGCATGGTGGTGAGGGAAGGGGAGGTGATCCTCCAGAGGAGGCTCTTCAGTGCCTTGCGGAACTCCCTGCGCATGAGGCAGTAGAGGATGGGATTGAGGCAGCTGTTGGAGTGTGCCAGGCACACGCTGATGGGGAAGAGGTACACTTGGGAGAGAAAGTACTCGTTGCTGAAGTGCACCACGTTGAGTTTGATGAGTATCCCCCAGGTTGTAAGTGCTTGGTTAGGCAGCCAGCACAAGAAGAAAGACAGCACCACGATGGACACTGACCTAGTCACTTTGGACCGGCGCTTGATGCTGGGGCCACTGCAGGTGCTGCCCACGTGCTTGTCACTGATGAAGCGCACCAGGAGCAAGTAGCAGAGGCTAATGATGACCAGCGGCACCAGGAAGCCCAGCAGCACCTTCTGGATGTGGTACAGACCCAGCCAGAATTGGGCATTGTTGCCTCGGCCCTCTGGGAACTTGACAAGACAGAGAACATCATCAAAGACAGTGGCAGTGGTGGAAAAAATGGCATGGGGCAGGGAAGCCAGGACAGCTGACAGCCAGATGAGTGCACAAAGCCACTTGGCAGAGCAGCAGCCTCCCAGTGGGTCTCCTCGACGCTGATTCTTCAGGGCTGAAGCCACAGAGCGATATCGAGCCACACTCATGGCAGTGAGAAAGAACACACTGGCATACATGTTCATTGCTGTCACATAGGAGACGATCTTACACATTGCCTTGCCAAAGAGCCAGTTGAAGTCCAGCGCGTTCTCCACCGCCCAGAATGGCAAGGTCAGCACAAACTGGAAGTCAGTCACTGCCAGGCTGGTGACAAAGAGATTGATGGAGGATTTCCTCCAGCCTTGCTTGCTTTTCATCAGGTAGAGCACCAGCAGGTTGCCCACCAGTCCCAGGGCACACACCACAGAGTACACCAGTGAAATGACAATCCGCACCACGTCAGAACTGTCCCCCTGCATCCCGTCGGCTCGCTCCAGGTTGATGGTCTTCAAGAACTGCAGGAAGGACACGTTGCTCCCGTTGTCCATCGGAGCGCTCTCCAGGAAAGCCAGCGGCGTGTCCCAGGACTCCCTGTCCGCTCCTTCCTTTATGCCAGCGGCTGGCGAGCAGGCACCGCGCTCGCAGGGCTCGCCCATCCCATACTAGGGTGGGAGACGAGTCCGCGGGAGCTTTTTCCGCAGAGGCTGACCAGCGGCGGCGGCGGGCGGGCTGCTGGGGCGGCGGCAGGGTCCGGGCACGGCACGGCGCGGTGCTGGCTGGTGCGGTGGCACGGCGCGGTGGCACGGCGCGGTGCCACGGCGCGGTGCCGGCTGTGCGGGGACACGGCTGGCGCGGTGGCACGGCTGGCACGGCTGGCACGGCTGGCGCGGTGGCACGGCTGGCACGGCTGGCGCGGTGGCACGGCTGGCGCCGCTGGGCTCCGCGCCGCGCTTTTATCCGCGCCGGCGGGGCGGGGCATGCGCGGTGGGCGCGGAGCTCTCCCCGGTGCTGAGCGCGGCCCCCGCCCCCCCGCTGCCCCCTCGGCTGTTCCTGCGAATCACCCCGTCCTGTTCCGTTCCGTTTCACCCGTCCCTTTCCTTCTCGTCCCGCCCCGTCCCGACCTGTTCCGTCCCTTTCTGTCCTGTCTCGCACACCTGGCCGGGAACGGCGCGTGTGAATCAACCGGGCGCTCCCTCGGGCTCAGTGCAGCAATTGGTCGGCCAGAGGCGATGCCCTCTCTCCCCCGCCGGTGTCATGCTCCCTTCCCCTATATGATCCCCCATTTCCTGATGTGATCCCCACTCCTCCGATGTGATCTCCTCTCCCCGATGTGATCCTTCCAATCCCCATACGATTCCCGTCCCCGATGTGCTCCCCTCTGATCAGCTCTCACAGAAGCTTTCCCTTCCTGCGTAGGGACAAGTTTTGGGGATGTCGCATCTTCGCCGAGCCGCAGGGTGACCCAGAAACCACCAGCGCCTTCGAGCTTGAGAAACCTCGGCAGCGAGCGGGACCGCGCCTCTCTGAACGACCGCGCTCCGGACAGGGACCCACGAACTCCCCTCCTGCTTTTGGGACTTGGGGAGACGGCGTCTCTCCCTCATTTTAAAGCGAACGGCGCGGACAAGGAAGCTGTACATGCCGGCTGTCTATGGCTGCGGCGCTCGGGGGAAGGCGAGAGCAGCAGCCGCCGCTGCCCGAGGCAGAGAGAGGGATCCCGCCCGCAGGGGGCCCCCCTGTCTTGCGCGGGGCCCGAAAATCGCTTCCCCACCAAGTCTGCCGCAGAAACAGACAGCAAGCGATGGGAATACGAACCGAGGCTTTCCTTCTTCTGTTCCGCTTCTAAATAAATCAAGATAACGGCGCATTTTTAAAACCAAATAGATTCTGAATATACCTAAGTAAAGCACTGTGAATCAGCCAGCCGGGGGAGATTTACGGAACATTTAACAAGTATATTATTTTTGTATATTTATCTCACTGAACTTCCTGCAAAGACATAGCCGTATGTGCTATTTGTTATCAGCAGTCCACTTGTCACTTTGATTTGTATCTGCAGGGACCCTGTAAAAGTATCAGTCAGATGACGGTATGGAAGTGTTAAAGGGGAACAAGAGTAACTAAAAGTTTTAGACACTATTCATATTGCTTAGAGTGAGGGTGCAATTTACTGGAATTAGCAATGCAAGGCTCTGGGAAGGTTTAGTCTGCAGATTACTTTGTATAATAAATAGCTTGGTACCAGTATGATCAAAAAAAAAAAAAAGAAAAAAAAAAAGAGAAAGAATTGACTGATCATATCAGGCCTCAAAAAATGGACCCCTGACATTTTTTCCTGTCATGGTTTAACCCCTGTCAGCAGTCAAGCCCCTTGCAGCCACTCATTCACTCCCCCACCAGCAAAACTGGGTAGAGAATTGGAAGGATAAAAGCTGGAAAACTCAAGGGTTGAGACGAAGACAGTTTAATAGAGAAAGCAGAAGCCACACATGCAAACAAAACAAAACAAGGAGTTAATTCATCACTTCCCATGGGCAGGAAGCAGTTCAGCCTTCTCCAGGAGAGCAGTGCCCACCACATCTAAGTGTCACTTGGGGAGACAAATGTCATCATGCCCAACATGCCCCCTTCCCTCTTCTTCCCTCCACTTTGTATGCTGAAGGTGATGTCACAAGGTCTGGAATATGCCTTTGGTCAGTTGGGGTCACCTTTCCCGGCTGTGTCTGCTCCCACTCTCCCAAGCACCCCCAGCTTCCCCGCCAGCGTGGCAGTCTGAGAAGCAGAAAAGGCTTTGGCTCTGTGTAAACTCTGCTCAGCAGTAACTAAAACATCTCTGTGTTATCATCACCGTGCTCAGCACAAAGCCAAAACATAGCTCCACACCAGCCACTTCAAGGAAAATTAACTTCAACCCAACCAAATCCAGCAAATCTTCTCAATTTTTGCAAATTATGGATTTTTCCCCTAGGTTTTCATACCTCTTAATCACTGATTAGGATTGCCTCTGGGTGGCATTTTCAATACACAGCATTAAGTTGCATCTCTCAGCCTGCAGTTTTCCTAATTCTTTCAATCAGAGGAAATCATCCTTGCAGTGAAATTCAACAAGCCCATTAGTCCCATCAGCGTTGCACAGTCGACTGTAAAACAGCACAAGCAGAAGACAAAGCCACTGATCCCTTAAAACCAGCAGAAGAACCATCATATGAACAAGCAATGTGAAAATGCTGAGTTTCAGCCAGACCTGCAGAGGTTCTGTAAACAAAGCAGAGGGTGAGGTGCCTCCCAGCCCACAGCAGCAATGACTGCCTTAGCACTAGAGTTAGCGCTTACCCAAAACCAAACATTTGAAATAAGCAAGTTCAAATAAGTAAGTTCTTGTTCAATTTTCCCTCTCACTTAGCCCTGCTACTATTATAGCCCCCAAGGAAAAAACAATCTGTAATTGAGCCATGAAGAGACTTGATACATTATTAGTGAGGTTGATAATGCAGAAGTGGATGACTTCTAGATTGAATTATAACCTATTCTCATCACATTGCTATCTTCACACCCAATTTTAAATATGTCACTGGAAAAATTGCAGCAAACATGTCTTGCATAGAATAATCTCTTCTACCATTTCTTCTGTTTGGCACATCTTGCTGATATATTGCTGAGCCTGAACAGTCATAATGATCCAGAAAGGGGAAGAGGAGGAAAATAATGTCCAACCTTATATTGCTTTTTCTGTTAGTCACCCAGAGAAAGCAACGGAATGTGAAGTTAGGTACCTCCTGGGAACACTGGTAGTGGATTTTGAACTCAGGTCTGCAAGTGTGAAATGACTGGCCAAAATTTCTGCTCATGTTTAGACCCTCAGAAAAATTCCTTTTTAGTCTTGGGTGGATTTTTTTGTCATTCTTCATTTCAGAGATGTTTTAGAGGCAAATAAGGGAATTTGCAACACCAAGATGAATAAGAAAAGAAATATTTGCTGAATTATTTATTTAACACACTGCCAGAACACTGCCATAGCTGAAAAAATGTTAAAGAAATCCATCAGCTACTTTCAAAAAGTATTGCAAAACTCATCAGATACAATCATAAGCATTATTGTTCTGTTGTCTGCTTGCTCCCTATTCATTCCACCCATGCTGCCAAAGCTGTGCTGCTAACACACAACATTCCAGAGCCTTCTTTTTATCCAAGTGTCAGTGTAATTGGTATTACTTACTCAAACTTTCTGAAAAGTCTAGGAAGGCAGAGGCTTCCATAATGCACTCTGGCAAAAATGGTGTAAAAATGGCTGATTTGTGTATTTTGTCCATCTCAAACAAATCAGGCAGAGGCTTTTTTTTCATATATATAGTACTATGCCAACATAATCCACAGGGCTGAGATTGCTAGTTTGCCAGCAGGCAGCATCAATCAGTACAGTAGACTTTAAAAGGCTTTCACTTGATCAGACCACCAACAGAAACTGCCCACTGGTTTTGTCTATATTGTGTCAGTGTCCTGCAGGTGTTTCTCAAATAGCATCAAAATCTGTTCTAGTTAAATATGCCAAATAAGCATTTGCTGAAATGGGAATTTTCCTACAATTTACCCCAAAGAATTCCTATAATTTTTCACTCCCTTTACAGACTTCATACACAAACAAAAGATTTATTATGATTACAACAGTGACTGAACCAGCTGTATGCTCTTCTGAAATATTTTGGCAAGGGAGATAGTGTTCTGTTTTCAATATGAAAGGCATTTTTGTAGCTTAGAGCAGATTTAAAATATTGAATGTATCACTAAATACAGAAACATGGGACTATTTCTCAGGATATTTTTGTAGCATTAAGAGATTTTAAATTTCTTTTTTTGTATTTGACACACTGAAGCAAAAATTAGTAATAGTAAAGGTCTAGAACAGATTTTATTAAAAAGATTTGTGTGTGTATGTGGGGCTTAAATGGGCTTTACATTATTTAAATGCTGTATTCTTGCAATTGAATTCTGTTTTATGAATAATTCTTTTTATGGCATCCTCTCTCAAACAAAATTCTGAATCAGGAGAAGGAAACTAGAAAACAGGAAAGGGATATTTCATGTTAGTTTAGTTTTTAATTTCTAATTTCTGGAACTGATACGGTCCCCTCTTGATTTTTTATGAGCTCAGGGCTACAATCTCATCCTTCTGACCAAATTCAGACAGTAACTGTTAACAGTTTCAGTCCCAGTTTCAACTGGGTTTTACAGCTTTACCTTCTCCATCCTGAGAGTGAACTTAGGGTGACTTGATGTGTGTCCACCATGGAAAGACTTTCATGGCAATTCTTCTCTTAAAAGTCTAGTAGGAAATGGATACAGGCTTTAATTACAAAATCTCAGATAACACAATGATCATACCACAGTTCATGAACCACAGAAATATCCTCCAGAAAGTATTATTTGGACAAAGAAATAGGTTTTAATAAAAACACAACTAAACAAAACCCTTAAAAATACCCCCAAACCAAACAAATAACCTTCCAAAATCCTTGATTATGTTCATCATCCTCATAATTTACTTTCTAGACAGACTACTAAGAATATTATTTTTTGGGCACTAACTTAAAATGATAATTCAAAGTGACCTGTTGCTCCATAAATATTTGCTTTTATTTGGTTAATATGGATAGTATGACAAATGAGCTTATAAATTTGCATGGTGCAAGCATGAAATTATAATTTTGTGAATTAGCTCACTAGTCATAAAAACCAATCCATGTTTGGAGACTGAGATCTCAGTGTGAGCATACAAAAAATTTCATGTTAAAGAATCACTGACTACTTAGAGTTTGCTTCATTCTCTTACTTAAATCTGCCCACAGATACACCAGAAGTGGAATGTCAGCAAATACTTTTTTTTTTTGCAAGAGTAACTTATGAAGTTCCAAAAATCTGTAAAGGTTATAATGAAATGGAAGCTGAGAGATTCAACAGTGTCTCTGGCTCAGTTGCCAATAGTTAGCTGTTTCAACAAGCTGTACCTCTAATGAGAAACAGGGAATAAGACTAAAGATTAAAAAAATGTACTCACAAACTTCTTTATTAATCTGGCAGAGAAATAATACATCAACAGTGGCAATTTTCCAGCAAACTCCACAGGGTCCTTGGTATTCAGAGTCATTCTCTTTCAGTTCATCTTCCTGCCAATAGTCACAGAATCACAGAATAGTCTAAGCCCACCACATCATGTGTGATCCATGTTCTTATCATTTCTAGTCCAAGCAAGCTGTTAAGCTGCCAGGATAGCTAACAGTCAGGTCTGGACAGTGTTTCACCTGGATGTGACAGGCAAGGATGTGTTATACTCCAGAGGTATCATCTCCTCTCCCTGTCAACTGCATGAGCAAAGCAAGTGTGTATTATGTATCTTTCCATTTTGAGCAGGAGACTCTCATTCCTAGCAAAGCAAAATATCCTTCCGTGTCTGTCTTCACATGGACTTCATTTTGTAGCAATTCTTCTATGCCAAATAATATAATTTGTACTTTAGCTCCTCACTGCTCAGAACCTCTGCTTTTCTGGCTATATGTAAACATTTCTACATATATATATAAATTGAAATACATAAATTTCTTTTATGGCTGTCCTGGAAGTCTACTCAAATTTAGAACAGTCCAGTATTGTTTCTGGTTTGTCAGTCCAGGATTGACTGTGTCTCTTCATTGTGACCTTTCAATAAATGTACAAGCTCCTCTGAGTGGAGCTGCACCTACTGAACTGCAACAACTTTGTTGCCACAAGAACACAGCCAATGTGGTGATGTATTCTTTTTATAACTGAGGTTGAGTTAGCAAAAACAACCCACTTACTTTCAAAAAAAACTTCCAAAACCTCAGGTTATGCCTCTTTGGAACAGGAAACCACTGGGAAGACACAGTGCCATAAATTCTGTTCCCTTAAAATGGCCTCAGTATGTACTCACATCAGGAGAGTGCTTTCTACTTGTGGCATTTCTTCACATCTTGACTGTTTTTAGCTGCGATAGACGTAGTTTTCTCCTTAATAGCTGGTACAGTGCTGTGTTTTGGACACTGCATCAGCTACAGCCACAGCATCCCTGAAGCAGGAACCCTACTGTCCCCCAGGGTATTCTCTGACACTACACCCAGTGAATAATTTTTTCTGTGTATATGCATGCTGGCATAAAGCCCAGGGAGTTATGGATGTCTCAGACCAGATTCCCACAGCTCTCTTTCTCCACTCTCTACAACTTTTTGATCTACAAATTTTTATCATTAAAAAAAATCAAATCAAAACAAAACTCATTCCCACAAACTCTCTTGAGTTCCTAAAGCTTTTAGTTCTCCACCACTTCCAGGGTTGGGGAGAATTACAGGCAACAGGAATTAAGTTTTCCTGCAGAGAAAGAAACCAAGATTGAATCCTGCAGGAAATTCCCATCAGATTCACCTAGCAGGGAACACCTAGCTAAGAGATGACTGAAAATGGAAGCAAATAGTTAAACGTCTCTCACAGAAGGGTTATTTTTCTGAGGGCCTTCAAGAAGTATGTTAAATCAGTACTTTGTAAACATATGACCATCTCTTGAACTGTCATAGCTTCTGTCCATGTTCCTAGCCTGTTCTCCTCATTTTGCAGTATTTTTCCTTTTTTTATTTCATTTGGTGGAGATACTTCCTTATTTGCCAACTGAATTATTTTAAAATATTAATGTCAAATTGTGTGGCTTTTTCTATGCAACAATTGTGGTTTTAGATGTTAAATATTATATATATATATATAATATCAATTTCAGGTCACATTTAGCTTTAAATTAATATCAGGGAAGTACTGATAAAGAGCTAAGCCAACTATAATACCCAGTCTCACAAAATAGCCTCATGCCCACTGTGTGACTAGACCAAGACTCTTAATGGCAAGAACACCAGAAAACTTGTCACTGTAACAGATGAGATAATATTATTTATGTGCAGAATATATGGACAGAAATATTGAAAAAAATATCTCGCAATTAACAAATCTTCTCCTGGCAAGTACTGTTGGATATCAAATAATCCATGCTGAATATCAAATATTTCTTTTGCATGGTCTGTGTCCTCCCACTATCTAGAAGAGAGCACATGATGATTCCTAAATCAATTATCACTCTTACAAACATGTCCGTTCCCAGAGTTACTGGTTTGAGTCCTGGGGGAAGCCACATTTTTTGCTGATTTAGAAAACCTTGGAGCTTTAACTATTTTTTTGCATTTCTGTGCTCTGGAGTCTGGAGTTCACAGTTCTTACAGCTAAGGCAGTTGAACTGTGGCAGCCATTCATCTTGAGAAAACTGAGCAGAGAAACAAGCATAATAAAGCACAGATTGCTATGAAGGTATACAAGAAGTCCATAGTGGAGCCAGCAGGACGCTATCAAAACAGATAAGGAGCCCAGCCCAGGTCTCAAGCACGGGACAGCACTGAAGTGTGTTGATCCTTGGCCTGGCAGTAACCATAGCAGATGCTAGATGAGGAGACTTGCTAGAGAGCACATGGCATGCACTTAAAAATGTAGATGCCAACGTTATTTAGGAACTGTCTGTTCATAGGGAGGACATTCAGAAGTAACCCCAATGTGACAGCACATTGCTAAAACACAGAATGGTCTTGGTCACCCCGAGGAGTCCTAACCTGCATCAGAGGAGGATTAGGCTGGACACTAGGAAGAATTGTTTCACAAGGAAGGATGATTAAACTTTGGCATGAACTGCCCAGGGAGGTGGTGAAGCTGGCATCCCTGGAGGTGTTTAAGATAGCACTGAATGTGGCTCTTGCTACCATGGTCTGGTTGACATTTTGATATTCAAACCACGGGATGGACTCAATGACCGCAGAAGTCTTTTCCAACCTGGCTGACTCTGTGGCTCTGTCAGGCAGCCGGGAAACAGGGCTCTGGCTGCTGGGCCCCGAGGGGCCACGGGCTACAGGATGCTTCAGCCCGGGAAACCCCCGCATCCCCTCCCGCGGCATCAGAGAGCGGTGGACAACGGGACAAGCTCCCGCGTGCCTCGAACACCTCCTCCCGCGGCGGGGGAACCTCTGGCAGGGCCTGTGCGGGGCTGCGAGGCGCCCTGCCCCGGCCCCTCGGCGGCGACCACCGGCGAGACCCAGCGAGGGGACGCTGCCTTGTGCGGGCGGCCCTCCCCGAGGGCTGCCGGGCCGAACGCCCCACTCCGGCCGTGGTGAGGGCGGAGAGGGGCGGCGGTCCCTGTTGGCAGCCTCGCCTCTCCTCCCTCCCCGCCGGCCCGGCCCGGTTCGTCCCGCCACGTTAACCCCGGCGGCTCCGAGGCGGGGGCTCCCGGGAGCTGCTCCCTCCCCACAGCCCTCCTTCCTCCGCCGGCAGAAACCAGACACCGGGACGGCCCCGCGCAGCCCTTGTGCGGAGCGGCGCCTGTGTCCGGCGGCGCCGGGAGCGGCCCGGCCATGCCGCGGCCCCGATAGGCGCCCCGCTCGCAGCTGCCCGCCCGCACCATGCCATGTGTGCCGCGGAGCCGGGCCGCACGCGTGCTCTCCCTCTGGCTCCTCGTCCTCCACGCCCAAGCGCCCTGCCTGGGCAGGGCCCCGCTGGCCGGCAGCTCCCCGTTCCCCGACGGCGGGCAAGGTCAGTGGCGGCGGGCGGGACGGGACGGGACGGGACGGGACGGGGAGCGGGTCCCGCCGAGGGTGCGCTGCCAGCCGGAGCAGCACAGCGGCGTCGGGGCGCTGCTCGGGCGGGAGGGGCGGCAGCGGGGCCGTGTCGGCCCCCGGAGCTGCCCGGGCAGCGCTGCCGGGACGCGCGGCTCCGCACCGGGGCACAGCGCTCTGGCTGCGCCTTCTGCGGCTGCCGGGCAGAGTTTGGCTGTGTAGAGATGAAGGTATTGCTAAACCCTGCCTGTTGCAGATCTTCGCCGTTCAGAGGCAGCTCTCTAAATGCCGGGATCGTTCTGTGCTACTAAAGCGAAGAAGTTTACTGTCCTGATTGTGTATTTATTTTTAAGCAAGCCATCGCTTCTGTACCAAAGCAGCCGGCACTGTAGAAGGATTGGTTTTAGCAGGGTTCAGCACCCGCTGTGAGTTTCTCACATTTAGTGAGAATGGTAAATTACAAATCAGACTTCACCCGCGGGAGAGGTTTCTTTGAGGCTGCCCTCACAGTTGGGTTATTTTGTCCTCTTTTGGAGTGGGGAGTGCAAGGAATTTTATTTTTTATTTTAGTTTTTGCCTGTTTAAGGAAAATCGTGACTCCCAAGGGAGAAGAATTTTGAGTAGTTGGAAGATTCTGCCTGGCAGTAGAAGATCCAAAAGTATATGAGGAAATTTTGCTTCCTGATGCAATAAACAGCTGTGGTGCTTTCAAAAGAGCTTGAACACAAAAGAGAAAATCTTCTGTACCTCTCAGAGACTGTGGAAAGGTGTTTAAATAAAGTGCCTGAAAAGTGTTAAAATAAGGTGCCTGAAAAGTGAATTTTCAAATATCCTAAAGATGGTTCCTGATTAATTCATTGAAAGTGGATGCTAGCAATAATTACATCCCTGTGACTGTACATGGCACGGAACAGGGATGGTTGTGTTAGCATGTAGTGGCCGTTTAATTGCTGGGCATGTGGAAATTAATGTAGAAGTAATTTAACTTTCTAGGCATGGAAAATAGTCTTTTCCAAGAATTTGCAAATAGCATTCAGTAAAAGTGCAGTTAAGAATGTGGCTAATTTTTTACACAGGAAGGTTTCTTGCAGTGTGAGGTGTGGAATGAAATTTTTATGTGGTGGAGCTGAAGTGTTCTGCTGTCTCTACATCCGTAAGTGTGGTGGATGGGACATTGGGGATGCCCTTGCTGACTGCTGAAGGCCTGCTCTCTGCTGTGGGGCTTTGGAGCTTGCTGTGTTTCCTGGGTGTGATTCTTCCTCACAAGATGAGCCACACTATTTCCTATCCCAGGGAATGGTTTGAAAAGAAGCCAGAGGGTCTGAGGAGCACATGTACACAAACTACAAAGATGGAGATGAAACAATGGCAAATGATGGTGTGTTGCATTTTAAAGGAATTTTGTCAGGGTACATGTTATGTATTTAAAGTAAATTGTGGTTTTCCTGTCATGTGTGACAGATCATGTATATTTTTATCCTAGTTTATTCACTTTGCGTACAGCCATTCTTAATAAGGCAATTCTCTGCCATGTGTGGTGAATTTGCATCCACAGAGGAGCAGAACACACAGGAGTGGTTTTGAATATTATCAGATGTTTACAATGATGTGGAATTAAAAAGGTCTGCAGGGAAGATTTCTCTGACAACTTAAACAATACTTGAGCTCCTCAAAACGAGTGTGAAGAGCCTGAACATTGCCTGTCCTGTGTGCCCAAGGGCCTGAGCAGACACTGTGATTGCAGAGCAAAGTCGTGACTCAAGTGTGTGCTGCTCATTGCCATGTTTCGGTCTCATTCACAGCACCAACACAAGCCAGCATACCCAGGCTGTAGTTCTGGAAAGACAAAACATTCTCCGGAGCTACACAGCCACTTTTCCTGGACTGTAAATCCTGAGCAGTGTCCACACGACAGGCAGAACTCCCCTGGAGTGGAGAGTATGCTGGGTGTCCAAGGGGGATGCTGTGACATGCCAGTGCCACAGCTTGTCAGTGGCATTTGTTCTCTCCATTTATGTTTGCTGCTGCAAAATTTTATGGAAACTTGAGGTGTTTTAATAGGAATTCATGTTACTATATGAAACTAGAGTATTCGGTGTTGAAGGATGCAGCCCCTGATTTTGAGCAGTCTGCGTTGCATGAATTTTGTTCTTTCCTAGAAGGGCAGAAAGGGATCACCAAAATTATACCTCTTGTCTGTTTTACGCTCTTCTCCAGGCAGAAACTATGCTGTCTTAGGCTTAGTGTGGAGCTGAGTAGATTTTTCTGTTATAGTTAGGGCTGCCTTTTACCCATGTGTCTAAGCAAAACTGTACTGATAGTGATTACTTGCAGAAATATAATTCCCCTCTTCCTGTTAGACTTTTGTGTTGTAATCTTATTCCCTCTGGTCTTTTGAAGGGTTTTTAATAATTAATTTCTGCAGTTGTATTACAGTACATTATTATTGCAGCATAATTCCTCTCTCCAGTAACTAAACAAGTATTTAATATGTATATGAAAGAAGTTCAGTTTCTCTGCTTTGATAATCCAATGCTTCCCCATTGTTTCGCATCTTACTGATGCTGATGGCCTACTTTTCTTTAACCTCTGTACACTAAGTGATGCTATAGTGATGAAGTAAAAAACTTCCTTGCATAGTTTTAAATCCAAAACCAGAAGTCTTTGGTCTAGCATGGAATTCAGCAGTTAAGCCGCAACAAATTAGGTTCAAGACATCAGGCAGAGGCAAATTGCACAGTGACAGCAAATGAGTAAGTTTTCCTTCAGGCATTGGATTTGATTATTTAATTAATTGTGCTGAAAACCACAGAAATGGGGGCTGGTCTTGCAGCATTCTCTGCTAGTCTGGCTTTGCTAGCCATATGGAAGTCCCTTGTCTGGGAAGTCCCATATTGGGATATGGTACTTCCCAGAAGTCTCACAATTTAACATTTGCAGATATGCTGTATTTTTTGGTGTTTCTTATCTCTTCTACCTGTATTTTTTTTCTTTTCTGCTTCCCTGTAGAGTGTGAGGAGGCTTGGGTTAGCTTCAGCTGCTGAATTATCAGGCATCCAGCACCTTTTTTGCTGTCCACAGGCAGTGCAAATTGCAGGCATGAAGGTGTGCACTGAGTTTCCAGTGTCTCAGTCCCCTCAATGGACAGGGGCAGATGTCTCTCAGAACCTGTGGTAGGCATTATTGTCCTTGTTGTCAAGACCTGGCTCTGTCTGTGAAGGCCCAAAACCCCACTGCTGTGGCTTGTCCTGCAAATGCTCCAAGTCACTGCAGGCTTGTGTACAAAGAAATCTGTTGTGTAAGAGAATTAGCTTACTTCTGAAGTAGAGGTGCTGCTGAAACTAGGCCAGATTTCTGATGTAGTTCTATATGTGCTGGGAGGCTGGGGACTTTGTGTGTTTTGTTTTGCTTTCATTTCAGTTCGAAGTGTTTCAGTGCATTTGTCTCAGGGGTCCTTGGCCTGAGGAAACTCAAGCAGCCACGTCTTAAACTGCAGCTAATGAGGGCAGCTGAGATGTGCTCCTTCCAGAAGGGGATGAATCCAGACAGCTGCGTGCTTAGGCAGGATTTTTCCTCTATGACTTCGAAGGTACAGGCAATAGAGGGAGAAATGCTTCTAAAAGGATTGTCTAACTAGACCTAGCCTGGAAGCAGCTGGAACAGGCTAATTGCTTTGTTAAGCAGCTTAATTAATGAATGAGGTGTAGTCACTTTATGTGTGAGTGGCTGGGACTTTGGGAATGAAGAGCAACTCTGGGTAAAGAGGAATTGGACTAATGCGTGCCATCATAACTTCTTTTTAATTAAATGTGTTCAGACTGTCATTTCTTGGGTAGAATTCAAGTATCCCAGCAGATCTGGCCCTTAGGGTATGAATTCTTATGGATTGTGTTTTACATGGATTTGTGTTATTTGCATGGGGCTTTTGCGTTTCACATTAATTTAAAAAAATAAAATTGGGTACAGCTGGTGTTTCTTCTGTATCTTCTTGTGTATGCTTCCCCTGTTGTAGCAGGGGACAACAATGTCAATAATGCTCTCTTTCCCTGCTAGATTCTGAGAAGTGATAAGATTTCCAGTCTTACCCTGCTTGGAACGCCTTATACAACAGAGCACGATTACTTCATTCTCTGCAAACCCTCCTTTGAAATTCTGAAGCTGCAGCTGCAGCAGCTGCTAAAGCTGGTGCTACTGAGATGCTGTTACTACAAATGATCAATTTGTGTTCTCTTCACCTTTGTGTGTTTGCAAGGCTCTCTGTCCAATTTCAGGTGGTCAGTTTTTTGGATGTGTGAAGATCACACTCCTTGATCAGAGTATCATGTCCTGGAGACCTAGGTCATGGAGGGTTCCCAAGCCCTTTGGGATTGGGAGAGGGGGGTGTGCATGACAGTCAGTCTTTTATATGAATGGGGACAAAATGTTTGAAAAGAAGAATGTTTAGCTTCTAAACTGAGTGTTACAATGGGAGAATGGAAAGCCTAAATGAGGAATGTATTCCATAGTAGTCAGCGCACTGCCTGTCAGTAGGATGTTGTGGTGAGTTGCTCTCACTTCTGATTTTTCCTTTGAATTATATGAGAACTGAACAGGCTAGTACTCACTCTAGTTTTGTTTCTCCCCCCCCCCGCCCTTTCTCTCAGAGCAATTTGTGAAGACTGTGCCAGAATACCACGTGGTTCATCCAGCAAGAGTAGATGCAAGTGGGCATTTTCTTTCTTTTAATCTACACCATCCCATCTCAAGCCTGAGGAAGAAGAGACATCTCAGAAAAAGTGAAAATGTGGTATATTACAAAATTAATCACAAGGAGAAAGATCTGTTTTTTAACTTGACTATCCACATGGGATTTCTTTCCCATAACTACGTAGTAGAAAGGAGACGTGGCAACCACACCAGAGCGAAGATTTCAGCTCACTCAGGAGTTCCTTGCCACTTCCTTGGCACAGCGTGGCAGCCCGGCTCTGGCAGTGGGACAGCAGCGATCAGCACTTGCAGTGGCCTGGTAAGTGGTGTGATCTTTACTGGGGTTTTGGGCTATTTCTGGTGTCATTAGAGCTGAGCTGGTATTTTATGAATATGTCTGCTAAGAAACTGGATGAGCCAGTCTGATGCCCTACTAACTCAGAAAGAATGTTTAATTCTATGGATGTTGTTCGGGTTTTTTGAAGAATCAGAAAGTCAAAAGGTGATGCTGAAGCCCCTTGGCATTTACTTTTAGCTAGATTCTTTTTTTTTTTTGGTGATCTGGACTGAAGGTTTCTGTTAGTCATACAGCTTGAAGCCATCCAAATATCGAGTCATTGCTTTGATTCTATTAGTAGCTGGATTGCCTTACCAATGCATCCGAATATGAGCTTCTGTTCTGTTCTCCTCTAAAAGCAGTGTAGCTCAAGTACACTGAAACTACTCTGTGAATCACACCCATGGATGGTAGGTTGGGAAAACGCAGTTGTTTCCTTATGAACTGCACTGCAGCTTCAGATATAAATGATAGATTAGATGCAACCTTAGCCAGAGCTCTGAATTCAAGTGTTAACCATTGCTAGGCACCTTGTGTCCAAGAGCACTTCTAAGGCTGGAGCTTGAAGTTGAATATTTCAGTGGTTCACACTGAGAAAAGGAGATGGAAACCTTTTCTTTTCCATGCTGTGTGGCTTTTAATCACAGCCATAGCTTCGGTTTCTGTTTGCGCTAGAGCATGAGGCTGAGAATGCCTTTCTGGAGGGGAAGAAGGAACAAACTGCCTGAGTGGGAAGGGGATGTAGCAAGGTGTGTAAAGTGGCATGTGTGATGTGTGAGAGGCAGAACCCAAAGGGTTTGTGGAGTGTACAGGCAGAGGTGATGGTGAAAGGTGTGCAGCATGCACATGCTGTCCTGCCTTGACTGCACGTGCCTGGAATGTCAAATGACAATGTTTGAGAACCCCTGAAGCAGGGGACTGATCCTTTCTGGCCAACACATCTCAAATCTGCAGCAGGCTGGGGTTTGATGCTTCAGTTCTGAGCCTGAACGCCAGGGTGGGTAAAATGTGAAGTGTAACCTTTCCCTGCTGACCTGTCAGTATCAAGGTGTGTTCCTTGCTGTTGAGCTGTGTGAAGCTTTCAGAAACCATGGAAAGTCTTCTGGCAGTGTGTAAGAAACAACATGAAGACAGTGCTGGTATGTATGAAATAGGAAACTCTGGAGTTTTCGGAAGTGCTGATAACACATTTGGCATGTTTCCTGGAGAAACAAACCATTGCTTGAGGGCAGAAATTTCAGTCCCACAGGTATGAAGATTCATGCATTTTATTTTTTAAGTTACATTTCTGGTGGGAACCAACTGATCAAAATTTCTCCAAAACATCTTTTGGTCATACAGGGTCAGTAAATAAAAGAACATACGATGATACAAGTAGTTCTTTTGGTTGTTTTGTTTTGTGCTTTACCAGAATGTCTTTGTTATTTTTCAGTTGGATGAGAGCTTGAAAATGTGGTGCTCGATCTTCATTATATCTTTGGAAGTATTTAGTCTGCAACAAGAACTAAAAAAAATACAGTTGGCATTTTAAATTCAGCTTGGTAATACCTTCTAAAGTTATCCTTTCATATGTGTTACAAACTTTTTTGACTTTGATTTTCATTTGGAGGTTTTGAAAGAGCACTTGTATCAGAAAAATCACTGTTGAGGTTTTCTGTTCCCAGCCTGCCCCAAAATGAAACTTTGAAAATATATAATCACAAATTAATTCAGGCTGAATAAATGAATTTGCCTCTGGATAAAAACATGATGGTTTTGATGTGATGATTTTTGAAGTACAGGAGTTGCTGCTCTGAAGAGGTTGCAGTAAGAATTGGGTCTGTATCTTGATCCTCCTGTGTGCCACAAGCTAGGGAAAGGTGATTTAGCTTGCCTTTCCCCTGAAAGCTAATTCCAAAAGATCTAGTGTCACATGAAAACATCTATTGATGAATAATTTTGTCACCTATGAAAAATGAAATCTGATTTTCATAATAAAAACCTAACATTTCTGAAACTTTTTTTTGTTTGTGGTTGTCTCCACATTTCAGAGTTCAGAGTTGATTTATTTTCATCCTGGTGATTCTCAATTTTTTGCTCTTCATCATAAGGTCTATTTCTGTCTTTTTTTCTTTCTGGGATGACTTGTGTTTTTCTATTGAAAATATTTTTTTCCATTTACTCTTGTGAAGAAGGGGAGGAGAATGAAGAACTGAGAGTAAGTAAACACCAGGAAATTAGAGAAACTTGCTTCAGATACTAAAGTATCTGAGGAGATGAATAGATGATGGCATGAGGAGAAATGACTAGCTTGTTTGCTGTTGTAAAACTGTGCTGATGTGCTCAAGCCTCATAACCCAGGAGCTGGTGAAAACCAGTCAGTAATCTTAGCTTTCAAGTACTGGGAGCAGGAATGTTAGTGATGCTCCTTCCCTGATGCTGTTTGGTCTTGACACTTCAGGTTCATCATCAAATGAAAGCCTACTGTGCTTTTGTTGCTGAGGCATTTTTTAATAAGCTCAGTGAAGCACCAATTTACCATGGTAATGAATGACAGGAAACTCTGTGATCCCTAAACTTCATTTTTTTTGCTTTCTTAGTCATTGGAGCTGGTGAAAAAATACAACTGGAATGTACTGATTTGATTAAATAAATATGTTTTATGGAATATCCTCTTGGTTGTCATTTTTAGTGTCAAATGTTGCATTATTATTTTGTAATTCTTCCCTAGTGAATTTCTTAGAATATGTCCACTCCAATTTTACAAATGGTGGGCTGAATTGGAACATAATAAAATCCTAAAAATGCCTGTGGGAGAGTGTTCTAGAGTGTTCCTAGTTCTAGTCCTCTTTGTGGAATAACTTCTCATTTTGAGTCTGTTTGGTTTGTATTTGACAGTTTCTGATATTCCAGGACAATAGTGGTGTATAAGAACCAAAAAGAGTGTGCTGTAGGTTTGTGTTTGTCTTAAAAATCACTCACATAGTGCACTGAAAACAGAAAATCTAGAAATGTATTTTCATCTCCCTTTCATTTTAACTTTGAAATGTATTCCTACTTCCCTTGGCATTACATAGGCATTGCTGATGTATTTTTTAATGTTCACAAAATGGCCTGCAAAGGAAATATCAGAGTGATAGATGTGAGATATGAGAACTGGTGGTACAGTCTTTGTGTGACGTTGTTCTTTAAAAAAAAAAAAGTAACTGTGTCTCTGTTTTCAGAAGTATATATGGGGAAAAAAAGATTCATAAAGGAATTTGATCAGGGCAAGGGGATACAGAGGATATTTATCAAGAGATCTGGAGGAAATAAGATGTAATTTCCAAATAAATTTTTTCTTACACCTTGTGAAATCTTAGTTTCCCTTCCATGATAGATTGATCATGACCTTCTTAGCAGGTTGAAGAACATGATGCTGTAATCTCTGTCTCTTCCTCTATGGGTCAGTTGCTTAGTAAAGTCTTTTGCACTTCTGAGCCATTTTGAATAATGCATTTGTTAACATGGGCAGAGTGAGACAGCCCTCACTGTTTATTTTGGGTCACAGTTGGATGAGGGAATCCCGGTGGGGGAGTCACTACTGGAACACAAGAAACATCAAGCTGTGGCACTTGGCAGGGGAGCAAACATGAAATCACTTAGATACAGGAAAATTTCCAAGATGAAGTAAAGGAAGGAATTGATTTATTTTTATATCTTTGAGTGAAAATGATGTTTGGATTGGCTGTCTTGGCAGTCTATTTAGGGCACTCTTCTAATAATGCTTTGAGTTTTCGCAGTGCCTTTCCACAGAAGGCTGCAATGAACTTTCCCAATACTAATTTCTTAATTGTCATTTGTGTGCTAGTGCTGAGGATCCCTTGTGTTGGAGCAGTGGTGTCAGCTTGTCCTCTCAGTAGGGCTGGGAGCGAGCAAAGCCCAGTGAAGTTGAATGAATATCCTGGGTTTGTATGCACCAAGTCCTACAGAGCTGGGAAGTGAATTTTCCTCTGATAGTCCATCCTCTTCATTAGGAACAAGGCCCCCTTTTATCCATCAGTAACACAGACATTGTTTATAGTATTTTTAGATGACAGAGCATTATTAAGGCTTTGTTTCCTTGACACTTGTTTACAGAGCAGAGATGTCAATCAACAGTTGCTCTGGGGGGGATGCATTCATCTTCAAAGGCATTAGCATGGTAAAGGGAGGAGAGTGGAAGGATATTAGTATGGAAATCTGTGCCCGTGTATCTGGTAAACTCCTGGCCATACAGGGCCTGTGGGCAGATCCCGCTTTGGCTATCTCCAGCTAGTCAGAGGGTTGCCTCTGTCCTGCTGGACATCACTGTTTTTAAGAAGTGCTGGGTGCCTTTGAAAAGATTTTTGAAATGTTTCCCCCACCTCCATTCTCTCTGTGCTGGGCCACAGTCAGGGCAGACCTTTGTAGACCTTTAATTGGTGGCTGTATGACTGTTCGTGTAGCAGCTGGTAGGAGATGCTCCAAGTGGGACCTCTCTGGGCACGTCTTTGTCTATCCTGACACCAGTGACAAACTTGTCACTGAAGTGGAATGGTGACTGAATTCTGCTTGAATGTAACTGTTCTCTGTTGCAGGATATCACTGTTGTATGAAACCCAGAATGAGCTCTGGTACTCATCCAGTTCCACCTGTCTTCTCAGTGTAGCTTTTATCTTTTGCAGACTTGCATCAGTTTGGGGGAATTCACCTGCTACATGCCAATAAGCTTTTCTAGTTAATGTGAGATGCTGTTTTTATGTTGACCCACGTGTTGCTGTCTTATGATCTGTCCCAAGTTGAACAATTCTGTGCAGGTATCATAAAAATATTTTAGTGATAATGGGCTCTGTGACAGATAGTGGTCTAATACTGCTGTTTAGACTGTCCTCTCCTGTAGATACAGAAAACAGCCTTCAACATGTTGGACTTGGTTTTTTCCTTAGATGAGGTTTGAGAATAAAATAATCTTTAAAACAGTTTTATAATATTTGTTCTAAAGTAATGGAAGACTAAAATGTCTTGCTAAGCTTATAATACATACTTTTATCTGCTTCTGTATCTCCCAGCATTTGAGCTTGTTTGATTACTGACCATTTGTTTGCTAATCCGTTGTTAAAGGTAGTTACCAAGGTTTAGCAAAGCTAAAGAACTACACAATTCACTCCTATAGCCCAGAAAAATAACCGTGTCTTTTTATTCACTTGTAGTACACATGCAGCTAGTAGAATTGTTCCTCTTCCAATGGAAGTGTATTTTGATTATTAAAAGTGGCAAAATATATGGCAGTGAGAAGACTGTTATGGAAAGGGGGCATGTAATGTTTTCCTCACTGAAACTTTTGACCGCCTGAAATTCGATTCAGTGCTGATCCCTGACCTGTGACAGGCACACCCAGAACACATTTGGGCACATGTGCTGTTTAGGTGGCTGTTTTAATTTTATGAGTTGAATTGTAATGTATTCCTGTAGTGCTTCCTGAGATACACTAATTCCATTCTGTGAACATGGCTTCTGGGAGACAAAACCAGAAGTTCTTCAGGGATCTCCTGCTCTTCTCTCATCTCTCCTTCCTTCCTCTGAGACAGTCTTCTTGTCTTTTCCCTGAGGGATGGTACTGGGTGGGTCCTGCTTGTGTTTGGAAGTATGGCCATATCTGCTTCTCTGCCAGTGGTATCTCCTTACTTTGGTGTCAGTGGCATCTCCACTGCGTCCTCTTTTGGTTTGTCTGGCAAAGGATGATCTGGTGGAACCAAAATGTAGGAATATGGTGTTTGGAGAGAGGCAAGAATGAGGTCAAGCTGCCAGCATTTTCCTCAGGGATGGGAATTGCTCCATGGCTGGATACCATGGGGCTTCCACAGTCTGATTACTGCAATTTGACTTGTTCTGGCAATCCTAAAGAAGGAAAGAGCTGCCAACTAACCTGGTTGTGTAGCTGCTGTACGTCTCTTCTCACATGCAGTAGTATGGAAAATATTGCAAGTAGAAAAATATACACTGAAAGTAAATGCAGTTTTTGCTGTGCATCTGTTCTTTGTCGTGCTTGGTTTGCCTTGTTTCTCCATTATAGTAATAAATATCTGGGTATTCTCCTTGACTGACTAGTGTTGTTGTTGTGTTGCATAGTTTTGTTTTTCTTTTCGAAGATGATCCAAAGGCAGGGTGTGTGGTGGTCTGTGGGGGTCTACCCCCATCCCCCAATAGATTAATCCTTCAAACTTTCATTAGTATTTGCTGCAGTACTTTAACATCCATCCCTTTCTTTGTGTTTAAGCTTCAGCTATCCATCTGCCAGCTCCCTTCCCCCAGTCTTTTGTCTGCAAAAATACTCTTAATTGACAGGTCAAACGAATCTCATCAGCGATCTCAATACATGAGAATCTGGCTGTGTCTGTGGCTCCTGCTTTTGGCCTTGTCACCTTTAACCAATATGAAGTTGTTAGACCAGAAGCTGGGTCTGACCGGAGCTTTTATAACATTGTGTTACATTTCAGTGGAAGAGTCATTACATTCAGTGTTACATTCAGTGGAAGAGTGGGGTAGGTTAAAAAAAGGATTAGTCTTTGTGAGCTTGTGTGGATGGAGTACTCAGATTTAGAATGCTCCTTCAAGATAATGATTTTTTGAGAATATGAAAGGATTACTCTTATAAGGTAGTTTTAAGGAATCTTAATCTCTTGCTTAAATATATATCTATATATTTGCTAATTATTTAGGAATAATGTTCATGTGCAGAGCTGTCAATCATCTTTCCAGTTTCCATGAGCCTTTGTAACCAATCTGCTATGTCATGATTTCATTACTTTGGTGTCTTTTTACAAAATGTTTATGTTTACTGAGGGAAATCTGTGAGATTCTGACTTCAGGTTCAGGATGCAGAAGTGAAAAATATGCATAACATCTATTTTGCTTTGATTCTTAATAATGTAAGGTTTGTAAAATAGTCTGTTCTTTATTTATTTTAATATCTTCTATTATCTTTGGAAGTTTTTGTTTCATTCTCTGAAAGAGAAGTGTAGGCATCAAACCCATTAAGTTCTTAAGAATTTTGCAGGTGAAGGTGAGAACTTTTGATCAGTGAAATGATGGATGTGCGCACTCAGCTTGGCCAGTGGCTCAGCGCAGCTCTAAGTTGTTACTGAGTGAGGTGCAGTCCTGCCCATGTCCCTGCTGATGGTGAGGAGCACTGAGAGTTCAGGAGAGATTGGACGAAATTGCTTGGACTGGGGAAATGGAGCACATGTGAGAAGCAAATCTGTGAGGGACCAAGGCTTTGATAGTTCTGCTGTTCATATAACTTTTTCTTCTTTATTCCATTTTCACAATGGCCTCTTCAATTCTCTTTGTCTGTCAGAGAGGAACAGCTGCAGTCTCTGCACAGTGTCAGCATAAGGACTTGGTTATATGTGCACAAACATCAGACACACACACATGCAAATCTGTATTCATACATGTAGCTCTGTCACTGCAGAACAGCTGCACTGCAGCTAAAGCTATTGGGTTCAGATCTATTTGGTGTGCTGAGAAGGTTTCTGTCCTGCTGTATGTATTTCTTGTTACCAAACTGTGGCCAAAAAAGTTGTTGTGTTTGTTTTTTTTCCCCCAAGATTCTGGTGCTTAACAATGTACTTGCCCAACTCATTTCTTAATTGCAACAGCATTTAAGTATTTAGTGATTTAGTCTAGGGTATTTTGTTGCTTTATATACACACTGGCTTCAGGTGTGCTCTGGAGAAGGACAAGCATTAAAAATGAGTGAGTAGTCATGAAAAAGCTTGTGGTCTTGGTTAAACAATGTCTGTGTTTAAACTTGTTCATGGTGTGTTCCAGTTCTCATGGCAAACAGTAGATCCCTAATAAACTGCTTGTGGATGCATGGAAAGCCCAAGAGTAGATCTAAACTAATTCTGGTTAGAACTCACAGTAAAGGCTAACGCAGAGCTTTGGGTTTCAAGATTCCTTTTTGCAAATTCACTCTTCCCTCCCACCCTCTTTTGAAATGTATATATTTGAAACAAACGCAGTTTTAAATGATCAGTCCGAACTTGAATATCTACTGATTTTTATGCAGTGTTAATTCTGTCTGTTTCCTTATCTAGAACAGTCATTGACCAAATCTGGTCAAAACCATAAAAATGGAGACTGTGGATAGGGTCAGTGTCTGTTTTACCCAGCATCCTCTGTCCAACAATGACTAAGTAAATATCCGGATATGAGTAAGAACATGGCAGTTGGCCATCTCTCATTTGGTCATCCTTGCTTCTGTTTTCAACTCAGATCAAATTTTTGGAGGAAAACCTATTGATGTATAAGTATTGCGCATATTATCTGGGCACTGCTTTACTTAGTGTTAGAAATATAAATCTTTACATATTAATTATATACTGAAAATGATTTAGATATATCTTCATTTGTTTTTCACCAGCTTTTTTAATCAGTTTCATTTGATGCTTCCTGGAGTTGTTGTCATGGAGGACACAGTGAACAGTGAAACACTGAGTTTAGTGTTTGAGATTATTTACTCAGTGACATAGTGTATTCCTAATTATTTTTTTTTTGTTTCTTGGTAATTGCAGACACTTGACAGCTTTGTTGGTCCGCTGTTAAGATTAGTTTGTTACATAGTTCTAGTTTTTTTCCTCATGAAAACAGTAGCTCAGGTTCTTTCTGCACAGTAGCATCTAGATCAGAGTCCATATGCTGCTTTTCCCCCTTCACTGTGCAGTGCTGTATGAATTTTCATTCATCTATTAATTACATTTTTTTTCTTTCTTGTCCAGCTGCTCACTCTCAGGAGTTTTCTGACATTCATTGGTTGTCCTTTGTCCTTACTTTAATAACTTCCTAGAGTTTTCTAATATCCTGTATAACAGATTGTAAACTAATTTTTAATCCAGATGTTAAGACAAGGAAATTGGTTGAAGGAGAAAAGCCATAGCCAAGAAGCTTCATTATTAATAAAAAACACACAAAACCCATTAAGTTGCTTTTCCAAATGAATTAATATAAGATTGCTGAATTGCCAACTGTGAGATCTGTCATTTCAGTTGGCTGTGTAGAAGGTAGACAGTGAAGTATCTTGAATGGCAGGGGAGTAGATGGGTAAAATGAGCAAGTAGCGGAGAAGAACTCCGGCAAAGTGACGAGAAAGTAGCCTTTAACCCAAGACATCCCAAACTGGAAGTTTTCCAGAACATCTGAAGTTCAGTGATTCTGTCCTTTTATCTTTGCTCTGTTCTTGCAGCCTTTCCATAAAAATCTGCTTGTGTCTACTGTAAAGGCTCCTGAGTTGGAAGGATCTTTGTTTTAATCCAGTCTGGCCATTTCTGTGTTCTTATGGCACAGGGTTTACAGCAGGTGTTCACCAAGCGAGAGTGTTTTTGCCATATCTGTATTTTAACACAGGTGCCTTCTCTTAAAAGTTGTGTGTGGAGGGGAAAGCAAGAATTGGTTGTTGCTGCCATGAGGCGTAAGAAATTAGTTAAAATACAAGCTCTTTCTGGCTTTGCTTTCTATATGGAGTCTGGATGTCCTTTTTTTGGATCTTCCTCAGTAGATTTTAATGTTTATTAAACTGTTTTTGCCATGGTTATAGACCGCACCAAAATGTTTGAACTGCATTGCCCGCATATTTTGCAACAGCTGTTGTCTTTTTCCGAATAACTTATAATCAAAAAGAGAAACTGTATTTCTTACTACATCATGTCAGTTCAGAGTGGCTGAGTACTTGCTGAGATTTTTAATGTATCTTTATATAATGTTGTTAAGTCACAGCTGGTGGCAGATGCTTGTCAAAAAACAACAGGTGTGTTATAATCCTTTTTTCACCAAAATGCACAGCACAAGCTATTGCTGCTTCTTGGAAGCAGGACCCCAGTCTCAGCTGTCAGAAAAAATGGGATAAATTAGAAAAATACAGGTTTTCTCCTTACACAGAGAACTGCATGTTTCTTATTTTATTGCTAGCTAAGCTACAGAGACAGCATGCCACTTGTTTATCGAATTAAGTGTTCTCTTTCAAATCAGGAAATGGATTTCACTTGGCTTTGGAAAAAAGATCGAAAGTCTGAGAGTAGTAGCAGTTCAGGAGAGAAATGCCAAGGAGTTTTATGAGGCGAAATGACCATTACTGCACCTGTGAAAGCAATCCAACTCTGAGGAGGGAATGAAACAGGAGAGTGTAAATTAGCTACGACTAACCACAAAGCTGCTGCCTGCAGTAGCAATCACTGCCTTCCAGGAAATTGGTAGCTGTCTTTTCAAAGAATATAGATTTTAATATTAGTATTTTTTAAGATAAAATAGAAATAACATTAAATTCATTAAATATCATGCCAGATCATCAGCTACAGTTATTTACCCAGGTGAGGTTTTAGGATATTAAATTTATTTTGCACCAGTATTCTGAATTGCTTTAGTAAGGAATGTTATCTCCAGCCCAGTTGTGTTATCTTTTTGGCCATTTTCTCATAATTAGGACACATCATCTTCTGGCAAGGCAGAAGAGCAGCTTTTGGCATAGTCTCTTCATGTTATGGCTGTGAATGTTGCTTTATATGGTACTATTTCTAGTTAAGTTGATTATCATAACACTTCTCAAGAAATGTGTTCTGTGAAGGACTGAATGACAATTAGATATTTTAAATATAAACAAGCCAAGTTTGTTTATGTCAAGCTTCTTTATGGAGACTGAGCTAGCTGAACTGAGTTGCATTTTTTCATCTTTTACAAATGTTTTGTGTTTCCCCATTACTAAGAACTTCTGTTCTTTGAACTATAAAGTCCTATATAAAAAATGAATTGAAAGCCATTATTCATCCAGACAGTCCAGTGTGAAGACTCAAGATGCAGAACATAGAGATAAAGTGATGTACAGAGTCTGTAAGTGGATAAACGGTGCGCGAATTAGAAGCTCAGCTGAGAAGAAAACATTAGGCATAATAGCTCAGATTCTCACAGTGGATTTCTGTGAAATGTAGGAATTTGTGAATTGTCCATATACCTCTGGCATTCTTAGCCCTCACACAGGCTATTTTTGTGTACAGGTTAGGAGATCAGAATTATCTAAATTAAAAATAAAGCAAAACCAAAAACTCAAAGCAGAAAACCGCCGCTAACTCAACCCCTCCCCGCAAACCCTTAAGCTTCAACCGGGTTTCTTAGGCCCTTTCTTTTTAATTTCTTAACCTGATTACGGGACAAAGTCTCTTCAGGAGTTTACCCTGAACATGGCAGTAGATTGACCTGTTTATCTGTATAGGATCTGCAGCAATGCCACAGAGAATGGAGCAGTATTCTTCGCTGCAGAATTAAATCAGGTCACTAATTTATACTTGCATGGTACATCTACCATTGGCGAAGTGCCACTGTGACATTGCTAACTGGAGTCCTGTGAGGCATTTGGGAACTGCCCATCATCCTCCCCACCCACCTGGCTGCATCCCAGTAACTGGGCTAATGACATCTGGCACGGGGAGTATGTGGTTATTTGTGTGTAGCATTTACTCTTGTGTATTTGGGACGAGTCAAGGGTGCTCATAGCTCTGTGTTTTGGAGCACTGTGTCACTTGGGGTGACACATTGAAGTTTCATGGTATTATTATTTCGTGGAGAAAAAAGACTGTTCATGTGGTCCTTTAAGTCTCTGTTCTGGGGCTACTTTTATTTAGAATTTTCATTGATACTCATGGGACTAGAATCAACTTTGCTCAGGATGCAGATCTAGAAGGTATCATCAGTACGGAGAATGACCAGGATATTGTGTCATTTACCAGGAAGTGGAAGATGTGAAGTTGAAGAAGGGAAAATTCAAGTGTCATAGTGTGGAGTCTAGACTTAGCGAATAATAGACATTTCTATCTTGAAAGCTCATCTGGTATAAGTGTGAGGCTAAGACTTAAATATATTTGCTTTGTAGTTTGTGGATTTTTTGGGGAGTAAGTTGTTAGTAGAAGTATTTTACCTTAGAGGAAAAAAAAAGGAAAAAAGATCCTAGGATTTGAGCAGAGATTAAAAAAATATGGGAAAATGTGACTAAAGGTTCACTCAGGATATACCAAGCATTTCTCATGTCTGTTTGAAAAAGGGTAAGAATCTGTGGGAAGTACCACACCTTATTTTACTATTCCCCAGGTGTTTGCTTTCAGCAGTTTTGAGAAATAGGATGGGGGTAAGAGATGTTGGTCTGAGACTGTCCTTTTCTTCTTATGTGAGATTTAGTTTTTGTAAGGTAGAACTGGCAGCTGGATTTGTACATTTATGGTTTCTCTTCTTGTCTTGTTTCTAGCTGCCTGAGTTCTGTTTTGAACACTGGGACCTCAGTGATTTGTGAGGATTCACAGTCTCTTCTTGAAACAAGCAGGCTGATATAAATGGGAAGACCTGGAAAACCAAGAAAACATAAATGAAGTTTTAAATTGTAGCATAAGAGATAAGGTAACAGTGGGAGATGATTTAGGCATACCTGGCACTATATGAAGGTGAGATTTCAGGAAGTCAAGACATCCTCTTTCAGCACTTTTCTGAAATCTGATTGATAAACATCTTGTGTCCTTCATGAGTGGTCTTTGTTCACTTCAACCTTATCTTTCTTTTAAGGATATATAGAATAAAATGAAGATAATACTCCAGGGTGCAATGTATCTGTATTTGTACAAGTCTACATAATGTGATTGATGTAAATAATAAAACCAATGCCTTTCCCAAATACAGCCCTCTTATTACCCAAAAGTTTCCGAACCAAGTGAGACGCTTGTGGGTAACACAGGAAGGCAGGGGAGACGGGAAGTAAAGGAGAGACAGAACTTTAAGACAAGGGGAAAAAAAAAAAAAAAAAAAAAAGGGCATTGTTCATGCAGTTGATTGCAGAGTAAAGATCTTGGCAGCCATAAAGTTCCGTTGTCTGGGAACTGTTATGCATGGAGGCTGAGGCGGCGCAGAGTAAGTACATCCAGAGGAGAGTGAGCATGGCAATATTCCTGCAGGGCTTGCTTCAGGGGCTGTTTTGCTGTGGTGTAACTCAGCTTTGCAGCCAGGGAATCTGGCGCATGCTGTTTGTGGCAGAAAAAGTTGTTCTGGGCAAAAAGCACGTTTGTAATGAGTTTGTTTCAGGGTGTCCCATCTGCTTTCCTATCTGAGGCATTTCTGCTCCTTAGTATTAAGTGTTTCTCTACTAATCACCACAGGTATACAGCAAGAGAAAAATGAAGTGGGTCCTGAAAACAGGGTTTGCATGAGGACTGTACTCTGTATGTCATCCAATATAATCCTTTAATCCTCAGACTTCTGCCCAGCCTCTTTCCTTTGGGACAGCCAAGGAAAGGTTTCTGGATGGTTTAGCTCAGAAAGGCAGGGGAGTGCATCTCAGTACATTGATGTGAGAAATGTGTGGTGCCCACAACAGCAAGTGCTTTGGAATTTGATCCAGTGAAAGGAAGGAGACAAGTATGAGGTGCAAGCAGGGCTTAGGATGTTTTTATATCATCTTCCTTTGTCCCATTCTGAGACTTACCTACAGATGCAAATACATTTCACACCTGTCCACTGTAAACAGGAAGCCCTGGGATGCCGTGATTGTATCAAATCTTCTTGGCCAGTCTTCATTTAAGAAGAATCTGTAAGCAGACCAGTGAGGGTTACTGCATCATTCAGGCAGGATGCACTAAAGAACATGAGTCCATCATAATTATTTTTATCAATATGTAACAAGAAAAGAATATCTCCTAAATCTTTCCTTTTGCTTTGGTCCTGCTGGAGTTGCTGTGGTATTTTGTATCCATTAGAGTGTATGCTGTCTGAAGCAAATCAACATTTCTGTTTTCATATAACCTTGTATTAAGACCCCTTTTGTCCCTTCATGGCTGACACACTGATGCTGTGTTGCTTTGTGAGTGCAGCTCTTTAGTGTAATGGCAGCTCCCAGGTGTCACTCCTCACTCTGTCCTGTGTGGTGTGGCTCAGCCCTCTCTCCTCTGTTCTTCCCTTGCTCTGGCTTTTGTTGCTCCCTCTGACCCCTGGTTGCAGGTGTGGCCACTACTTGCATGACCTCTCTAGTCCAAAAACAAGGATGGCATTTGATTTGGAGGTAGTCTGGGCACCCCTTTCCCCCTCCAGTGGCATCCTTTTATTCTCTTCAGCAAAGTGCTGTGGTGCCTTTGGGCAGTACCAGGAATATTTGATGGCAGGAGAAGGCTGTTAGAGAGCAGAGGTCCCCTACACTGAGGGAGTGTGGGGATGATGGGGTACAAGTCAGTCTAAATACAGCCTCTGACTCTTGCAATTAGATAGGCTCCAATTACTGCTTTCTGTCTTTTGTTGGTGTCTCCTGGGGTGGTATCCTCGCTTGTCAGCAGGAGTGGGGAAACCTGGGAGTGACTGGAGGTGCTGCCCAGAGTGCCCTGGAGCTCACTAACTCTTTGTCCAAAAGGCTTAATAGTACTACAGTTTCTAAGACTATCATGTATCTTTTTGGTGTGGGTTTCATTAGGGATTCAGATTCATTGCTTTCTCTTGCTGAAGTAAGATAACGTTTCCTACATTGGTTTGTTACATGATCGCAGTGCACCGGAGTTGCAGAAAGAGAAGCCTGGGCATTCTGTGCTTGCGTGCTGAATTCTGCAGTGTAAGAGCCAGATTAACTCTTTAGAGAGTTATTTTCTGAGCAGTTTGCCAGTGCTGGAAAGGCTTTTGGGGGTCATCTTTCACTTTAAGAAGTTAGTGAGCAAGTATGTGAGGCAGCAGACTATTTACTTTCTGGCTTGGATTCTTTTCTGCATAGACTTGCACTGGTTTTAGTCAGACAGCAGACATGGTGCTTACTCTGTAGTCTCTGCTCTTTTTTAAATTTCTGAAAGGCTAATTTGTGCTCCAGCAACTGTATTAAAAACAGAGAGGTGAACTTGATGTGAACAACAAGAAATTGTAATTGTTTGAAGTTCTGTTGTCTGCATAGGTGTTGGATAACATCACAGAAAATACACTCTAGTACTTCCAAATCTGTCTAGTGTGGAGGCTGAGGCAGAGACCAGCTCTTCTGTTTTATCCTAATGCTGAAGAATGAGATGTGCTGCCTGTCTTCTGCAGCAGTGTAAACTTAATGCCTGACTAGTGACACAGTTCTATGTGTTGTGTTATGAGCTACCAGAGCAAAGGTTACCCAGAGGGACATTTTCATTTTGTACAGCTGGAAAAAAGAAAGTAGTTCCAGGTTATAAAATGTGCTGGTTTTTACTCATCAGTTTGTGCCAGATTTTTAAAATCTGGGAAATGGCTAGAACTGCTCCCACTAGAGATGAGATGTGGGGACAGGGCTGAGGTGGGAGGAGTGATAGAGCTGGGCAGCAGGGTGAGTCAGTGTGGTGGGTGCCCACGAGGGACCCATGGGTGCTGCTGGAGACCCTGCTGTGTTTTCTTGGCTGCCTCTGTGGGCAGTCTCTGGCGGGTTCCTTGCATGAACTGGCCAGCTGGCTCCTCTGCCCAGCCAGCTGAGTGGCTTCTTGCCCAACCCACTTGTGAAATACAAATTAAAGGCAGTATGGAAATGCAGAGGATTTGGTTTTGAACATGAATTTACTGTAAAAGGTCTAATAATATAGCATCAGTTTGGCATAGTATCTCATGGAGCTTTTGGAGTATGAGAAGAGTGGGGATTTTGTTATAAGCAAAATATTTTTTGAGCCATAAAAATGATAAGATGATTTGCAAAAGTCGGTCACAGCTGAGGGCCAAGTTCTGCTCTTGTTGCATAGCCAAGAAAAGGGCAAACACCAGTGGGATGCTGAATGTTTTTGTATACTCTGAGAATTTTAGATCTTTGATTATGTTGATGCAGATTTCCTTGCATATAGTGAAGCAAGAATTTTAAATAATGTTGCCATTTTTTGCAGGATTATTAGGCAACATGACTGTAACACAAGAGTGGCATGTATAATCTGTTTTACTGAAGAATATAATGTCAGCCATCTTCAGTGCAGCTCAAGTTACTTGTGTGGTTTTGTCAAGAGCTGCGTGTCTAGAGGGCTTTATTAAATATAGTTCAGTACCATTTGAAAATGGAGGTGTTGCTTAGTAGAAGATTTGAAGTAAACTACTTGTCTCTGCAACTGCTAGTGGTAGAAGTAAGGGTACAGGAAAGTTTTCAAATCTACGAGACAAATGCTGGAATCGTGTCTGATAAACTTTGTAAGGAACTAGAAGAGACAGGCATGAGAGGTAAAGGATGGAAACGAGCAGACAGTTTGGGAATAGCATCTTCATCTGTGGGCAGTAGTGAGGGGTGCAGGTTACCAGTGAAGGGGATGCCTGTGAGAGCTGGAAGTCTGCTTGCTGCAGCTCTGACTGTTTTGTATTGCTGTGTCTCATGAGGTGTAAACAGCTGTGGAAATTGGAAGTCTGATATGAGAATGCAAGACCAGCTCAGTCCCAGTTTCTGTACTTCTGTTATCAGAACAGCTTGCACACATCCACACTGGTTGGGACTTTTTTTTGTTTGCTTGTTTGTTTGTTTGATTGATTGGGGGTTTTGTGGTTTTTGGTGGCTTTTTTGATTTGGTTTTTTTTTTTTTTTTTTTTTTTTTTTTTTTTTTTTTTTTTTTTTTTTTTTTTTTTTTTTTTTTAGTTTGGGTTTTTTGTTTGTTTTGGTTTGGTTTTTTATTAATCTAATATATTCTAATTTTAAAGTAGAAAACAATCTCATTGCATACAGAAAACTACAGCAGGCTGCAGATAATACTTACTGAAATAACAAGCTCGTAAGAAAGAGAGGAGGCAGTGGGGAAGAATCTCCTGGGAATATAATCACAGTTGATTTTCAAGCAGTTGTATTTTTTTGTGTTGTTCCTGCTCGCATAGTAATGCTTTCAAACTCACTGGGAAAAATAGAAAGCTCATGTCCCTAGGACAAGATGGACTTGAGCCTGGTTTAAAACTCAAAGGGTATTCTTTGCTGCCACACATCCTTCCTTCTCCTTTTTACTCTGTCCTAAAAACACCTTGTGTGTGTCACTGTGGAAACACACATCAGAGAGTCGTAATTGAAGGGCTGATAATGGGGACAGGTTTAGATAGTTCAGATCATTGATTTTCAGGAGCTGTGTGTGCCTTTCAAAGAAAGTTAACTGCATTGGATTTGCCAGAGAAGCAAGCAGTGGCAGTAACTGTGCCACAGGGAAAAGTCTTTTTCTGAGAAAATATGAGTCTGCTCATGTGAGCAAATCAACACTGAAAGATGAAAGAATAACAGGGTAGCAATAAGTATATTTTGAGTAAATTAAGCTCTAACTGTACAGACAAGAAGACCATGCAGAAAAATACAAAATACTGTGTGGTAGGTAGATAACAATGTGCAGTTTTGAAGTGAACACCTCTTCTTGTAATTTGTTGTGGCATCTCTGTTGAAAGAAAGCAATTCTAGTCTGGTACCTGCTTTCTAGCAAAGCTCTTCTGTGCTGGGAAAAGCCTGAATGTTTGTGAAAACAGAGTAAATGTATTGTTTAGGCAAAGCAGAGGTGGCTTTGCCATCAGAAGAGGTGTAAAGTAGCACTTGTAACAGGAGGTGGTGGTGCCAGGAGAGATTCCCAGATCTGTTGTGCATCTCCGAGGATTCTGTTAACCCTTTTGGCTGTAGATGTACATTAAGGACAGTTTTCAGCCATCCTAAGGGCAAACCAAGACTCTCGGAGTTTCTGCTTTGCAGACAAGAGCCTTGTTTCCAGAAGCATAATTTCTCTTTTGTGTGAAGTTTTGTAGAAATTGGGCTGTTTCCTGGGGGTCAGATTACAAATGGCAGTGGTGGTTGTGTGTCTTATCACCTGTCTTCCTGAGAAAGATGTGCTCCTGCAGAGTTTGTACTGTCTACAGATGGGACCGGGAACATTTTTACGTTGTCTTTCAGACCTTTGTCCAAATGCTCAGTGCCAGAAGTGACAAAACTGATAGCACCAGAGAGTTTTGGTGGAAATGTACCTGCTTGGTAATGGCTCCTCATTTCTATTTGTAGCTTCAGCTCTCTCAGTTACCAGGTTTTGAGTCAGAGGAATGAGCATAGCATTGATCTTTTTAAAAAAACAAAAACATTCTTCATTAAAATGTGCCAAGACAAATGCCTTAGAAAACCTAAATGTGTCATAAACATATGTTTTCTGGTCAAACTTGCAATCTAATTAGGAAATGTGATTAGAAAATGTAAAAAAATGTAATCTCATTAGATAGAATCTGTTGGCTTTGGCCGTACTTCCTGCTGTTAATTCTTTACCAGTCTGGTTAGTATCAGCTGTCCTTTATTTCCCTTCCTGCCCACCCTGAATCATGTCAAGCTGACATGACTGTGATGTTCTGTGATGTGCTGTGTGCCTGCAGTACATACTACACAAGCTGACTCTTCTGAGTTCTTGGAAAAAATTTCTCTTGTACCAAAATTCGTTGAACACCCTAAGTTCCCAGGTGTTCTTGACCTTTCTCTTTACAGCTCTTGGATACAAGTTATAAAAATTTGCTGGCCCTAGAAATGTAAAGATTTACAGACCAAGCTTCACTTTTTTAACACTTTCTTTAGTTATTTTAAAAGTAAGTGTAGTATGACTACATTGCAGGACTGTCTTCCCATCTACAAAACAATAACACTTGGTTTAACAATTCTGGTTTGTTTTGTTTTGTTTTCTTCTATGTGTCAACTGTTCAGTGATTTCAATTTAAAAACAGAGATTGTATTTGTCATTTGTTATTCCCAGCAGGTGTTTTATATTTGTGTTTCACTTCCTGTGTAATCAGTGTCTGAGGGGTAGAAAGGGTGCAGACAAGGTAGATGCCTACATTGAGCTTTTTAAATTCTTCCTCTCTGCTGACCTAGGCATCTGTTCATTTTACCTGGGGACACTTCTGGGAAAATTTGTAAATACCAGTCCTTTGTTTCTGAGCCAGGTAGCATGGCTTGTCCGTGGTGTCAATGGATGTAGGTAGGTTCTGTTTGTTAAGGTGAGATTGCAGTTAAAATAACACAGCAGCACATGGGCAGCTTTTCAGCTAATTTTGTTTAAACTCAGTCTGGACTTGAAAAAAGCTTTAGTGGACAAATGCAGAACTACAGCTTAGATTTACCAGGTTTTGATTGCAATTTGAGCAGCACTGAAAGAATTAGACTCTTCTTAAAGTAGCGCTTTCACAGGTGTAGCTCAGAGCAAGTGAAGTTTTTCACTCTGTGCCATCTGCATAAGCTTGATCCTTTAAAATACCTAATAAAAAAGCTGGAGAAATGAAGACCTGCACATCTATCTCCCTGAAGGTTTTATTTCATCAATTTCTTCTTTTCAAGGATATTTTATTTTGTTGCTGTGTGACTGTATCGTGTTTTAGGATGACTTTGTTTTTGGCTTTTCACTTTTAGTTTCAAAAACCAGTGTGAGATTATAGTACAAAATAGATAAAACATATGAATACCAAGCATTACCAAAATTTTTGTTTTTCAGGAAAGGCAGAAATGCTCTAGTAATGGCATTATGGCTTATTCGTCAAATTCTCCCCTGTTGATGATAGCTTATGTTCACTCTCTTGGGTCTTTTATAAGTTTTGCTTCATTGTGCAGGCTTGTAAATCTCAATTATACTAATGGGTGTCATGCTTTCAAATTATAGGAAAGAAGTGCCAAATACAGCCCCCAGTGGGATGCCCTCATCCAGCAACTAACTCTTACACTATGGAGCCTTTCTCTTAGCTATCAAAAACATTTAACACTGGGGAAAAGAACATTAATACAGCTTCTATTTGAGTCCAGGGACAATGATCTGGAAAGCTGTTTGCCTTTGTGTCTGTCAGGCTGCTGCGTATTGAAACGAGAGGTAAAACAGTTGTCATAGGAAGGGAAGTAGGTGGCATTTGCAGGGTTGGTTGATGGTCAGTTAATTATTGCTGAAAAATACATAGCAACTTGCTCCTGCACTTTTTAGAGATGGTATTTGATATGCTACTCATTTACTGAAATGTCTTGTAAAATAATTCTTTGCTGTGAATTAGAAGGCCAAACATTTGTGCTCCCCTGTTTCTGAGAAACTGGTTCTCAGAAGGGCATGAAGCATAGGTTGACACCATGATATGCCATTTCAGCGAGGCCTGATGTCCTGTCTCTATTTTGAAAGAAATCAAGTCACAGATGTTAACTGTGCTTTCCTGAGTAGGATGGGTAACTCTGGTTGTTTCCATGCTGCTGGTTTGCTTGCAGCATTTGGAAGAGAGGCTGAACAAAACCATATACATTCAGAGAGATGTATGGGCCAGTTTTAGGGAGTTTTGATGCTTTAAACCAGTGCTCTTAGAACAGGATTATAAGGGTTTATTTCAGACGCCTTTGTGGGTTTATTTTAGATGCTTTACCCAGAGGATGGTGAGGTGGGAGCATGTTTGCACGGGTTCAGCCTGCTAAGGGCCAGAGTCATCCTTATGAAGGCCTCTAAAAGTGTCCTTCAGCAGCTGAGCTCTGAAATTAGGTTATTGGTGCTTTACAGCCTTGAAAAGGCCTTTTCTAGCACAGGTCATGTTTATTTTTAATTAATAATTTCCATAGGTATTTCAAGCACACAAAATTATGTGGAGGGAATCTAAGATGTTATCTCTGGCTTAAACAGGGGTTAAGTCTGCACATTCAGAGAAGAATGAAGTTACTGCAGCCAGGATTTTTGCATTGGCCAATCTGGTTTTGCTCCGAGTTTATGCCACACCTAGAGGCTCCTAAAAGTATACTCTGAAATCTAAACCTTTGACTAATTTAATTAGATATTTGTCTAGTCAAGGCTCCATAATTTAACATTGTCTCTCGAAAAAATGGTGTAATTTTGCCCTTTTCTGTCTGTTTCCCTTTACTTTCTCCATTCCAGCCAAAACAAATTATCTTGACAAATATTTGACCTCACGGAGTATGCTTGAGACCATAGCAGAGCTGATGGGGTTTTGACTCTGGGGTGCAATAAACAGATTGACACCGGAGAGATTAATGTTCTGGCTCTTAACATTCTTTGAAAGTCTCTGCTGCAGGTGATGCAGCAGTTACGATTTCTTAGAATTTAAAAACATGTGCAAGCAAGACAGGAGAATATTTAATATGGAGGAGTAATGATTTCATATTATAAACTTGTAACTCAGAGGGAGAACCATCTGGTTAAAAATAAGTGCATTTTTCTCATTTGAAGTATAGCCCCAGGGTTGTTTTTTTCTCATTTTATTTCGTACAGCTTTTGATTTAGTTGAGAAAGTAGTTAATGATGTGTGGCAATCGAAGTCATCAATAGCTAGCAACAAAAATGAGAGTTAATTTTAGAATACTCTTTTCTCTCACTCCCCTCTGTTATCCAGTAAAATGCGAAATGAACATATTATTCCTTATCTTAAATTAAATTATTAGAAACAGACACTGTGGTTTTTAGTTGGATTTTTTTTGGGGGGGGAGAGGGGTTGATGTTTCCATCGATGTCTCCTACAGATGTTTAATATGTATGCTGTGGAGATATCCAGGGATGGAAGAATAGGAGGATATCAAATAAATAGAAGTGTGACTTCCTGCTCTGTTTATAAATGCTTTTATATTTTAGAAACTGCTTTTATGGTGTGGTTTTTTAAAATGGAGAGTGAACTATCTCTAAAGTGTAGTAGAAAACACTGGGTTTCATAACTGAGGGCCAGTTGTTACTCTTGATATAACATGTAAGTCTGCTGTGTTCAAGAATTATTTCTTCTGAGGTAGCTGTAGTGAAGGGAGCAGACTCTGTAATGATATTCCAAGAGTGAAGAGCTGCACAGAGGTGAGAGGCAGTAGGGCTGTTTAGCTGCTACTCAGATGGACAAGAGGTCTTTGTGGCCTTCTGTGAAATATGGGGTAATTGAAGGAGCATATCAAGAGATTGTGTAGCAGCTCACCTCCTCTGCACTTTGTGAATATCAAGGTGCATGAGCAGGGGTTGGATGACCTCAGGTGCCAGGAGGGCCAGCTCCAGCAAACTCTACCTCCTGACAGCAGCCCAGACACAACTCTCCTGTCCTGGGCAAGGTGAATTCAACACCAGCTGTTGTGTTTTACCCTGTGGCTGCCTTGTAAATACAGGCCTTGCTATGAGTCTTAAATGCCTTGTAAATACAGGCCTTGCTATGAGTCTTAAATGGGAGGCAGTCTATTGAAATCTAAAAATATATTAAGTAGCCAAGTATCCAGGTTTATTCTTATCAACAGCTGGTAAGTTACCATCTGATGACACTGGTTGCTTGAGTCCGATCACTTCGCTGAACTTTAAAGATGGTGTGGAACTTTAGTTCTGACTTGAATAAACATTTCTGTTCAAAAACTTAATAAAGTCCAGAGTTTTCTCTCTGTGTTTTTGCCTACTTTGCAGCTCTGGTGTGTGAAAGTAATAAATGAAATTGAAATGGCTTTTTCCATGTGGCTCTGGGCTATAAGACTTTTCAGACCTGGTGGTATATAGGAATGTCTTTGAAACAATAACTCATATTTTTAGAGAAAGTGGAGGGATATGTGTGACTGACACAGATGGCCTTCCTTCGTATCATCTTCAAAGAAACTCTTCTTTATTATTTTTCTTGTGGTCAAATAAGAGGTAAAACTTAATCTAGAGAAATCCTAGTCTCCCAAGCATTTTTATAGACTCATAGTTGTTGGTTTGGGTTTTTTCCGCTGGTCACAGTCCCCTTATTGTATGTGCTGAACTTTGGAAAACTGGTGAAGGCTCTTTAGCTTGCATGGAGAGGGTATGGATGAGAAGAGTGGATTTTCCAGCTAAAGCATGCTTGAAATTCATTACAGCCTTCTTTTTTTTTCCTTTTTTTTAAAGCCTGTCAGATCTAAGTTTCCAAATACATTCTCCTTGCAGAGTTGCAGGACCATAGGCTGTTCCTTGAGTTGTCAGTGATTGCATTTCCCTTCCTTTGGTATGGCAGCTCCATGTCAGTCACTCCTCCTTTCTTCTGTAAAAGGAGTATCTGAAAAATACATATGGTAGGTGGTACATGGTCACCCTGTGTTTGATACACTCTTATTCTGTATAATACCTGTATAATTCTGTTGTAGGATGAACCTGTGACAAGTGACTAATAAAGAATTTTGGACAGGAGTCACTTCTGTGCATTGATAGTGCCACATTAGTGACAGACAGAGGTAAGGAATTTTATTTCAAAGGTGTCGGTAATGCTCAGTGAAATGGATATTAGTAGTTTGGTAGGTTCAAGACATTACCTTCTTTTCAAAGTGGTTTTGCAAACAGGTTTTGCCAGAACCTGTTGCATTCTGGCAAAAGTTACTACAGTATGTATTTTCATTCAGTCCTGCTGAACGGAAAAGAGGGAGACCAGATGGATGAAGATCCTGAATCCTATTCAGTTATTAAGGCAGCTGTGTAAAATCCTGCCACAGTCCCACAGAAGGATTCAGGTTTTATGGATCTGTCTTACCCTGACAGCTCCTGCACATCTCACCTGCAGCTTGGTTGCAGACATAGATTCTAGTGAAGGCAGGACGGGGTTAATTGTAGTCATGGTGATGGTTTTGGGAAATAACATTTATCTTTGTCTTGCAGCCTACCTGGGAGAATACTGTGTTCAGTAAATAGGTGAGCCACTTTAAGGCTCTTCTCAGGAGGTTTTCATTTTTCCCTGGCACATCCAGAAAATGCAGGACTTACTTTAGCCTTGGATCTCTATTATCTGTAATTAAATGCTTAAATCTGTGGTGTGTCTGCCTAAACAGGTGACTAAATTGATTCCATCTGAAGTACTCAAACCCACTGAGCTGAGAGGAGGACTTCATTATGTAGCTCTTTTCTGACACAGACCACATGAATCTTAATGTTTTCTTTATTCATTTGCTTTTCAAAGGAAAATCTCCAAGCTTTCAGAATGTAAACATCCCAGAGATAGAGAACTGAGCCTTCAACTCCAGCTTTTATCTGAATGTCCAATATCAGCAGCTGTACAGATGTAATCAGATTGGGAAATGAGACTGTTTTTCTGGTTTTGACTGTAGATTTCTTTAGACTGTGTGGTGCCCAACCCTGAAATATGCAGGGGAACCAGAATTTTTTCCAAAAATTCCAGGGGAATTTTTTGGGGAACCAGAGCAGCGGAATGATCAGGAAAGTTTTGCTCTTTCTTTTATCTGCATATACGTAGCTCAGTTCCTGTTCTTTTTAGGGGAAGATACCCATTCTCTCTATGGAAATGAAGAAGGATGCATAGCCATTTAAAAAACCCAGCCCCAACCCCTACAAAGAAAATGAAACCAAAACGCACAATAAAAAAATCCCTGACCAAAAGTAGCTGGTGCTGTGCATGCTGAGGAGAAGCAGTGTGAGACAGTACAGTAATAAAACGAAAATGGATGATGTGCAGCTTCTTGTATTTTTTCTTAATGCTTTAATTACCCAGCGTGCTAGACCTGAGAAAGATATGTGATGTTGATAAATGGCAGAGATGGGTCAAAATGCCATTTGAAAACAAGCACCTTACAATCCTAGCTGGTGTGGCTTTTACTGAAAATCTGTCCAGGCTGTACTGGACTGAAACTAATATTTTCCTTTCCTTTGGTTAAGATTGAGAAGAAATCTCCACTGATGCAAAATGTAACCATTTCTTCTTTAGAAGGACCATTAGAAATGAGTAATGTCTCTTATTTTTAGTGGTCTTCGCAGATTCATTGTTGCTGTAGGTGCAAGATGGCAGTTCTATGCAGAACTGTGTTCCTGCTGCTTCCACTGTATTTAAATGAGTGAACTAGATGTGTTTTATCCTTATAAGCTTGTGTGTTTCTTTGCCAAGGGCAAATTTTCATCGAAGGCAGTTTCTCTATGATTTTTCCACAACCATATGCAGCTAAAAATTTGATTAGGCTGTTTCTGAAGGATATTACTACAAGTGTTTTTTTCCAATCTTTTAGCTGGAATGCATTTGTATCTGACTCATCCCAAATGTCAGCAGCTAGGGAGAACTGGTTTGAGTTTAGAATTCTGCATCTGAGGCCTGAAGATATTTGGATGTTCTCTGTCTGTCACTAAGAACACCTCATCCATCATTGCTATTTGTTCTTTAAAAATCTTCTTTGGTGAGGTTGAGAAGTGCTGTCCTTCTCACAGGTGGTAAATTTTTACAAAAGTGTCTCTCACAGGCAGTTACTGGAGCTCCTGAGAGAGAAGTTTCCTGGGAGAAAGCTTTCTAGGACCAAGGTGTAGATGCTGGGTGTGGTTGGATGGTACAGTCTGCGCACTGAAAAAGTGTGCACAAAGAAAAAATGTGGGATAGACATTAGCAATACAACAGTGGGTGAATCTGTTTCTTTTTGATCAGCTTTCGCTTGCTGGAAACTCCTGCTGGACTCCCCTGGTTCTGATTGTGTCAAAGGAAACTGAATTAAAGAACTTTAGGTGAATCTGGTGAGAAGAACTGCTACATTTTCTTCGATAGGAGAAATTTTATTGAAAGCTAGAAAAAGTCTCCTCAGGTTCCAGGAATAGGATACTGATTGCATGCAAATAAATTAAGAGGAAAACAGATCCAAAATGGCAACAAAAAAGGATTATTGTACCCAGAAGTTTGTTTGAGAGGATGAATGCCTAGTTATGTCTGAATGTTCACTCAGAGTAAAAAGCTCAGTCTCTAGGAAGCAGACTCAGTATCCTTCATCCTTTTGTGCTTTCAGAAATAAGATTTTGCTGATTTTATGTGTTTATGAGTAGCAGGTACTGGAAAGCCATATGTATGGGCTTTTTTACAATCCCATAATTCTATTACTGAGAATTAGAACAGTTGAGTTAAAGCACTGTTCTTGGTGGGTTATTTTTGTTTTTGTTTTCCTTTGTTTTCTTTCTGGTTTTAGTTCTTTTTTTTTTAATAGATGCCACTCCATGTCATGTGGTAATTTCCATTCTGCCCTTTATTATTGATGGAAGATGCTTTGGAGCAATAAACATAGTGCACTTTTCAAATATATCACTCCTGCAAAAGATGACAATGTGTGGGAAGAATGCCCAGCAAATTAAAAATAAAAAAAAGAAAAAGGTTTTATTGAAGAAATCTACCTTAACAGCTTTAAGGTTGAGAAATGCCTGCTGCAGTGTTTTTGTTACAAGTAGTATTGAATCAAGGGTGCATGTGGTACGAGATTTTTCAAACACTTGTTCATAAATGCTTTCTGTATTGATTTCTTTCAAGTGTTCACAATGACACTCATTGCTAATTCAACAGTTTCTCATTGCTTGCTGTGTTTTGTTTGATGAGAACATGTTTGGGTTTTTAGTTTTAGTGTTTTTTTTTCTTTTTTTGGAAACACACTTGGGTAGTTCTTTTGAGTTTTTCTGTACTCATCAGTGTGGCACACAAAAATTCATGAATTTTTTACAAAGTTAAATTGGCTAATGTGGTAGTTCTATCCCATTTTATATACCAACTGAATACAGAGAGATGAAAATCAGATGTGTTCGCTGCTTTAAAACATTTTGTTATAAAGTATCAGAGAGCTCATTTGTTCTTTCTCTGACAACATCAAATCACAAGTTTTTGGATGTTAAGTTCCTGTCAGCTTCCATTGCAGTTTTGATATAAAAACAAACAACCAAAAAACTGATATGTTATCAGGGCTTGCTTATGAGGTTTTATGTTAGTGATGTGCCCATGAACTGTATATTGATGTTTAAAGAAATGTTAGTTAAATACTTGCGCAGGGTTTGAGAAACTGTTGATTATGTCGGGGAAAAATGGAGTTACTGCAAAAAACCAAAGTGGAATGTGCCCCTGTTTTTTTTCTGTTCATTTTATAACTTGGCTGATGAGGAGGATTTTATTCAGAAATAGCCTATAAGCACAGTGCAGTGGTCCAAAAACTGAAACTCAATGCCATATTAGGTATAGCTGCAATAAGCTGCAACTTTGTTGGAATGATTACACAGGGCGACTGGAATTTGGAACATGAACCGGGTTATTAGCACAAAAATGCCATTCTGGTGTTATTTAGTGCTTAATTGTTTGGACAAACTGCACTTCATATTGATGGAGTTTCTAACATTCCCCTAGTATCTTGCATCACCAGCCTGTGAAGTTGTTGCACTGGCAAAGCAAAACAGACATAATTTGGACTAAAAAATTAATGCTTTTCTCAGCTGCAAACTTACAATTTTGACTAATGGAATTAGTGAAATAATGGAGAAGAATTTAAGAAATACTCTGAGAACTCTGTTGTATGCAACTGATAGTGAAGACCTTGTCACTGAGCCTTGTATTGTTTTACCCATATTGCTATTTTAAAACCAGTTAGAATTCCTAAATAGCCAGGAAAGGTCCCATCTGTCTAATCAGCACTTCTGCTCCAGGAGCAGACAGAAATTCCAGGCAAACATGGGCTGTGTGGGACACTGCATTAATTCCAATTTAGCTGCTGTTTGCTGACTCCAGTTTGCAGTTACTGGAAGGCTGGTAGGGAGCCTTAGCAAGAAGAGAGGGAAGAGGGTTTGAAAGGGATAAATAAACATTAGGTTCTGGCTGGTGTTGCAACTGTCTAGGAAAGGATTCTGCAGGACGATAAGGACCTGCAAGGAATGCTTTGAGGAAATGGTGTTTAGCTCAGATGTATTTTTATAGCACTGCAGAAGCCAGTACATGAGAGAGGAATGATTTTTGTCTGCCACACCACATATTACATAACAGCTTTATTGGCATCATATTTTGGAGGAAGAAGGTGTTTGTGTTTTCCACGCACATGAAACTAAGGATTGCCTCCCCTTTTTAATGCAATTGTCCTGCACCCAGTTGACAAGGCCTCTTTGAACCTTGCTCCAAGCACAGGCTATCCTTGCACTGGAAGGCACTGGCAGAGTTCTCTGTGACTGAATTCCCCTTCATCCATGCACAGCTTTGAAGAAGGTCAGTTTTCATAAAGGTTTTGTATTCTTCTTGGTATCTGAGATAACACTGTTGGGAAACAAGAGCAGACAACTCTCAGATTCCATGTTTCAGTCTTCCAGCAATCCCAGGTAAATGAAAGATTCATACAGACTCTGGCTGTGCTTTCACAGACTTGCACATCTCTTAATTTAAGAATCTAGCTTTAAGGAGCTGAGTGGTCTGAAGGGGTAGTGTTTCCCAGCTTTATCTGCTTTATGGGGTCCCAAACCTTATGCTTTGAGAATTGACATAGTATGTGTAGCACTATGTGCTCTAAACTGTACCAAGAGGACACATATAAGAAGCATCATCTATATGAATTAGTAAAAATAATACAGATTAAATGACATCTTTTCAGGGTTAAGATCTTTCAGTGTTTATGCAGTGTAATTTTTACAAACTGCTTTGTAAAATAAAAATAAAAAATAAAAAATGTTTTTATTTCATTGTAGCTACAATTTGCTGATGAAAACGAGCACTGTAATTCAGCTGTATTGGAATGGGATGGAAGAATGTCTTACAGGACTGCTTTGTGAGGCATAGGAATAAACACAGTACAGGGAGGTAGTATTCTTTGGGTAGTGTTATTCACAGCAGCAAAAATTTACACAGAGGCATAAGAACCACACAGAGGGTCAACTGTCTGATCCAGTATTTATTCACTAGTATTGCCACTGTTACTTCAGTATTATGAAACGGTCATCAAAAGGAAATAAATGAAAATAATAAGTTCATAAAACCTATGTTAAAAGCAAAAAAGATCAGAAAGCTGTGTGGAAAAAAATTCCACAAAGACATTCATTTACATAAATTAATGAGAATATTTAGATATGTGTATCTCAATTAAATACTTCTTATATTTTGCTTCCAGTGCCTTTCATTTGCAGTAACTCCTCATTCATCAAACTAATGTTTCATTAGTTTCATAAATGTGGAGTTAGTGCAAATGATCATAATTTAGAAATTAAGCATATTCCAGAATCTCAGTCCATTCCTTGTGTGATGATTAGGATGTCTCTATAGAGTAGAGAATATTCTCAGTATTGCTTGTAGGCCTGCAGTGTTATGTACACATGCCAAATTTTACGTAAGTTAAATGAAGACGTTGAGCCCCAGGTGTGTGAATTTTACACCAATACAGACTTGGCAGCACTCAGGTTTTACAGCTGAGTAGAGGTGGTGTTCACCACTGTGGCAGAAAGAAGGCTGCAGTGGAACACAAATTACTGCAATGGTATCCCAGGTCACTGTAAGTGAGATGTATTGGATGGAATATGACTCTGTCTCCTTCTCAGCTTGTCCAGACTACAGGATCAGTGAAGAGGACACTTGCAGGGCACTTCTTTGTGTGCAGACATTGCAGGGACAGGGAGGGAATCCAAAGGGATAAAACTGACAATGAAAAGCCTCCCTAAAAGTAGTCGATATATGGCCTCTTTTCTAATGCAGGGCATCGGTTTACATTATTAAAGTAGTAGTTTCCTTGGTAGTTCTGTAATCATCTGGCAGGTAGCCACAGAATTTTTAGACGTCCTTGGTTCTGCTGTAGAGTATCTTCTGAGTTACTTAAGAACTGCTGCTGAGGACTCTGCAGTCACCTTGCTGCATGATGTGGGCTGTGATGGTTGTTGGGAAGGATGAGAGTTTGACAAGAAAGTCTCACAGATATGTATGCTTAGCAGAAAGATTTTTAAATGTAGAGTCTGATGAAGGAATAGAGATGGAAGCAAGTTTTGATACAGAAGAAAAGAATTGCTGAGCCAGTCTAACTGGATAGCCAAGAAGGCAAAGGGTATGTTAGTTAGAAGGGGTTTTTATGACTTAGAGCAAAGGATAAACCCACCTCAAACAAGAAGATGTTTTTACCAAGCAGAAAGATAGCAGAGGCAAACAAGTCAGCAAAGTTGCAAGTAGAAAAAAGGTCTCAGAATTTTCCACTGCAAGAAAACTGAAAAACAACTTCTAGCTTCAACTGTAATGTACTAACTTTTAGTGATTGGAGAATAGTAACATGAATATGGTAATTACAGTAGTTATGATAGGCTATAGGTAATACTTAAGGTATAGATTGGTTCTACTGTATTAAGATGCTCAGCAAAGAAAAGTATATAATGCATTGTAACCAAAACCAAAGGGTCTCCAGGCCTGCCTGCAGCTGGAGCTGACAGCTGTAGGCACAGACTCTGTTACCCACAACCCTGGACTGCTGTAACCTCTTGGATGGAATAAACTGCATTTTGGAGAGTCGCCTGAGTCCTGCATCTCTCATTTAGGCTCTTGCAGATGGTGGCATGAGTTCTTTTTCTTTCACAACCAGTAATCTTTCTTCCATTTCAAACTTACGCTTCTGCCTCGTGTCTCAGTTTGGGATTACTGACCCCTCAGAGTGTAGCCTTGAGTCCATTCTCCAGAGTCCAGTTCCCACTGATGGGAATTTACTCAACAAGATTTACAGGGAACTCCCTCAATTTACTGTATAGCATAGTTTAGAAAAAAATCAGAGCATAAACAGGGTCATTATTGCACAATGACTCCTTAAGTGCGTTTGGTCAGGATTTGAACTGGTGGCCAGCTGTAGCCAGGGAATATATTTCCTTCTCCTGCTGTAGTGCTACACATAGTGACTCTTCATGGTGTTTTTGAGCTCCTTTTTGTTTTATGTCACTGCTGGAAGCTTGGTAATATGGTATAAGAGCAATTGATGTATTTTAACTCTGTCTGTTATTCATTATGACATGTATTGCATCAGAATTGCAAAACAGAAGTCAGACTTGCATAAGTCAGAATAAAAAAAGGCACTTCCAGTATTGGCATTCTGTGTGTTGCAGATAAAAAGAAATTAGTGTCTTTCCCTCAGACAGAGAGCAGGTGCTTCTGATCATGATGGTGACAAAGGTTTTATCAGTGAGGAATAGGGATGGGCAAACATGACTAGTCAATGCCACAAGATCAGAGATCTTTAAGTGAACTGCCCATAGGCAGTCATTGTCTGGGGAGGAAAGCTGTTTCTTTCTAGCTCAAGAAGAAAACACAGTCAATTTCTTGAACTTTCGTGACTTAGTACTCCCCATAGTTTCAAGCAAGTGGGTTTTGGTGCATTGAACTACCAGGAAAGGTTTTGAAACTTTTTATCATCCTGACTATTGACTGAATCCATTATTAAAAACAAAACAAAAAAGAAATTCATCTTGAGGGAACTTTCTCTATCAAGTTAAATTCTGTCTGGAGTAATCACTAGGCCTTAGTCTGTCTCTTAAATCACACTCTGAAACTTTGAGGACATTCCACTTGTGAAGCTCAGTAGTTTCTCAAAAGATGAGAAAAAGACCTTTTTTTCAAAAGACCTTCCTGGCAAAACATTCTGCTCTCCTCCAGTGCCACACAATTACATGGAAACCACGAGCTTGTCTGTTCACTGCAGGTTGCAGTACCCTCACTGAGTTTTCTTCTGGGAACCAGCAGCAGAACTTCACATGAGCTCAAGGGCTTTGTGTAGTAGCTCTTTCTGCTCCCCAGCCCTCTCTGTGGGCTTGACCATTCACATCCCTCCCAGGCTCTGAATTTTCAAAGATGCTTTGGTGTCCCAGTGGGGAAAGGGCTGAGTTCTGCTAAGCCTGCCATATCATTCAGCAACATTGAGTGTTAGAAGGAGCAAAGTAAGTGTGAATGGAGGAAGGAAAGAAGACTTTAAGGTTATTTCTTGCACCAACATGACTTAAACATTGCCTTTTCAGAAAGTTGGAAAGTTTCTGGCTTATCTCCAGCTTGACTCACCATTTACCACCCCACAGCAATTCAGTCTGGAATCCTGCATAGAGCACTGACCTCAGAAGCATTTGGGAAATACACCAGAGATATAAGGATGCTCGGAATATCTGCTTGAACAGAAAAACAGAACCTCCATCATGAAGTCCCTCCGACCAGAGTCCAGATCTCCACCATTAACCTGTTGTCATGAGGTGACCTGCCGGAACAGTACCTTTAATCACCCCGATGCCTACAACTCTTCTGTGAAGGCTTCACAATTTCATGACATCAGGCTATGAGCCCTCAGAATCGTTGTCCTTCCAAAATATATTATTGAGGTTTAGCTCAGCAGGTGGTTTGAGGTAGTTCTTGGATGGCAGACTCAGAGAGATAGAATTCTGCTGCAGCAATCTTCCAAGTGAGTTGAGCAGAAGCGCAGATTTTGTTACTTGATTACTTGATAGCCCATGAAAACAAAACATGATGGCAATACCACCTATTTCTCCAACATTTTAACTTGGTTAGTTGTGTCCAAATGGACAACTGAGACATCCAGTGCCAGTGAAAGGGCTGTGAGAAGGATATTTACACCATGAGGAGGCAGTCACAAGAGTAGTCACCTAGGCATGGAATGAAAATACTGTGGGATATTTTTCAACAGGATCTTTGAACATAATAAAATTTTCTGTGTACTCCTCCAAGTATTGTAAAATGATGTTCTTCTTTGATGGTGAATTACACAAAGTGCCATTTGTTAAATGGATGTATTTTCAAAATCCCAGATGTTGGTAGAAGGATGCTGTGGTCTAAGTGGATAGGTCTGAACTTGGATAGAAATCTATTAGGAATTAATCCAAAAGTACTTCTCATGTGCATTTCACTATTCTTCTTGCAGATTATTTTTCTGTCTGGGCTTTTCTATTTGAAATCAGTCCACAGGCTTTCCTATTAGAAGTCCCCTTGGAAGCCCTCTTGTGATGAAACCCTTATTCTTTCGCTCCATGCAGAGATGTCTTGTGTTAATTATCCAAGAAAAGAGTGTGTTTAATTTGCAGCATAGGGATTGTGAAACGTTTCTGGGAATGTGATACTATGTTTGAAAAGTAGTAAATGTTGCAAAATAAGAATGAGAAGATTTACCCCAGACTTATTACAGTTTGGGAGGAAATGGATAGGTTGCTGTTCAGGACGGCTGGAAGTGGCCTGGATCGGTGAATCTGTGGAAGTAAAGGCAGACAAACTTTAATACACAGACAATTGTCTCATTTATAGACAGGCTTTCTGATGTGCTTCTGATTCCTCTGTATTTTGTGTATCTCTATCTGTTTAACAGATCCTGGATTCTGGCAAGCATTTAAAAAAAAAAGAAAAAAAGAAAAGGCTTAATTGGTGGCCAGTCTTAGAGATCAATAGAATGGCTGTTTTTATAATGAACTGTGCCTTGGCTACCACACAGAGAGTTTGATGGGTTCCTCAAGAGGTAAAATGTGGCCCATAACATCTTGTAGCTTTGGCTGTAGCGTGGATTTTTTTTGTTTCTGAGACGCACAGGGAGGTCTGTAAACCCACATATGCATCCCATTGTGGCAAATGAGTGTACATGGTATTGTTTATTGGATTGTTTTTCAAGACATATCTCTATAGGGAACCTGAACAATAAAATAAACCTTCCTCATGTGGGGTATTACTCATTTTTACTGTTATTGTTATAAAGAGTAATAATTCACATGGCAGTAGTGCTGTGAATTATTATTAGTGCTGTGTGTCTGAGTCACAGGCCTTGTGGTAGGTTCTGCATAAAAATCACCAAAAACTGCTATGAGATTGTGAGTGTAGAATAAAAGGCAGCAGGATGAGTGCAGGCTGGAAAGGGATGTTTTCCTTTGGAAAATGTTATGTTAGACATACATTTTGATGTTCTAACTTTTCCTCTCCGCAAAAGGAATGAAGTTTTCTGTTTGATTCTTGGAGTTTGTTGAGTCTTTCATTTCAGAAACTCAGCTTGAAAATGCTGGCAATTCTGAGAGTGGCCCTAAAATGTGCAGATGGTGTGTGTCACCTAGGAAGCAGTGTTTGCTACTGGATATTAATGTCACTAATATTAGTGTTAGAATCTTTTGTTTGTTGGCTGTTATTCATACAGGTAATTTGGAGTTGTGGGTTTCACTCTAATGTCCAGAAATCCATGTGGATTCCTTATGTAGAAGAATCTGTATTAGTGGATCAGTAATACTGGCTGATACTCTCTGTCTGTCTCTTTTTCATATACAGGCACACTTGCAAGCAGGAGTATGGTATTTCTAAAAGATTTATGGCAGTAGAAGAAAATAATTTCTCTACATTTTGAAAAGGGCTAGTATATATATATGTATTTTTTCAACAAATGTTCCATCTGAAGGACTGCAGATTTGGTTCAACTGACTTATTTGTGTTTATGCATTGCCAGTAGAATGAGACAAAGGTCAGAAGGTTTGTTGCAAGTTGAGGATTGATTGTGCTGAGTTCTTTTCTCAGTTCTAGGGTAGCTGTAGCTTTTCTCAAATCATCTGTAATTGTAGGGATCCTACGGAGATGCCTGTTGTACTTCTAGTCTTTTGTGTGTTCTTGATTTTAATCTCTGTGTGTATGTATAACTGTATCTTTTGCTTATTCCTCATTTGCTTGCTTTCTCCGCTGCACATTGCTGTGGCTGAGAGCTGAACATGGTTTCAAATGCTGGAGCTAGAGCTAATCTTTCACTTCTGCAGATGAGTTACAGTCTTCCTGAATTAGCAGGTTTACAGACAATCAAATCCCAACAGCTTCCCTGGAGCCACAGAAGATAAAGGCTGAGACTTGAACTATGGAAAAAAAAACATGAGAAAAGACTGAAAACTAAGGAGGCTGAAAATAAAAGCATCTTATCTTTATATATAATTTTTCTAATGCTTCTCAGTGAAAGGTAATCTAAGGCTGTGCTAAATTAATGGGATTGCATTATGTGAGGAAGCCAAACATGGGGTTTTGGACAGTTTGGGCAGTAAGTGCACAGGGAAGTCCAGAGCCAAACGAGGAGGGATCTGAGCAGTGTCTGGGCAGGCATAGCAGGAGAGTGGCTGCTGTCCTCTCAGCAGCCCTGGGCAGAGCTGTTGAAACTGTAAAAAGATTCGTGTGAGTCTTGATGTTTTGAAGAAAAATAGGCAGAATCCAGAGATCTCCGGCCCAACAACTGGTTTTGGCTGTGGAAGGACAAAAGAAAGTGTCACCTGGTCTAGGATTAGGTCATGTAGCTATTGGAAAACAGCCAGCTGCCCTGGGGAAAGAAACCTCCCAAAAGGGATTTTTAACTGCCAGTTGCACTAAACCAGCCCTGTAATTCTTGTTTGCTCTGGCAGATTCAGTCTTGAAAGTCTTCTCATACCAAATTTGAGTTTGGGACCTGTAAGTGCTGCTATGTTTTGAGTACTGAGCATAGAGTATGGTCAAGCATAAAGTGACAGTAGAAGGGACAGGAACAGTGCATGTGTTTTCATCTGAGCCTTCAGGGGATTATTCATTGCCTTTGGAACCCGCATGTAGTTTGTTGTGTGATGTAGGCTGTCAGGTCCATTCCTGCTGCAAATAAATCAATGAGGTGGAGAGCCAGAGATGTATCTTTTTATTTTCTGGTTTTCATTGTCATAGAGGAGAAATAAAAAAGGCTGACAGAGAAACTTGAGAAAATCTTGCCTGAATTGTTTTGGAGAGGAATGCATGCACACACACACACACACACACACACATGCGGAGGGTAAAAAAAGGCAAAATAAAAGCAAAAAAAAGAGCACCTTTCCCTTCCCTTGTGCAAAAACATTGTTTTTCAATTATAGCATTTCCATTACTGATGATTCACTGGAATTGTCAGGATCTGGCATCATCCTGTAGAAAAAACCTCATTTGAGAATGTTTCTTTCAAAAGGTCACAGTCTCATGTCTCAGTTGAAAAGATTTCTGCAGTAAAATTCTGGTATTTACCTATGCCACTCCAGCCGATAGTGAGAACAGAATGAATTGCTTATTGAACGTACTACTTGTCTAAGTTTGAGAGAGGAAGATTGTGAAATATTGATGATTCAGTCCAGAATTCCTTCATAAATTTGTTTGTAAACAGTTCTCTGGTTACACAAAAGCCTGTTAGAGGTTTATGAGTCAATTACACCTCTCTTTTAAAGAGCTTTTAAGTTCATTGGCGTTCTGTCAGGACTGTTTATGTACAAACATTTAGTGTCTTCTATTTCTTCCAATTGTTACCAAGTTTTTAAATTTTTAATTAAGTTTAATTTTTTAATTTTAATTTTTAATTTTTAGTATTCCTAGATTAGTAAGAGTCAAGCTGAATAGTAGCTGAAGATGCTTAGTATATTTTGTGTTTATGTAAACTTCTTTAGTAAAGCATTTGATTTTGCAGAACCGTGAGCATGTCTTGAAGGACGTGCAGACAACATCTCCCTTATCTGTACTAAAAGTATTTTCTTATTCTTTTGCATGTTTCCCTGCGTATCACTGTATCAGCGTCATGTAAAAAGTATTGAAAGTCCTAAGGGAAAAAACAGCTCAATTCTTAGAAAAGCTGAACATCTGTGCCCTTTTTTTAAGTTTAAAGGGTTCATGGTTTCTGAATTCCTGGGAGGTACATTATGAGGATTTCAAAACATGCCAGTTTTAGAGAGAAAACTTTAACACCCTGTGAACAAAAGAAGACAGTGGAACTTTAAAGAAAGAAAATGAGTCCTTTTATTATTATAGCAAAATACTTTTCCTCACCTGCTTGGTTCCAAAGAATGTTTTACTGCAATTTTTTCTTCAGATAAATAGCTCAATTCTTATCTATTTTGGCCTTTTTTTTAGTGCTATGGCATACTGCATTCAAACCTAAAAGGCTGACTGCTGCTTTTAAGACAAAATGAAATGCTTTTATTGCAAGAAGTGTTGTATTTCCAAAACAGCAAAACTAATCTCTTTGCAGATAAAGAATGATTTTGATGTAAGGTCTAATTCTCGTCAGTTTGAAATAAAACCAGTAATTTTTTCAACCGTCAAAACCTGTTTTTTTACAGAAATAGTTTACAAAGAAAAAACCCACACATGTCCACACATATCAAAACAATGTGAAATGAAAATCTTAAATTAATAATTTTTAGACTGAAACTGTATCCTTTGAAGTCATAGGTGAGTTGTAAAACTAAGACATTTTCTTTTTGCAGGCAGACAAAAGTGTATTTCCCAGGAATGGTTTGTACAATGGAGACTTCTTTTAGAATTGGTTGCTGCTTGCCTGAGGATCTAAGACCTATGGCAGTACAAGGTCAGCCCAAAAGCCCCGCCTGCCCCAAAGTTAGTCTGAGACGAGAGGGATTAGTCTGATGTGAGAGAGGTGTGCACATGTTCTGCAGTGACATCCCTGAGGGGTATCTGAGGCTGATGTTACAGCTTCAAGAAAATACAAACCTTGAGCATGAAAGCTACAATAGGGACGAGCCCTTTGGACTGCAGAAAGAATGAGGAAGCGCTCAACCAAGAAAGTCTCTTTCCCTATTGAAAAAGCTCCTGCAAATACAGCATCTGAGCAGCAGATGGAAATTTCCTTCTTGGTGGAGGGTTTTAATTTTCCAGACCCTTCCCTTTGTTGAGCATGTGACTGACTTTCAGAAGGAAATCATGATCAATAGCAGATTCTTGGCAAGAGGATTAAGAGAAGGGTGGAAAGTAGGAATATCTCCTTGGCATACAGTCTGTTTCTGGGCTGCAGGTGGTATTTTTCTATTCAAAAATGAGGGACTAATCTTCCCTACATAAATTTATCCAGCCATTTCTGGTACCTCTCTAAAACATTTCTGATTTCCAGTTTTTTGTGGCATCTAGGAAGACTTGAGCAAAGCATTTGGCACTGTGCCACATGACATCCTTGTTTCTAAGCTGGAGAGACATGTTTGGGCCAGAACCCAACTGTTTCCAGGGCTGCATCCAGAGCCTGTGGGCAGCAGGGCCGGGAGGGGATTCTGTCCCTCTGCTCTGCTCTGCTGAGACCCACCTGGAGCACTGCATGCAGCCCTGGGCTCCCAGCATAAGAGGGATGTGAACCTCCTCTGACTTGGATGAAAAAGTGTTTTGTTTCCTTCCAGCTTGTTTTGAAGCTCCCTACTTTTTTTGCTAGGGCAAAGAGGTAGGAACTCTCCAGACCATCTGTGCCACTTGCTGCTTCCCCATGTTGTCTGTTTTCCAGCCTTTTTAGGTGCTTATTACACACAGCCTTTCTCTGGAAAGTGTTGAACTTGTTGATTTGCCAGCAGCTTCAGAAGGACTTTAAAGTATCCATCGCCTAAGACACCTTTGACATTTCATCAGATCACTCTCCCAGCAGAAGAGTCCTGGAAATTACCTGAGCTTTTATGCTAGTCTTTGTTTAAGTATTTATTGAGTTACTGGTTTTGTATCAAATTTGACTTGTTTTTTATTGAGTATGTCCTGCCAAGGAGTATTTGTTTGTCTTGCAGGCTTTTGCTTTTACGGGAGTGGGCTTTTTCCACAACTTGTATTTCACAGTATAGGTTATCTCTCTGCAGCTCTGAGAGAGAAGTTAATTTCCTGCCTGTGAGCTTTAGTGTCTCGTGTGCCCAGGTAAATTTGATGATATATCAGTGTGTGCCCTGTACCTCTCATATTAGTGGGAATGGATTTCAGTCAGAATTCTGACTTCAGGGAGGGCTTTACATCACATTCGGAGCTAACTCTTTTAAAAGCTTTGTGCTTTTAAATAGACCTGAATCCGGTGCTGAATCAGAACAGCTTCCATCTTTGTTATGTATGAGAGGGAACAGGGATTCATAGATTTGTAAAAACATTCCTGGTGGTGTGTGCCAGATGCAGTCAAAAAAGCACATCATTCTCCCTTCTCAGGCTGCCAAAAATAACCAGGAAAGTCAAGTGATTGGCATGTGCTTTGCCCCAGGCCAGAAGGAGTTCAGCACATCTGTGGTGATTGCCAGTTACCATCATGCTGCTTCCCAGAGTGGCACATACTGAGCATGAGCTGTGTGCTAGAGACTGCACTTTGTCCTGCAAGTACTGGATCTCAGTTTGAGTCTTTTTTTTATTGTTTCATTTAATTTCTTCTCCCCTCTCCTTCTGCATCCCAGTTCCTACTTTCAGTCCCTTTCTAAACAGAGACTAGTTTGTGGTGCAGAGTAACCTTTTTGGTGTAATGTGTCACTCACCACAGCTGCCCTCAGCTGGGACTGAATTTTCCTGTTTTGTAAGGTATTTGGTTTTGATAAGCTCCCTCCCCCTTCATTCCTCCCCAGGGATAGCACAACAAGCTGCAGCTTGAGCACGGCTCACAGGCTGTCACAAGGCTGTGCAGAGCAAATGGAGCAGCTGCTTGCACACACCACCCTGGATAGAAGGGCAGTGTGTTTCAAGCTGCAGTTGTTGAGCAGAATCCATGACTCCTCATAGATTGATTAGAATATTCTTCCATGTCACTGCGCTGCTCCTTTGGTACTGGGAAGTCACCTTCTGGAAAGGCACTGGAAACATGAATGGTAAGTAAAGAAGAGGCTGAAGGCATCAGTACAGGCTGCCTTTAAGGTCACCGTGAAATGACGCTGATGTTAAGTGATGGAAGGGCCCTTCCATGACATGGTGAAATTCATTCTTAAGTCCCATCTATGCTGTGAAGCTTCATGAGTTTGGAAAAAAAAGAGGCAGAATCCTCCTCTTGCAACACATGTATGATGACAAATGCAGACCTAAAATATCCTGTCTGCTTCTGACACCACTTCTTGGTTTTGAGCTGAACAGAGTGAAGAGAGGAGAAGCGCATCAATAGGTGGGTCAGTCTGATGTTGCCTCACAGACTTAATTTTCATCAAGCAAAATAATTTCTGTTGAGAGGAAGAAGTTTGGCTGTGACCTTCCCTTGCTCCGCTGTTGAGAGGAGTAAGGTTCCTGACAGACTTTCATTCACTGGAAAATGGTGCTTTCTTCCATCCATCTGCACACGTTGTGGCAGCTGTCATCATTTGTATCTCTGCTTTCTGGCTGTTGACTGGGGGTCCTGTAGGTCACAGTAATACAAACAATACTTGTCAATAGAAACAAAGCCACTTGTCATTTGATCAAATGTTTGCGTTTAGTTATTCTCTAATAAAGTTTGAACTCTGCAATATTAACATTGTCGTGCTCACTGGCTTGAGTTCACTCACTTAGTGCTCACTACCTTAGTTTTAGAATATGAGTGAGCAGGAAGCCAAAACAACCGTGGTGCTTTCTGTCTCTATGATTAGAGATCATGTCTGCTTTGTGAATCCTCTTGCCTGTCTTTTCATTCTTAATAGAAACCACTGTTTAGGCACGGAACTGCTTAACAATCTGGTGTTAAATCTTCACTCTTCAGCATTAGTTGGCTTTAAACCATCAAACGTAACCTGTTTTGCAAACGGTGAAGATGTACTGGATTCCAAATCAAAGCTTCAAAACTTCTCAATCAAAGTGTCAGAGGAGTTTTCAAATGCTGAGAAGTACAAACTATTTTTACACAGTTAATTTGCATTTTCATGAACAGCAGTTTAAACATTAACAAGATAAAAATCCCCAGTTAGTACCATGTAAGCCCCCTGGATACAGTGCTTTCTAAGCAAATTTGATTAGAAAAATTAGAATGAGATATTCCAAGAGTATTTTCCATGAAGAAAATGGCTGTTGCTCTTTCTTGCTCTCCCAAATTGTCTTTGGAGGGATTGGGCAAACTCTTTGTCTCAGAACAGTAACACTTGCCTCAGTTGTTTTTTGTTCCCAAATGAAGTAAAAACTTGATAATCTCACCCTCTTGGGACTAAAGTCAAAGTAAGCCTCTTGCTCTTGAAAAAGCAGCAGGGGTTTTTATTACTTTCTTCCCCACTAGTTACCATTAAACCTTCCAATATAAAAACAGGGGAGGAGGGGAAAGGGCAAAGCATAAATATAGGGAATAGTAAAAAACTCATAAAAGGTATGTTATTGTTCACCAAAGAGCGTCCTTCAAGCTGGATAGCAAAGCTGATTGATTTTAAAATTTATATTTAGCTTGCTATTATATTCACCCTGAGATAGAGCTTGAGACTTTATTACTTTTTCATGGTCCTTGCTTGATGCAGTGCAAGTGTGACCTAGCTGACTTTTGCAGGAGGAAACTCATCTGGGCATATTTAATTCTCAAGGTAACATCTTCAAGTGATGTAGCTTGCTGTGTGGCTCAGAGCTCTGGCAAGGCACCCTGCACCTCAGAACCTTTGGACAGACCAGGCAGCCCAAAGAACTGTGACCTTGTCTTCTTCCAAGACCCAGGGGACTCAGCAGCAGTTGAGGAATAAGGAAATACTGACAGAAGGAGCCTCAGATCTTCAGAGTGCTCTGGACTTCAGGCAGTCCTTGGTGGTCTGACTCAGCTGCAGTGTGAAAATCACACGGGTAAATAGAAGGGTTGAAACTGTGATTGAGTTAATAAATTTTTAATCAACTGTGCCATGCCATCTACCTGCTTGCATGCTCAGTGTGTGGCAAACACACCTTGTTTCAGCTTACTTGAACCAGTGCTGAGCGCTGTGTAAAATTTATTAAATAATATCTTTGCTCTATTTCAAGACCATAAAAATGTCCAGTTGCTAGTACTCTAGTGCGCAAAAAAGTTTTACCCTGTTGGAATTTAATGGTGTGTCTGAGCTTTAAGTGCAGCAAAGAAGGACAGTTTTGGCTTGTGTGGATCCAATGGGACGTATTTCTAAAAGCATAAGGTGAGAATGTGGAAAGGAGCTGGACAATATGAAGTGAGTGCTGCTGGGCACAGTTAGAGATGTAGGAGCTTCATGTTCTTCAAGAACTGCTGGATTTCAGAGCTGCAGAGATGCTACCTAACGAGGCTCAAAGAAACTTAATGGCCAGGCAATTATCATCATTTGTGGATCTTCTGTAATGAGAAAAGAAGATGGGCTATTTCTACAATGCAAATATAGCTGCAGCAACAGGGTATGCACAAGTAAATAGGAATAAGATAGCTGGACTGTTTGTTCTTAAGGAAAATCACAAAATAGAAGTAATAAAAGTTTAGGATAGATAGTAAAGATTGTGGTGGAGGATGCAATGACCTGAATGAAGCATGAACAAGACATCTTGTCTTTTAAAATTACATGCTCCAAGTTGTGCATTTTCAAGTGAGCATGCTGCAGTGTCTACAGAAGATAAGGTCGCAGAGAATTTCCTTCAGTAAAAATGAATGTACCTAGGCTGTTTCAGATTCTGTGTGAGATCCAAAGCTTCGAGTGAGTTCAAGGTCCATAGAAGTGACAGAATTATTTAATAAACTGTATCTATGTCATAGCAGAGGGGCAAATGAATGCATATTTTGGATTGTTTGCTTCTCTTACATGTAAAAACATGTAAGAGAAGCAAACAATCCAAAATATGTAACAGCATTAAAACCCCCCATGTAACAGCTGGGGGGTTTTATTAGCTTCTTAAGACTTATTCTAGATAACCTTCATCCAGAAAGAGTGAATAGAAAAAATGAAGTTGAGTGTGGTCAGAGGACTGATTCTCTGCTAAGTCTCTCTGAGTGATTGTGAATCTTAAATAGTTTTATGGTAGCTGATAGACATGGCCCTAGAGACTTGTCTTCTCTCCTTGGCTGAGGATATCCTCCCAGCCAGAAACACCCCTCTCTCTGAAGTATCCAGAACTGATAGGTCCTTTAGGAACCTGGGAACTGGAGGATGTCAGACAATCCTTCCTCTCCAGATACCTTATTTTCTTCCACAAAAGCCTATCTTACTAATAAATTTGGTTATTTTTCCCCCTTATCTTCTATGTCTGAACTTTCTGAGTTCACATTGTCCAGGGCATAACTCTGCACCTCTGGCCAGTTTTCTGTCAGTTCCTAAAATATTATAGGAAGTGTGACAAAAGTATGTAAAATCTCATGGAATTATAGTATTCTGTTCTTTCACTTATGTTGTTGTAAAAAATGAGCTATTTTTATTTCAAACCAAAGCTATGTTGAACCACAAGACTATGTTTCAGTATCACACTTTCTTCACTAAATTGTGCTAAAAGCATCGATTTTTTCCATGGAAGTGTGTAAGAGTTAGAGTGGGTGGTGTTCATAAAAATCTTTCATCAAATTACTCAGTACCTAAAAACCCCAACCTCTTTCTGTTCTGAGCAGCACCATGGCAGGTGTTTTTTTTTCTAGCTCTGTCTGAGGATGTAGTGAAAAATCTAATCTAGATGCTAGGTTTTTCTTTTGGCTAAAATAGGAACAGATGAGAAATTCAAAAAGAAAGATCCCTGGGAAAAACAAAAGGGACATACAGAAAGGAACTAAGTGATTAGCTAAAATAAATTTAGCGTGTGTAATGTTAACAGATCATTTACTTTACCAGTTCTGTTTAGATTATTTGCAGCTGTAGTTGTCTGATAATGCATGTTTCATCTGCCACAGTTTTTTTCTTTAATTCTTGTATTCAAACCTAGTTTCTCTTACCATGTATTACAGTTATAATAAGCACCTGGAGCAAAGTACCAAAAGGTAAAACTCGAATCTTGTCCTCTTCTTTCGTGTTGCTTCTAAAAGTTGCTGTATTTTCAGATTCTGTCACTGTCCTGTTGTCAAAATTCTTGTTTGACTTGTTGTCAGAAATATTGTTTAATTTCATGGAGTTACTCGCTGTTCTCACCACAGATGTAATTTTTTTGAGCATTGTTGTCAACATACTGTTATTGTAACTTTAAACTACAGATTATTGTTTTTTTCCTTTCCCTTTTTCTCCTAACAAACACCCACTAATTCTAGGCCCTCCTGTCTGGTGTAGTATTGCAATTTCAAAACCATAGCCAAGAGTAAAGCTGCTCTTTCCCTTCCCACAGGGCTCCGCTTCGGTTTCCCACATGGAACTGATTGAAAAAAATATGCCAGAAAATGTATTTTGACAAACTCCCGAGCTTTTGACTGAAAGAAATATGTGAAGACTATGTGCTTTCCACTGGAAAATGCAGATTCTACTGAAAATCAAAACATTTTGAAAGATGGTTGAAAACTTTTAAGTCAGAGGTGTTCCAGGATCATCAGTGTTATTTTGGCAAGTCACATGCAATGTAGGAGATGTGATATGTTCAGGGAGTTGTTTGTGTCAAAATAATGAGGCACATGAATTAAAAATCCCATGAAGGGATGTAGCAGCACTCCCAAATACAGTATGGTAAACATTTGCAGCCACAGCATGTCAGAATCTGAGGGCGAAGAGTGAGATTTGAAAGAGGGGAGAACAATAGTCTGTAAAAAATGCTGTGGTAGGTTTGTAGATTTTTCACCTGTAGGCTTTGAGGGAAACACATACCCCCCAAACAAACACACGTACACACCCCACCCCTATTTTCTGACCATGTCTGTTGCTGTATTGCTTGGTAGCTTTACATAAGAAAGTTCAAATGAGGAAAGCTTTTCTGCAGTAATTTTTTTTTCTGTGGTGATAACTAAACCCTTTCATTAATGTAAATATGAATGGCTGTTTTCTAATGAGGCTTTCATAACTGCCCTCCTTTGTGTATTCTGAGGCTGTGTGAATGCACTCAAAAGCAGGTGAGGCTCAGAAAAAGCTTTTATTGTATTTACATATCTTGAAATCTGATGGACTTTAAATGAAAAATTCTTGCTGTTATATTTGTGAGTCAGAAAAGAAGAGCTATGAAGAGCAAAATTAAGACGTATTTAATCAGCAAAGGGAATTTTGCCAGTCCTCAGTGCTTTGAAGTAAGTTTAATGTGAAGATTGGTCTTTTTTTTCTTTGGTCTCAGTTAGTCTCAGCATTTAATTTATTGGTGGATAGCCTGTGCAGGGTGAAAGTGCAAATGCAGAGCAAGAGTTCAGTAAGTGCTGGAAGTCTCTGGAAGCTTTTGGAACGCCTCTGTGTACTGGAAATGGGCTTTTAGAGTCACATTCATATAATGAAGTTTTGCTTTTTTCCCTGCTCCATACAGCTTGGATAGATAGCTGAATTTTAACATGCAAGCATTGATGAAGGAGCTTGAGGTTACCACTGATAGGCTTACTCCACCTTTTATAGGATTGTCTGGCCTTTCTTGTTGCAGATAGACATTGACACAGTAGTCTGGTGACTATTGCCACTTGCATTCAAAAATCAGGGTCTGCAAATGAAGATGGCTAGTTCTTCTTCATCCCAACTGGTTTAAAACCCCACAAAATAATCAAATAATCCACTCAAAAATTACAAATATCCAGGAAAGATTGAACCCTGTGGAATGAAAGGGAATGGGCAAGGATTTGTGAAGGTGCATTGATTCCCTGAGCAGCATGCAAGAAAGCCACATCACAGATCTCCTGGTATGACCACTGTAGATGCATTCTTGCTGTATGGATTCACTCTTGCCTGAAAGTTTTATCCAGTGTGAATGTGGATGCTTCTGTGTGTCGCTCTGACGCTGTGCCTTGATTTATGATTTAAAAAGAAACATTAGCATTTTTTGTATGTTGTTTAAGAATCAGAAGTCTCAATCTCTTTTTTCTTAAAAACAAAACCCATACAGGCAGTAGCTGAAATCCCAGATGAACAAACACATGTGACTCTGAGTCCTGAACCTTTGATGCTTTAGGGGTATAAACACAGCTTCAAAACAGCACCAATTGCTGGCTTTAAAACTTTGACTTCCATTTGAAAGAAGGAATTTCTGATCTTCAGAACTGTTGAATAAGCTGTGAAATTACACAGTTATTTATTTGCGCAAGTTTGCTGTGGGATGTGTTGGACCTGTGGCAATAAGTGTGGGGGCAGAAAGTGTCTCACTGAGCTGCCCCTTGTCTCCTTGTATGTAGAGCCCATGGTTATATTTTAGTTTTATAAGAGTGCTTTTCTTCTATTCATATGATTTCTTTCATATCCTTAATCTCATACTGGCTTTCCCAACCATCCAGAGAAACTCCAAGTCTTTGGGATATTTAAAAAGATTTGAAAATTTGTCTGCCATTCTGTGTTTGAATACAGCAGCTGCAGGAACAGACTGTTACTGCATTTTTTCCCTCTTCCAGAATAGGCTAAGAGGGGTGCACTGACCGCAGCAAGAAAGTGAAGAGGAAACACAGCCAAGACTGGAATAGCCCCACCTCCTGTCCCATCCCCAGTGTGGTCTGGGTTGTCAGTAGATCCTTTGCTTTTAGATTCAATACTGCTCCACTTGACATGGAAGGACAGTACAGTGGTTTTGCAATGTTTGCAGTCCCTGCCAAAATGCTGAGACACAATGGACCAAGGCCATGCCTGGTTGGAAGTGTGTGCTGGATCATGGCAGAGTGAGGTGTAAAAGGATCCTGTGCAGTCCAGATGGGTATCAAGGGACCTGTAGCTTAGGCAAATCAGGGAGGCCGATACAAAAGTTTCAGCCTGTGAAATGTTGCTGCCTTTTTAGCTGATCTACTGGATGTTCTTAATGGCTTGCTAATTAATGAAAAACTTCTTATTGCTTCCATTGTAGTGTTGGCCTGGGGGCCAGTGAGGGTTTATGGTCTGAGACAAAGTTGGACCACACAGCCCAGCCCATCTGATGGGTTGGATAATTGATTGTGGGACCGCAGCTGGGAGCAGAATTTCGATTTGCACTTATGAAACAGCTTCTATTCCAGTCTTGATCTCCGGGGAATGGATGCAAAACACCAGAAGAACAAGATGCAGCTCTTCCTCATGCATCATGTTTGTCAAATCAACTTTTGACCTTTTACTGGCTTTATAAAAATATGAGAGTCTTTGACTCAATTTCAGGTTATTAGGAAGGAGGTATTTTTTTGTGTTTCACTTTGGACTGTAATGACTGTGAGGTATAAAACAGCCTAGATGTATGCAGCAGAATAAATACTGAAAACCTGTTGTGTTCATATTTCTCCTGTATAAATGACTGGCTTGTGAGGAAAGCTTGGGGTTGCTGGTATGAACCAGTATATTTATTTTTGTCTTCTAGTACTGAACAGAGGAGATTAACTCTTTTGTGCTTATTTTCAGACTGGATATTTCCATCTGCCCCATGGGGATTACTTCATTGAGCCCATTAAAAAGCATCCACAGAAGGAGGGAACACCCCATCCCCACATTATCTATGGTGCAAATAACCTTCCAGATGCTTTAAGGAGAAGACGGGCCATCGTGATGGAAAAGGAACAAGCATGTGGATTGAATGGTACTAATTTTGCTGGATTTCAACCTGTTTGCTTTCTGAATCTTTTTAAGCAGCTGTTTTCCAGTGGTGTGTGCCTTTCCTTCTGCCAGGCTTTTAAAAATTCTGTTAGAAAAGATTATGCAAAATGAGAGCATCTCAATCAAAACACCACAGGAGCCACCCATCTGTGTTCCTTTCTGAAAAGTTAAATCCTCCTTATGACAACTGGGATATGTTTTTCATGCCATTGATCCTTTCTACCCCTCACTTTTTCTCCAACCAGAACTGTTCAGTGAGTTTGAAACTTGAATTCTTGAGGGGTTCTGGGCTAAAAAGGTTTACAGTCAGCATTATTTTTAATAAAATGTTTCACTCCATGCCAAATTCTGTCTTCAACATAAAATAACTCCCGCCTAGTCCATGGTTTAAATTTAGGATTTCTAGATTTTCTGTGATTGTTAGCAGATTATTTAAAGAGTTTTATTTAGTTATTCTGAAAGTGAAGTACAGGGCATCAAGAGCAAGATTTTTTTAGTGGAAGTAAAAATAGCTTGAATATTGGTGCAGTAATACTCAGGATCATGTCTTTTGTGAAAACAAACTAGTACACTATGCTGGAAGACTAGAGGGTTGTTGGCATCTCATAATTACAAAATTAGTTCCTTTATTTAGTAAAATAATTTCCTTGATTTATTTCAGACCAAGAATGTACAGATTTTTTGTTAGTTTTCTGATGTTTGAGGCCTTGGATCTGAGTCTGCACCAAACTTTAGAAAGGCATAGTATTGGTAAGGCTGAATCAGTAATTACTTACATGACCTAAGGCCCAAGTTATGTACCAACAGAGCTGCAGAATACACAGGAGTGTGTTTCTGTCTTTCACAGGTCAGTGATTCAAGAGAAGTTCGTTCCTTTCCAGGAATGGAAAATGAAAGGAGGAATGTAGGAATTTTTAATCCCTAGTCATGACTGCTGGTGAAATTTTACTGCTGTGTAATATGGATTGGTAAATTAAAGAAGCAAAGAACAGCTTGACCCCGCTGTATTTCTGGTCATAGACCTCAAGTGCCCTTCTTGCTTGCTGGCCCAAGGTAGTGCAAAATGGTAACAGCGGGAAAAAGTGAGAAAGCTGATGAGGGAGTTACTCAGTCTTCTGTGATACTGGGAAGGTAAAGGGGAAGCCATAAGAATTAATATGAATGCTGCTCCATTTTATTATTCATCAAGTGAATATATATGTCTACTTAATAGAAAATAACCCTGGATTTGAAAAAAAACAGGAGTGTCTAAAGGTAATGTTTATATTGGTATCAATTTCAAATAGCTCCCTGAATTTTCATTCCTTCTGATGACTGCTGGACTAGACAAGAGAAATTAGTTTAGATTTGCCTGTGAAGAATAGGGAAGTTGTTCTTGCCTACTATCTTCCAGGTTTCTTTTATGGATGAAATAACATATGGATGAAATAACATCTGCATGCAGTAATTTAAAGTGTGGAGAGGACATAGGAGATCCTTGGGAACATGTTATTTGCTTGCTTTGTGTGGTCTGCTTATTTTCTTTCTACCTCTCACTTTTTGCCTCTTGTATCTTTCTTCAAAGTCATGCAGAATGAGACAGAAAAAGACTGACTGTACCTGGACGCTGTAAAAAAGAGCATAACTTCTCTACATTACTTAGATTAGCTAAGTCTGCTCTAATAGACTTGTCAATTTAAACTCTCTGTCTGATGTTACTCTTTCCAAAGTGACAGAATTATTTCTGGTAATAGTATGTTCATTATATTGCACACAAACAGAGATAGTGCCTTATGAACTAACAACGTAGTCAGCTGTAATTTATGTTTCTTTTTTTCAAGTCAGTCCTTGGAGGTAATATCTGCTTTTAACCAAACCATAATCTTGGCTGTCATAACAGTTAAAGAATCAGTGTGAAGAAAGGTACCATTTTCATAATTACATTTTTTCCCTTTGTTTGACAGCATATAGCAATCATAGGATCCTCAAAAGGCCTTAATATTTAAGTTGTGTGTTATGTGTCCTGGGCTGCATCCAGAGCCCCGTGGGCAGCAGGGCAGGGAGGGGATTCTGCCCCTCTGCTCTGCTCTGCTGAGACCCACCTGGAGCACTGCATCCAGCCCTGGGCTCCCAGCACAGGAGGGACAGGGACCTGCTGGGGTCAGCCCAGAGGAAGCACCAAGATGGTCAGAGGACTGGAGCATTTTTCACCCTGGAGGAAAAAAGGCTTTGGAGTGAACAAATTGTGGCCTTCCAGTACCAGAAGGGAGCCTGCAAGGGTGGAGGGAGACTTTTTACAAGGTCTTGGAGTGAAAGGAAAGGGGGAAATGGCTTTAAACTGAAAAAGAGTAGATTTAAATAAGATATTAGCAAAAAATTCTCTATCTTGAGGGTGGTGAAGCTCTGGATCAAGTTGCCCAGAGAAGTTGTGAATGCACCATCCCTGGTGGTGTACAAGGCCAGGCTGGATGGATCTCTGAGCAACGTGGTCTAGTGGAAGATGTCCCTGCCCATGGCAGGGAGTTGAAACTAGATGATCTTTCAGATTCCTTCCAAACCAAGCTGTTCTGTGTTTTATCTCATTTCTGAGTAGCCAGCTTTTCAACAGGGATAGAAGAAAGAATTCAGTGTCATCTTCTATTGATACTGCACATTGTCAGAGCAGTTGCTATTGTTAGAAGTGAAATACAGAAGAAAAAGGGAAAGTGTTACAATTCTTGCTTTCTGTGCCAAATGTATTCGCTACTTAGACTTTAGTGAATACCTTGTGCATAAATTTCAAAGGTAGTAAGTTGACTCTGCCACCTTTTCAGGATTTCATTTTTTGAGGTTGGCGCCAGAAATCTCATACACATCACAGATAGCTTAGAGTAATGCCTTTTGGGATCCCTTCAAAGCAAAGCATTTTCAATTTGCAGTTCACAGTTAATTTTAAAAACTAATTCTATTTTATAGGTTAAATTCCATTTTGTGTTTTCAACCCTCAGCAACTGCTGAGCTGAGGCTTAGCTGATGAAGAGTTGCCTATTGTATGTCTTACAGGAATTGGTGTTCAAATATTTTAACTTTGTGGGCTGAGATTCATCATGAAAGTGTCAGCATTTGTTTATTTGAGCTCTGAGTTTGTTAGTCTTTTTTAAATTAAACTAAGATGCTTGAGTTATTTCTGTGACTTACACTTGGTGTGTGTTCAGGTTAAAGGGTAGTGGTGGTTTTTGCTTGGAGAAGTTGAATCACCTCGATGCTTATGAGTCGGTGCACAGAGTTGAGTGGTGATAATAGAAATCTTTAGTCAGAAACTAATCTGCCTGTCAGGCAAGGAAGATAAAGACTAGTTGTACAGACAAAATCAAAGTAAAGGAATTACTACAGGGGGGAATAGGTAGAGGATGCTAATCCTCTGTGCAGTCTTTTTCCAGGTTTTTTTTCTTTAATGCAAGATCTGTGTCCCTTAGAAGAAGCCTTGTACAACAGCAACTTTTACAAGTTTTACTGTGGCAACAACTGCATGAATATCCAGTGTCCAACCTGCTTATCACTTGTCTTGCCTACATGCAGTAATGTTTTGGAATCAGTGACTTCCCTGTAGTCTTGCAATGATTACATTAATTACTTTAAAATTGATATTATCTTTAACAGTTTCAGATACTTGGAGAAAAATCAACACAGTAAATTACGTAAATGAAAACTTATGTTTGTTTTGCACACTTCCATTGCTGCTCAGGCAAATGCCAGCTGACTGAGTCATTAGCTGCATGCAGAACTGAGTTACTAATACTGAAAGTGGCATAACAATACTGGACTCTGCTAGAACCTGTCTCACTGTACCATGTGGAATATATGTGAGAAGTAGCAGAAAAGATAGATGAAAACTGTCCCTGTGCCTTATAAAAAACCTCTCTAATCCTTTGTGCCCACAGGAGAGGAAACTGCGGATCTGGGAGTTTGTTTTATTCTTCTCAATAGGTGATTTTAAAAGCTTGACAGTGCTCTGAGATATAATTTAAGGAAAGAGGAATTTTCCTACCTTTTGTAGGAAAGAAGGTAGGAAAAAAGAAGAAAAGAAGTGGCCTTCTGTTTCTTCTGCTTGTTTTCATTGCTTCCAGGAGGGGATTGGTGCAAACAGATGGCCTTCTTTTCCTTGGGCTGGAGAGAAGGACAGGTTGCTGTTCTTCAGAGGGTGAGGGCAGTTAAGTTTATTCAGATTGCAACACAGTGATTGCTGCAGAAGGCTGTGAAGTGTAACTCAGGCGTGAAAGGTTTAGGGTATTAAAAAAGATCTCTGAGAATGTTTAATTGGAGCTTTAGGTGTAGAAAAAATTTTATATATTTTACCATCATGTTGGTGTTGAAGTATTTGATCAGTCTGAAGCTAGGATTAGTTTGGGTTTGACATGGGCCTCCAACCCTTTGTCTGCAGAGAAGTTACAAATCTTGAAACTTATTTTTTTGTATTTGGAGCAATTTTGCCCCAGATTTGTAATTGTGATGTGATAAAGCTGGAGTGAAAGGAAGGAGGGAAGAGGCTGGCTGCTGTGTGAAATGATGAGGAGGAAGAGGGAGTTAAAGGAGCAGAGCAACATTGTCTGTGTAAAACTGTTTTTAACAGTTTTCCCATCATCACTCTAAATTTAAGTATTTTGAGTGATGATGGCATAATTAATTTAACAGAAATCTAAGTGCCATTAAGCTATTTCAGGCAATTACTACCTGTTCTACTTCCTCTGTCTGACTGCAGAACTTTGTTCAATTATGGTCTTGTTTTTTGATGATTAACTTGATACTGTCAAAGGCTTCTCTTCAGTTTTTATGCTTGCAAACTGTACAGGATGAACTAGTAATACTGTCTTTTGACCCTGAAATCCTTTGTTTAATCACTTGAAAGAAGGAGGGGGGAAAAACCTAGGACAATATTCTATTCTCAAGCGATAACCTATTTTCTTTTGTTTTAGAAGGACATTATGGCCAATGTAAGCAGCTTTGCTTGAGCTCCTGGTTGTAAGCTCAGAACTCCTGGTAGAGGCTCTGTAGTTTCTGGCGCTTTTAAAGAAAGTTGCTGATATTTTCCCAGTATTTGTTTATCCTGTATTTAATCACATCAGTTATAATTCAGCTTAATTAGTTAATTAGTTTCTCAGCTTAATAGCTTAATTGGTTTCTCCAGGACACGGAGACAATTATTCATAGGATGGTAAGTTGGCACATAGAAATTTAATATAGCTGAGGTTAATTCAGCCTCAGTTTAGGGAAGAGCACCTTTCTCCCTGCATGGCTCTTCCTACAACTGGCTCTTCTAAGCTGTTTATGAGATGCTTATCATGAAAAAAAGAGCAAATAGGGACACTCAGTCAGAATGACCTCTATTTTAAAGCAGGTACAACCTAGCAAACAGCTTGCAGAAGAACACCGAATATCCTCTCATCTCTGAAACAGTTTGCACTGCACTGAAAAAAGTGAGTGCCTCCTCGTGTGGACAGCAATATTTAGCATTTCAGAGGCGGGGATCTGGGAAATAAAAGACAAGAAATTGGCTTATCACAGCAGTCAGTGTGACAATTGCTGCTAACCGATATCAAAACACTTCCCCCCTCCCCAGACAACCTCATGGAATGGAACCAAATATTCTAACTCTCTTTCGTTTTTCAGGAATACACGGGAGGATTTTTTTAGTTGCTCTCAGTACAGGTAGAGGGAAAAGGAATAAAATACTGTATTTTCTGCCATTCTTCCTCTCCAGTTAAATGAGTGAGGAGTCAAAACTAGAGGTTAACCCGAGTGGATCGAAGTTTGTGCTGAGCAAGTGCCTGAGATGGCTCAATGCTGGCAGAGTACTGGCACCTGCTTTCCCTGTCCCTGATTGTTTTCTCATTTTCTTCTCTTTTCTGATGGAATTTTACTTTCAGTATTTCACCTGCTCCTGTTAACTGAAGCAAAGTGAATTCCCTAAGTTCTTGTGTTATGCACGAGGTGGGGAACAAAAATCTGACAGTACAGGATTGTTGTAATAAGGTCATAATTGTTACTTGTTGCCGCCATAGATGCTACCTCACTCAAAGACTGAATAAATTTTAAAGTTCTGTGACAAGCCATTTTCCAAATAATACGAATCAAACCTGTAAGGAGGGAAAAGTTTTTCTTCGTTGTGATTCACCAGTCTTTCTGTTAGTCACCGTGCCACTGGAAAGAAAGTGTTTGCTACACCATGCTTGCTTACTGTATTTCCTTTCCTGTAATTTTAAGGGTAGTCTGTGATCTCTTCCATGTCTTCATTGAGAGTTTGCTTAACTGCTCATCAGATTGAGGAGTCTCAGTCTGCATCCAGACTAACTTAATTCAGCATGTCTAACAGAACTTCCCTGTAGTCATGTCTTAGAGGAATATATTGTGCTCTTGCTCTGTACCTGTAGCTTTCCTTATCAAACTGTGTGTGATGCTATTGCACTTCTTGAGTTTAGCAATTGATTTGGTAAACAAATGCCTTGGGAATATAAATGTTGAATTGCTGCAGTATTGATTTGGAGAGCAATAGTACACTTTAAACTATTACATATCACATCCATCCCTTTCCCTTTTTTAGAATAACAGTGGCCTTGAATAATTGTAAACCACATTTTCAGAGGTGAAATAGAAAACTCAGAAAGCTAAGTTGCATTTGGTTAAACATTTCTAAATGCAGGAGTTTGAAAATTTGGTCAGAACACTTGATCCATTAACAGAGTAGTATTTGCAGAGATGTTCAGCTTTCAGTCTGGTTAGGGCCAGATTTCTCAGTCATGCTAAGCTCACTGTGAACCTTCTAATAAGAAACTACAATTACCTTATTATTTCTGGGCAGATGACAGATTTCCAGTTCTTCTCAGAAGTGCTGGACTCGCTCTGTGGGGCTGATGAACTGATATTGGCTCAGTGTCCAAAAGTAGTTTCTCTGGAGTCGCATATCCTTGATGAGCCTTCTGTTGTAGATGACCTGCTTTAAACAGGTGTCTGAGTTCAGTTTTTCTGCGTGAAACACTATGTCCTTGCTTGTGACTGTGTTCTCTTCTCTTTGTGTCCCTGAACTTGAATCCATTTTGTGTGCTTGAGGCGACACCTTTGGAGCAATTGTGCTTCAGAGGGATTAGTTCTCGGGGTCGGCTGCTGTTCTCTGCCCCCGAGGTGAGTTGGGTGGTCCAGGGAGCGACCCCAGGCTCTGAAGAATGAGACTGGACTCTTTGCTGTTCGGTCTTCAGGTTGTTTATTAAGTCTTATCTACAAAATTTTCTTCCTGCCAGACAGAGGTCTGACCAGCAAGGCAGCCACGATGCTCTCCGACCACCCCCAAGGCTGCTCCGTCTCTTATACCACAAATTACGTATATCATATTTACTTTTACCTCCCAATACCTATCACCCATGTTGGACAGTGCACCCCTTCCCCAAACCAATCCCTGAGTGCCAACACCACAGCAGAAGATGGAGAACAAGAAGAAGAAGGAAGAAGGATGAGACACGCCCTGTCCCCTCCATCTTGTCCCCATTACCTTTATACAGAAATTTTTAAAACTTATATTTCCACCCTGTGTACACCTTATAAAAACACCCTTCAAACCTGTGACACCTTCCAGCCCTCATACCAAACTGGCAATTCACTTGCAGGATCGAAATCCAGCCACCAAGTGTTCCGGGCATCATGCCAAGATCTCCGAGCCCCCTACGGGGTTTCGTCTCGACGGGTTCGGGGACTTCTCACATCCGGAGTGATGTGCAGAGTTCCCACATCTCCCCCTTCTGTTTGCACCAAAAACACCTCTTTGGCAACTCGATCCATGACCCGCCGCACACATAAAAGAATGCATGGTATGACGAGCAGAAGAACTACCAGTATTATTAAAATATAAAATCCCATCTTTAAAATTCTTCTCCACAAAGGAGAAGGGTCAAAAAATTCCACCAAATCATCAATCCAAGTTCCAGTGACTTCGCCCAGCTTTTTTATGCTATTTTCTATGTTTTGTATATTTTGATGAATCGATTTTGAATGATCTGACAGGTTCATGCAGCACATCCCCTCAAATTCATTGCATCCATGTCCATGCACCAGCAGCAGATAATCGATTGCTGCTCGATTTTGAAGAACTGCTTGTCTCACACTGCTAACATCTGTGAGCAAGTCACTCAGTGCAGTAGAAACTGATTGAGAGTGTTTGCTCAACCAACAACCCAATCGGTCCAGTTGAGTCAAGGCCACCCCCGACGCTGTCTGAGGTGAGAAAATTGCAGTAGCAATTCTCCGTGCCTTGTCCCAGGTGTACACGTCATCATTGCAATCTGCACCATAATTTTTCAAATTCTTTCTCACTCTCTTCACTCTACTTTCATATTTTTCCTCTGAGTTTGAATCTGGTGACAAAATTGTTATTTTCCCAATGCTGCATGGACCGCCTTTTGCGTTTGCAGGGATACCGTGCCAAATCCTGTCTCCGCAAATTAGAAAAAGTCCGCGTGGCAATTTCACTGGAGCTTGGATCGAACCCTTTGTCATCGTCTCGGTGTATTTGCACCAAGCCGATGCATTTCTATAAAAAACATGACTCGGTGTGACGTCAGTAGTCTTATTATTTTTTGCCACAACCGAAATCTCGAATTGCATGCATAGTTCCATTGTCGTGGACCCGAAAATTTCCAATTCCTGAGGTTCAGTAGAAGCCACAGGAAGGAGATGTGTCCAGGAACACCATTCTTTCACAGGATCCTTAAGGACCTGCGAAATCTCCATTGGAGAGTGTCCTGGAATTGGCCATGAGTCCACCGGCAATCCAACCATGCACATCGAGAATGGTTTCCCTGGCCTTGAATGCGTCAAGCAGATGCTGCTTAGATTCGCCGTCTGGGCTAAAGTTTCCCAAATGTTCTGTTTTGGCTGAGCAATGGGCAATTTTTTTTCAAAGCTAAAAGCTTTAGATTGAAAACTGAAACACATGAGCATTATAAGGCTCACATCTTCAACCCTGTTGAAAAGCCCCGCCATTTTTTTTTTTTTTTCTTTCACACTCAAGTTCCAAAGGAACACCCCCGAGTCCTTAAGTTTTTTCTGCTTTTTCTTCTGGATCTGGAATCCGGCTTTCGTCTTCTGTTTGCGTTCCTGTCTCTCTGTTTCCAGGATCACCGTTCTCTTGCTCTCTTGCTCGATATGGTTTGACGTGTCGAGCTGAAACCCCCTTCAGACCTCGCCCTGTGGAAACACAAGCAAAACCCTTGCTCCACGTGATTAGTTTGAAGGGACCTTCTATCTGGCCTGACTCTGGGTTTCTGACCAAAACTAAAGGATTTTCCTTAAGTTTTGCCTGAGAGCTATTTGAGAAATGTCTCAGGATTGGAGGATTTGGGTCTGAGGATGAACTATTTAGAAAATTCAACACATACAGTGCTTTGTTTAATTTCATGTGAGGCAACTACCCTCCCCCTTTTCTAAAAGGGATTTTAGGGTGTGATGAGTTCTTTCAATGATTGCCTGACCTGTGGGAGTGTATGGAATACCGAATGTGTGTTTGACACCCCACTTCTTCAAAAATTTGTCAAGCACCCTGCCTGTATATGTTGGACCATTGTCTGTTTTTATTTCCTGGGGTACACCTAATGATGCGAATGCTTGTAAAAAGTGTCGACAAGCATGTTCTGCTGTTTCTCCTGCATGTGCTGAAGCAAAGACTGCTCCCGAGAATGTATCTACTGAAACATGAACATTTTTGAGCTTTCCAAATGATGGATATTTCGTGACATCAGCTTTCGTGACATCAGGGACGCCAAGTCTCGGGGTCGGCTGCTGTTCTCTGCCCCCGAGGTGAGTTGGGTGGTCCAGGGAGCGACCCCAGGCTCTGAAGAATGAGACTGGACTCTTTGCTGTTCGGTCTTCAGGTTGTTTATTAAGTCTTATCTACAAAATTTTCTTCCTGCCAGACAGAGGTCTGACCAGCAAGGCAGCCACGATGCTCTCCGACCACCCCCAAGGCTGCTCCGTCTCTTATACCACAAATTACGTATATCATATTTACTTTTACCTCCCAATACCTATCACCCATGTTGGACAGTGCACCCCTTCCCCAAACCAATCCCTGAGTGCCAACACCACAGCAGAAGATGGAGAACAAGAAGAAGAAGGAAGAAGGATGAGACACGCCCTGTCCCTCCATCTTGTCCCCCATTACCTTTATACAGAAATTTTTTAAAACTTATATTTCCACCCTGTGTACACCTTATAAAAACACCCTTCAAACCTGTGACACCTTCCAGCCCTCATACCAAACTGGCAATTCACTTGCAGGATCGAAATCCAGCCACCAAGTTTCGGGCATCATGCCAAGATCTCCGAGCCCCCTGACGGGGTTTCGGCTCTCGACGTGGTCTCGGGGGACTTCTCACATCCGGAGTGATGTGCAGAGTTCCCACAATTAGTAATACTACTCTAAGCATAGGTTTTAGCTTTATGGTTAGTTGGGAATGAGAGGAACTGCATAACTTGGGAGGTTATTTTTTCTAGCCGCTACTACTTCAGTTAGCTTGTAAGCTCCCTCCTTTTTAGGGATAAGTGGGGCCCCATTTGCATTTATCACCCATCATGCACAATTGCTTGGGCTGCACAAATATCCTGCACCCCTATGTTATTTATGTACTGTCCTGAAATAAACTGTATGTAAATAACAGGCTGGAGAATTGCTGTTCACTGAAAGGTCATATAGATTACACACTTTTTTTTCCTAATAAATAGAATTATCCCAAAGAATTAATCTTTATGCAAAAAAAGGTGGACAGAAGATTGCTGTGGTAAAAGATATAGAAAATGTTTTTAGTTGCTGCCCTTAAATACTGCACTTGTTTGAAGATTTTGTGGAGCTGTTTTCTTGCATGTCCAGATTTCTTTATGAAAGACCATAGGAGAAAAGAGTGATTTTTTTCCTCCCACAGTCTCATTTAGACTTACCACTTCCCTTGCAAATACTCAGCCTAAACTTACTTCAGCAAACGACGTGTAATGTGTCTTAGCTGAAAAAAAGATAGGTGTTCCTATGCTCTTTAAGCAGCAGTGATGAGGTCTTTGTACACATAAATTAGACTCCTACAGAAAGTCTTTTCTAAACTGTTCTAATCAGTGTCAACAAACGCTGTCCCAAAAATAATCCTTGTGCAAAATAAAAAGTCTGAAGCTTTTATGTCCTTTATTAATCTTTCTTGTAAAAAATGTCTTGGTCTAATACTTTGCTCTTTTGCAGAGCAGCTTTTGAGTTGAAGCTACAGAGAGAGATGTTTTCATATTTTAAACACTTCTAAAACACAATGTCAGCCTATCTCCCATTCTGCCAAAGTTGAAATTAGCAGCAAGTTTCTTGCCTGCCCAAACTTTAAAACAAGCTGAATCAGGATCCTTCCTCTCTGATCTGCACTGTTGTTGGTTGAGCCCCCAGTCTGGGTTCCCTTCAGCTCTGTGGAGGTTTTGGATTTGAATCAAACTCTTCTTTCAAATACTGTGGTTTCAACAAGGGATCATTCCTGTCATTTTCTGTATGATTTGCTTGACATTATTTTCCTGATGTTCTCCAGCTAAAACACTCACTGAACCACTCTCTGCTTTGTGGCATTTTCTTCTCAGCATCCCAGCTGCATCCATTGCCCATGGTGAGGTGCTTCTGTCAGTCAGGTCTTCCTCAGAGTAACTGGAAGATGATGGGAGAGTTGAAATTTCGTCTGTCAGGGAGGTAATAGCAAAGAAGGGCAGTAAAAGAAGGGAGTTCCTGCGAAGCCTGGACTGGTAACATTGATAGGCAGATGAAAGTTGTCCAAGCAGAGATAACCTTTATATTGGGGAATTGATTACTAAACAACCTCTTCCTCAGCTTAGGGTTGTAACTTGGTTTTGTTCATAATTATCTATTTTTTGTATATTTTTGTCTCCTTAAGCTATAATTATTCATACTGTTTTATGGTGAATGTGAACTGGATGTTTCTTTCAGGTTAACCTACATTTTTCCCTCTTTCTGGTCCAATGCATTTACTTACCTTTATCATCTTATGGCTTCCTGGTGAGAATAGTAGTCACGGAATTTTTGCAAATAAAAACTGAAATTGTCATTAAAAAAAAACCCCAGAGGCTCAATGTGTTGGCAGGGCTTTGTTTAATTCTCTTTCCACAGGAGTAAAAATTTCAAAGTTCAAGCGCAGTTCTCAGCAAGCACTTTCCAACTCCTTGGCATTTAAGTGTGGAAGCCCCCAATGCTCCTGTCTGTGAAGGATTCTAGCATAGTTTTCTGTAAGTAATGAACACAGGGAGTTCAGTTAATTAAAGCTGGTGTTACTGGTGAACCTCCAGTCCATGCATGACAGAAATACAAATAAATTAATGGGCTTATGACGTCCAACAAGTTATAGTGCCTCTGACAATCAGTCTCTAATAGGAAACTGGAATAAGAAGAAAAAGTCACCCTTAAAGCTCTGGCTAAAACTGGAAACATCCTTTAGCCCTGCAGTGGTATTCACAAAGAGCTGAGTGGGATACAGCTCACCTGAAGCTGGTGTTACCCCAGCAGGGTAGCTCATGCAGGCTGGTGGCAGGAGTTGTTAACCTCTCACCTCAGAGATGCTGTTGGCTGCCTCCCCTGAGATGATGAGATTTATGCTGTTCCTCCCCTTGCTCCTTCTAGGAGTTTACAGATGCCTCTGTCAGCTCTCCCCAGCTGCAGGACAGAGTCTGTCCCTGCTCTGCTGCTTCAATGTCTTTTGTCTGTGTACAGGTGCCTCTTCAGGGGCTCAGTCAGACAAATGAAATCTTTTGCCAGCTTGGAACAGGAGAACCTCAACAGTCATCTCTCAAAATGTTGTGAAGCTGGAAAATGTTGTTATCAGGACTTGCTTGTAAGGACAGAAAATGTTAACAGCAGTGTGTGTCTAAGATTTTCAAGATATTAACATAATTCATTTTGGTGACTGACCAACCCCTTCCCTTCTTCAGGGGGGATGTTCTCTTCTGCAAGAGCTGTGCTTTAAGTGCTGATGTTTGTAGCAGAGGCACAGCAGGGTTGGGGCTGAGCATGAGCCTTTGAAGGCTGTATTGCTTAGTAACATCATCTGATATTTAAGACATTTGGCCTCAGCCAGGGACAAGGAGGCCCCTCAAAATACTTTTTTCTTTGAGCACATTGGTGTGATTGGTATTTTAAAGGCAGTGGAGAAGTGGAATGGAAAAAACAACAGCTGGTCCAGAGAAAGGCCAAATGAACTCTGTTGTGTAAGCCCAGGGATAAGAAGGTTATAGCATAAGTGGTGTCAGTGATATTGTATCAAACCTTGAAAGAATATAATTCTGTTTCAATATTAATTCCAGATTGCCTTTCTCTTATTTTTTTTTAGTAATCTAATCCAAAACCAAACTAATTAAAAGTCATTGTTTAACTACCACTTCGAAGACTATTCTGTTCGCCTTTCTGTAACTGTTTCTCTCCACATCACAGATGTTGTGCATTAATTTAGTTGGGGTACTTTACACTTCTTGAACTGTGGTTTGAACATTTAAAACTGAGATGTCAAGTTTCAAAAATTATGGATGAACTATAGTAGCTATTGTTCATGAAAAATCAGCTTTGGTGCAGGGAATGTTTATTTGATGAGGTGCTTTCTTGAGAACGTGGCCTCTGTGTCTGCAGCATACCTCAAGCATGAAGGTCTTCATATAGGAGCAAGAGGACTGAGAGATGGAGGAAATGGAGCTCAGAGTTTCGCTAAGTTGATACCTGTTAGTCAGTGCTCTCCCCTTTCCCATCTTCCTTTCAAATTTCATCTCATGTGAGGGTGCCAAGAAGACTAAACGTCCTAGAGTATTTTATGGAAATGTGTATTTATTTTGGATGTTTCTAAGGATGGCTGATGAGGCAAGGAGTAGGAGCCAGGCATTTTCTCCAGCCTTCACCCTTGTTTATACAAAATGGCTCATGCTCATGTTGCTCCTCACAGTCCTCTCATAATGAAAATAAGTCATGATAGCTTTGAGTGATGTCTGGAAAAAGTGCTGTTTTCTTAATAATTTCAGAAAAAACAAGGGGGAAGAAGCAGTTGAAATTTAAGTCTTGTAAATGTGACATTATGAGTCAAGCCTAAGGGCTTGTGCAGTCCATTAGAACAGCTAATTAGTTCTGTTATAAAACTAATGGCATTACCTATTTGCTTGCTCTGCTTAGATCAGGTAAATGATTTCTGAATATTACTATCAATTGGCATCTTTAGACTGATTTGTAATTTTTAAGGTTTTTAGGTAGTAAAACTCAGTGGTAGCAAATGAAGTGGTTAGAGGTGCTTCTCTTTCAGGCTTGGGTCTTGCTACGGAAATTGATTTGGTACTGCCCTATTTCTAAGATCCTGAGGTGAGAGCAGGATGGTGACCGAGACAGACTGGACGGGCTGAAGCAGATGTAGCTGTCAGATAAAATGTGTTTGCCAGACACTGTTGGATTACCCTTTGCATTGGAAGCACAGCTCTGCTTTATTTGCTCTCTAATCACACTTTGTGGTCCAATATGTGATTTACATGCCCTCCTGAGCATGGAGGTTGCTGTTTCTTCTCGATCTGCAGAACTTTCTGAGCTTGCAGTTAGCTACCAGCTTGCTGCTTTACATGAAGAAAACAAAGGGGAGAGCTGAGCATCCAATGTGTAGAGAGGATTGCAATGGGGGTGAAAAGCTGCTGGAGGTGAAGGCTGCAGGGAGCACAGCTAAGATGGCTCTGGCAATATGGGAGTCTTAGAAAGGGCTATTTTTCTTTGATTCTCACATTGAACTGGCACCATGACTTGAATTCTGTTGTGTTTCAGCCTGTCTGCTGGGCCATATCCTGTATGCTCCAACAGGTTCCATAAACTTAGCCTTAGTGAATTAATGAGCAGGTACAGTTTGTAGAATGGGATCGTTGGAGAAATCCTGAGAATGTCAATGACGCATAAAATAGCTGATGTAAATACCAAATCTCATCTTCGCTTCACTGAAAGCCAAAGACACCTCTTTTTCCCATGAGTTTCAAAGCATTTGTAGAACACTTATTACTGTCTTGCCTTGTACCTTTTAGAATCACTCTCAAGTCCTTTTAGTGCACACTACCTATTAACTATGAAAAAATATTTTTGAGAAAAAAAATGTGAAAAGGAATATGTTTATACCAATAAGTTAAATAAAATGTTGAAATGCAGCACTAAAATAAAATCTGGCAATTTGTAAAGGGACCGTAATGGACCTTCTGTACTTGGATGACTGAAATAGTTTTGTTTAAAAGCTATGGGGAGTGCTGCAAATGCTTTATATTTGGTTTTAGAATACATTTCTTCCACCTTCTTGTCCCTCTGTGTGTTTTGCTAACAAATTGTATGATATATTTTCTTTGCTGTACCGCAGGTGCTTCTACAGCTGACATAGAAAATACCTTCTGGTTAGTTCTGAAAAAAGCAGGGATCTGTCTTCCTACTTAAGAGACTTTAGATAAGATGCTGGAAAAAGGGGGGGAAGTTTAATCTAGATTATTTTTTTAACATTCTCCTCCCCTTTTGTGTTATAAGTCAGCTATACAGCTAACTGACAATTTTTAAACTATTGATTGTAAGCCCAGGAAATGCTCATTGCCAGTGCTCACTGAAATAACCATATGTTTATTTTACTGGATGCTTTGTTAATTTATGTAAGAAAATGCATCCTCACACATACATAAATATTTAGTCAATGAGGTCAGATTATTTCTTAGTCAGTCATATCTGCCAGTACAAAGACAAACTTCTATCTGGAACCATTTTTTAAAGAAAAAAAAAATTGTATCTGCTTTATGCTTAGACTTGAAATGATATGTTTCTATCTAGGGCTTCATAACTGGACTACCGTGTTACAACTGGAGAACTCTCTCAAATCCATGTGTTTTATTCTGAGTTATTGACTTACTTTTACATCTGAGGGAGTTACAGTAGATAAATCTGTCTTGAAATCGGCCCAGTTTTTGTGGTGGCAGTTCCAAAAAGTCGTGGGTTAATAGTGGGGATAGTTTCAACTAAGCTCCCCAATTCCTTTGCATGTGCATATTCAGTAACCTCTCTGTTAACATCTTGAAAGAGATTGTTTGAAATATGTCACAGTCAAAGCAGCCCTTTTTGAAGGCTAAACTAGAAACTTTTATTTCCTAGAAATGTGATTGTATTTGAGTAACTGAATGATAAAATACACAGTCCAATACTAATCCAATACCAGAATGTGTAGCAGAAACCTGACATTGTAAACGTATAAAACAGCTGCAAAATCAGGCAGTTTATATGGTGAACATAAAGACATCATTTTTAATAACTTTGCCTGAGAATTGTATTTGAAAGATGCCTGTGGTATACTCTACAATGTGTATTCTGGTTCACCATGTAACTTTTTTATATGTAAGGTAAGTGCTGAGCTGGCATTTGTTCTCATTGTGGAACACTGTGGATATTCATGTTCCCACACAATGAGATCATGTTTGTGCTAATCACTGAAATACTCCAGTGTTCTTTGGCATGGCAGCCAAGTAGCATACAGCACTCTTTGTAAGTACATTAAATTTTCTCCGTCTCTTGCTCAGAGAGGCGGGATCCTGACTGCTGAGAGGAATGGCTGGGCTGTGTCTCTGCCATGAACATTCACACAGTCACAGCAGGTCTGACAGCCACAGCTATCTGCTTGCTGGTTTTGACTCTTAGAGCTGTTTGGAGATTCCTGGGGGATGAGCTGAACAGCACTTTCCGAGCTGTCTTTGACCCAGAATGAGTCTGAGCACAGTGGAGGCGTCAGGGCAGAGAGTGCTGACATTTGAAAGAGAGTTGGCCTGAAAATGGTGTGAGGGGCTCAGGTGCCTGGACTCCTGAGGGTCACAGCTGAGCTGGAATCTTGCCAAGTATTCAGTGAGGGGTGTTGTTTGGTGTTTTGGGAAAGAGAGAGGTGCCCTTAGGGAAGGAGGTGCAGAAGAATGCTATATGATCAGGACAAGGAGCAGTTCAGTAGTGGGATGATGTGAAATAGCTGTAGTTCATCAGCCGTACCTTTCACACATAGTTTCTAACCAAACTGCTGAGATTCAGCTTTTTGTGAGGGTGAAGCCGTGAGCTGGAGCAGTGTCTCAGAGTGCAGGGAGGCTGCATCCTCTTCTGGGACTACTTATCAGCCTGGGTAATCACAGGAGTGGTAGCGTCTCCCAGCTGTGCTGTGCTGTGCTGCCTGTGTGTGTTTGCCTCTGACTTCCTTCCTATCCCTCTTGGAGAGGAGGCAGGAGCAGCTGGTCCCAGCTGGCTCTGTACTCATCATTTGCAAGCACAGAGAGATGCAAGTGGCTGATTCTGCTTTATTAGCTTGAACAGAAATGATGAGCCAGTGAGGAGTTCCTGTGGTGCACAGGTTGGGTCTTAGGGACCTAGAGGAGGCCCTTAAACCCACTTAAATTTGGGATTCTGCATGGGGTAGCATAAGCAGGCAAAACAGTCCTGGGCGTATGTTATAATCTGATTTGTGAGAGATGCTTCTGCCTGAATGAGGGTGCAAACAAGACTATATGCTGAAGTTAACAATACAGATCTTATTTAACAATTAATGTGAGGTAGAGAAATAGAGGGAAGTAGAAGGGATGAGGGAGGATGAGATCAAGCAGAAGATAGTTACCACCTATGGATCAAGCACCATCCCTTTGGTCCTTCTTCACCTGGTGTCCTGGAGTACCACTTTCATACAGCCCAAGTTCCAGGGAGCCTCAGGATGGTCACAGATGGTGTTCCCACGACGTGGGGTGATACATGGATGAGCAGGTGCTTCCTTTTCCACCGTTTGCCACAGGAGGAATTTTTGTCCGGATGTGTTAACCACTCAATGTGCTAACCAGATCCTGCTGCCAGGCCTGGAATAGCACCTTCCAAATTCCTCTCTTCTGTGCTTAACTCAAGTTCTCGCTGTGGTGATTTATCTTACGGCAAGTTCCATCTGTGGCCTTGACAGTGCTTGGAACAGGCACCTGTACTCTTTAAGCCCTTTAAACATACTGGTTTTGGCATGATGAGGATATTACAGGGAGCATTTTGCAAAGGGTGTCTGTGTGGAGGAAGACTTTCCTCGGCTGTTGCAAGGCTGAAAGCAAATATGGGCCCCTTGGGTGTATGGAGCAGCATTCTGTCCTCTCCAAGGAGGGGCAGTGACATACTGAGGTCTTTGCAAAGGGCTATTCTTAGATTCTGTGAGCTAAACAAGAAAGCACGTGTGAGCAGAAGCCTCTTGTTTTTCTGCGTGGGGAAACCCAAGTGCTCCCCTTCAGTTCTGCATCAGTTTATCCCTGGTAAAATCTCAGGAAAGCCTGGCTGAAGATGGGGAAGAAAGCACATTACAGTCCAGAGCAGAGAATTATGCTATCATAGCTGTCTCCTTTGCTACTCTTCAGCTTCTGGTTCTGTTGGGAGCAGAACAAAATGGTTTGATAGGTATCAGTGCTGCAGGTACTTTGGTGTCTGATAAAAATGGAGCTGCGATTTCTGAAGTAAGAGGAAATGCATGAGTTTACTTTGAATCCGTGAATCAAATGTGATTATTCTCAGTTCCTGTTTCATGAGGAGATGACTGCTAATGCTTATTTGGATTAGATTCAATTGGTCTGGTGAACTTTCCTATGAATGTTGTAAGAGGCTCAAGTTGGTTTTGTGCGAGAGGAATGACTCTTCCCAGTCCTTGTGGCACAGCACCCAGCCTGCTGCTATACTCACAAACTTAGAGCCAGTAGGTGGAGGCTCCTTTGAGCTGCCTTGAGTCCCCTTAGAGGCTGGTTGCAATCTTCACAGCTTGAAAACCACATTCTCTGTTGTCCGAGCCACTTTTAAAGAGCAAACCGTCCATGTAAAGCATTCACAGTGCTCAAATCCTTGGAATCACAATCTTTAGTAGTCCCTTCTTGTTCTTTGCTTCTTCCAGCATAATTGTTGGAGTTTCTTTCTGGCACATTTCCTTGCCTTGATGCTCTGTCCTTCATTCCTGTGGCCTTGCCAGTTCTTGGAGCTTGGCATTAGGGCAGCCTGCAATGAGTGCCTTTGTGAAAATCCTTTAAGTGACCTTAAAGAACTATTGGGCACTCCAGAGACCTTTGCTGCCAGTTTCTGAATCCTGCTGGTTCATAACTCTCTTCATATCCACGAAGCCCCATAAAATATGTACCCTTTGAATGTTTCAGCACTTTCTTTCACTGCTGAGTTCCACAGTGCCAGCACAAAATTTACCTGCAGCATACAAGCTATGCGAATAGAGTCACAGAATCTTTTAGGCTGGAAGAGACCTCTAAGATCATTGAGTCCAACTGTTATTCCAACAGTGCCAAGTCCACCAGTAAACCATGTCCTTATGTGCCACGTCTACATGTTTTTAAATAGCTCTGGGAATTTGGACTCCATCGCTGCCCTGGGCTTCTTCCAGTGCTTGGCGTGCCTTTTGGAGAACTTGTCCCTAATACACAACCTGAACTTCTGTGGGCTCAACTTGAGGCCATTTCCTCTCTCCTGTCCCTAGTTACCTGGGAGAAGAGACCACCTCCCACCTGGCTACACACTCCTGTCAGGGAGTTGTAAAGAGTGATTGGGTCCCCCCTGAGCCTTCTTTTCTCCAGGATAAACACCCTCAGCTCCCTCAGCTGCTCCTTATCAGATTTGTGTTTCAGACCCTCCCCCAGCCCCGTTGCCCTTCTCTGGAAACTCTCCAGCATGTCCGTGTCTTTGTTGTAATGAATAAGACATTGTAGCCTTTTACCCTTGTTCTTGGTCCTGACTGCAGCTGGTTGGTGACCTCTGATTGCCAGCATGTAACCAGTTTGGGGTTTTTTCATTATTATATGAATTAAATTTATGGAACATAAATTTTTGGAACAAAAATATGGAACAGAAATTCTTGGAGTCTGATTCAAGAGCTCCTGGATACTATTTGGAAAACCAAACTGAAAATCAGATCAATACTGACAATGCAGACAACTACTTTAAGATGTCACTCCAAGGTTTTCTGGATAAATTTTCTGTGAATGAATTTTTAGAGAGACATAAAAAGAGAAAGATTATTAATAAAGCCCATATGTTTTAATTCTCATTTTCATCATAATGGTACCCCATTATTTTTAGGTTAGCAGTTCTCAAGTTATTTGGCAAGAGACATTATTATATAGACATAATTCATTGGGTATTTGTAATCTGCAAATTTGTTTCACAGTGAGTGTATTCTGTTTTAGATGATATTTGTTTTTCTTTAAAATTTAATAGAATTGTGCTGCAAGTTAAATTGTATTGAGATGCCATTTTATCAAGAGCTAGATTAATTCATAGAAATGTCACTTCTAATCCATTTCATTAAAGTATTCACCAAAATAAGAGGCACCAGACACTAAAGTTGACAAATGAATGAACATGGAAAGTTCCAATTACATGGAGTAATGTACTCCTAGGGAAACATCTGACACAGCTCTAAGTTTTATTTGTCCCTTATTGTCTTGGTTTTAATTCCTAAGTAAAAAAATAAGAACATTCAGTCAGGAGGACAATCATTGATGCAGAACATTGGCAACTTCAGGCATATGTCTCCCACGATATTGTTCTCTGTGTACCTCCTGATGCTCAGTGCATGTCTCATTCCATCTTTAGAGCCTGAATGGTAGTGAGCAGCAGACACTCAGCAGCAGTATCTGATTAAGTGCATCAGTCAAGATGGGTCCAGTTTTAGCTTCATTCTACTTCAGAGTGGTGTGACTTCACTGTTTGATATGCTGTGTTTTTGACAGCAGGAATGTCAAAGTTAAACAAACCTTGCTGAGTTGTAAGCTTGCTTTCTCTGTGCTTGTTTTTGCTGGGACCTGGGGGTTGTCAGCATGGGCTTGTACGTGATTAAGTAGTTGTAATAGTTTCCTGTGTGAACACTTCTTCACACTCAGAAAGCATTTGTGTCTTAGCTTGGCCTGTTTTAGAAATGCTTGCAAAAACACCTGGTTTGGTTATCTGTTCAGTTTTAAATTCACACGCTTGCTTCCATTTTTACAACAGTTTTCCCATTATGTGAGTTCTTACTCTCACATTGTCATGATCCAGACTTAGTTTTGTCTGTTTATAAGCAGATCCTGTGTGTAGAAAACTATGTTGTTTATTTCAGGAGGGGAACAGGGAAGAGGATTGCTCGCTGCATTTGATTTGTAAGCAATTAGTAAGTTCTCGCTAGTAGTAATAAGAAGTAGCTAGAGTAGTAAGTAGATCAGCTATGAAAGTTGCTCACTTTCTTATGAGTGAGAGAGAGTATCGCTTGTGCAGTGACTGTGCTTCAACAGTTTATTGACCTCTTGAAAAACTCACCCCTAAACGGTATGATTTTGTTAATACTTAAACTAAAGGCGTGTCTTAGATGGTTTTGGAAGAGTCATAATGTAGCAAGTTACGAACAGTGTGGAATTTATTTGTCTGGCATAATTCACACCTCCTCTCTGGGGTTGTAGTATTTTGACTGTGAACAGTATAAGAGTGGCAAAAATGGCACAACTCTTGCTCAAAGGGAAGGGAGCTGAGAGTAGAAAGTGAAGACACAAATCAGTGCTACTACGTTTTGTGTGACAGTCTTCACTTGGAGAGTTCTCCTCTACAACTCAGTAATTCTCCTCTTCTGGGAGCTTCCAGACATTTTCCCCTTGCTTCTGCAAAGCCCTGTGTACCTCCAAAGATGTTGAAGGCTGGTGATGTGTAGTTAGCACCTGGAGGTCCCCTTATGTTGCACTGTGTGCTGCCCTCTTCCCTGAGCAGCACCAGCAGGAAACAAAACTGGGAAAAAGCTTGTTTTATGGAAATCTTACATAATGCCTTTAAGTGAGGTGAGTCATGTTTGCTCTTTTAAGGAATTCGGAGTGGTAGAAGACAAGCAGAAATTAACTGCTTAACAATCAAGCTCATTTTGAATGGACAAGTTATTCTAAGTGAAGAAGAGCTTACGTGGAGGTTTCTTAAGTGAGATCATCTATAGTTAACGATTAGAAAGCTCTTTCTCACAAAGGAGTGGCAAATAATGTTGTCACCTGATGAAAAATTAAATTGATTTGTTAGAAGGTAGAGCTTTTTTTCATATACACAAACCATGCAGCTTTAAACTGTCCTGAAGAAGTTTGTGCGGTACTGTTTTTTTTCTTATGTGGGTGAATCTTACGGATAACTCAAAATCTTTCCTAATAGCTGAAAGTTAAGGGCCTTTTATGTTGTTGTTAGTCAAGTTGGATTTGTAGGGTAGTTTCAAGGGATGTTTTTATTTTCACTAAAAATAATTTGGAATTTGATCTTAAAACCCAACCATTTTGCTGGAGTTTATCAGCCATTTCTATCTAGAAGCTGATGAAATGTTGTCATCTACACCATTCCTTCTGATTATGCAGTCAAATGTCTGGATATCACATATCCATGTTGGGACATGGTGTGTTACTTGTTGGGCTGAATCAGTTTTTCTAATGAAAGCTTCACATCTGCAAAATTATCTCCCACAACAGCTATAAGCTTCTGAGTGTTGCTGCTTGAATTTCATGTAGTTTGTTACCTGCATCTCTTCCCAGCCTTGTTTTTGTTTAGTCTTAGACTGTCCTGGCTACTCTCTCAGCACTACATTCCTTTTCTGTTCCTAAGGACTCCAGCACTGTTCCTATCTGTGTTATACCTCTTCTTCAGAAATCCATGGAAACCCTCAGGGTAGGAGTACCCCCTTTCTCTCTTCTGTTTCTTGTGAAATTATCTGTGCTCAGCAATTATGATGGAAAAGAGGCTTTCCCCAGGCAGCACTGTTCCTAGTCTCAGGCCATTCCTCACTTCTTGGATAGTCCTGAACTGGTGGGCTCCCAGTCAAGACTTCCATGCCTGGATACAGGGTGCCTGTGATTTCTCAGTAAATCTGAAATCACTTGTAACACTTTACTCATTAGAGGTAAGGTTATTTAACTTCACAGCTGGATGGTTAAAAGAGACAATCAAAATTTGGAGAGACATAAAGGCAGAAGTAGAACTGTACTTTGTAGCTGCCTGTATTTTAGTGTGGTTCAAGAGGTTATCCTCTCTGCTTTGTCTATCTAAAAAAGCTGCCAGGAGATGTCACGCAGTGGGGATCCAGTCCTTAGATGTCACCTCCAGGTGACATACGCTGCACAGGAGGCTGTCCATCACTAAGGAGAGTTCTTTCTGCAGAATCCTCTGGCTATCTGGCATTCATTTTCACCTCTTCTCAGATTTTCATACAATACAGAACCTCATTCTTAACCAGGACTCTAAACATTTCCCTGAGGGTTGTTCACCATTGCAGTCTCTATGACTTTAAATATTTCTACCTCCACTGCTATCAGCTGCCCAGACAATTAGCAATACTTTTTACTAGCTGTAAACAGAAAACCTGACAGCTGGCCTGAGGTTTTATTTGGCCATAAACAAAGCACTTAACCAGCAGTTTGAACGGAGTTTTTTGTTCAGATAGCTGTGGGGAAGGTTTTTCTCAGCACAAAACCCTTAAAAATGTAGATAATGAGAACTGTGCTTCATAGAAATAAGAATGCTGAAAACTGTGCAAATGTGCAAGGGAGGTTAATGAATACCAGCTCATAAATAGCCCCTCATTGGGGAGATGATTGCTGTAACTGAACAGAGATTGAGGGAGACAGCTGGAGTGGTGCTGCAGTGGGGGTTAGTGGGATTAGGGTGCAGGTTATAGCAGTGATAGCTCATTGCTGTCGTGTACAGGACACTTGTGCACGGTGGCTCAGTTCTAAATGTGGTCGGTATTATTTTGTTTATTAATGTGGCATATTTCAATTGCACACATTATGTGTTATCAGGGCTGAGGCATCTTTCAGGCTTACGTCAGAGAGCACTTTTCTGAAGACCTGAATATATAAACCATCTTTTACACCAAGAGGTACACACATCCGGTGGTGCCGCATTTTGTTAGGTAGACAAGATGCCGTGATTGTTCTGTCTGCACTTGGGTCTAAAGGGCAGACAGCTCATTCATGACAGAGGTGTAGCTGGTGTGAAGGGACCCAGCTGCCAGGTCATCTGATCTTCAAGGGCAGAGTGTTTGGGAACTGCTCCTCAGCATTGGGAACTGGACATGGAGGTGATGTTAGATAGCTGTCCACTGCCCCACAGTCATGGAGGTGATGCTGGAAAGGCTGTAAGCACTTGGAGCTGCCTTTCCGACCTGTGGATGTGCCCCATCTGGAATTAGGACATCTTTTTTCATGACTGAGATGACAAGGGACTATTACAATACATGTAACAGAAGCAAGTGCTGCTGATCCTTTGTAGGACTCAGGAAATCCCACCACTGTAGAAACATTTCTCAGGGGCATGGGTTGGAAAAATGCCAGCAGCTGCTGTAAAACTGGCATCTCATGTGGTTTTTAGGCCCTGCATTATTTAAGTTGCTGGTATTTCCCTGGTAACATGGACAGCTGGCATTCAAAGCTAGAGTGGGTGGAGAGGCATTAGCCCCACTGAACACAGTGCAAGGTTGCTAGCAGCCGTACAGAGCAGAAACTTCTTCCTGAAAAGCATTAGATGCACAGATCCCAAAATTACAGTGGAAGCAGTGTCTGTTCTGTTGTTGGGCAGGACGGCAGCAGAGATGCCGTGGCTGCCCTGCTGGTATTTAGATGACACCTGCTGGTCAAATGTCCCCGCTTGTCAAGGATGTTCTCCATGCACAGAGCAAGGCATTCTTGGATGTGCCAAGAATGTATTGGACTTAATGTGCCATCCTGATGGGAAAATGAGCTCCTGTGAAGAAAGCATATCCCTTATCTTAAATTATCAGCTGGTGTCTTTGGAGAGGTTAGATCCAAACGACAGGAGAGAAACTCCTTGAAAAGGGCATCCCCAATTCAATTTTTTTTTTAGCTTGGCTCTGTCTCACAATGTTAATCCCTTGTGTTTGAGTGGAGTGACTTTTTGGTGTGTGTTTAATCTGTCTCAGGAAGTTCAGGACTTCACTGGACAGTGCCCTTGGTAGTCTGGAGTAACTTTGGAGTTGCCTCTGCAGTGGGTCAGGTGGGTGGCAGCCAGAAAAGTCACTTCCAGCTAATATCATCCTGTAAGTGTTACAGCCATACAGTTCAAGCTTGAAAATATTTTCAAGACAGCATTGCTTTTTATTCTTTCAGATACCCACAGCTTTTTCAAACAGCAGCAGCATCGGAGGGAGAGATGGGAACAAAACCACACAGCTGCCAGGAGGGTTTCCCGGCGCTCTGTCAGCAAGGAGCGATGGGTGGAGACACTTGTGGTGGCAGACAGCAAAATGGTTGAATATCATGGGAGTGACCATGTGGAGTCATATATCCTCACAATAATGAATATGGTATGTACAGTGTTTTGGAGTTTGTGGGTAGGCGAATGAAGCAAACCTGAATTTGATTATGCTGCTGATCTTCTAACAGGTCTGCAGTGTTGCTCATGGAGAAAAATGTAGTATCATTAATATATATGAATTGAAACTCTGTATTTTTCAGTATTTTTTTTACATTGTATTTTGTATAGGCACAATTTTTCTCTGGATTTATGCAAGATCAGTCTCATAGCTGTAAACTCTAGCACTAGCTTTCTTTTCACTGAAATTCTCTGTCTCCCTTGGAACTTGTTGCTCAGTGGTGATTTCAGATTTTTGACTATGGCAGAGAGAAATTCTTTCACATATTTGTGGATGAGAAAGGCACACAGGAGCTTGCTGGAAATTGTAGTAACTTTGCAAAAGCTAAAATACCATTTTAGCTTTTTTTAACCAGCTTGTTACTGTTTTGGTCACAAATCCAAACAGCAATATATGAACTATTATGAAGCAAGTTAACTGTCCCAGTTGAAGCCAATACAACTGTTTTTCCAGATAAGTATCCTTCTTGGAGTACAAAGTTCACATTGGAAGAAAGAAAAGTTGAACTTAGATGCTTTCCTTTGTGGCAAGTTTCAAAATAGAAGTGATCCTGGGAAAAGCCATAGCATTTGCCCATAGATATGCCTTCTGTTATTAATGCCTGTTATCGATATTATGTGTATCATGGTAGATATTGAGCTTGAGAGTACATTGAGGATGCGTTCTGTCTGGTTATCATGGAAATGTGCAATATTTGTGGAGGTAATCAGATTGTAATTCTAACCATGGTGACTGATCTGTCCTGTGAGTTTATACAGTATGTTCCCAGCTGTGCCCCAGGCAGCGCCCCAGCTTGCTGCTGAGGCAATGAGCCTGAATAAATAGGTGCAAAGGTTGTTCGAGCACGTGAGGTTTTGTCCACACAGGGAAAAGTTCTTGGAATAAAACCCAGTCATTATCAGGTTCAGGAACAAACAAGACTCGACAGTCTGACCTTAGATATTAGGGTTATTTAAAATGTTTCAATTTCCAGTAGAGTACCTTGCAAAAGATCCATATCCAAATCAGACCTCTGTAAACACAATTTCTACTTCATTTTGGTATTTCTCCTTTAGTGGTCTTCTCCATAACAGTTGTAACCCAAAGGCAATCCATTTTGTTCATCCATATTTCCTGTGATAGATGGCATAGGTCGCACATAGATATGTATAGATACATTGTGATTATCTTCTGCTCTGATTCCTTTTCCTCCTGCCTAATTCAATATTTTGATGATGTTTATAACAATTGGGTCACATTTTTGCAGAGTTCAGTTCTTGTTCCTTTTTATGTGGAGTCTTTTTTGAATGGAGTTATCTTTGCTTTTGTACTTAATCAGCCTCTCCTGTACTCTGAAAACACAAGAGTAGCCATTATTCAACTAATTTCTCTTTGCCTAGTGCTGACTAAATTTGCTTTTTTTGTGAGAGGATCCTGTTTATTTAAATCAGGACAATTTGATATGCTGTTTTATTTGCCCCCTGAATGTACCTTTCCGTCAGTGTTGTATGACTGTAGATGTTGTGTTCTTTTCTGCTAGTATTTTTTATGAACTCAGAGATTTTTGAATCTTTTTAATCTTGTTTGGGCTTTTGCTCTTTAGCTTAGTAGCTTTAGCCAAAGGCTGTGTCATCATTCATTAGGCAGAGTTAGCCTTTGCAGTAGTTGTCATATTTTTTTTATTTCAGTAAACTTTCAATGATTTGAGAATTTAAAAAGCAAAACAATCCCCAGATCAACAGTATGCTAGAAGAAAGTGTATTTTCTCTCTAAAGTTGTGTTCTGCTGTAGAGGAATCAGTTAATCTCATGTCTCCTGGCTCTGGCACAGGTCACAGGGTTGTTCCACGATCCAAGCATTGGCAATGCAATTCACATTGTGCTGGTGCGGCTCATCCTCTTTGAGGAGGTGGAGGTAAGGTTTTTATTTACCTCAAAATATCACTTACAAACCTTCTGGGTTCAATGCATTGGGCTGGAATTATATTTGCTTAAAATAATGTTTTAAATTTACTCCGTTAAAACCTACAACATCTGGTTTTAGGAGAAATGCTGCCCTGGATAGCAAAGTATTTTAGCTGATGACTTCAGATATTTCTGCATAAAATTGCATAGGAAACTGTAATTAAAACAGGCAGGTTAAGAATGGGGAAATGGAATCTCCCAAGTGTCAGAAGAAGATGGGATGCCAAAGAAGACTAGATAAGAAACAGAAACTATACATCAACATTCAGGATTTAATTACCTAACTTTGCCTAAAATGTATTATGAACTATAGTGCTATAGTATTTGCAGATATCTGAAGAGGTAAATCTCTTATTGTGCAGTTCAAACACATATTTTTCTTTTTTAAATCTCTTTTGAAACAAAGAAAAATGAGGACAAAGTAGATGTTAATTCCTGTAACTAGCTGTATATTGATAGTTTCCAATGTGTCTGTCTCACAAGTATGTTACTGTATGCTTTAATACATGCTGATTGTCATGATTTTGTGGTTATTTTTTAAATGCAATGCATGATAGAGTTAGCTCTGACCAGAGGTACACCTTAAAGGGATTTTCTCAGTGGCTTAGAATTTATAACCACAAGCCAGATGGTACCAGTGCTGTTACAGGCAGTAAACCAAACCTCATGGCTATGTCTTCAGAAATATTTGTTGGGATAGAGTCTGTCCTTACTGCTCTCAGCGTAAGTCAGACAAAAACTTGAGGTTCCACCTAAACAGGACAATCAGGACCTGAGATCCATGATGACCTCCAATTAACTGCATTTGCTAAACTTCTGTGGCTGTTTGGATAAAAAATGTGGATTCCTGTTGAAGGAATGGCAATGGTGGAAGTAACAGTGTTAAATACGTCTCAAAATTTGGTTTTAGATTCCCCAGAAATTACTGTCTGGTAACACTTAATCCCGTACTTTGATGCTTGTTAAAAACAAAGCAAACTGAGGCAAGACAAAGTGAATGTCCAAGACCACAAATTGGAAAATTCAATTTTGGATTAATTAATTTTCCATACTTTTTATTTAAGGATTTCAGTAATTTGCCTGTAAAATGTATAATAATAAGTTGAAGAAGAAACATTTATGACTGCTTTGTTTCTCTTTGGAATTGAAAAATATGGTGAAATGAATAGTCTGTTAGAAGCTATAATTGTTGTCTGAATATGATAGTGTTCACATAACATTGAGTGACAAATTTGATCACAAAGTCCCACAATAAGTAATCTTCACCTTGTCTTCAGAGAAAATTTGATTTCAAGAGAATATAAAATGTTTGAAAGTTTCAGTTCAATGTTGGATCTTATGAAGCTCATTTGTCAAAATATATGTAGAGTTCTGCATTCTGTAATTTTTCCTTTAGCTGGGCCAATTACAGGAATGTCAGCATTTTAACTTAATATTCAATGTTAGATAAATAGATGTCATTGCTCCTAATGATGGCTCTAACTTCAGGCAAAAGCATAATCAATTACATGTAGATTACCCATCATCACAGCTGACTTCACTGAAGTGTTACTGCAGTGCAGTGTGGTCTTTACAGTAATATATTCCTTCATTTCCCATTAGCAAGGCTTGAAGATAGTGCACCATGCTGATAAGACATTAGCCAGCTTCTGCAAGTGGCAGAAGAGTGTCAATCCCAAGAGTGATGTCAACCCCACACACCATGATGTGGCTGTCCTTCTTACCAGGTATGACAGCAGTGACTGGCTGCTGTTCAGTTGCATTTCTTTGGTGAGGATATTTCCTTTATAGACTCAGGCCATCACTTAGTTCATCCTGCACAGAGCTCATAAACGTGGCTGAAATATTGATGACGCTACATGTGCATACGGGTTAGAGATGCCTCTTAGTCACAAAATAGAGATTTGTGGGTCCCAAGAGGTGAACAACTTCCACAGCTCAGGTCATTTTCCCCCCTTGATCCTGTCTCATTTTGTGCTCAGTGACTGCTCTATTCTCCTTTGAGCCCATACACCAAAACAAGGTAGCCTGCAGATGAACAACTCCTGAAGAAATGTGCAGGTGCAGCTCTGAAAGGACAAGTATTATGCAGAGTGCCATTCATTTTTAAGCTTTAAAGCATATGATTTTTAAATATCTCCATATTTAAGTAGACACAAAATAATTTTTAATGTCTGAGCACAGGAGGAACAGAAAACTTGAAAGTGAGGTTGTCTGAGGTTATGCAGGGAGTTTATGTCATAGCATGAAATGGGACTTCTCCAGATCTGTAAAAATTGATACAGAAAAGATTGAGTCTGTGGTCTAAAAAAACCAGGCCTTGGCTAAAGTCTGTCAGGCAAAAAACCCAACCTAAAACACCCCTCAAGTGGCTCAGTAAAAAAGAGTCACAGAATCTTAGGTTGGAAGGGAACTTCAAGATCATCAAGTGCAGCCTTTGACCATTCATTCCCCAGCTTCTCAACCTTTTCTCAGTCAGAAATCTTAAAATAAGAATGTGAGATAAAGTCTCACAATGATGTGAGATTTCACTGTCCAAATATAAAGCACTCAGACAGTTCACTTGAATGAAGCTGAGCTGTGGTGACTTTAGTAAACCGTGCTCTAAAATGCTGCCAGACATGGAGGTTCTAAAACTTTGGCTTATGGGAGTTGGTAATGAGTGCATGTATCTAGGCACTACAGCCACATAAATACTGGCTACAAATTATAACAGTATAGTATAGTAGTAGAACAAGTGCATGTTGTTCCATACATGTTTGTGAAAAGACTTACCACTATGATTTACTCAAGATGAAAATTAGCACATTATAAGATGGAAGCTTGCTACCCACTCTTAGTGACACTCCAGTGACAGAGTTGGTTTTAAGCTCTTTAAATGGCACATCTCTTCTGTGGTTCTAGAAAGGACATTTGTGCTGGCATGAACCGTCCCTGTGAAACCTTAGGCTTGTCTCACCTGTCAGGCATGTGTCAGCCTCACAGGAGCTGCAACATCAATGAGGACTCTGGCCTCCCCTTGGCTTTCACTATTGCTCATGAACTTGGACACAGGTACAGTTGACTGGGAACGGGGAGCCTGTCTGAGTCGAATTTGTTATTTGCATGTTAATACTCAAATTGTGAGGCAGAAACAAAACAAAAAGTGAGTTAATGTCTCTATTATTAAAATCAAAGTTTATTTAAAAGCAAAAAAAAACCTCTTAAGCCTTTGATGTGTGTTTCACATATACAGCTATTCATCAGAATGAAGTAGCATCACTCAACCCTGCTAATTTTTCCAAACACGTGCTAGATTTCTATGCAATTACATTAGATAATCTCCAGATTATCTAAAAAACCATTTACAGAGAGATAAAAGAACATTATCCAATAAGCACTTACAGAAAACAAACCTGTCTCACTACATCAAGGTGTTTCAGTAGTGCAAATTAGCTAGAAAACATTTTTAACTCCTATAGAAAAACATATATAAGCTTATCATATATTTAATATTTGTTATATCCGTTTTTTTTTAATGATCCAGTAAAGTCTTTTTAGGGCATTTCTTAGTAAGTGGTATTTTCTGTATAATAATGCTATTGTGGATACACTTAGACTAAGATAAATAAAGTTCCTAGATATTTTGTTTTAGATATGGTTATTTTTTTTAATGATAGGGTATTTCTGTTTGAACCAAATTTCTCAGAATTTTAGATTTTTGGAGGTGTTTTGCTTGGTTAGATGATTTATTAACTCACTTGAAAAAACCCTGATTTTTGAAACTGTTTTGACACAGCTGTTTTCCTCAGGGCAGAGCATTATCTCATGGATACTCTGGTTTGACTGTAATTCCTGCACTTTTCAACTGGACTCTGTTGCTTGGCTAAGTCACATGTTCATTGCTTTATCTACAATGACATTAATTTCACTGTGCGCCAGCCACCAATCAGGATGGAGTCTCTATTTCCTCATAGGATGATGATGATGATGATGATGATGATGATGATGATGATGATGGTGATGATGATGATGATGGTGATGATCCTGTCGACCATTAATTGGCCACTATTTATTCAACCTCTGCACTGCCAGAAGGGAAATTGTACAAATAAGTAATGCTGAAATCACTCCAATTGGGTCTGGGTGCTGTGGGTTTAAGTCACTTGGTCCCCATAGCGTGTTGCTGGCAGGGAGCTGTTTTCATTCACACTAATGATCTGAGGAGATTCCTTCCCCACAGACTGATCCATCTGTGACCTTCTCCTTGTCTATCCTGGCTGGCTGGTGACTCTGTGTCCTTTGGAAGCTGTGGGGCTCAGTACTGCTGTGCTTGCCCTTGCAGGAGTGGTGCAGGGCCTTTCCTTAAGGACTGTCTCCATAAGGAATGTTGAATACTGCAGGGTTTGTTGTCACCCTCTTGACCTCAAGCCAGGCTAGTGTGCACACGTTGAGAAGTTCAGGTATGGACAAGTTTGTAAGAACAGATGAACAAAAAATACGAAGACAGACATGCTCCCGTACCTTAGATGAATGCCAAAAGTCAGCTCTTCCCCACACTGTCTGTCTAGATGTCTGCAGCCTTAGCATTCAACAGACCCTGTTTGTGGAAAAGAGCCTGTCAGAAAGGGGACATCCGTGCATTTGTGCTTCTGACTCATTACTGGAATTGGTTCTGACTGAAATTAGCTCCACTTTCGGAACTTTTGAGTCATGATATGATTACATTTTTGAGAAACGTAGTCTTAAGTATTTTGAACACACTTTATCTGATTCGTGACTTAATCATGATCTGAGTAAGCTCTCACTGCTTTCAGGACTTACTCCAGATGTTAACAATGTAGGTGTCAACATCTTCATATATCAACATCTATGTATGTTATTATTTATATTATGCGATCATGCTCACTCTGAGGTGATGAAGGGGCATGTGTGTTTACTCAGTTGAATACCTTCCAAACTTCTGTGTTTATGACTTCTGCAAGCTCTTGAATAAAAGAATTTCTCAGCAAGTCAGAGATGCTGGCAGGAACCTGCCGTGGACATCTGCTTGCATAGATTGAGAAAATTAAATAGGATGAAGGAATAGAGGTTGGAGGAAAATTCACTGAACATTCAATAATTTTGTAGGCAATGTCTCTGGTGCAGTCTGTCAAAAGTTTTAGAAATGAAAAAAGCAGTAGAGACATTATTATGAGAGAGTCTAAGACAGAATATAACAAAGCCTCATCTTAGTTGAAGTGGTGCAAGTTTGGGTTCAAGAGTTAGGGAGCAGTCTGAGCTCTAACAGCTGTAACCTAACTTTTAGGTTTAAACTTTGATTTCTGCCCCAGCTGGGTATGAGTATTTGGACTCCATTAAAAGTACAGAAGTATAGTCTGTGACAGTGTGTTCTTTATTTTGTGCAGAGCAATATTGTTGTGCATAACAGACATGTTTGAAAGCCTGTGGAGGTGTAGATTTTTCATAGATTTTGGGTCGTATGTTCTGTGTTTACGCTTTCTTTTAGCAAACAGATAACTACAGCTCTGCAGGGGAGGAAACAACGTGTCTTTTTAAGCACAGAGTGGAACCTCTAGGTAGGTGTTGTGGTACAGCCATTCAGCTGGAATTACTAGATGTTGTTTTTTACCTCCAGTTTTGGAATCCAGCACGATGGAAAGGAGAACGACTGTGAGCCTGCTGGAAAGCGCCCGTATATCATGTCCCGACAGCTGCAGTATGATCCCACTCCCCTCACCTGGTCCCAGTGCAGCAAGGAGTACATCACACGGTTCCTAGAGTGAGTGGTCAGGTTGCAGCATTTGCCTAAATTGAGTACAACTGTCCTGGAGTTCAAAGTATATATTGTATTATTGCATTGATTATTGTAGGAGGTCTTAGTGGTTTTGAGTTATTTTTTATGGACAACATACCACTGTCCTGTTGCTTACTTATCTGGGAAAAGCTCAGTGTAGTCTGGAAGTGAACTCAAGTCCTCTCATATTGGCTCGGGTTTGGTGCAATCTGCAGCTTTTTGCAGTTACCAGGAGAAAGAAGCCTTTCCATCGAGGGCCCTGACAGAGCTTCATAGGCTTTGCCTTTGGCCACAGTGCCATGTGTTTGGCTTCACTGACTTGTTCAAATCTGTTCCATTCTTATTAAGACCAGCAGTGTGGTACAACTTTAACCACAGGCTGTGGGGTTCTCTGAAGCCACTCTGCAAACCATACTGAGCTCATGGTGTTTCCTCTTTGACAAGCTGTATTTTGCCATTTTAAAACCATCTCTTGCTGGACAGGATAACTACTTTGTTTGCAACATTTCAGCCTAACTTGGCTGGAGTCTGGAAGTATTATTTACATGGGCCAATCAAAATTACCCCTAAGAAATAGATACTAAAAGTCTGTATAGAAACATCAAAAAACTGTGGTGATAGGGAGTTTTTTTAATATGGAATTTTTGTCTTTTAGTCGTGGGTGGGGATTCTGTCTGGATGACATCCCCCAAAAAGAAGTTCTAAAGTCCCCAATCATTGCTCCTGGAGTGATTTATGATGTGCACCATCAATGCCAGCTTCAGTATGGTTCCAATGCTACATTCTGTGAAGATGTGGATGTAAGTGCTCGATGTTTTTCTTCATTTTCCTAGTAAGAATTCAAAATTCTTAAGCAGCATGGAAGTGTATTCAGTGCACCTCATTTACGAATGCAGTGTGTTTAGAGTCTCGTAGGCTAGATGTGCAGTGCAGGCATTGCCTAACACACTTAATTCTGCCTATTCTGGAAGTGAGCTGTTATGCTCTTTGCATTGTATTTCACAAAATCTTTTCTGTATCTCAACGATATCTATGGTTACATGCCTGTCCTTCTGCAGTGGAGTCGTTTTGGTTTTAAACTTGTAATAGTAATTCTAAGGTAAATTGTTAATGCAACTTAAGTCCGATTTTAAAATATTCTTCAACCTTGTGGCTTTTAATTGATCAAATCATTCTGGGAACAAATCTTCAGTTCCAGGAAGAGTTTTCTGAAGAAATTAGGGTTCTCTTCCCATACATCCTGATTTTTCATACTCTTTATGATCTAACAAACAAAAGAATATTTCAGTCCCTGTGCAAAATAATTATTTTGAAAAACCAATATTTTTGCATGGAACATTAGATATTTATGCAGAAGTGTATAATTCATAGAGTGCCCTGAGGTCTGTCTCACAGCATAGCAAAGCAGTATTGTGAGCAGATGCAAGGGAGAAGTGCAGTCACAGCAACCCTCACAAGATTGTGGAGCCCTGCAGAGTAACAGGTTGTATTAGCTAAAATGCAGTGGTATGGTATTTTACTAGAATAGTGGTACGTAGAATGTTCAGAGGTCTTTGGGTCCTTACAGCATTGTCCAGATTATCGTGGGTGCTGGGTCTGCAAAGAGACAAAAGCAGTTGCTGGTTGTAGTGAAGTTTTTTTTTGAGTGAGTACATCAGTCTGGAAGGCAAGGAGTTCAGAGTATTAAAGTCCATGCTAAAAGCTTTCTGGCCAAAGTTGTTTTGAGCAAAAACAGCAGCAGCAACAGCAGCAGCCCCCACACCTTTTTTCTTCTTCCTTCTTCTTTCTCACCCCAGTACGAGGGATTTTATTCATAAATCATCCATTTAACTAAAAGCATGATTCTAAAACATTTTTCTTACACCAATCTGAGCTTAATTCTAATGTGCGAAAGTGGTGTAAGTTCTTCCCCAAAATCTACGTACATGATTTTATCTATTTATGCAAAAGGTGCTGTTTTCTTACCCAAAAACTATGTATATAATTTTACCTGTTTACATGAGTAGTTCTATCTATTCTATCTAGAAATGCAAGCAATGTTCTGCCATGTTTTTGTTATGCCTGGACCTAAGTTAAACCAGGCTTTAAGGCCTTTTACTAGTTGACACAGTCTCTTAAGGCGCTTGAAATATATTTCTACTTACTTAAAATTAAAACTTACACTTCTGTTTCATGTCTGTGTGGCTTAATATATTTCAGCTTCTCTAGAGGTTCTAATTCAAACCCTGCATTTTATTTTTCTCTGAGGGACTCAGAGAGGCTTTTATTTCTTGTATTCAAACACAGCATATTTATACATAGAACAGCTCAGCAACAATGTTTCCGAGTGCTAGCCTAGCTAAATTATCACTAATTTTCCTGTGTTTTGAGCAGCAATGTTCAGTAAATGCTGGAGACAGCACCCAGCCTACTGGCCCTGTCAAACACAGATGTGTTTTGGTTGTTGGCAGTGCTGGTATGAACACAGCTCTGGACTGGGCACTGCTGATGTTGACTGTTTATTCCATTCAGTTAATTGTGTGTATCTCCATCTACCCTTCTCCTAGAGAAATTATTTCTGATTAATCTTTTCAACCTTAATAGATAACATGATTACCAGTGTTGAACTACAGCCGCTGAATCTGAAGAAGGTACTGAAAGATTGCTTTCATTACCTGCTGTTACAGTTTCCTTAGTTACTGTAATTTGTCTGTTGGCACAGATAGAAAATTAGGATGTAATTTTGCAATACTGGCTCAGTCTGTCTCTCCTTGAGTTTGAACCTAATAGGCCTTTACATTCGCATCTCCTGATTAACCAATTTTACAGGTGGACATATGTCAGAAAATTAATTGGTATCCTCTCATTTTGCATTTTACTGAAAGGCCTGTATTTGCTGGTAGTTGCACTGGCAGGAGATGGAATTGAGAACAGTAGGGTCAACTTGGAATGTTGAATCATCAGTCTTTTTGTCATTTTGTCTAAGAGGTCTGACTCTTTTTTGCCTTTCCTCTATTTACTTAGCCTTGCTCACTGACAAGCTGCTTTTGTTTTGTACATTTTAATGTCTGACTGAATTTGATCCACAGATCCTTTTTGAGAGAACAGTATGCATTTAGCTGAAGATGCCCTGGAGTTCACCTAGCAAAAATTAGTATTTATAATTCAGATAGTGGTTTTCATGAAGCACTTAGGCAGCAAACTCTCCTGTGAAGTATATAAATATTGTCCCTCTAATAAGGCAAAGAGAAGCAAAATATGTATTAGATGGAGGAATTTTCCCCATCATAGCTAGACCCATAGCTTTCTGTAGAACAGCCTGTACGATATCAGAATACTCATCTTAATGCCTTTTTCTCCAAAAATGTCATTGGCTTCCATGAAACAGAGGTTCTTACTGGATTCATCTTTCTTCAAGGTGCAGACCCTATTCTCATAGATTGGGTGGAAAGTGTATATCATACTGCTGATGAAAAGAAAACCTGCTTGCTTTGCAGTGAGTCCATAGCAGAGTCATGAATTTCTGTGTGTTACCTCTAAAGGCATGCAGTACATAGTGCATTCTATCTTATTGTTGTTTTTCATATTGTAGTGCATCTCCTCTGCTATCGTTTCAGTATTCTTAGAGACGAAAAACAGTTATGGGATATGGAGATAAATATGGAAAAATCCTTACAAAGCTAAAGAATTCCCTTTGTGAATTCTTGACTTGGAAATCTATGGGTGCACCTAATAATAAAAGTAACTGCCAATGAAAAGCTGTATTTCTCTATGGCAGTTTCTCTGATATTGTGTGAGGATGGTGCAAGAGTACACTTTATACACTAAAACCACAAAATACACTTTATACACTAAAACCACAAAATATATTCTGTGTACAAGAGTTAAAATAAAGGGTGACTTTGATAACGAGAGAGAATTCATCAGCCAGAGCACTTGGGTAGCTCTGCCTTAAGAACCTGACAATGATGGCTTCACAAGGCCTTCATAAGGAATGCTACCCATGAGCTATAAGTAGAGAATTGCAAAACAAAGTTTGTCCTGTGTACATTGCCCAAAAACAGCGAACCAAGATGCCCAAGTGGTCCAGGCGTTGTATTCCAGCTGGAGGGCTGGAGTGCTTTGAGATGTTCCATGCCATCAGCTTTTTTCTGGTGCTCTTGTTGGCAAGTCAAGGTTAACAGACAACGGAGGAAGTAAATGAAAGTGAACTATCTCAAAGCTTGTGCCCAAGCTTAGCCATTTTAAACAGAAGGAGATCAGAAATGGGCAGCCAAACTCTACATTTCCCATTTGGATGAACATTGCTGCTAGCTCATTAGGGCTGCATTTTTGGAAGTGTGCAGTTTATATGTTAACTTCCAAATCTGGTTATGTGTCCCATCCCAGTGGGAGCTGCTAGTGGGATCCTTCTTATTAACTCTTTTCTCTGATGGCATTTGGAGCCATCCCTTCTTCACGGGTTGATGCTGCCAGCTCTGTTCTCTTTTCCAGAACTGGACTATGACATCCAAACAGCCTGAGTCAGGACCTGGGCTTTTGCTTCTGTTGTTCCTGCTGGCAGCGTGCATTCCCTCTGAGAGCCCTGCTTCCTCTGCTTTGGAAGTGATGTTTCGTGCAAAGCCCTGATCAGTCAGGAGTTCCAAGCATGCAGGGCTCCTGCATGCCAAACAAAGAAAAGCTGGTGTCCATGTGAACTGAAGAGGGAGAAATGGCCCTCCAGCTCTGTGCTCCCTTTCTGGAGAACAGTCCTGGCTGAGCAAAGTGGGTTTGGTAAAAGGTGGCTGGAATGTTTCTTGCCCTGCTTTCTTTGTTGCCTCTCAGGAGTTTCTGTCTGTTCTGTGGAGCCGCTGCACATGGAGCAGCATCTGGAATGCTGTGTTTTATTGGCAACCTACTGCATTCATACTGGCACCAGTTTGTGAGTTACTTAAAATGCAAACATTCACTAACCAGAGCCTTTACCCTTCCCAGCCCACTATGCTTTTTTCTCTGCCAACTAGCTGACTGCTTTTTTTTTCAGATCGTTTCCTTGCCATTTGCCAAGCTGATGTTTTAAGAAGCCTGATCACTTTTTCCTCATCTGGTTTTGGGACCTCCATTAATATTGTTGGAGATGTGATGTTGTTTGTATTTGCCTGCCTGGCTTCTGTAACCTTTGATTTCACTGTGTGTTTCCAGGCAGACAGCAATGCAGAATTGAAGATGGTATTGGTTAGTACTCGTCAAATGAAAATTGTTCAATTTTCTGTTCACCTTATCTGCAAACAGCAGTGACCAGAGTTTGTTAAGCCATTGTGTTTTCCTAGGAGCTGAACAGCCAATTAGGAGAATATTTGAAGTCACATAGTTCAGGGAATTCACTTGATAGTATTTACCATATTTTAAATTTTTCAAATAGTCCCTTTTTGCACAGTAATGATGAGTAGCTAAATTTGGACCCTTGGTAGTTCCTATCTTGTGGAAAACTCACACCCCTCTGGAAATACAACCCTTACAAGACCTTTTAAGTGGCTGTAAAAAACTCTGGAGGCTTTTGAAAATGTTGGCCATAGGAGTTCTACCCTGCGTCAGACTGCTGCAATTTTCTTCCTTTTTCAGAACCTTTGCCAGACCCTCTGGTGCTCAGTGAAAGGCTCCTGCCGCTCCAAACTGGATGCTGCTGCAGATGGCACTCGCTGTGGAGAAAACAAGGTGACTGTGAGTCACGCTGTTGGCAAGCTGTGCTGCCTGCCAAAGTGCAGAGATGAGCCATGAGTAGCTCTGTTATTGTTGAGTGTGAAGGAAGGGTCATCCTGTGACATCTCCCTTTACATTTCCTCTTAAGTGTTCAAACCTCATGAGCTGAAATAACAAATAATTCACAGAAACTCAAAAAATTCATAATTTTCCTGTGATAATGATCTGAAGCTCTTTGTGCTTTCTCTTCTTTCCTCAGTGGTGCTTCTCTGGTGAGTGCATTACAGTGGGGAAGACTCCTGAAGCAATCCATGGCGAGTGGGGCGTTTGGTCGTCCTGGTCCCATTGCACAAGGACATGTGGGGCAGGAGTTCAAAGTGCAGAGAGGCTGTGTGATAATCCAGAGTAAGCTGAGTGCACTATCTTTCCCTACTTTTTGTTGAAGGTTTTTGAGGTTCTTATGACATTGGAAACTTGAAACTCTCTTGTATGAGACTGTTATCAGCACGTGCCACATCAATACAGTGTCACAGATACTGACACCTCTCTTCCCAGTTAGGCATACCTGTGTGAAATTCAGCTGGCTCATCTTTTACAGTCATCTTGTTCTTTATTTCTTACCCTCCATGGAGCTTATTTCAATGCAAAATGAATTTAGAAAAACATACTTAACATTTAGGCTTTGCAGAAATAGTGTAAATATTGCTTTATTAATACTGCGATGAGTAAATAAATGTCATCAAACACCAGGTGAGAACAGTTTCTAGCAATCTGATCCTAAGGACTCACCTTTCATGTTTTCTTCTAGTCATCAGCTTTGTTTGAGCTTCAGACACATGAGTTGTCAGGTATGGAACATGAAAGGCAGAATTTCCCACTACATATCTGAGTTCATGAAGACTCCATATCTCATTTTCACAAGTCAGTAATGCCAGGAATCATTTGTCTTTTCTGAGAGAACTGTCAAGTGCACTGCAAAGTGTGGGATTCAAAGCAGTCCATTTGATAGGTTAATTTGTTGTGAGCTCAGCCAGGTATTGCCAAGCACTTTTTTGGGATACAGGAGTTGTCTAAATCTCTGTGCTTCATACTAACATGTTTGAGTTCTCAAACATGTCATGTGAACAGTATCTCTACTCTGTCAAAGATTCAGACTCACTTTGTTGTGCTGATGGGGCCTGAAATAGGTTGTTGGTTTAAGACTTTCATTTTTTTACCCATGGTCTCATGTCCCAGTGTCAATGTTCCTTTTCTAGACCCCAGTTTGGAGGAGATTACTGCACTGGAGAGAGGAAGCGCTATCGCATGTGTAACATCAGCCCCTGTCACAAGGACTTGCCAACCTTCCGTCAGATGCAGTGCAGTGAGTTTGATACAGTTCCCTACCAGAATGAATTCTACCACTGGGTTCCTGTTTATAACACAGGTATGAACTACACAATTTTTTAATGTCTTGTATAAAAAGTCAAAGTTACGCGCATATGAGAAATGTCTACGAGGGTGAGAAGTCACTGAATTATAAATTTTCTAATGAATTAGAGAGAAAAATCTGGTGTGCTCCTGTATGCTGGTGTGCCTTTTGTGTGAACAAAAAGGCAGTGGTTCTTCTCTACACTTAGGTGTTTTTTCAGAGCTCTGGTGATAATGGCTGTGATTGTAACTAGTTCAGTTCCTGAAAAGATATTGCACTAAGAAAAGCTGTTGAAGTCATGTCTGTGCTATTTGTTTAGAATAGATCTAATCCATCTTTTCCAGTGTCAACCACAGAACAAGAAGTAGAGTAGTGTGCTGTAGAGCTGCATCTTTGGGCCTGCAGGCATCGCTGCACCCAGTAACCAGGGCTCTTCTACTGCACATATGATTTTACTACTTCCAAACTCAGATCTGAATGGTAGCTGTGCTTGACATTACAGTGAAGAAGTAGTATCTGAACCGGTTCAGTATCATGCTGCCCTGTGTTGTAGAGGTAGAGTCAATGACTCTGCTTTATAACTTGCTTTGGAACAGCTAGTTATTAAATACAAGGGCAATCATTGTTAGTATGTGGTTTGATTCTTGGGTTGTGCACAAATGTAAGATGTAGATTATCCAATAGAATCACAATATTTTTAGTGTCGAAAGTAATATCTGGAGACCATCCAGTCCAACCCCCCTGGCCAAGGCAGGGTCACCTGGAGCAGGTGACACAGGAACACATCCAGGTGGGTTTGAATGTCTCCAGAGAGGGAAAGTCCACCAACTCCTTGGGCAGCTGTTCCAGTGCTCTCCCATCCTCTATGTAAAAAATTTCTTCCATGTGTTGAGGTAGCATTTCCTGTGTTGTAGTCTATGGCCATTGCTCCTTGTCCTGTCACTGGGCACCACTGAAAGGAGTCTGGCACCATCCTCTTTATATTGGCTTTGAGATATTTATGTGCATTGGTGAGACCCATTCTCAGTCTGCTCTTCTCCAGACTGAACAGGCCCAACCCCCAGAGTCTGTCGTCACAACAGATATGCTCCAGTCCTTTAATCATCTTTGTGGCCTCTGCTGGACCCTCTCCAGTAGCTCCTTGCTTTTCTTGTACTGAGGAACCCAGAACTGCCAAACTCTTTCCAATGGATCCCAGGAGCCCACGGGCCCTCCTGGCTGCCAGGGAACACTGGCTCATGGGCAACCTGTCACCCACCAAAACTCCCAGGTCCTTCTCAGCAGAGCTGCTCTCCAGCAGGTCAGACCCCAGTGTGTGCTTGGGGTTATTCCTCCCCAGCAGGACCCTACAATTGCCCTTTTTGAACCCCACTGAGTTTCTCCCTGCCCAGCTCTCCCCGTTATCAAGGTTCTGCTGAATGGCAGCACAGCCTCCAGGTGGATCAGCCACTCCCCACAGTTCCACAGCAGCAGCAGACTTGGTAGCAATGTGTTTTTTAATGAAAAAATAAGACAGAGAGGATAGGGAAGATCAGGATGAAACTTCCAGTTTCATTTGCCTGTAGTATTTTTCAGCATGTTAATTGCTTTTTCAGTTATTGGCAGTTCCGAATTGGTTTTCTAAATTTCAGCTTCTGTTTTCATTTCATGTAACAAATACACCATTGAAGATGAACCTAGAGCAGGCAGACTTCCAGTAAAATTTCTGATGAAAGAAAATATGGTTGATAGAGATTTTTTGGAAGAAATCCCAGTAAATCAATGACAAATGCTAACAGCATAATGTTTAGGCTAAAACAAGCTCAAAAAACATTTTCTGCAGTCGCCTGTCATTGAAATTAAGATTACAGACTTCTGTTACTCAGGGTGTGCTAGTGCAGGCTACAGCGTTCATTCTGTTTGTGTCCTTTCTGTGACACTGCAACAGAACAGCTAGTTCTGCATGTGCATTTCTTACAGAATGTCTGCTTCTGAAGGACACTGAGAATCATGAGTCAAATGCTTACTGCACACTGGAAGGCAGGGCTGTGCTCTGTCTGTGCTGTATTTCAAAATAGAACAGGTCAGAACTGTACAGACAAACCAGCTCTATTTAAAACGCTATGCTACTGAGCCTGGTACATTTCATCTGGAAAATCATTTCCAAAATCCTTCAAATATCAAGGAGATATTTTTTTCTGTGGCTTGAAAACTTCTTGACTGTTTTCACCCATTTTCTCAGCAGCCAGAATTTCAGCATAGATTTCCATGTCTTTCCCATTACCTTGGAGGCCCTTAATGTTTTCACATTCCACCAGCAACATTTTAAGCTTTTCCAAGCCCTGAATGTACATACATTTTTTATGTGGAGTGTCTAGCTGAGGAAATAGATTCTTGAGCCAGACATTCTGTGAAATTTTAGACATTTTCTGTTCCTTCATCCCACTGGAAAAAAAAAGCCAGTAGATTTTCTGGATGGTCACAATTCTCTCTCCTGGCTTTAATTTCATAGCTTGCATAAGGCAATTATAGCAAATGTCATGTACCTGAAGAGTTTTTTCTTGTGTGTAAATTGTAACTTATTGTGTAAATTCCAACTTCACAAGATAACAAAGACATTTTTGAATAGCTTGTGATTTAATAAAACAACCAGCTTTTACAAGCAGTCTCACAGAAAAGCAGTAAGCCACATCTTGCTGTTTCCTAGCCTGTTGTTTCAGTTGAGAATTTTCTGGTTCAAATGACTTTATGCCTGTTGGGGAACTTGCACAGTCCTGTTGTGGAATTGCTGTGGACCTCAGAAACCCATGTGCTCAAGCTGGAGCATCACAGTACCCCTGGGAATCTTAAAATGATGGAGACCTCCAAGTTCAAGGATGATAAACTATCCAGCAGCCTGAGCAGGATATTTTCTGAATTTTTCTCATGACCCAGGCCCCTATTTTGACACTTTGGGCAGACATAACCACTTCTCTTTCCGTCAGACTGATCCCATGTTTATTTATTTCATACCATTTGACAAATTCCACTGATATGAGTCTGATAGCTTCTCAGGGTTTAGCTTTCATCTATAAGTCCTACATTAAATCATATAATTACCTTTATTTTCTGTATCAGTGCCAGGATCATTTAGTCAGCCATTAGTTCAGATAGAGGTTGTGTTAAAAATGTTTTAAATTTCATATTTCTACAAAAATATTTCTGTGTATCAAATAAGATGTGTTCTGATACAGTCACAAGGCCTGAGCTAACAGGATGAAATGTCCCTGTTTCAAAATTAAACTTGTTTTGGAGTTCCAGGCTTGGTTAAAGCGATAAGTAGCTTCACCTCAGCTTTTTTTCCCATTTTGTCTGTTTGGTAATTGTCTTTTCTAATTTTCTTTGTTTGGGATTTCCTCAATCAATTCTGAGTTCTCACAGAGATAAGGGGTTGAAGAGAAGAGGCTCACCTCTTTTCTTCCTGGTGAAGTTGGGAAAGATACTGAAGCCTTATCTTCTTCTGACAGACACGTTAATCACATCCTTCTTAGTCAGGTTAAGCTGGATCCCTCCTGCATGTGAACTCATGGGAATCAGCTGTAAGGTAAACAAATTTAAATTGGGAAGGAAATATGTTCCTTTCTACTTATCTTCATGTTGTTCTGTTTACACTTGGTAAATCTGAACTTTTTAATAATATAAAGTAGGGAAAAATATCACATGCCCAAATTTCAGGACTTTTACTCAACTTTGCTGATTTGCTTCCTCTTTCCGATTACAGATAAAGTCACTGGGCGCTTAAGGGAGCTCTGTGGGTTGGGATTCCATTTCATCTTCTATATGTTAGGGAATTGATAATTTCTCTGCTCAAATCAGCAGCAGGTATAAGATGTGGACACCACATAAAAAAACAAGTTGTAATTTCTTTGGGCTGCTGGGTGTTGGTAGCACTTCTGCTAAGATCTTATATCCAACTAGGAGCAAGGTGCTGGCAGAGGGATGCAGCCAGACTAAAGAAGGTTGACAGGAGAGCAACACGGAAGTCAGAAAGTCACTGAGAGAGACTTCTTACAAGGGTTAGTAGAGAGAGGGCATCAGGGAATGGCTTTAAACTGACAGAGGGCATGTTTAGATTAGATATAAGGAAGAAAAGTCTTTACAGTGAGGGTAGTGAGGCACTGGCACAGGTTGCTCAGAGAAGCTGTGGGTGGCCCATCCCTGGAAGTTTTCAACATCAGATTGGACACGACTTTGGGCACTGTGGTCTAGTGGAAGATGTCACTGCCCATGGCAGGGGGGTTGGATGATCCTTAAGACTTCTTCCAGTCCAAAACATTCTATGATTCTGTGATTTGAAAAACACAGATTGAGCAAAGCAAGTTTTGCTCTAGGAAGGAAGACTAGGAGTGAGTTAAATGCCAGCTACTCAGTGGAACATTTAAGGAGTGTTTAGCTTGTGTACCCCTGAGCTGGTAGAGATATGTGGTCATTACTGAGTGCTCACAGATTGGATCTCATTTTTCATGCATATGCTGGGTTGCAGGAATTTATGTATATTTTGGCCTAAAAGTTACAAGGATTACAGACTTTTTTTTCAATCTCATCATGATTTAATTGAATTTGCTGAAGTAACTGAAACTGAACCAGCTGCTTTAATGAGCTCCTTCTGAGCAACAAGTGCTCCTATTCATCTGAGTTAACTCTTTTTAGAATTTTGGGTCTGAAATAAGAAAAAAAGGCTGAGCTCAATGCAATTCTGCCATTTCAGGAAACATATTTTTTTCCCTTGTGTGTGAGTATGGTATCTGCTCTGTGTTTAAAGTATTAGGTAACTGTTCTATGAAAAAAGTATTAAATTATTGTTTTGGATGTCATTGGCTGATTCTGATGCAGTTTATTTACAACCCTATAAAAACAGAGCCAAGATCCCTGAGCTCAACCATAATAAATAATAATGATAGGTAGATAAAGAAATAATTTTAGATAGTGCATGCCAAATACAGTGCCAGTATAATTTCCTCAGTGGTAGCCTAACCAGCCTTTCTGTAGATGAAAAATAAAATAAATATCAGATATAATTGAGTTTTGGGTGAAGAAGTAAATACCCTATATTTTCCAGAGGGTCTTCATAAAACACATATAGAATGGAAAACAGTAAAAAATGTGTGGGTTTTGTTTAATTTTAGATCAGTTAACACAATCAGGAAAAACAGGAAAGCTTTCATACATAGAAAGCATTTGCAAGTATGAAAGTTTGTGTGGTTTTTTTTAAATTTTATTTTGACTTAGTTAGGGAGTTATTTTTCTTTAAAAACTGATTCTGAGTTATAGATTTACAGCATCATAGTTATGCCACGAGTATGTGAGCACTGTCTGCTTCTTCTTGTTTGGTGATTTCTGCAATGAAATTGCTGGTTTTGTCAACACACAGCTACGAAGAGGTACAGATACCAAACTTCTGTTTAACATATTTCATTAGAAACAATGCAAAAGCTGAAATGGCTTTCTGTAAAATCTATCTGAGCAGGTAACAGAGGACCTGGAATTGTAGGAATCTCCTTGTCATAAATATATTGTGCTTTGTATAGAAAAATGCTACCTTGAGAAAGTAGGCAAGGTGAAGCAAAATTTAGAGCGCTAAAGTGATCATTTTAATCACACTGCCATAAAAAGAATTCTGCAGACAGAATTAAAATCACTTGTATTATTTACCATGACAGCTCTTATCAAAGCACCTGGTGGGAGTTATGTCTGGCAGCTTTCACAGAGGGCCTGAGGGTTGGTGCGGATTACAAACTTTATGTTCTTGCCTGAAGATCTTTTTTAGCTCCACCTCCACTGATGCTCTTGAACACAGTTCACATCATCTGGAATTCCACCAGTTGTGTAATCATGGTCCATGCGTGTGCCCTGGGTCTCATCATTGTGGCACTTTGTGAAGGTATTTTTGTTTGAGAAGCCGGAAGTTCATATTGGTGACAGACCTGAGATGTCATTTTAGCTCTACTGACAAGAGGGGGGAAAAAAGCCTTCATTAAGGTTTTGAATTTCCTTTACTGTTCTATTTTTTTAAATTCGTTTTTGTTCCCAGTTCTTCAGTGTTTCTGTTTACACGAGTGAGATTCACAGTACCAAAGCTCAGGCTTTGCAGGATTCAGTTCTTAATCTGCAAGAACTTTGAGGGGAAGAGTTGCAGTCACCTTTGTGCACTGTGTAGTGTTGTGTGTATGTTGGTGCTACACAAACCTTTGTGCACTGTGTGGTGTTGTGTATGTTGGTAATGAGAGCAAATTTTCCTCCTTCAAAAGGATAAATCCTTTTGTTGGAAATTAATTAGTTTATTTGCATTATCAGAAGATTGCATTTCTCTCATACCAAAAATTTCTTCAAACACAGTCCTTTTTATGGCACAAACAAAGGCAGCAGAGGAGGAAATGATAAAAATAAATCCATCAACCAGGATGTGGAAGGCTTATAGTTATCCTGCATCCCTCTGAGACCAAGGCAGCAGCTTCTGTCAGCTCTGTCAGGCACAGGATAAAACTCACTCAGCATTAGCACCTCTGCAGCACAAAGTTCTAAAATTATTAAATAATGGTGCCTTGAAGTCACTACTGACTGGTGGGTTTAAGGCCCACTGCTTTTCTCAGCAAAGCATTTCAGGTTGCTGAGCATGAACAAGTTGCTTTAATGCTGGGTGGGACTGGGGTCTTTGAATAGGCCAAAATCTGAAGACAAGTCTTGTGTTGGTATCCTTCATTAATATGGTAGTGGATGATTTTTAATTCAGGCAGATAGTTCTGGTTCTGCTGCAGAGTTGTCAGAGAGTGTTACAAAGCCAGGGATTATGTCAGTCCTTGCTTTGACCCTAATTTCAGCTCTAACTCATCTTCCATGCACACAATTTATTTATCAGACTTGTGTCCTTTGTCTCTCTGATGTCTCAGTTTCAAGATTTCCTATTCACAAAGGCCTGTGTCTCTGAGGCAGGGAGGTTGGTGTTTGGCTCTTCTTACTCTGTAGATGTAATAGAGTAAGGCCCTGATCAGTCAAAGGAAATCTTGTTTCAGAGGCCACTTGTTGCTCTTGCTGCAGCTTTTCTCTTCCCTGTTGCTTCTGTGGGACATCTGTCTGAAAACAGCCTGTCAGACTTGCAGTATTATCCCTATTTCATAAGTTGTCACACAGGAAAAAAAAGTTTGAAATTATTTATTAAGTGCCTACAGGTAGATGAAAATGATGAATGACACATAAGATCAGAAGCAGGTAGCTGACTGCTCTCTGAGAGAGGCTGACAGCAGTGATGGAAAGTTTAAATTACCTCTGAAATTACTCAGTAACCAGCTGATGGACAACTTTCTTGTCAGTCTCCTTGGTGATCCCACCCCTTCTCTAGTGACAGCTGGATTTGCTGGTTTCCCATCCCTTTCTCCATCACAGCTGATGCCTTCATTGCAGCCTCACTCACCAGTGACAGAGAGCACGCAGGTGAGGGGACCTCCAACAGCTTCCCACAAATCCACAAGGGCTATTTATCAGGCCTGTGTCACCCTGGCTCTGCTCAATTCTTCTAATTCTGCCAGTTCTGGCAGATGGCAGGGAAAATGAGCAAATGGCTCAGCAAAGACCCTGTGCACTGCACTTCAGTGTCCTGGGCGTGTTGTCTGAGTGTTCTTGTCTTCCTTTCAGCAAACCCATGTGAGCTCCACTGCCGCCCAGTAGATGGCCATTTTTCAGAGAAGATGCTTGATGCAGTCACTGATGGCACTCCTTGCTTTGAAGGAAGGCACAGCCGAGATATCTGTATTAATGGCATGTGTAAGGTATTGGGTATGTTTGCATGTTTCTTTCTCTTCAATTTAATTTTATGGGAAAATGCTTAACCATTTTTTTGGTGGGATCACGGCCAAGTACTCAATTTTATCACATTTTTATAAAAAGTTTATAGTGAAAGCTCTTCATGTATACATAAGAGTAATTTCCACCCTTTTTAATGTCTGTTTGACTGACTGCTGATTACTTTTGGTGCCTTTTAAATCCTCTGTTTTTTCCCACTATTCTAAAACATCAGTTGAAGAAAAGCCATTTTTGATTAGAAGTTTTCACAAAGTGTAGCTTTAGAGTTGTAATTGGCGTCACCACTGTCTGTGGGGTTTTTTATGAAAATGTGGTTTAACTATACACGTTTAGCTGTTCTGAGCTGTCTTTTAATAGGACTTTGCAGTTGAGGGCAGTAAAAGTTATTTTAGTTTACAGCGTTGGATTGAATAATGTTATACAGTGAGATAATGGGCAAACACAGTGTATATGGCTCAATAATATTGTGCATTGAAGAATAAGTATAATGGTGTCTGCCTATTCTGTGTGTTGGTAGCAGATTTCCAGGATGATGTGTGTGTCTGTATGGCATTTGAAGGAGTGTCCTGTAAATTCTGTAGCCTCCACAATCTTAGCATTGCTTTTAGTCACTTTCTTATAAATAAAATGAGTGCTTTTCTTGTGGAGGATATATTTATATCTGTGGTTTATTTCTTCAGATTGAGGGTTTGTCCTGTACCTCCTTCAAGCCTAATAGCTTTTTTGCTTTTAGCATCTTTGGAACAAGAACATGACTTGTGGAAACTACATTAGCTTACCCAGTATGGGAGCTGTATGCCCCAAGCCACTTAATTGTATAAAAATGCAACTGGAAGGGACTTCAAGAAGTTGTCTGGTTCATCCTTTAAAAATTATATTACTTTTTTGATATTTTTCACATTCTTTTCTTAAAGACTTCCAGTGATGGAAAATTCACATTTTTAATAGATGATTGGTACACCCTCTTCTTAAATTTATTTTATTAGAATGGCAATGCATCAGAGACCAGTAATAAAAGATGTGTTTTAAGCTCCTTGCAATACTTTAATTTATGAAAGGTTACCGAGACCTTGATCAAGTTCACAGTGAACAGATCCTGCTTAACTTTGCTGAGAGCCAGGGTGGGCCTTTGAACTATGATGTTTTTGAATGGTTCAAGCCAGAATGAATAAAATCTTTAGCATATTGAAACATATAGTAGCTATTGCATACCATAGCAGTGCTTTTGACCTTCACTTGGGAGTGACCAGTTACCAAAGTCAAAAAGGCTGTCCTTGTGAAACATTCATTTTCTGATTTCCAGCCGAGCTGGATTGGGGTCATTGTGATTAATTTTAGTTTCCATATGCTTTCAGTATTCAAACCTTGCCTGTGGCAGTTCAGATCTATACCTGTTTTAGACATAGCAAGACTCAGTTAATCCAAACTGGGAGATCAGAGGTGAAAGAGAAGCTAATCTACCTGCATTTTGTAGAGCTCAGATACACTTCAGCATTAGCAGTTCTGTGGGCCCAAAGTGTTTCTGAGAAATTCCCTCCAAGATGCTGTCAGTGTTGCACATGGTGACTGCTGCTTCACATCTCGTGGCAAACAGATTCATTTGGAGCCAAGATCACAGATGAACAATATAGCCATGCAAAATGAGACCAAATGATGAATAGGTAACCCAAAGAGCTCACAGTATTGAAGGATAGCATGCTTTCATCTGAAATAAGTACCCAGCACAACACCTGAGGAGAAGCTTTTTCCTGTATCTTCATCTAATTTGCTGGTGTTTGATTCCAGCTAGCTAAACACAATAGATACATTACAGGTCCTGGAGAATAAATCTGGAAACGGGTTTAGTATAATTAGTCTGGCACATCATTGTTGTAGTTTGATTGCAACATGTTGCTAATTATATGGAAAAGACATTCACAAGCGTTAAAGCACTATTCTGGTTTTCAGAATTGTATCTCACAAGGGCACTTCACATTTGTCCTGAGTATTAAAATAACACTTCACTTTGGTCTCAAATTGAGAAAAATATTAAATTAGTGAGATATTAGATCCACTATCTAAATTGCTCACATGTGATTGGCATGTAGAGTAGCTATTTTTTATCAAGTGAGTTCAGAATTTTCCTACTGGGTATGTCAAAACAAGATAGATAGATCCAAAAAAGAATTTAATCTTCTAAATTAATCTGATTTTAGTCTGATTTTGCACTTTGTCATGAATTTGTTCAGAGCTATCAGAGAAACTGGTCTTTCTTTAACGGCTAAATCAGGATTGAGATACTTCATTTTAGCTACCTAAGATATACTGGATGCTTTCCTAGCTGGCCTGACAAAGCCACAATGTGCATCTTTAAGTGATAAGTAAGTACAGACAGACCACTGATTCACTTGGTCCTTTTAATTTATCCAGGATCTCCTAATTTTTTGGAAGTGCTGCCCGTGCATCAGTGCTGCAGGAAGGCTTACAGTGAGGTGTTGTTTGCATGGTATTCCTTTAGAACTTGTTGATTCAAAGACAAGTTAAAATTGTTAACTCATTTGAAGGTCTGGCCTATAAAGTAGCTGGGTTCTTTCTCAACACTGACCTTACACAGAAGAAAAGGTCTGTCAGGAGATCTGATAAGATCTGTCAATAACTTAATCTCAAATCATCAGGCTATACTACAACTAGTAGTATATTTTATTTTTTACTGTATACCTTAGCACTCATTTTTCAATTGTCATTTTGCCCCTTTTATTTGGGAGATCTTTAAAGCACATAGCCTATATTCCTGTGCTTAAATTATACATCAAAACTGTATTAATTCTCACAACTCTTAATTCTTACTAGGTGAGTCAGTTGTTCCCCCAGTGTTAATGAGTGAAGATACTGCCACCAGAGTATGGTTGTTTAGCACTGATAATAGGGATTTTTGATTAGGTACAAGCCATCATATCATCTAAAAGTGAAGGCTTACATGCTTTTTGCGCTGGAGTGTGCAGATGCTGAGGGTGGAGGATCTGGAAACATCTCTGATGTTTCTAACAGCCATTCATCTCCTGCACAGAATTTTGATAGGCCTAAGTGACCTTCAGTCATGCAAATCTGTGGTAATTCACAGTTGTGATTGTGAGAGACTGACATTGTACTGGAGAATTACACAGCTGTGTAGTAGGGAAGGAGCCATTTTTTTTCTCTTCCTGAAAAGCAGATTACACAGCTTGGATTTTTGGATGCAGCAACTTCACTGCTTCGCACTATGGTTCAGCTTTCTCCTCCCACTGCTAGTCCAACAGGACATTTGATTCAGACCCATATAGACAAATTACAAGAAAAATTACTGACATCAGGACACATTTCTCTCCCTTCAAGGCAATGTCATGGCCAACATGAAGTAAACATGATTTCTTTATTTGAAGACTTCGTGGGGGAGACAAGAGGAGGGAAGACCTTAAAGTTCAGTACAGCATTCACATAATGGATATTCAAGCAGTGCCCTTCAAGGCCATACCCTTCAGTGACAGCAAGGACTTTTTGTACCTGCCCCCCACTGCCAATCTGACACAAAAGCCTCTCCCTCTGGAAATGGAAAAAGGCCAATATCTCTGGCTGTTTTCCCTTTAGTCACTGAGCAGCAGGAAATAAATTGTTTCTCCTTCCTGTAATTCAGCCGGGCAGTTCAGGTCATTGCATCTGCCTCTGGACTGTTTGCTGTGACCAGAAACAAAGCTGATCTGAGATGCATTAGAAAGGGCTCTTGGTGAGTGGGACAATGGCAAAGGGCTGCAGGGACGGATGCTAAGTTGTGATGCCTATGCCATGGCACACATTGGTTCCTGTAACACAGCATGGTTCCCAGGCAAAGGGTGCACAAGGACATATGTGTGTAAAAAAAAAATCAGAGCCTAACTGCTGCTGATATTCTTTCCTGCTTTATAACCTGCATTAGTCTTCAGAGCCCCTTCAGCAACTGCTTGTCATAAATTCATCATGGAGTCATAGCATAGTTCAGGTCGGAATGGACCTCAAATACCATCTAGTTCTGGGCTGCAAGTGCCCATTAATGGGTCATATTGATCTTCTGGAAAGTTTGAGGCATGTTTAGAAAATGCATCCACAAGAATAAGAATAGTGAGGAAAGCAAGTAAAAAGAAGAATGATGCATATTGAAATTATTCTAATGGATGGCAAAAATAATGTGGTATTCACTGGAGTAATAAAGGAAAACATGGTCTGGAAATTAAAGTTCATGGAAATTAAAGTATCTGGAGTAAATGAATGCTGTTTATTCTGAGACATGAGAATATTGCTTTGTGATGGTTTTTGATGGCTTTGTAAGATGAGGCCCTGCTGTTAGATGTGAAGGTCATGACAGCACCAGCAGCACCCTAGGGCTGAGGAATAAAGCAAAGGCTTTATTTACTGTAGCGGAGTAAATTGTCTGCCCTGCCTCATTCTTGGGTATTCGAAAACCAAAGGAACATGTAGGAATGTTGCATATATAGGTAAGGCTCACGTCTGATCAGATACAAACTGTTTCGTGTATCAGAAGAACAGTGAAATGCAAACTTCTGCTGCTGTTATTGGAAGGGACAAAGGAATTCCCTTCACATCACAGTGATGCCATGTTTTGATGCTGCAGATCTGTCAGTAAAGGAAATGGTCAAGTGGGAAAGGTCTGAGCTGATGGAGTACAGCTCATGCAGAAGCACAGATTTGCCAGTCCCAAAGGCAGGGAAGGGATGATACTGTGTTGCTGCCATCTCAGTTAGAGCCAGGGCTGCAGCTGTTCTAATCAGAACTAATTAGTTAAATCCTTGGGGGTTTTTACACCCCACAGTACTTGGAAGGGAAATATGCTCAGTGATGTTCATTTCAAAGTATCTGGTTGACAGTGTGAAATAGATAAATTAATTCTGTGTGCTGCCTCTCAAACAAGAATGCACAGTAAATAAAGAACAGAAACCTTTTCCAAAACAAGAATTTTCTATCAGAAAATGATAATTTGGCAAAAATATACAATTTGAAGACAAGTAATTTTTAGAGAAGTTCAAAATACAAGCTCCCAGCAGTCATTAGTTATATTTTCTAATAGCAAAGCACAAAGTACAAGTGTTCCATCTTCAGACTTTCCCCACCTTTTCGTTCAAGGATATATGTGAATAGTATAGAAAATAAACTTTAAATTCTATGACTCTCCAGAGTGTCTTATTATTTCTTTGGTCTAATAATAAACCAGATAACTAAGACTTCCCTCTTTGCAGATGATTAACAGATGTATAATAGTACAGTAGATGTACTGTGGAATGCATCACTGAGAGAACAGCAACACTTCAGCCTCTCTAAATTATTAGGAAGTGTTAAAGATAAACTGGTGAAGAGACAGATCTGAACTCCTGAAAAGATAAAGAAACATCCTGTTTGTGTAGCAGTGGCATCTGTGTATTCTGAATAGTTGATTAAATCCATCCTTGGTCAAATAGCTACATACTTGGAGGCAAAAAGTTAGTCACCTTGCTAACATGTCGTTATCTCTGTAACCTTCTGTACTGTTCATAAGTGTGGTCCTTGGTGCCAGGATCTGTGTGTGTGCAAGACATTACAAAACATTTCATTTTTTGAAAGTGGCCTTCGCTGAAAGGAGGGAGAAGCTAAGGCTGCTGCAGAACCTTTGACATGGCTGTGACTTCTCAGAGCTGGTGTGAAAGGTGCTGGGTATGAATTGGCAGTAAGTGATGGATGCATCTCTTTTCAGAATTTTCTTTTAAGTGATGCAGTTTGGCACCATCTGTAGCTTGAGGCCTTTCCTTGCTTCTGTTTCTCACAGTTTCTCTAATTGTTCATTAAATTCATTGGCACTTAGACAAATGTTCAGGTATTTCTTAAGCTGAAAATGATAGAAAAGCACTAGGGGATGCAAGAGCCTGTATACCTAGGTTAGTCTAATAGATGGATTTTCCTGTCAGAATCTTGCAGAAATATACAGTAGCTGATGTACTGAAGGTGAAATAAGATCAACATCAAAAGAGGTTGATATATCAGATTTTCATACATCAAGAGGGTGTTTGACAGGTTGACAGGTATAGCACCTGCACGCTTATTTTGAGAAAAATAAGCTGAGAAAACGTGTTTTGGGGTGACTTTATGATACTGTATCCACTATCTCAAACCAAGACAAAACCTTGACATACAACCAGGCTTCTGGCTACTTATCTGTATCACAGGCCTCCAGGTATCTTAGATGCTATTAACAAACACTAAGTGTTGGACTTTATGCTGTGTTCTCCAATCCTGCCTGTTTTTCAAGAGAGGCAGAAAAAAAAATCCCAAAACCAAATGCAAATTCTGTTGAAATTTAAAGACATTAAAGCACAGAATTTTCGCGTTGGGCAAGGAGATTTTTCCTGACTCAGAATGAATACATTTTAGTCTGACCTTCTTCTTATAGCAAGTATAAACTGGAAAATTAGTTTTTACTGGAACTTGACCCACTTGACCCATGCTCCATGCTGGCAAGCTGGAGAGTCACTGATGTAAAGCTTCATGCTTACTGAAGAGTTTCTCTTTGCCAGGGGGGTTGACGGTAGTAGAGGTTCTTTTCTGTGACATGGCCTCAAAAAGCTGGCAGAGATTTCAGTTCTGTTACTGCATTGCATTCCCAGGAACCTGTGGATGGCTCCATGACATAAGAAAGCAGACACAAGTCCTAGATATAGTGGCCAGTCCCAGATAATAAGGCCATTTGGATGGCACATTTGTGTCTCAAGTGACTGGTCACTACTGTATGTTTTGTGACATGGTGATGGTTAGTGTTTGTTGGTTTGTTTTTCACCTTGGTGTAATACACTATACAGGATATATACTACATCCCTGCTCAGAAGCACAGTGATAGATGAGCTCTGAGTAATTCATTGCGGAGGCTGCATTTATTCTGACACTATTTTTTCCTTTTAGGCTGTGGGCTGTGATTATGAGATAAATTCCAACGCAACAGAAGACCAGTGTGGAGTTTGCCTGGGAGATGGCTCTGCTTGTCGTACAGTGAAGATGATGTTTAATCAAAGCGAAGGATTTGGTAATTTGGATTCCTCCTTTAAATTCTTCCATTGCTGAAGTCATTTCTCTATGTAAAAATGATTGAAAGTGTTTCTTGTTGAAAACTGAGTGATCATCTGCAGGGGAAATTGTAAATGGGTGTCATCATGTGAATCAGTGTTATCATGATATCAGTGAATCATGCTTCTGCCAGAAAAAAATGGATGCTCTGTGCCTAGTCAGATCTGGTCATCATTTGATTTGCAATGCTGTGCTAATGGCCTGAGTAAAACTATTCTTTTCTCGCTGAAGTTGGAAAGGAGAAACAAGTTCTTCAGTCCTTGTAGAGCTCTGCATACAGCAAAGGTTTCATTAATTTGTTCATGTCTGTTTTGGGAGCATATAGATTTAATTTTAATTAAAAAGGGAAGGATTAATAGCATCTGAGGGTTGCCAATTCACAGGTGTGCAGAAGCACCCACAATGAGGTTGCTCCAGGATTTAATGAGCCTAGTGTGTAGGGCTGTAAGACTGTTATTGAATCTTGAATCTCTAGATTCTTGTCAAATGAAACCACATAACCAGGAACATTCCATAATATCCATCCACAGAATTTTGAAACAAAAATTTATTATGTTGAGTGACAAGCTCAAAAGCTTGCTGTCAATTAACTTTCAAAATCAGATAATGTTTATTGGGAATCAGCAAGAGGCTCTGGGAAGTCAGGAAGTAATTTAGCTGGTGGGGAGGGCCAGGGAGAAGGCAGAAGATGATAAACTGAATGAATGGTAACTTCCCTTACCAGACAGTTGCAATGCATTTAAAATAAGGTTTATGAGGAGCAGCACGTGATTCAGACAACATAACTATGCAAAATCTTGAAAGGATATAATGTTTTTGTGTTGCAATAAAATACAAATTGTCTTATAGTTTTTATGCTTTGTGTTTTGAACAAATGTTATTGTAATTAAATAGAAAAAAAAACCCAAAAACAACCAACCCAATCCTACTGTAAAAGGACATCAATATTGCAAAGCCAAGCTGCCAGGATGTGACATAATTAAGATTTTCCATGCTCTTAATTTGTCCTGATTGTAAGTATGCCTTCTAATCAAGCTTTTAGTTACATAATCACACACTGCGTTTGTTACATGTCTCCTCTTCACTGAATGAATAGAACATTTGGGAGAATCATTAGATTTGGTTACTTACAATAGACCTAAACCACTGATTTCCTGAATAATAGAAGTGAGCTTCCAGATTTTCTTACTTCACTGTCTTAGAAAAAACTGATTCACTTAGAAAAAAAAGTTTCAATTTCCACAGTCAGTCACAGAGACTTGCAGAAGGTAGCATTCAGAAAATGCTTCTTAAACATCAGTCACTGGAAATCCATATATTTGGTTATATATTATCAATCTAATTAGGAAAGACCTGAAGCAGACAGATTCTGTTTTGCACCACAAGCAGCATAAGATATTTTAACCAATATTTATTACACCACAAAAGAGCTGCAAAGAAAATCCGATGTTAAAGACTCTTGGGCACTTATTTACAGCAGCAGGTTGTTGTACAGCACATAAATAGTTCTGGTGGCAGAAGAACATTGATACTGAAGATTGCTTAGCATGCCCAGTGTGGTTTATCTCACACATGTAAGTGAGTAATCAAAGGTGAAAAGCTCATTTCACAAGAAAGGTGGACAGGATGTGACTCTCAGAATTTAATTCATGACCTCAGAAAGGTGTGATGAGAACTGGGGAAGTCATGTTCCAGTCTTAAAGTAAACCAGCACAAAATGCAGCTCACACTCCCAGTGTACCAGCTTGTAACAATGTCATGCATCTAATTTCTAGAGCTCAGCTAGGGGCAATAACAAGAAAGCTACCTGTGTTCGTGCTCAAGTATCTATGTGAACTTCCTATTTTTACAATTTAGTAGCAACAACAATAGCAGCTTCCTGTAAGGTGAGAAGCACAGAGTCTGGTGTCACATATTGCCTGTGATGTGAACAAAATTCTGTAATAGATGCTTTGGGTCATTCTTAACACACAAACCAAAAATCCCTAAACAAATAACTATCCATGAAGAGCCCTTGAACTTTGTTATGAAGACTGGTAGTTTACAAAATATGCTGAATTTATAGTAGTAATTTAAAGCATTTGAATAACATTATTTTATTCTTGTTGTTGTAGGGCAAAGAGTCACAGAGAATTTAAATGCCTTAAGAGAAGGTACATGGAATTCCATGTACACCTGTACATTGTGTACAGATGAAAATGTTCTTTGCAAATTGAAAAAACCTTTCCCACAACAGGCTGTTAACTTGTAGGAACTCCCTGGCATTTCTCCAGATACAGTATGCCAGAGCCCTTGGGCATGGTTATGGAAATGTTAATGCTCGTGTGTGGAATAGATTTCCCCTGGCACAGCTCTGAAAGTCATTCCACCTCCACATCCCTTCTAAATGCCACTGGCATTGCCTAAACGCTATTCCCCAACTGATGCTAGAAACCCTGACTTGGAAAGTCACACTATTAACAAACTGAATTGCAAGCTCTGTGACAGCATATTTGTGTATTTTTTCAAGCAAAGCTCTTGTTTTAATCATCTTACAAATAAGTAAAATGCAGTGACATTTCTGTTGTTCACCTCCATTAATTCTTCTTGTCTCTTAGGTTATGTTGATATTGGGCTAATTCCAAAAGGTGCAAGGGGAATCAAAGTCATGGAAGTTACAGAATCAGGAAATTTCCTTGCTATGCGAAGCAAAGACCCAGAAAAATACTACTTGAATGGAGGCTTTATCATCCAGTGGAATGGTGAATACAAAGTGGCAGGCACAATATTTCAGTATGACAGAACAGGGGATCTAGAAAATCTGACTGCTCCAGGACCCACCAATGAATCAATATGGATTCAGGTAAAGAGGAAATCAGGAGCAGAATCTGCTAACTTGCATGGCAGCAGAATGTGCTGGGGCCCTGGAGGTGGGGCTGGGAAAATATGTATATTGGTATATAAAGCACTATTAATGTGCTGTCTTGAAAAAAAAAAAACAGTTGAACTGTTTTGGAGAGAAATAAGCACTTTGCTTTTGAGGGTTGTTCATCCTGCCTAAGAACTCAAATCCCGCATAGCACTCCAATATTTGTTAAAGGCTGATATAATCCTGTGCTGCCACTAGGACAGGGATCTTGTTGCCTCTAGTTGGTCAATCCTTTGCCCAAACTTTCTTGGACCAGCTCATGGCTGTGAACCAGATCCAGATGAAAAATAAGTTGTCACAAAAAGGGAGCTGATGTGAGGCTGTGAACAGTGAGAGCTAGGGACTGCTGACGGCAGTAACAGCTTACACAGAGCCAGAAAAGCATACAGCAGTATATAGATGGGTTACTAGCATGTGGTAAGTGAAACCAACCCATTTAACATCCACAGAGCCTGACTTTGTTTCTTTCGTGTTGCTTTATGGATTCTGACTTATACATAACCAGTTTCTGTCAGTTCTGAGAAAATAATTTAGAATTGGCCTGTTGATCTTTGGAAGTATCTCTCATGGCTTGCTTGCATGTGTGTCCACCATGCAATCAAAATAAGTATTAGGTGTGTGAGGGGAGACCACTTTCACACTTTGAATGTCTGGTGAGAAGAAAAAACTAATGAGTGCTCAGACTTCAATTTTAGTACAATTGGGAAGAAGAGTAAAAGTTTGTGGCTGAAGTATTTTTTTCCCTTAAAGATGTTTACTTTCTCCCTCTCAGGTAAGTTTCTCAGTACCTCTTCTCAGCTGGAAATTTTTCTTCTTAATTCAGAAACAATGAAAAATAATATTAAAGCAGTGTCTGAATAGCATCTGTAATTTTCTGACCCAAAGGTTGTTTTGTAACAGCTATTTCAGCAGGTAGTAAAATTATAACTAATAATGGGGATAGGCAATAGCTCTTAATCAGCAGCATAGGGATGCTTTGGATGGACTTCTTATTATCTTTTTTTATAGTCAGTAGAATACCAATTATGGTGACCCATTTATTCCCACCTGTATTTGCAGAAATGCATGGTAAACAGCTGTGTCTTTGAAAAATTCATGTATGCCACTGTCGACAAAGAAGTGGAAATTTTGCAAGTCTGCTTCTCTGAACTGGTAGCAGACTTTATGGGCAGCTTTAATTATTCTGGTTTCACACTTTGAAAGCTCTTGACCAGTAGATTATTAATTAAACCACTAATAAACACCACTCTCTCCAGCTGCTTTTTCAAGAAACTAACCCTGGAATTGAGTATGAATACACTGTACGCAAAGAAGAGAGTAATGAGAATGAGATTGGAGAGCCAGAGTATTTTTGGCAATATGGAGAGTGGACAGCCTGCAGTGTTACCTGTGGAAGAGGTAATTCCTCACTTCCCTTTTCTCTTACTGTTTTCCTTCATTACAGATGTAGTGCTCAAAAAGGTAATGTTCTTTCATCTGCATTTGGTGTGAAATCAGATCACATGGTTACAAAAATAATGTGAGGAATACTTGTTTACTTTAGGTGGGGCAGAGCCCTGGAACAGGCTGCCCAGAGAGGCTGTGGAGTCTCCTCCTCTGGAGATATTAAAAATCTGCCTGGTTGTGATCCTGTGCAGCTTGCTGCAGGAGACCCTGCTTTAGTGGGGGGTGGGACTGCATGGTCTCCAGAGGTCCCTTCCAACCCCAGGCATTCTGTGATTCTGTGAATAATGTATTTTGACTTCTAAATAAACATTTTTAAAATTGCCTACGTCAATATGTTTCTAAAACACCTGCCCTGAAATTCTCAGCTTCTGTGAACCAAAATAAGAAGGTACAGTTTTCTTTACATCATAATTTTTTGTCAGTGCTGTTCACCATAGCCTTTCTTTCCAGCAGTACAAATTTATGACCTACTATTTTTCCCTATTAAAAGTTTTCTATATAATAACTACAAAAAATATTCTTCATTTCTGTCCTACCTTGACAAGTAGTAACTCTTTTTTTGTCCATTGTTCAATAGTTACTTAACTGCAATTAGTCTTGAGAACTTCCATGTCTTTGCCAGTTTGGCAATAGCTTGGGTACCACTGCAGTTATACTGTAGTTCTGTGCAGCACATTAAACCAGACAAGCAGAATGGTGATTGTGAAGTAGGATTTAACAACAGGTCTGAAAGTTGTGGCTTCTGGTAACTCACACAAAATACTACCAGGAGAACTTCCTCTGAAGTAGCTAACATCAATGAGATATTAGTATTTGTAGTAAACCAACAATAAGGATGAAGAGACCAAATCTTTACATTAGTAATTTTTTTATCCATCTATTGTGGGAATAATTTTGAAAATATGATGAAAATGTTGTATATGAAAGGAAGTCTGAACTGGGGGTAAGGAATTGTAGCCTTCTGTCTGAATTAGCTCTTGATTTTCACAGGACAGTAAAAGAATTCTGGAGATACAACCATAACATTGTTCTTTGACCGTTCTGTGCAGTGTGAAAACTGTACAGAAGAGTAGAAGATCTGTCTTACAACCAGACCTATAATATGAGAAAGACCTTTCCTAATACTAGAGTATTGTTAGTGGTTTCTGGTAATTACTGCTTTTGTAGCTGCTTTGTGGAGGAAAAGAAAAAGGACAAACAAGTGTTGTAACACACCCAGTTGTGATTCTAAAGTAGTGATGATTGCAGGAGTAACATTTGTAAATCTCTTCTGTCAGGGAAGACACTAAAACAATGCATTTTCAGTGGTTTGGACAAAAGGCATTTTATGACCTAAATTTATAAGATTAAAAGAAGAACTTCTAGAAGCCTAGTGTAAAATATCCCATCTCAATAACATCCACATATAATTTAAAAAGTATTTATATATATATATATATAATCAACATATTATGGAGATGTGTGTTCATTCATATATATGGATGCTTGATTAGATAGATGCTGTGATTTGTTTTCTGGTTTTTTCTTTTTTTGAGAAGAGTCTCTTAGCACAAAACTTGATGTGGTTTCTGGTGGAGAGACACCCACCGTTTTCTTTAAATAGGTGCGCAAAACAAGTGGTTTTGCTTAACTGTGTTCTCTAAGTTTTATTTCTGATACCTGCGTAGTTCTGAGTCATATTTAATGTAAAAATTGTTGTGATAGAAAGGGGAGAGGAGGGCAATGTGTTAGTAGACTGTTTGTTACGCTGTTTTGAGGTTCTTTTTACATTAGCTGCAGTTTTCCCAGAACTCTTTCTCACTAGGTAAATTGTAGCCCTGTGTACTCTCTTCTACCTAGTTAACCGTGATGTGGCTTTGATTTCTGCCATATGAGTTATTTAGATAGATAACTGTGGCATGTGAAGTTTTTTCAGTTCTTATCTACTAATTGACTTCCTCTGTTACCTGCATTTTTGCTCTTAGTAAATGTGTTTTGAGCTTACTGCCTTTGTATAAGTAGAAATCACGTGTTTCAGACAAGATTACGGATTTGGTGGCATCAGTTGGAGGGGGAATCAAGAGGTGCATCCCAGTTCATGAAGGGCACAGACACCTCACCAGTTCTCTGCATTCCTTCATGGACAGAAGAAAAGAAATTAATAAACCTGTAGTTCTCTTTCCTCTGAGATACAGATGTTTAGAGAAGTAACTGGACAGGTCTAAAGAAGGATGTAGTTTCCTGATGCAGTGATGCAGTTAGGGTATTGTCGCTCACTCCCTGCTCATTAAAACAGAGAAATCTTGGCACAGAGCTCCAATGCATCACTTGGAGTGGGGAAATCTGATATGCCAATCTGCCTGCAGCTCTCTGCAGTTGCACATTGTATTTGGTTGTGCTCTGGGCCTTGGGGACGTGGACAAGCATCACTGTTCATAGGACCACTAAGGCTGGAAAACACCTGCAAGATCAGGGAGTCCCGAGCCTTGACCAAACACAACCTCATCAACCAAACCATGGCCCCAAGTGCCATATCCAGTTGTTTCTGGAACACTCCCAGGGATGGTGACTGCATCACTTCCCTGGGCACCCTGTTCCAATAGGGTTTGACTACCTTTCCAGTGAAGAAATTCTCCCTGATGTCCAACTGACTTCCACAAAACTTCCTTCTGACTTCCACAAAACTTCCTTCTGGCTGTGAACAATGCGATTGATTTCATGGGAATGTTCACTCTGTTTAGATTCAGAACTTATTGCTGTTGGCAGTAACACACTTGTACCAAATCCCTGGCATTTGAAGTGTTCTGAGGAGTTTATAAGATCAAAGTGCACTGAAGTAGAGAAGATCATCTTCTGCTATGTGTGTGCTGCAGGACAAGTCTTATTGAAGATAAGCCTACAGAGAGATAAATAAGAAAAGCTGTATTTATTTAGCCTAACGTAAGTAGTAAATAGCTTATAAGGATTATTGCAATTACCATTTTGTAAACAATAAACCAATATTTTTAGGATAAAAAGGAGGACCAAGAAAGATGAACTGCTGAACTAACTTTGACGGCCATAGCCAGTGGGACAAATTGATCCTTACCTAGACTTCTGCTCTCTTGGCAAACCTGGACCTGCCAAAGATCCAGCAGAGGTCCTTTCATCACCACTGGCCAAAAACACAGCAATAAATTCAAGGGTACTTCAGCCTTTGATAGACACAGAAATCAGGACAATACAAACAAAAGCTTTCTGGAGCCAAGAAAGAAAATTTGCATTAGGGAATAAGAAATTGCGCTGCAGACAGAGAAATGGACTGATGCAGGAAATCTTCATCAGTCCTAAGAGAAAAAAAAAAGTGATTTTAGCCCTATGGTGCAACCCCTTATTCATGGGAAATGTACCTGGAAAAAGTCCCAGTGATGAATAAAACTTTATAGGTTGAAGCTGTCTCTTCCCAGAATGAACCCAGGGCAGCTCCCTGGGCATATTTTCCCCCAGATTCTTGGCCAAGGTTGGACCATGCCCTGATGCGTATCCTTGTCCAGCTCCACTGCAGTGGAAAAACAGAATATTCAAATGTTCTTATGGCTTCTTTCATTTCCTTCGTGTGTGCCCACCTATTGTAGTGTCAAAGGTGGCTCTGGCCAGTCTGCTGTAACACCACTGAACAGGAAAACATACTCTGAAAAATCAGTGTTTTCTGTGGCAAGTATACCTAATGCTTTATGCAGGGAAAAGGAGAACACGCTGCAATACCAGATATTAATTTGCAATGTAGAAAATAGATAAGAAGTTACATTGCAATCCAATTCATGGCAAACAAGCGCCAAAGGGGATAATTTGTAGTAATAGTTATAACCCTTTCTCTGTCCTCAGTTGAAGGACAGGTTGAATCTCTTCCTGCCATTGCTTTATGCTGAAAGGAATTGCTTTGCAGTCAGAATGTGTGCACACTGGTGTCCTGCAAATTGCTGCGCCCTCTGGACAAGAGCTGTCCCACCAGAGCCTGCTCTCAAGACAGCAGGTAGAGCCTGTAAGCTTTTTTACATACAGATTAATTTAAATGTGTCACTGAGGTTCTTTTCTAGACCAACTGCCTATTATTCCTTCTTTAAATAATCGCAGAATGGGTTGTATTGGAATTGCAAGTGTAAATACTTCCTCCTTGTCTAAAGGCTTTGGTCTTGTTTCTTAGAACCAGCTTTGAGTGGCATTAAATGTAACAAAAGCATAGCACAGCACAGCTGCAACTGAGGGAGAATATTAGCCAATATCAAAACTTTGTTTCTCCTCAGATAGTATTGGTACTTGGCAGATTTTCAGAGCTCTGCTAAAGGACTTAACTCTTAAGATTCTTTTTGGGGTTAACTGTTACGTGCCCTCTAAATCCTTTACAACTTTTATAAAGGTCGCTCTGCAAAATTATTTCCAAGTGTTCCTAAGCTTGCAGTGTTGGTTTTAGAACACAAAGGTCACTGTTTGCGTTGACTGTTGTGTGTCTGAGTTTTGTAGCACTGCAAATGTAAAGATTGGCACTTGTATTCTGTGCATAACTTGTGCATGCACAAAATATAATTTGCTCATTCAAATACAAAGTGAACGTCTTGCAGATTAAGTGCACAGCTCAGACAATTATATGTTCAAATGAGCTCTAAAGTCAAATTTGCATGTTTCTCATACACTTTTTATATACTTGCTTATGATCCTTCATTTTTGTTGTTTATAGCCCAAACTGAGGGCTCTATGGCAAAAAGATTTCTAATCTCTCTTTCAAAAGCCTTTCACACCCAGATGACTTTGAACTGGTACCTTTCTTTGCAAACCAAGTGAGAAATCAAGGCATCTGTGGGTCAGCCTCACATCTAGAGTCCTGCATTAGGGCTGCAGTGTCACAGTGAAAAAGAAGGAATCTCTGAGCAGATTTAGTGAAACGAAGATTATTCTCTGATCTGATTATTATCTTTCTTGTTTTCTCCTATCTTTCCCAGAAATACTTGTAAGGTTTTTTTCACTGAGCTGAGATAGTACACATCAGGTGAACTAATCAGCATTGAGTTCAGAAAGAAATAAAAGTGGTGAAGGGAGGAAAACAGCTACCTCTCAAAGCCCTTTAGAAAAAAATGTTTTGGTTTCAAATTTTACTGAGGTTTCAGTATATTTAGAATTTTTAATCTGTGGCTTAGATAGGATATCACCTTCTTAATTGTATAGTTGTAAATACTTGCTGGGGCAGGGTCAGTAGTGACTAGTTGTCTTCTTCTGCAGTGTTTTCTACTTCAACTTGCTCAAACTGATAAAACCATTTCATTATGTCATAGCATGTAAACCTACATCTGTGTGTGTGTGTTGCTGTATGCAACACATATAGGATTCTTTCCAGCTTTGGAGCTGAACTGCCAGAGATTTTGAAACTACGGTGGGAGTTCACATAACTTTCATAAAGAGGTTGTTTGTTAGAATAAACTAGTTCATTGATGTCAGCTGGTCCTTTTGTGAGAATGTACAGCATCAAAGCAAAACTTTTGCAAAGGTTTATAGGGGCTTTAAAATGAATTGCAGCAGATGAAATGACACTAAAAATTTAACAAAGCAAAAGATTTCTTGTTGTTTGTGTTTGGAACAGCAACATATCATGGTTTTGAAAGTAACAGAAACATTTCTGCCAACTGATTTGTTTACAGCTAGCAGAGAGGTTGCAGAGTTTTCTAGTCATATTTATACCAGGGCATAATAGAGAGCACTGCTCCCTGGGACGTCTGTGCTGAGACAAAAGGCTTTCTCCTGTTTGAAGTCACCTATGAATAAGAGATCACCATGTCCAGGCTTACTGCAGTCTTGCAGCTGCACCACGGACCCATGGACCCTTGAATGCTTCAGTCCCTTAATCTTCCCTTACAGGTGATACTAATCACTGTTCTAGAAGATCAGCCTTCATATCTGACTGGAGCAGAGTCAGTCATCAAATCTTGTGCTGTAGTCAGTAATTGTTTTATATGTCTGAGTCAGAAGCCTGAAAGTAATCAAAAAGTGAAAGCGTTTCCTCACATACATAACACATGTTCTCAGGTGTTAAAAAATAGGGATGTATGTTTCCATTGGTTTCTGTGAAATGACCCAAATGGGCATGCAAAACTCTCTTTTGTATTTTTCAGCCAGTGCAGGATTAATGATTGGATTTGTTGATCCTACAGGGCTTTTCCAACCTTAACATTTTTATGATCCTATGAGTATATAGAGGAATATATTACTATTTCTCAATTATTTTCTATGGATTGCTGTTGCTTTCTTCTTCTTCCATGTAGTTTCCCACACTAGTTATTAGTGTGGAGTTTCCCACACCAGTTATTAGGAGGCCTGTGGAAAGGAAATGCTTGTTTCCTAAACATACTGCTAAATAGCCCAACACTTATCCTTGATGCCATGATAACAGTGCTTGTTAGGCCCTCTGCATCCCAGGGGGAAAAGTTCTAGAGATGTAGTGATCTACTAGTGTGTATTAATTGCTATGAAAATGAATAGCACAGTTAATGGGAGTTAATAAATGATTTTTCAGTCTTTTTAGTCCTTAAGATTTGTGTGGACTATTTTAATGCCTCTATATCAGTCTCACTGCAGTCTTTCAAACTGTAATATTGCAATACTTTTGTCTATATTGGGTTGCAGCAAGAGATCTGCCTCAAATTATTGCAGAACTATGTGGGAGGCAGGCTTCTGGAAACTGGATTTCTTTAGATTCACACGAGGTTAGTGTAGTATTTTGGTTCATGTTTCTTTCTGTTAAATGAGTGGGGTTTTGTATAAATGGAAATGTTGGGAAACAACTGAAATGGTTTGTGTGAATTGTTTTTGTGTGTCTCTTCATCACTGTGCCTTGCGTCTTGTGCTAAATGTTGTGTGTTATTTACTTAGAAGACATTTTTCATCATTGATTTCAAAATGTGCAAAAAAAGTCAAAATGTGCACCAAATCTTTTTAAAATTTGAATTCATGTTAAGAGTCACAGGATTATTCTGTGGCTCTGGTTTGTGTTCTGCTTAAACAGCCTTCCCAATGAACACAGAAAAGGTCAGCAAACCCAAGCTTGCTGTGAATAGCCTGATGCTGCTGTGTTTCCTCTTGTCTGTGGGTAACTGGAGAACCCTTCATAGCCATTTAAACCCGCTCAAGGGCCTGCAGGAGCCCTTTCTGAGGCTAGCAAAGCCATTAAGGAAAGTGCTTTGTAATCTGTCACTTGACCTCTGATCCAATCCAAGAGAGCTCCGCTTAACCTTTCCAGCTTGGCTGAAGGATGCACATAGCTGGGGCTTCCTGCAGTGAATCCAGCCCAGGCATGACTGCTCCTTTCTCTCTCTCTGTGTGTGTCTCTGGCAGGGCTGCGGCGGCAGATCGCGCACTGCATGCGGAGGGCAAGCGGAACCGTCAAAAACTCCTTCTGTGACCCAGCCACGCAGCCCAAGGGGCGGCACAAGAAGTGCCACGAGCAGGACTGCCCACCCAGGTAACAGCTTCTGGGAGCTCTGGGGGTGGGGAACAGCATCCTTACTCAAAGGGAGCTGTTCCTGATGCCAGGCTGGCATGGTCTCGGGTTTTTGGTTGATATTTGCTGCCCCGAGATGTGTAAGATGTCTCTGCTTTGGCCTGCGCAACTGAAGAACGAGTCTGGACTCCTCACTTTTTGGTCTTGAGGTTGTTTATTAATTCTTATCTATAAAATTTTCTTTCTGCCCAGCCAAGGTCTGCTCAGCAAGGCAGCCACAGGCACTCTGACCGCCCTCGGGGTGGTGTTGTCCTTTTATACTGCAAACTACGTATATCATATTTACACTTAATTCCCAATACCTATCACCTATGTTAGACAGTGCACTTCTACTCTAAACCAATCCCAAAGTGCCAACATCACTGCAGAAAATGGAGACCAAGAAGAAAGGCTAGACACGCCCAAGTTCCTCCATCTTGTCCCCATAACCCCCATACCAAAAATCCTAAAATCTACATTTTCACCCTGTGATCATTTTGTTATTACACTATTCAAACCTCCGTGACTTTCATGTCCTCATACAAAGTTGGCAACTTGCTCCAAGGGTCAAAATCAAATCCCCAGGTGTTCTGGGCAGCATGCCAGGGTCTCCGAGCCTCCCTGGTGGGGTCCTCAGCAACTCTGGACACCCGGAGGGATGTACTGAGTTCTGACAGCATGGCATCCGCAGCCTTCCATGGTGCCGTGGTGAGGGCTGCCACGCCTTGCAGAGCAAGGTGCCAGAAATTGTATAATAAATAAATCAGAAGTGAGCCACCCTGAGAGGTTTGTAAGTCAAGTTACTGAGCAGTCTGTGCTGGAAATGGCGGAGATTGGTCTCTCATGTATGTAGATAGTATTCAGTTTGGGTACAAATGTGCCTGAAGACCATATAGGTTTTTATTTTAAAACTGTATTCTTGCCTTAGCTCAAGTGAGCTAAGAATAATTAATGTGTGTTCCAAAAACAGCTAGCATAGCCTTTAGATGTTGTTTCTCAGTATTTTTAAATACACCTTTGTCCTTTTTATGAGAGGTGATGAGTGAAAATGCCTACTTCTAAAACAAATTTTTATACTTTCTTTGTAACACAGTACAAGAGGACACAGTCCCAAGCTGCACCAAGGGAGATACAGGCTAGAATTAAGGAGGAGGTTTTTCACAGAAAGAGTGGTCAAATACTGGAATCATCTTCCCAGGGAGGTGGTGGAGTCACCATCCCTCGATGTGTTTAAAAAAAGACTGGATCTGGCACTTGGTGCCATGATCTAGTTGAGGTGTTAGAAGTTGGGTTGGACTCGATGATCTTAAAGGTCTCTTCCAACCTAGAAATTCTGTGATTCTGTGATACTTGGCACTTTTTATTTTCCTTCTTATTTATAACTTTGAGTGAAGTGCGGTTCTCTTAATTCCATGATCACATGGGAATAATTCTTTCATTTCTCATAACATTGTCTTAATTTATATTCATCTCTGGTTTTTCTGTGCTACCATTTTTCTGTGCTACCATTTTAGTATTTAGTAGGAAAGGAAGACTAAACATTCCAGGTGCCTGCAGAACTGTGGGCTTGTACCACAGGCACAGATTTGCTGAAAAGAGATCAATACTGGTTTTGTTTCGGGCTTTAGATACTTTGGTTTTGTCTTCCGTTGTCTTTGAAAGTTGTTTATCATGCTGTTTACAAAGACACACCCGCCTTTCCCTAGAAATTCTAGTTCAATCAGGATCAAATCGAAGCAGTAAATTGTTAGGGTTCATGGTGTTGCATTTGCCACCAGTGAATTTCATGAAACTCTGATGTTAAAAGTTCAGTGTATTTGTTAGTTTTATTAGTTGTTTTCAAGTATCTTCGTAGCAGCATGTGATGCTTCTGTGGGATTTACGCCTTTGTGCTTGCAGCATGGTGTACCAGCTTCATTTCATAATTCCTTGTAGATTGCTGGGAAATCATTTGAAAGTAGACCAAACTTTTTATTATTTGGCTAGTTAAGAGCTGGGCCTACCCTTACACACTGAGATTTTTTTCATGGCACACATAAACTGTACTATCAATTAAAAAATTCCCAGTTCACTCAACTTATGCCATTTGTTCTAAGTGACAACATTATTCAGACCTGCTCTTGAAAGTGAGAGAGGGGAATCTATCCCTTGTTGAGCAGACTACACAGTCATACATAAACCAAACTCTTCTGCAGACCAGGCAGGAAAGCTCTTGTGTGCTGGGCAGCCTGTGACGCTTCTTGAGCTCATTCTGTGCTGCAGGCGAAACCACAAGTCATCCTTCTGTGGACAGCAAAATCACAGCAAAATGCAGTGCAGGAAAACCATATGTATTTAAAATTCTGGAGTCATGTTGCATATTCATTTTTCTCTTAGTATCACAAAAGTGACTGTAGGAACTTGACCAAGGGACTGAGTCCCTGTGCTGGCTCTCAGCACAGCCGACATGCCTAAGGAGGAGTAAGTCAAACATAAATCAGATTTCTTTGTGATGCTCTTCCAGCTTCCAACTGGTTTTAATTCAAGGCATTTCCAGAGCTTTTTATGGTTTGTCTAATCAGTAACCTCCAATGAACCTCACTCATCCAGCCTCCTTCTGCAGCCTTGAAAAACTTCTCTTATATACAACTTCCTCTATTATATACAATGTTCTCCTGAATGCTGGAGGCAGGTGTGACTGTCCCACATGGCATTATGTGGGATAACTGAGAGTTTAGTGGAGCTGCTGAGGACAAAGTGTTCCTAAATTCTGTGCCAGAGGTGAGGACAGTGCTGTTAAACACAGCCCTGCAGAAGACCTTTATTTAGTGCTGCAGCCAGAGAATTGACATCGTTGGATGGCCTTGCACTTCTCTGCAGTGAACCAGGTGCTTTGTAGTAGGTTCTATCAAAAAAATGATGGCTGTTCCCTACTAAATCACACTGATGAAAAACGTGCTACTAGACTACTAAATAAGACATAGATAATTTATCAAACAGAAGCTACAGACAAAAAATAAAATTATTGTGGCTTTCACAAACCAGTTCTTACCTCATTAATCCTTTTCAGGAAATTTGTGATTTTAAATCTGTAATTTAAACAGTTTACAACTGTTTAAATTACAGATTTAAAATCACAAATTTAAATTACTTCTGAGAAGTCTAAGCCTTAACATTCTTGTTTGTCAGATGATTTTCTCTTTATTTATTTTATGCTTATTATTAAACTTATTATTACACTTTGTCCTAAAATAATTCAGAGGAAAATGAAAAAAATATTTAAAATATCACAATACATGTATGCCATGTTTTGATTCAGAACAAAATAAAGGTGGCTGGACAGCTGAGAGTTAAAATGTCATGCAGCCACTCGTACTGCTTCAGTGATATTGCTTAGGTGAGTGCATTGAGACTGCAGCACATGTGCTTGCTTTTATCCAGGTCATGCTATGGAGTATGGTTTCCAGTTGAATGTTTCTTTGGTAGGCAGGTATTTAGTCCCATAGGTGTTAATGTTAAAATCAATGGATACTACTTGAAAAATAGTGAGATTTTAACTACTTATAGCATTGTGAATAAAGTTTTACTTTCCCCTGTAAAGAAAATTGGAGCCTTTTTAACTTGACTACCCACTTGAACAGCATAACCATAAATAGATTATTTTAAAAATACTTGGAATCTGCTAGTTTTTATCTGTTGTTATTGCATTGTCCTGCTTCCAGACTGCTTAGTACACTTCAAAAGCATAATAAGAATGAGAAATCTGGTTTCTATTCCAAAGCACAGAGTGAGAATCCATGCACAGTTGGTATTTGCTGTGCCTGATGCTGGACAAATACATAAAGAAAGCCAAAAGTCTCTCTTTAGGTGTGACATGCCATGATGGGAAGGAGGGAACTTTTGGCCCCATAGCCCCAAAATTCCATGCTATTGCTTTTTCAACAGGATTCACACATCATTCACCACACATCTTCTATGTATAGCTGAGGGCTATGTCATAGGCTTTTGGGCTCTGCCTAATTTGTTACAAGCCTTAGAAACCCAGTTTGTGAGGAAAAGATAAGTTCTCATTTTAGGCAGCTGAATGCCACCTGAAAGAATGAGATTTTCATCCTATCTCTGTCCCAGGCTTGGTTGCAGAAGAGCTGAACACTCACACCTGCAGCTCAAAACTACCTGAAGTTATGTTTTCACCAGACAGGCTGCTCTCTGTTCTGACGGTCTGAGGAAAAACAGTGCTCATGCAAATTAATTACCTAAATCGTGCATTTTGCTTGTTTGTTTGTTTGCTACCACAATCTTTCCGTGCCATGCCTGCCTATAGAGATAAGACAGTCATTTCACTTTTCAGGGATCTGTTGATGAATTAATACTTAAGAACCACTCAGTTGCTGTACCAGTAAATGCCAGAGGTAGAATCAGAAACCAGAAGTAGGAACAAGTATTGGGTGCTGGCTGCCATGAGGTTTTAGTGTCCACCAGCTTGTCCCAGTCTCTCATCACGGTCTCTAGCTTGGCTGGGAGATCCAACATCCTGGCCATTTCCTCTCATAAGCTGCATATTTAGAGCTTGGATTGCTGTGTTAATTTTGGACGTGTGTTTGGCAGTCAGGTCAAATTTTGGTTATGCCTCTGCACTGTGAGGAGACAGCAAAAGCTCCAAGATAAGCAGAGCTTGGCAAAGCAGTCACTCAGGTGTTACTCTCTTCTCTGTGGTGCAGAGCCTGCTCTGGGGCATCCTGTACCAGAACAGTAAAAAGGATGTTGGCTGTTTTGCCATCCTTGCTTTGACTTTGTTCCCCTTTGGCTGAGATGCCGCAGTCCAGATCCTGAAGCAGAAACCACGAAGAGACAGGAGCACAGGTGATTCCATGTTAGGTTTCTGACTTTTGGATAATTAGGCATATGCATGAAAAAGGATATGAAAGGATGAAAATAAGAAAACACAACATCAAAAATTCCAGCTAGTGTTAAGAGTAAACTTCCAGTTAGAGCAAGTTTTTTTGAAGTTACTTGCACTGAGTGAGGAAGACTACAGAAAAAATTATCTGGCTGACTGTAGTTTTATTTTGATCATGAAGATGGAATAGAATAAAATCTGAATTCTGGGATTTTCTAACTGTGAAGTACCTGACTTTTTTGACTCCTTCCACAGCTTTCAAAAGTATTTTGTGTGCAACAGTTGATCACACACTGTTACTGCTGCTCAAGGTAGGTTCTGTGGTAAGCTCTGATAATTTATTGCTTGGAGATTGGTATTTCAACGTACCAATTGTTAACCCTCAGTCAGAGCCATTTGAAAATGCTGAGGGGGAAGAGGTGTCAGTTTAGCATATCTGTACCTCGAAATATGTAATCTGGTCCCATTAAAATTAATAGAGCAATTCACATATTTATGCTACATTTGTGCGGAAATGTCAGCAATTTACAAGATTATAGAAGAGATAAAATTGTAAAGAAGATGCAAGAGATGATAACAACCCTGAAATGGCTTGATTCAGATGGTGATAATTTACTCCTTTTTTTTTTATTGCTGTGTTCAGCTGAGGTGTACTTGCTTTTTATTTACTTTTTAGAGTTCCTTTGTTGTTTGCAGACCTGGAATAGCAAGAAACAATCTGACGGAAGGCAAGAGGAGGAGAAAGATATTTTGGGTAGATAATTTGGGATATTTTTTAGTTCAATTTGGAAAGATTCGTTTATTTGGAAAGATATTTTGGGGTATTTTTTAGTTTAGTCTGGTCCAGAGACTTCACCACTGGGTTGTGGTGGCAGTGGACTGCATTCTGGAGCAAAGCAGTCAGTGCCAGGAAGGGCCTTGGGATAACTTGAAAGGAAATGCTGTATGTATAGATTACTAAACAGGAAGAAGATAGCTGTAGGTACCACAGAGAGGACCAGATGGCTGCACAAATAAGCTGTATCGTAGCTTGATGGCTGTGAGTCTTTGTTGTTTGGGTTGTTTTTTCTTTAGTTATTAGGAAGGAATACCAGTGCCTTCCACATCAGTGGCAGCTCATTTGCAGTGAAGTGAAAATGAATCAAGGAACATGGAAACTACAGTAGGGAGGGAAGAGGGATTGTCAGCAGAGACAAAGCATAAAAAATGTTATAAATCTGAATGCTGAACTTTGATATATTTATGAGAATAGGATTATTTTGTCTCTTAAGTTCATGGACCTTAAAAAAAAACAAAAACAAAACCAAAACCAATAGAATACTGTTGGTTGTGAACCAAAAGCAAATTTTTTCTGCCTTTTTTAATAGAAAGGTTTTTAAAAAATATTCCTACTTTGTTTTCACTGTAAGGCTTTGTTTGACCTCCTTGAAAACTCTGGAACAAGCAATATTGTTTAGGAGCTTTTGTGGCTTAGAGTGTAGAGCTGGGCCAGATTTTTCAAGCAGCAGCTTGAGGTTGTAGTCTTGCTTTGGGCATGCTTAACTGAAAGAAAAAAAACTTTTCTTGGTTTGATGTTTTTTCCTTCTTTTTTTCAACTATAAAGATAAATCTTCAGGTAAATGTCACCGTTGATGCCAGTGCTTCTCAAACTGTAGAAACCCAGAAATTTTTGCTCCCCTTTCTTATCACAGAAGGCAGATATGCAGGTTCACAATCTGCTCTGGGTCAGCATGAGAAAAAATAGTTGGATGGTGATGGAGAAATGCTAAGGTGAACCAAATGTGAAGGGAACAGTTCTTGTAGATAAGGTGTTTTGCACTGCAAAATACTGTTATAGAGGAAAGTTAGCCTCAGTTTGGTGGAAAATTGCATGCCATAGTATGAAAGACTGACTTTAATCATGACAGAGACACATAAGAGGCTAATTTCTACTTTGTTAAGGAATGAAGTACAGAAAAGTTGAAGTCTAAAAGCCTAATGCAGGCCTGGACACCATGCCCAGAGGGACAGTGCTGCAGAGCATTGATCCCATGCACCACAGCTCTGACTAACCTGGTTTTGGAGCTTGTGCCTCACTGCTTCCCCTAATTGGAAGAGGAATTGTGGAGGGAGGTAACCCTCATGGAGAGCCAGTTTGAGTATTTGTGCAGTACTGGCTGCTTAGATATGGGTAAAGGGACAATTTCCACCTCTGTGCTGTCATTACAGACTCCCCAGTGATTCTTATTTGTTAACTCTTCTGTACTGACATAGCAATGAACAGACAAACACAGACTAAATAGATTTGCTGGCAGTTCCTGAGGTTTGGATTTGAAGGACTTCCTACTCAGTAGATTTTTACACTTTATTGAAGCATAATGCTTATTGCCTACTTTTGTCTGGAAATCCTGCCTACTTCTGTCTTCTCTCTTTCACCGATTGGCTGGTACTAGAGCACAGGGTGGATGGGAGAGTTTGAGTGATCTGAACCTTATGTGAAGAGCTTATATCTGAGCCCAGACTTTAAATTACTGGCTCTTTTTCTTGCAGTCTCTGACCTTTTCCTTGATGTGTTTGTGGTGGGCTGTTTTCTGATGTTTCTCACCCTGCTGGTTTTCAGGTGGTGGGCAGGGGAGTGGCAGAAGTGTTCGACCACGTGTGGCCCAACAGGCCAGAAGAAGAGAACTGTACTTTGCATCCAGACAGTGGGATCTGATGAGCAAGCACTGGATGTCACAGAGTGCCAGCACCTGCTTAAGCCAAAGACCCATCTGTCATGCAACAGAGATATCTTGTGCCCATCTGACTGGACAGTGAGCAACTGGACTGAGGTAAATTCATGTTTGGTGAAATGCTGAACTTTTTCTCAAAATGACTTATTATAGTCAGCAGAAAGGACCAACAGCCTGCTGTTTTGCCTTTTAAATTTTTTTCTAAAATACTTTTCTATAGTTTAATGTGTTCACAAATCCTTTGTGCAAAAAAACCCCACTCCTGATTCCTAAAGACTTTGGGAAGTGTTGCATGTTAACTTGCTGAGCTTTTGGGGCTGTAGAACATGATGTGCTTAGTGCTAAAGAGTCTGTGTGAGAGCAGTGGCTGCTGTGGGCCAGACTAGGGGGATGACTACTGTCATCTCTGTAGGTCAGCAAAGCATTTTTAAATTCTTTACATTCATATCTCTTGCATCCAAGATTCTGCCTTTTTTCCCCATAGCTTTGGAAACATATGGGAATTGGTCAAAGCTGCACCAGGAGACGTTCAGGTTGGACATTGGGAAGCATTTCTCTTCTGGGAGGGTGGTCAAGCCCTGGAACAGACTGCCTAGGGAGGTGTTCAATGTTCCCAGCCTGTCAGTGCTTAAGAGAGCATTTGGACAGTGCCCTTAGCAGCATGCTTTGCTTTTGGTGAGTCATGAAGTGCTCAGGCAGTTGGAGTCAGGACTGAGGGTTGACTGTTGAGGGTCCCTTCCAGCTGTAAGTACTGTCTTCCCTTCTTTTTTGAAAACTCCACTCTCATCTTCCTCCTCAGTCTTTTTTTTCATTAGACTCACTGTTTTGAGAACAGAGTCACATACTGAACTAAAAAAATCTTGTGACTGTATTGGATTGGTTTGTGCTGCTCACAAACCATCATCACAGAATATTGATTTTTTTGGTAATTAAGTAACCCCCATGGTTTTAATACCTGTGAAAAAATAGCTTGAGCTTACATGACTAGCAGTACAATTATATAGGAATGGCATACTGCTTGTGCTCACATGCGGTTGGATTATATTTACAACTTACTGATAAAAATGCATTTTTACATCTGCAGAAACTGGAGAGAGAGTGTAGGACAGGTATTTCACCTACACAAATGACATGAACTGAAGAACCTGTCTACCGTGAGGCTACACTGGTTGCTTTCCTGCTCCTGTTGTTGCAGAGCTGATGTTATTTTACAGCTGTGAACAACAGAGTGCTCCAGCAACACAAAGTTACTGGTGTTTCTACTGCCCTGTGACCCAGACTAGCTCTAAAATGAGTTAAATGTGTCAGGGACAATAAAGTCCTGGGCAAAGGAGAGTTCATCACTTCATGTTGAGCACCTGGTCAGGCTTCTTTGCTTCTTAGGAAGAGTTCTTTCAGTAGGTTTTTTTTGTTACATCTCCACTCCTACTCAACCAGTCATCCAGCCTTAGCATCTCCAGCCAGCGAAGTGTGATTTTATAAAATCCTTAGTTGAGGCACAGCTGCTGAAAGCATGGCTGTGCCTGTGGGCCTGAGGATGAAAAACATCACAGAAAAGAAGAACATCATTCCTTAGCTGCATCTCCTTAGCGCCCAGCACTCTTTATACACAGCAGTGCTCTCATTTAAATAGAAGCCAGGTTGGCTAATTACCTTCTGTAGTCTCTAATTGAGGACAGACAAGCTAGTAGCTCTGGCAGTAGTTCATGGTTGTACTAAGACTGAATAAAAAATCCATTTCATAAAGTCAGCAAGGGTCTGTGAGCTGCATGGATCACCACAGCAGGTTTGTGGCACTGTGAGCAGCACTGAGCCAGTCAGGTGTGCGCTCAGTTCCAGGTTTTTAATCTCTATTTTTATAAATCTGGTGGAAAAGGTATTGACTAAATGACTTTGTGAGTCAATGAAGAAATCAAATTCCATCATATTAATTTAATATTTTGTCTTTATCATGTAGTTTTTTCTCACTTCTGTTTACCCAAGGTGACATTTACTGTTGAAAAATTTGGAAAGAGCTCCACGGTAGCAGAACATCACTAGAATGAAAGGCTTCTTCTTCAGGAAAAGCTTTGTAATTTATTATTTGTCATGATGCTTCTTTATTATAAACAAATGCCATCTGATACTTCTGTGCAGGGGAGATACATTAATTCTGTTTCATTTGCAGTGCACAGTCACTTGTGGTGGTGGAATAAGGACTCGTAATGTCACTTGTGCCAAAAATAATGATGAGCCATGTGATAGTTCCAAGAGACCAAACTCTAAGGCCCTATGTGGTCTTCAGCAATGCCCTTCTGCTGGAAGATTTCTGATTCCCCCACAGGCACCCAGAAGAGGCAAGATTATAATCAGAAAAACAACTGCTGATCCTGAACGGAGTCTTCCTCGCAGAATACCCAGACCAAACCCCAAGTTCCATACAACAACAAAAATACCCAAGCATGAAAGTGTAACTCCCTTTTTGCCTACGTCCTCTGGTTTGGTCAATGTCTCAGGAAAAGAGGGAACACCCAACAGGACATTACAAAATAATTTTGCTGAATCAGGTGATGTTTACAATTACCCAGTTGTTTCTACTGAAAATAGCTCATATCAAAATAGTACTTCATGGCCTTTTCATAACAGCTTAAGTACTGAAATTATAAGGCATGCTGAAAACACCTCTAAAAGTGAGCCAATTTCTACTGCAGAGAGTGAGATGCAAAGAAGTGAGAACACTCCTGTTTCCTCTTTTACCAGTAATCCAGAAATAACTTCCAGCTATGATTACTTAACTGAGGAATCTGACAGCACTGATGGGCCACTTGGAGTCAGCAAGAAAGCAGTTGATCTCTTTTACAGCACAGAACTCAACCCTGAAATCAGAACCAGAAGCACAACCTTGGACACTGCCTTTCCTGTCACTCAGAATGAGAGTGTGTCTTCTCAGACCCCACCAGCATCTCCTCACCAAGACCTTTCTGTGCTCAATCCTGTTAGCAGAGCTGCACAAGGGCTGCCATTTCCAACAGCAGCAAACTATGTCAGTCTCCAAGTTGATGTTCCTGTTGTGGAGCTAACAACCCCGCAAGCACTGGTTACGGAAATGCCCACAGAGCTTGGTCATGCACCCAGAGACCAGACTGACAGCAGAGAAGAAATAAAGCTGCCTGACACCGTAACTAATAGCACACAATCCTCAGCTCCCAAGCATGCTCTGAACAACCAAAGTGCGACATCTGAGGGTGTTTTAATGAATGTCACAGACAACAGCCATATAATAACATCCAACAGTTTGCCCAGTGATGCCTACTGGATAGTAGGCAACTGGAGTGAGGTAAGTTATTTTTTGCTCATTAGAAGTGGAGAGTGTGAACAGCTGTCTGAAACATTGCTGAGGAAATGGAGTTTCTTAGTTTGTCATAATTTTCTGAAATCAGTATCATGTATATAAAATGCCACAAAAAAAGGTGGTAACTTGGGATATCTAAGATTAGGTTGCTTACAGAGAGTGAATATAGTCATCACAGGCCTGGCCATAATTTACTAACTTTTATTTAATACCCTTCCCACTGTAAAGTTTTATTTTTTTGTCAGCAGAGTTCCTCATATGCTAAAGGATTTTATATTCTTGAAGTCATGATACCTAAAGTGAGAGATGTTGGTGTCTGAACTAATCATCTCATATTTTGATGGCCTTTTTTACCAAACTAGAGAGGTCAGATCTGGAAACCTCTAGTGGTGATCTGTCTCTGTGTCTCAGTGCTGATGGAGAATGCTGTCCAAGGTCTGTTTCTGTGTACCTGTTTGCTCTTGGGTCTGCTGGGAATGATTCACAATCATAGAAATGCAGAAATTCAGGGCCAGAAAGGACAGCATGAGGTTACTAAATGTATCTCATGTCAGTGGAGACATATCTAGACCCCTGAGATGCAGGTGTTGGATGCAGACAGTGGGTAAGACCCCTGCTCTGTCTTCAGCGCATCAGCCCTTGTTCAGGATATGTACTCCTGATGGCATTTGGAGCTTTCACCTTGTGCCTTCCTGTGGCCAGGTGAGAATGGCCTTAGCTTCCCTTGTTCTAGTGGGACAGGTGAAGCATTCCCTTCTGCCCATATCCCTATAAGCGAAGACCTGCTTTTAGATCTGCTTGAGTGGAAGACCCTACAAGAGAAGATCAAGGAAATGGTTGTGGCCCCAAGCTCCCACAGCCTGAGCAAAAGCCTGTCATGCAGAGATGCTACTGTCCTACTCATTCATCATCCACCTTAAAATATTTTCCTTACGGATAGCAAACATCTTCCATACTGAAAGAGGATTCTCTTCTTTTACATGCAGACTATGGAGGAAAATTGTCTTCTTAATAACTCTTTCGGGGTCTGACATCTAAATTCTTTCGAGATTTTCCTTGTGTTTTTTAAATATCTGAGGCCTTTGTTTCTGTTGTTTGATCTTGCTTCAGTTTCATGACATATTTTATATCAGTGATGTTCATTGTGGTCCCAGTGGACACTTGGCATATAAAATCAACAAATTATTAACATTTTATGTATTACCCTCTTTGTGAATGCAGAAATGAGATTTGTCTTGTTTTGTAACCGTCTTACATTGATGTATTCAATTTGTGGTCCATTGTAAATGCTGGATCCCTACTACAGTATTTCTGGACCAGCAGTTCTCAATTACATTTGGGAGCTCTGTGTGTGTGTGTGTGTGTGTGTGTGAATATACATGTATATGTCTGTATGTGTTTGTGTATGCATAAAAAGTTTTCCCTAAATGTAGTGTTTTGTATCTATTTTTTTATTTCAGGCTACTGCTTTCTTACAGTTTTTGTTGTGGCGAGGTGTCATTGAATTCAGATTTCAACATTCCTGCCTACTCTCCCAGCTTGTCATCATCTTCAAATGCCTTAAATGCATGTTGTCTTTCCTCATTCAGTAGTTAATGAAAATGCTGAAGAGCCCTGTAGAACCATATTTGAAAATCTGTTCATTTTGACATTGAACCACTAAGAACCACTTTATTACAGTTTTTCAGTTAGTTGCACACTAACCATGTAATTATTTCACCTGAACTGTATTTATATTTGCTAAAAGAACGCTTTGCAAGATCATGTAAAAATGCATTACAGCAGCCAGCTCCTTATTTCATTAAGCCATGTTCCCCTGTCAGAAAAGGTTATTATACTCAATTGAATTATTTCTTCTATATGAGTCCATGTGGGCTTTTCTTTTGCTTTATCGTCTTCGTGAGTATTTGCCATTTTGATCTTGGTTGTTTAATAATTTGGTTTTTATCTTCTTGTGAAGTGTGCTTGGGTGAAGCATTCCCTTAGACCACAGATAGGACTTTTTATTTTCCTAGAGATAAATTCTTATCTAATCTGCTGGGACTTTTCCAATCTATTATAATAATTGATTCTCAACAGTTCAAAGATTATTGAATAAACACTTGAATGAATGTAGAGATAAGGTTAATACATTTGGTTTCACAGAACTGATAAAATCAATTTGAAGATACTTAATGTACCTAACTTTGTTATTCTTTAATAATTTTGTAGTCTTTTGCTACTCTCATTCAAACTGTTGTTTTTTGTTAAAATAAATTTTATGGGAAGTGTGGCACATTGAACTTCAATTTTTCAAATTTGAAGAAGTGATGAAAAAGAGAATTTATGGAGTCTCCATCTTTGGAGATGTTCTGAAGCCATCTGGACATGGTTCTGGGAAATTGCCTCTAGGTGGCCCTACCTGAGCAAAGCTCCTTTCCAATTTCAACCATTCCATGGTTCTGTTAATAAAGTCAGCTATTCTCTTTCACATTAAATAAAAGTTATCTATTTCACATACACACCTTGAGTCTGACATTTACAGAACCTTTTCTTTTTGCTCATTACTTTTAATTATTTTTCAATCTAAAGTTTTCTGACTTTATTTTTGCTCTTTCTGTTTGCCCATCCTTAGTGAAGCTTTGGATCTGTTTCTAGATGACATCTCTCCAAGGCATTGGTATTTCAAGACCACTGCACCTACCCTGACAAATACCTTGCTGTGTTCTTTCTCTTTTAGTAGCTGTCAATATTTTGACATTGCTTTGCTTTGCAGGAGATGTCCATACTAGTGAATAAATAGTGCCAAGAGCAGTGATAGTCACTGAGGTGGAAAGGTGTGACATGTCCCATAAGAGGGCTGGCATTTGTCTCCTCAAGGGAGAGCACTAATTTGAGTAGGGCAGAACAGTGCCCGTTTCCACCAGTGCTTGTCTGTAAATTTTACTTCTTTCCTACTACTTTCCTGGGCCATTCTGGGCTGTCACTTTTCCCTTTCTAAGAGCTTTCTGGGTAGCAAAGATATTCCATTACCAGCAGATCATCTCATTCTAATACTGGTCATCTCACTCTTCTGTTGGTCATGTAAAGTCACCTGCACTTTCTCCCTCTGTGACCGACATCTGCTGTGCCAAGGGTGAATTTTGGTTCCCAAATTACAAAGGCAAAAGCAGTATGTCCTCAGAAACCTATTTAGCATCAAACAGTCAAGAAAGCTCAGGCTTTATTCTGAAACCATTTGAAGAATCATGCTTTTCTCTCTTGACCCTGTGCCTGCACACAACAGGGTTTGAACGAATCCTGCTGTTTTGTCTTCCTCACACAAGAACATAAATCTTCCTCAGTGTGATCTGCCCAGCATCATCTGTGGAGCCACCTTTGCTCTTCTCAGGTGTGCTCAGAAAGGGCTTTAGTCAAAGACTAAGTATCCCTTTAGTTTTGTGACAACACCTTCTTGGTATTGTCAGGCTGGTGTAGCAAAGCTGGGGAAGGCATCCAGACATCAGAAAGCAAGGCAAGGGCAGTCTATCCTCTCAGTCAGAAAAATTGCCTTGGGTAGGTGTGTCACTAAGCAGAACAGAGCAGTGGTATGCAGTTTCCTTTAACAGGACCTTTCTGGCCACTTGGACACGCATCCCAGGAATCACCACGGGATCACACATCTCCAGTGTTGATTTCTTTTTCCTGCCTTAGCTTCAGCTAAAGTTTCCTTATTTTTCCAAGAACACTTATTCAGTGTTCTATGTTTAACTTTCCCACTGCCACACAGGGAGTTCAAACCACACAATAGCATTTGCTTTCTTCATTGTTTTACTGACTTAATCCAAGATTATTTGTGCTGTTTCTCATGCCAGCTACAGGCTGCTTAGTGTGTGTTGAATTTGGCTCTACATGTATAGCTCACTGATCCACCCTTTCTAAGGCAGAAAAAGGTAAATGGTTGTCTCCAACCACTTTTCAACCCCTCCTGCTTCAGAATACAATGACAGTGTTTGGGATTTTTTGTGAGGAGTGTGCACTCTTGGGATATGGACTGGAATAGTCAATATTCTCTTCCCTCAGACACAAAAATCCTCCCAGATGTTGAAAACACTCAGCCACTTTCTGAAATAATGATTTAGAGAAACATTTTTCTATACAGTTTTCCTAAGATTCTCACATATTTATTTAAGATTTTCAGCATCATGAATTCAATTAGCTGACTCTCTCATCAGCAGTATTAGGGGTAGAGAGGGAACATGCTGCAGATTGGATGCAATTGCATTTTACTTTGGATCCCCAAAGATAACAAAAGAAAAACAGTGGAACAGCTGGTACAGATTTAGAATGTCTTGGTAAGCAACAGTTTGCCAAAGAGAAGAAGTGCATACTATAAATCAGGATTGGTATTATCCTAAGAAACAAAAAAAACCCTCCTTCAGAATATTAAGTAAAATTTGGGTGAATTTCAAATCTTCTTTTGAGTATCTCTGATAACATTTGTAATCTAAAACAGCTCTAGATATTTATAGTTAGGTTCCAGGATTGTTTCCAGAATGATGTTCTAGTGTTGAGCTTGCCCCTGTGCTTTCCTCTTGCCCTTGTGCAGTGCTCTACGACCTGTGGAATGGGGTCTTTCTGGAGACATGTGGAGTGCAGCAGCAGGAACACATCTCACTGTCAGGACATGAAAAAACCTGATCCTGCGAGGAGGTGTTATCTCCGCCCATGTGCTATCTGGAAAACAGGAAATTGGAGCAAGGTAACTTCATTCAGGGCTGTATATGAACAGTATGCTTGCAGATTTCAGTGGGTATGAAACTCTAAATATTTCATTTTTAAAACAATTATTTACTCAGTGAATGCATGCATGATTCCCAGTTGACCATTCAGCCCTAATTCACTAATTTCCTGACCAAGTTATATCTGGAAACACATCTGCTGTGAATTTTGTTCTTCCTGTGGTGGGTTGTGGTCATTAACTCTGGCATCTGGAGCCAAAGCAGGACTCACTGCTCCTGTTCTTTGGAGCTGACAGGGCAAAGCTGTACACAGTTGCTTGTGGCATCTTTTTAATCTCTGCCTCCGGGGACATATCCTAATTTTAAGAAGCAGTGGGAATTTGGGAAAGAGAGTTGTTGCGTTCCTACTCTCCCTTGTCACCATGTACTGTCTCCTGACATGGTCTGTTCCCCATTCATGTAACTTCTGAGTCTGCTCTGCGCAGGATTCTGTTTGGTCCTAGTTTTGTACCCATGGCCTGTTCAAGGGACAGAAGAGTGTCCAGGGTGCTAAGTGAAACCCAGAGAATTGTGCTTGAGCCCAATTTTGATATTTCAAGCTGTGTGAAGAGCACCTGGAAGGACTTAGGTGACTTCTTGAAGCTTATTACATTTTTGTCTTCATGCAGTCTGAAAATTGAATTTCAAACCACAGGTTATTTTTCAAGACTAAAAAGATATAAACTACACAGTTTTGCTTTAAATATTGTTGATTTAATAAGGATAAAGATAGGTGTCTCAAACTTAGGCAGTATAGATCATTTCTGTGGACAGTGTTGTTGCCATTGGGCTAGAGGGCAGATTGATACAAATAAAAGGTTATAGTTACAAAGCCTGTGTTATTATTGAGCTCTTAGACATAAAATTGATTTGTACAGGAATTACATGCCTCTTTAGAAAGTTCAGGAAAGGCCAAGGCTTTACATAACTACATTTAAAGCTTTGAAATGAATTTTAAGAGATAGATAGACATCCTGCCCTCCCAGCAGTAGGGCAATTTCACCTTCACTTTTTCTTCATAAATGTCATTGCTGTTGCAACTGGTGAATGATGGCCATGTCACAAAAAATAGCTAGCAATCATGTTTAATGGTAAAATATAACAGGAAGCATTTTTTTTTTAATGTCAGACCAGTTATGAAACAAGTTTGAGGCAAGGGGCTTCTCCTGTCAGGTTTGTGTTACCCTCCATTTTTTCCATCAAGTGAGCTATACAAACCTAATTAAAGTTTCATATATTAGAAAAGGTTAAATTTTGCTTGCTTTACAAGTGGCAATTGTTTTTTGTTACTCATTTCAAGTATTTTGAAGACAAGTTGTCACAGCAAGACGTCTGGGTTCCCTGCTAGTGCAGTAGAGCTTTTTCTGTTTTCTACTCTAATTTAATTTTTTCCCTCCCCTAAAAGAAGGGTGTTTCAGACTAAATCTTAGAGTCTGTTTTTAATGCCAGATAAAATTTGCATATATCTTCAGACTGTTGTACTCAGTTTCTTACAGAGCCACTTCTGTTTCTATCCAGAGAGACAGAAACCTCTGCTGTGGACAAGAGTAAGGATTCCCTTTCCATCCATTCTTCATCTCCTAGGGGAAGTATTACATTCAGGTTCCTTGCTCAACTAAAGGATGCTTATTTATGCAAAGGAAAACAACATCAGTTGATATTGCATCATAGTGGCAAAGGTGAAAGGTGATCTGAGAAGCTTTCAGTGGTGCAGTTGGAATTTGCTTTAATTCTACTTGAAGACAAAATGTGTATTTTTCCTTATCCCTGGGGTAGCAAATTCAGTTCTTCATCAAGAGCAGGAAAGGTCCTGAATTTTGGTGCCAGAGACAGGACCTGGTGATGCTGCATGAGGTTTGGAAAAAGCTCTGTCTAGAAAAAGGAGACTGGAAGGGTTCACTTAGCTCCTCAGCAGAGCTCTAACCTGGGTAGTGATTTCACAAGCTGTGAGTGAGGCTCAGGGTGACTCTCTCTTCCCTCCCACCTTCTCAAACTGAGGCTGCTCTTGGGGTATGAAGTGTCCTGGGCCCATGGAGGTGCAAGGAAACTGAGGGTGGGAACTGCTACTCACTCCCTTCCTCTCTCTGAACCAGCTAAGGAACTGAATATCCTTGTATACAGAATCAATTTCTTGTATTTACTGCATTGTGACTCTTTCACTATGACATTTTTGGAAATAGCTGGCAAGATTTCCCAATTAAATATGTATCCATATTATTAATGGCCATAGCAGTGTAGCAGGGGAATTACTTACAGGGCATGTTCCGGGCTGCTGTGGGGAAAGCCACAGTGTTTAAGCCTCGCGACAGGTTGGTGTTACAGTAACCTGGGAATTCCTTCTGTTCAGGATGCTCACAGCTCAGGCTGCCCTGCTCTGTGACTGGGGAAGGTACAGCCCCTCAGCAGGGCTCATCATGTGGAGATGTGCCCCTCTCTGTTTTGTGTGCAGTGCTCTGTGAACTGCAGCGGAGGCTTCAAGACCCGAGACGTTCACTGCATCGATGTTGGGGAAAAGCGGCTGCTCGGGCCTTTCCACTGCCAGTTACTCGGCTATAAACCACAGCTCAGCGCTAGTTGTAACACAGAACCTTGCTTGCAATGGCATGTGGAGCCCTGGAGTGAGGTACTGTTCCTTAAGAGAAGCTTTGTGAGTCAGCAGTCTGCTTTCAGGTAACAGCGGCTGTTGGATCCCATGCTGTCAGGTAAAATTGTGCTCCAAGGAAGACATGCAGCTGGTGAGTTCTTGTGCATGGCTACAGCAAAAATTAGTACAGGTGTTCATTATGCTTCACAAAATCATTCTTACAGCTGGAGCTTTAAATTACCATGTCTTGAAGGGGAGAAGCAGATGGCCTGGAATAAAATTTGTTGTAGCTATCCTATTGGACCAGTAATGTGGTTCATTTAGATGAATCCTTTTTGCTGCTGTTTTAATCTTGCCTTCTCATTATGGCAAATTTAGAATGTCCTTTACACTTTCAGGCTGAAATTTTTTGGAGCAAAGGCTTAGACCAGACATAAGATAAATCTGACTTTTAGGTCCCTTTGTAACACAGATCTGTGCCAACCTACTCAGAGGCAGCCAGGCACGTATTTATGTCAGCTAAAGCATGTGGCCTGATTATATTTTAGAATTTAACACCACTGAAAGCGGCTCTGGAGAACGTGTCACGATGTTTGCAGCCCTGTTGGGCTAGTGCTTTGGGATTTTAAGGGAGGTGATCACATTTTACAGAGCACTAACAAATCACACTTGGAGGAGACCAGGGTGTGCTGTCAGAGCAATCAGCAGGAGGAGGAAAAATAAAAATATCCTAATGATTGCAATTGTTTGCCACTTAAAATACTTGAAACACTAGTCCAGCCTTGGAAGTTGCCCTCATGCTAAAGACACTGGATAGAAATGTATTGAAAAGGTTCATTTATCAGATGTCAGATATATTATTCTGTCCATAGGGGTGCAATTCCTTGTAGGACAGTAACAATGCCTTATTCAAATTATATTTGATACCTTATTTCATATCAGAGTATAAAATACTTCGTGTATTTCAAGCAGACTTAGTGAAAAAATAGAGAAAAAATCAGTGAATAAGTAGAATGTTGTTAGACATGCTGCTGGTGTTGATGATGTTGATGAGCACTTCTGTGTTGCCTGTTCTGTGTAGCCACTTCTACTCTGCCCTTTAGTCTTTCCAGTAGTATGTGCCAGGAGCAGCTTTTCCCCATGTAGCAGCTTCTTCTCCTTCCAAGCACATGGAATAAGTGCAGAGCTTTTCTTCATGTCTGCACTTCAGGATTTGATGTGCAGGCAAGCCTGTACATCTTTCTAAACCTGTGGGCCTGTGACCCTGAGTCCTTGCTATCTGTGCCCCACATGTTCTAAATTAACGTGTCCAGCCATCTTTGTGGTCTGTTTGTGGTTTCTCATGCTTTCCCACCCCTGGCTGTGCCCCTCTCTTGGCAGTGTTCAAGGACGTGTGGCGGTGGCCAGCAGCAGCGGCACGTCTCCTGCCCGCGGGAAGGGCGCTGTGACTGGAACAGGAGACCTGATCCCATGGCACCGTGTAACAGGCAGCCTTGCACTCAGTGGGTACACCAGGCCTGGAGCCCGGTAGGATTCAGTGTATTTCTGGTTTATGTTTTGTCATGAGCTGGCCATATTTGGTCATACTATCCACTTGTCTCTGAACCTCAGCACCTGTGGCAAGTACAGTTCCTTATGCACAGCTGAAGCTGAAAGAGGAGAACTTCTGAAAACATTACTGAGCATTTCGTAGCCAGCCTGTGCTCATTCCTTCAGGTGACAGATAATGTAGCTTCTATTTTTTGTTGATGTATTAGATGTCATTGGAAGTCTGTGATTTTTTATCTTGTCTAAGAATGAAGGAGTTTTACCATTAACATTCTTCTACTGCAGAAGTTTGAAATTTTTCACTGTAAGAGGCTATTGGAGGGTATTGAGTGATCCTCACAACAACTTTGGGGAATTAGTGTGCTTGCCCACGCAAAGAGAAATTCTGAATTTTGACCAACAGCCTCCTACATAGTACCTGGAAATCTTATTGACAAATATGTAGTGTACCTTTGGGGAACCTTCTGCTATCTGCTATACATATTTATCTATTGCTACACATATTTATCTATAAAGAAACTAGATAAACTTTCCCTCCACTTTCCTTAATAAACACTGCATACATTACAAGTACTCCTCACAGCATAATGGAATATTGAAGGAATGCTAAAAGAAGGAGTCACAGATCAGGAAACATTGGAGTCTCATTTAACACAGAAAATTCAATGAGTTGGTTTTGACACAAAGCCATTAGATGGGACATGACTATAAACTAATGTAGGGTCACTGTAACACTTAAATATGGAAGTGAAGCACATAAAGTAAATAACAGAATACCAAATGTTATAGCAACTATTTTACTTACTTATTAATCCCATATTGATGTATTCATGAATAATTTTACTTTATAAAAATATTTTAAACATCAATATAAAGTTGTTCCAAGAATACCTAAGATCTTTCCGTCTACCTCACGCCAGTACTATTGTGCTTCATGTACAGAGATGCACATTAGAAAGGAGATAATTTGCAGAAAAATTACAGAGGTTGCGCTCCTGTCTTCATCTCTTGTGCTTCGTTAGCTGACATTCTCTATCTGCTGAATTCTTTATCTCATTTATCTGCTGGCACTATTTATCTGTAGAGAAAAAAAAATAAAACTAATTGGCATTCTCAGACGCTCTGGGAAGTCACAAGAATTAAGAACATTTACAGAATGGTAGAGGAAGATATTTTAAAAGTGTTTGGGTTTTATGGCCTTCTGTGTGCAGTCAGAAAAAGCAGCTGGCAGTTCTTTTGTGGATAAAGGTATTTTATTTATTTCTTTTGTGGACAGAGATAACCTCTGTTTAAAAGCCAGGAAAGAAACAAAACCTTATTGGGCTTTTTTTTTCAAATCTTAGCTTGGTCATTTATAGACCTAACATTGCAATTGGTTATTCATGTTTAACTTAGACAGTCAGAAAACACAGGAAGCAAAAACTGTCCTAATTTGTATGAATTTGTTTTAAAAGTCTCTTCTGTTGTAGGACTGGCATTGCAAGTCATCCTTTCCCTCTGTAGAAAACAGTCCTCTCCTCCTCCTGTTTACACATTCCAAGATGCTGTATTTATAGCATTTATACCTCTACTGTATCCTGCCAAATCTGGCCAAAATGCACCATGGAGGTGTCTGGATGGAGCATACAGGACACAGATTGCTGTAATGGCATTGCTTCTGGGTCACAAGGCAGTTTTAGCTTCCTGTCACATCACAGCTCAAATATTGCCATATTGCAAAATTTCCATGTAAAAAAAAACTTCATGTATGTTAAAATTACTCTTTCAGTGTGCTGTTTCTTGTGGAGGGGGCATTCAGCAAAGAACTGTGAAATGCGTGAATACAGAAACTAATGAAACTGAAGATGACAGTATGTGTCTGGATAAAGCCAAGCCCACAGAATACCAGAAATGCAATCTGCAGGAGTGCAAGAAAAATACAGGTAGAGTAATACACATGCATGAAACAGTTTTCTCCATTTCTGCTGAGATTCTGCAAAAACTGGGAGCTGACTCAAACTATCAACTTCTTTTGAGTAGCGTGGGCTCAGTAATTACAGGTCACCCTGGCCTGTGACTGCTCAGTTGCTCTGTTGGCAGAACCACACTCTTGTCTCTTCCAGCACTTCTGGCCTTGTGTTGCCATGATGGGGAGCATGCATCCCTAATTTATGATGACACAACTAAATTAGTAGGTGTGATTTATTGGCTTGTTTTAGGTAACTCAGGGTGCAGTGAGGACTGTGGAAGGACACACACTAAGTCCAAACAGTTGCCATTTCTTAAGATAGATCACTCCATGGAAGCTGTAAATTCTGGACTGGGAGTGCAAGCAAGCAAATTCTTTCACACACTGTAAAAAAACACTTTAAAAAAAATCAGTGTCCCATAGGGTGAGACTGTTCAAGACCAAGAGGTGAAGAGAAGTGCTCTTGTGAGTCAGGGTGTCCTGTACCTCTGTCCTTCGAAGGCCCAGGAGCCCAGCTGTGTACATGGTTAATGGCCCAAAAAAAAAGAGGCATCAGGGGAAGGGGGAAGCTTACAGAAGGAATACTGTCTTTATGAGCAGTGTGTGTACTGCTGCATCCAGGAGGTACCCTCAGATAATAACAGCAACATCTCACAGCTCTTCTAGAAAAACTTTCAAAAGCCTTTGGAGGATGATCTTCCCTGTTAGTCAGTGCCAAGGGTCTAATTTGACAGTGAGACAATGGTTTGAATCTGGAGGGCAATGTGGATCTGACATGCTCTTGAGAGTGATGCATCACTCCTGCTCCTGTTCACAGAATTTTAGCATGTGTTTTGCCCTGGGGTGGATTGGACTGCTTATTTCCTGTCCCTCTCGTGTTCAGAGAGAAAAACTCAGATAAATACTGCCTACACATATTAGTAAGAGTAACTTCTGTGAATAAAAGTTCAAGTGGCCTGTAAAACATAATAAATGCCCTACTGGGTAAGCACTGGTCCATGCAGCCCCCCTTATGTCTCCAACAATGGCATTAGAAAATGCTGTTTAGCAGGAATGCCAGAGGTTGGAGCTTTCCTGAGATTCATTTCCATGATAGTCCTCCAGCATTTCCAGCTAATGTATATTAGGACTATTAAAAGTTCTCCATGTCGTGCCTTTTTATTTAAACTTTCATTAATATGTTGCAATGCTTTTTGATACTGTGGTGTCTGCTTCTGCCCTCTCCTGTGGCAGCAAGTTCACAGAATCATGGAATCATCAAGGCTGAAAGAGACCCTTAAGACTGTCCAGTCCAACCATCCACCCAGCTGTGCCACTGTAACCCCTGAACCACTCAAACACATCACCCAGTGTCAGATCCAGATGCCTCTTGAACACCTCCAGGAATGGTGACTCCACCACCTTCCTGAGCAGCCTGTTCAATGCCTGACCACCCTAACAGTGAAAAAATGTTTTCTAAAGCTAATCTGAGCCTCCCCTGTCTCAGCTTGAGGCCATTTCCTCTTGTTCTCTCACTGTAGGTGTGGTAAGATAGACTGACCCCCACCTCACTGCAGCCTCCTTTCAGGTAGCTGTACAGGCCTGTAGTCCCCTGGATCATCCTTCTGACCCTCCCAGAGATGGGCATTACATTTGCTGTTTTCCAGTCAGGTGGAACTTCTCCAGTTAGCCAGGACTGCTGGTAGGAGATCGAGAGTGGTTTGGCAAATTCTCTCACCAGTTTCCTCATTACTCTGGGGTAGGTCCCGTCTGGACCAATAGACTTGTGAGTGTCTTAATTGGCAAAGCATGTCCTTAACCATCTCCTCCTGGGTTATGGAAGCTTCTTTCTGCTTCCCACCCCTAACTTCCAGCTCCGGGGGCTGGATATCTTGAGGACAGCCATTCTAAAGGTTCACAGCCTGGTGTGAAAAAAACTGCTTTGATCTGTTTTAAATTGCCTTTATACAAGTTTTCATTGAGTTTCTCCCATTGCAGTGTTGAGGGATTTGCTGGAGAACAGCCTTGCTAATATACCATCTTCCTTCTTTTGCACACCTTGCCTTCTCACAGCTGAGAACCTCCAGTTTCTAATATCTGGCTAAATCTGGCCCATCTCAGTTCCTTAGAGCTGCCACAGACCTGTCACCACGGTGGTACAGACAGCAGCAGTCCCTGCCATGTTCTGAGGCTGCAGGAATCAAAGCATAGCCAAGCTGAACGTGCAGTTGCATGTGCATTGTCTGCACTCTTCTGCCTGCCCTGGCTGGCTGTGCAGCACCCTGGCAGCCCATGATGCTCATCTTAGGGGCAGTCACAAGAATGCAACAGTACCAAATTCAAATCAGTGTTGCCAGGCTTTCTCTGGCAGTCCTTGTCAGCAGAAAAGTTGAAGTGGGAAACATAGATCAGCTGTGTCTGCCACAGAAGTAAAATCTCACTGAACAGTCATGAGTGTTGTGTTTTCCAAAACAGAAGGTCATGTGTTCACTAAAAGATCCTAGAATTTCAGTGGGAGGTAAAGCTGACCCATAATACAAGGGAAGAGAAAGCCACCACAAATAAGACCCTTAACAGACATGACTGTCTGGCATAGAGCAGTTCAAGATTCTAGAAATATGGGGAGTGTGTCAGCAAAATACAGCTAATTCTTGTCATCTTCTTCACTACAGGGCTGCCCTGCAGCAAAGACCAGCTGTCAGTTCACTTCTGCCAGAGGCTGAAAAGCATTGGCAAGTGCTTGCTGCCATCAATACAGACTCAGTGCTGCTTCACCTGTAGTCAGGCCCAAATTCGGAACAAAGCAAGATATGGGCATCAGCATAAAGGCTTCAAACAACAAAATTACACTAAATCTAGAAGAAAACCACCTCAAAACTAAGAAAACAACAACCAAGCAGCTTGGCACTAGCTGTTTTATTCTTGTTTCCTTGAATAGAGCTTCTGTATACAAGTTTTACGTTCCTTATTTTTTTTCTGAACCATCCAGCATAAATTGAAATCTGTGATCAAAACTGGGAAAGCACATCACCTAGGGTTATCAGTCATAATTTACTGCTTCCATTTTTTCTCTGTAATAGTCCAAAATTTATAATGTAAATTTCAGTGTACCAGCAGCTAGTACTACTTAGGCATGCATAGACACTAGAAACAGGCTTGCAAGAATTTTCTGATTTTTTGTGATGAATGTTTAACTTGTTTTTCCATCTCTTTTCCAAAACCCACTTGAAACACCAGTACTGCTTACTCAAGAGTGCTTAGTGAAGGTGGCCCTTGGGGCAACAGACACATACCTGTGCCATGGGCCAGTTCTCTTTATAGTCTCTTGCCTTTCCTTTTTAGGAATCAAGGTGAAGTGGGCAATGTTTCTCTAAATTCATTGCTCACTTAATAAACTTAAAAGCAGAGTTTTGTAATATCTGATTATGATAGGCAGGATGAATTGAAACTTGTGTTTTCAGGAGAAAAAAAAAATCTTTGCTTAGTACTTGACTGAACCTCTAAAGGATACCTCAGCCATAATCTGTTCTTGACAGTTTTCTTTTGCTACAAATGTCTTGCTTTAACCTGAAAAGCCCATAAAATGTGGGGTGTTCAGTTCCCAAATATGTTTTAAGCAGCATTTCTTGGTACCACAAAAGCCAAGACATCTGCACCTGCTACCTTAACAGTCATAGAATAATTTAGGTTGGAAAAGACCTTTAAGATCAACAGTTCCAACCTCTAACCCAGTGCTGCCAGGTCCACCACTAAACCACACCCCTAAGTGCCATATCTATGTGGTTTTTTACACATTTAAGGGAAAATCCAGCAATGTCTTTTAGACAGTTTTATACATTCCATCTGATAGAATAATTTCAGTATAAAGAAAAATTTGATTTTGCAGATCTTTTTGCTAGACAGGCAGTAACATTCTTATGTATCATCTGTAGTTCCTCTCCATTTGAAATTAACTATCCAAGGCCATTTGAAATTAGATAAGGCAACCAGCTCAAGGCTATTGCCAGTCTCTGTAGCTGCAGGTATTCAGACACAAATGATACATGTCAGCAGCGCATAAAAAGCTGTCAGGAAATTGATAGAGCATAAAGGTTGTACCAACTTGTTCTGCAGCAAAAATTTAACCTCAGAACTTACCCTTTGGAAGGGGTGTTGTTCTCTTTCTCTTGACTTCTCACTTCCATCAGTTTTATGTTAGTGGTCAGCTCCATTTAGTTCAAGAGTGTTAAAGGTGCTGAATAGAGGAGCCAGGAACCCTCACTGTAATGCTTTCTACTCTTTACAGCATGAAGAGTAAAGGAGTCAGTGAGAAAGCAAAAGACTTCTAAGCTGATGTAGGTAAGGACAATTGGAAGTTGAGTCTTTTGCATTTAAAAAGTGAAATCTTTCTCTTCTTTGACAAATTAAAAAGAAAGGAAAGAGCAGTGAGCTGGCCCAGCTAAACAGTTTTGCTAATTTCGTGTTAACTTATGTGATGGAATTCAGCTTTACAGACTTAAACCTTTCCTGCAGCTTCAAATGTGGCATGCAGGCATTTCAGCTGGAAATTACCCGTACTACATTTTGAAATCAATTTTACACCATCAGCGTAAAGGCCAACCAGCAACTGGAATCTCTGTAATTCACACAGATGTTCAGTGGCAGAGCTGTCATGCCATCCAGTGTCTCCTGGTAGAGCATAAGCCCACGTTCACAAGAGCACTCTGCCACCTCACTCACAGCAGACTTTTCCCACAGTGTAAATCCATAATCATGGTGGAGCTGAGGGCTCCTGGGACAGCAGCCTGAGGCCCAGAGTAGTGTCTGCATACCTCGGGCCTCAGGCATGAGGGCACCCCTAGTCAAGTAGCATATCTGTTTTGCTAGTGAAAAAAATGCCAAAACAAACTTCAGAGAACCAAGACCAGACTTTTTGAACAAAGCTGGGCATTTTGAAAAGAGCTAAACAAGAGCAGACATTTAGATTCCTTTGGAATTCAGTAAGATTTAAACACCTTGGTTCTTCTGGCTTTTCTGAAAATCTCAGATTTGCATCCTATTTACTATGCAATTTCAGATTGGGAAATGCACATTTTATGCAGTATATGGTGAGTCACATAGTTGTGAATCCAAGTGTTACTGTGGTTACAGAACTGTGACTAGGAGTAGCTTTTTTTCTAGACAGACTTTATGAAAGTTAATAGAAGTATTTCAACCTGGCTATAATGTATTAACCTAGTGATGGCCACGAGTCAAGTTGTCATTTTCAAAGGTTTGTGTCCTTTGGCTAAGGACTTACTTCTTCACTTGAAGTCTCTGGGAGTTCAAAATATGCAGCATGGTAAGGTTAGATTTATTTACCTCTGTGATGGCAATATAACCCCAGTTTTAGGTGCTGATAAAACAAAATCCACTGTTAAAAGTGTGGTGCTAGGGTAACAGACATGGGGATGACTTTCAATGGTGCATGTGTGTGCATGCACACACTCTTACAGTAATATATGTCTGTGGTGTTGCTGGCCAATGCCAGACATGATGCTTTTTAAGTTTCACAGTTTGCTTCTCTCCTTCTGGGGACCCTTTGAGCAATAGAACCCTGGGCAGTTCTTGCTCCTCTGGACACAGAAGTATTGAATCATGCAGGAGCAGAGGGGTTGTGCCTGATGCAGGAAGGATTTGGGCAGGGCTCGGGCTGAGGCTGTGGGGTGTAGAGCAGCTCCCTGACAGCCAGACAGCCTGGCTGGTGGGCAGTGCAGGTGCTCCGCACATTCCCAAAAGCTTTCTGTAGGATTTGGGTGGGACGAAGTTCCGGGTCAGATTACTCTGTGCACAGAGGTACCTGCATAACATTTTCCCCACAGAGGTCAGCAGAAGGAGGCCACCAGGTATCTGGGCTAATGCGAAAGGAGCTGACTGAGTGGATGTGGTGCAGGTTGGAGGAAAATCCCTACAGGAGTTGTCCTTTCCAGTGCTCCTTAGGGCTAGTATGGAGTTAAACCATTTCTGCCTCCATTGTTTTCTTCAGGGAGCTGTTATTTCATTTGAAATGAATAAAAAGTGAATAAATTATATTATGGGTATTAGTCAGAATAATGATTCTACCCAGGGAAATGCAGTCATTACTGTTTCTCAGCTTAAAACTTTAGGAAAAATACTGTGACAACATGAACTGTTTAACAGAGCAGTGCCACTGCTATTATGACACAACTGTTCTTAAGTAAAGGTGGATTTATGATCTGAACCCAGATGGTCATTAGTCTCAAAACTGAATTGAATACTAACTGCAGAGGTGTATTATCATTTTATTATTGTATTAGCCTGAGACACATCAGCTTCAACAGATTGCTCAGGAAAAATGTGTATTTGTCACATTCACAGCTTGTTCTAACATTTCAAGGTTTAAAAAGCAAACTATGATAACATATTTGTTTCAAGCTTCAATAAATGGCATTGCATATGTTTGATGTCTCTGGTGTTTTGTGTTTCCAGTGCAAGAAGATTTGTACAATGGAATTTCCAGGAAAAAAATAAAACTTTAAAAATATATTTTTTATGTCAGAGGTCCTCTTCACTGAGTTGTTTTGGTGCTTGATACTCCAGCATAAAAAAGATCATTACAATGGGTGAGGGGGAAAAGCAGAAGAATATGGCGTTAAGTAAAAATATTAAAAGGATTCGTTATTTCCCATGAAATATAGGAAATCTTACCACTTCTAGTGGTTAAGCAGATATGTCTTAAATTTTTGGCAGCGAGTGAGAGTGTCTGTTGTGTCTATTGAAGAGTTGTATATAATATTATCATGCCCCTTGCCCCCCACCCTGAATCTTCTCAACACTCGAGTTTTTCAGTCCTGCTGCTGCTTATGCCCAGGAGCTTGCTCAGACCAGCCCTGATTCTTGACGTGCTGCCAAGGAGCACAGTTAGGCTCGGGCAGAGAGCACCCTCAGTTCTCACTCTGTCCCCAGACTCCACCCCCGGCATCCCTGCATGGGCTCAGCCTCACAACACCCTGTGGAAGTCGCAGGAATTTGCTCCTTCTTGCTTTGGAGAGTCCAGCCCATGGGGCAGCACCCTGCACAGGTGCTCTGAGGGAGAGGGTTGAGCTGATCTGAGGATGGAGTGGAAGCTCCCTCTGCTTTCCCAGGTCCCTTTACACGTTCCTGGAGGAGCCAGGGCTCAGCACAGCCTGGCGAGCAGATCCTGTGGTTCTGCACAGCTCACAGCATCCCCGTGGCTCGGCCCAGCAGCACTGCCACAAATGGATGTGGGGGTTTAGGTAAGTCCTTGCCTTTTGCCCAGGCCTCTAGCTGTGTAAAAAGCAGGCAGTGGCTTTATTGGGGTGGCCAGCACCCCAAAACCCGCTCTCATTTGCCTTAACAATGACTGATCTCCACTATTATAGAATGGATTATTTATTTAATAGACACAAAGCTAACAGACATAAGACTTAAACCAAACTAATACTACACAGGAATAAGGACAAAAAGAGACTACTAGTAAGTATATACAGTGTGAGGTTAACCTATCAATGTTTCAGCCAGTGAAGAAGTAATATAAGTTAGGATTCAATATATCTTCCCATCCAACTGTTGGTGGAGCAAACATCAAGATCCTTTCCCTCAATCCCCAGGGAAGTAACCATGCATCCAAACTCTGTGGAGAGGTCTCTCACACTTTCAGGGTGTGTATGTAGGGGCCTTCTGCCTCTGTGATAACTTGTTTGTCATTCATAGTTTGTAAAACAGGGTCTCTTGGTCCAGAATATTTCCTTTATCTCTTCCCACATCAGCTCTCCACACTAAGATGTTGATTCTTAGTTGGGGCCGGAGCCCTTTTGGTGCCAGATGCCCCCTTGTTGAGCCTTTCAGGCCAGGTTATCTCTTTATGCACCAACTCTCTGGTGAGGAGGTGGAGGTGTGGACATCCTGCCACGAGCACCCACCAAAGGAACTGCCTGTTGGCTGTCCACATCAGCTTGAAATTGAACCAGCATGGTGACAGGATGAGGTAAGAGGAGGGGATTTCAGGTGGGGTGCTCCAGACAGAGGAGCTTGATGCAGCAGAACTGATAGTTTAATTTTGTGGATATAGAAATACAATACATTGCAGACTTAAGAGGGAGAAATTTCAGCCTTGCTGAATATCCTATCCTTGTATTCAGAGGGTATTAAATTCCTATCCTTGTATTCATGTATTCTCATGTTCCCTGGAAAACAGGAGTTGGTGCCAGACACCTCTTGGATTGGCTGATCTGACTGTGTTTCAGAATGGTGATTAGTAAGAAACCGGGTTTATTGCTGCTGCCCAGCACAGCAGCCTCCCTAGCTCTCATTCCATCAGTAGAACATGGGGAGCTCACATGAGGTGAGCTCATTTCTGCCACCACTTATTTCTACCACTGATTGATCCCAACCTCCTCTTTTGTCTTGGTGAACAAATGCAGATACCTCCAGCACACTCACAGGAGCAAAACCTGGGATGTGGCAACCAAGGAGTACAAGTTTCTCCTACAGATGCAGTGGTTACATCTGTAGGAGTGAAAAATACAGCAGGGAATGAAAACCACAGGACCCTCAGAGTGGCCACCACAGTCTGTAAGCTCTGTCAGGGTTTTTAAAGGAGTCTCTGGAAACCAAGGAACTGCTAAATAACCAAGTTGATGCCAACTTGGTATCACAAACTAATAAAAAAGAAAATATCAAGATTCTTGAAGGCTTCTTTTAATTCACTGTTAGCATTATGAGTCGTCAAGTTATCATTCGCTAGATAAAAGGTAAAGATTTGAGACAGAGGAAAATATTTTCCTGGTGGGATGTTTTGGAAGGCAGTCTTTTGCTATATCTCTGGAGTTACCTCTATGTCTGTCATGTTCAAAGCAGGTGAGATGGTCTGGATTTGGTGATTCAGTGTCTTCAACCAGAAGCTGACACATCAGAGAATGAATTGTAGAATCACAGGATGGTTTGGGTTGGAAGAAACCTTAAAGATGATCTAGTTTCAGCACCCTGCTATGGCCAGGGATACCTTCCACTAGACCAGGTTGCTCAAAGCCCCATGCAGCCGGGCCTTGAGCACTGTCAGGGATGGGGCACCCACAGCTTCTCTGGGCAACCTGTGCCAGTGCCTCACCACCCTCACAGGGAAGAATTTCTTCCTAATATCTAATCTAAACCTACCTTTTATCAGTTTGAAGCCATTCCCCCTTGTCCTGTCACTAGATGCTTTTACAAATAGTCTCTCTCCATTGTTCTTGTCGGCTCTCTTCAGGTACTGGAAGGCCACAATTAGGTCACCCCAAATCCTTTTCTTTTCCAGACCGAGAAATCCCAGCTTTCTCAGCCTTTCCTCACAATGTAGGTGCTCCATCCCTCTGATCACCTTGGTGCCTCCTCTGGGCTGACCCCAGCAGGTCCCTGTCCCTCCTGTGCTGGGAGCCCAGGGCTGGATGCAGTGCTCCAGGTGGGTCTCAGCAGAGCAGAGCAGAGGGGCAGAATCCCCTCCCTGCCCTGCTGCCCATGGGGCTCTGGATGCAGCCCAGGACACGTTTGGCTCTCTGGGCTGTGAGTGCCATGGCTGGGCCATGTGCAGCATCTCACCCACCAGTCTGGGCAGAGGGCACTGCAGTTTACTCTGGTGCTGGTGATAAGGAAAGCTCCCCCTTGCAACACTGTCATAGCTGAGTGATGGCAAATGTGGCACTAATGGGAAACTGCCATAAGGAAAACTCCAGGGTGAGGGAAGCTGATCAATGAACTATCAGAGAGGGAATGTTTTATTGCAACCCCATCAGGACTCACTGTGAACAGAAATGCAGTGAACCTTCAAGCTCCCCACATGCTTATTTATACAGATGGCAGTCATGGAGACACTGTGTTTCCTGTTTATTCTCCTGTATCTGTTATCTGTTTCATACAATAGCTGAACTAAAGAAGCTTGACATTTAATTACCACTGTGTTCACTTGGAAGTATATTTCCTTGTTGCTTGGCTCTGGAAGTAAAAATATTGTCAGGTTATAACAAATGGGAGCATGAATCAGACTCATAATGAACAGTGCTGGCTGATAAAATCACTGTCCTGTGCTGCAGTGCCTGTCTGAAGGCTAATGAATGGTGGTCTTTTTCAAGTTCTTTTCTGTGTGACACTGTCACTAGTCCCAGCCTTCATGGTAGTCATTGCGAGTCACTGGAGTACCACACTCGCTGGAAGACAAGTGAGATTTTTTGTCCCCTAGCAGTTGTGGATGTAGAAGTGACTGATTTCACCCTCCTGCCCATCTGATGAGATGTTCAGCCTGGCTGGTGTCAGCTTCACAGCCCTATAAAGTTGAAGTTTTGCTGTAAATCTAGACTGAGCACCCACAGGCTCCAGCATGAGGCAGGAGTTTGCTTTCAGCAGACATCCCTCTTGTCAGCAAGTGCTCCCTGTGTGCCACCTGGCAGCTGGCAGCTCCCTGTTGCTCCTGGGTCACTTCATTTCTGTTCCTGCCTCTCTTCCAAGTTTGTGTTCAGGCAAGGAGGCAGAGGGGATGTTGCAGCTGCCAGATCCTGCTGTAGTTAATGGGAGCAAGAACGTGTCGTGGCAATTATTGTTGTTACATGATCAGCAAATTTCAGATTTTGGCTGAAGCTTCCTGCTGGCACCCTCTGCCCTCCCACAGGGGTGGTCTGGCTGAGCAGGGTACCCCCGTTTACGTGAGGACCCTGCTGGGAGCAGGCAGTGCTGGCTTGTGCGAGGGTGCTGGGGCTCTGGATCCATGGCTGCTCTGCCTTTCCAACACCCACTCGGGCTCAGCATCAGTCTGCTTGACCTGCAGTCACCCTCCAAATGGGAAATGTGTGTTTCATGCCTTGTTGGACTCATGGTATCCCAAAGATTAGCGAGATGGAGAACACAAAAACCTTCTCTACCAAGCTCAACAAATCTTTTGAGCAACCCATATCTCAGGGTTCACTGACTGCTGTTGTAACAACCCTGTGAGGAGGTAAGAAGTGCCACTAATACATTGGAAACTTTGTTCAGGGAGCTTTTATTCTGGTTCTGTGATTGACATGGCCATGACCTTTATTGGGTTTGAAACTGCAGAAAGGTAACCAAAACTGGAGTTGGAATTTTCCATCCAATACAGTCCCCCTTACCCTTGGAAAAGAATATGTCTGTGTAAATGGGAAGTGGCAGTGGGAACAAACTGTGCTAGAAAGTTTACTTTCTGAAAAGTAGAGTATTGTAGTGTTTGAAACCTTTCTTGCATTGATTCAGGTTTCATGAATAATCATGAACAATGTCAAAACTGATAGGTCCAATATTTCTGAAATTACATGTTCTTTTTGAGAGTGTTCGCCAGTGCCCTTCACAGGACAGAAACTTTTGGGTAGTTTGCCTACCAGCTGCCACATCCTTGGAGTTCACATTTGGATGAGTGAGTGCCTTCATTGCAGTTTTGTGCAGGATGCTGGAGGGGACCCTCTCCTGTCTTTCCTCTTGGCAGAATTTTCCAGCATATAGTGACAATTATGACAGCACAAACAGCATAATATCTTGACCATAGATGATCTCTTTGGGATTTTTGTTTAAATATATAATCAATCCACTGAGGAAGAAAGTGTTATTCAGAAAAGCTATTTGTTTCCTGGCGGCCAGATTTATTATGCTGGTTTCATACAGGAAATCTAGTGGGCTCAGAGCTGAAAGCTTTTGGTTTCCCTGGATGTATTTTAGTGGCCAACAGTTGTGAGAAGCTGGTGCTGAATTGGCTTCACAGTTACCAAGAGTCCCCAGACAGATTTAAAGAGTCTGACTGACTCCCACTGTTTGTGCACACACACATGGGGCTCTTAGGTGTTTGAGCCTGAAGACCTTTCATAGCAAAAGCAATAAAATAAATCTCTGAAGGGAGAACACTGTGTGTCCTCTGTAACGGCCCATGACATCTGTCCCTCCTGAATGAGAGCTGCCTGCTGAGATGAAGATATGCACTATATGGAGTGCCAAACCCACTGTAAATTAGAGCTACAAGGGCAAAAGGTTTCTTTCTTCCCTCTCATTATCTTTATTTATTCAGGGAATGACTGTAAATATTTAGCCCTAGATTAGTGAATTAAGGTTGCTGGTAAGAGGACTGTTGTGTCCTTAACAGTACTTGTTCTGATCAAAGGAAATCTATGTTCTTAGTTTGAGCTATGTGGAGGTTGTGTCCTGGTGAAAGCAGCACATTTTGTGTCCTCGTGAGCTGGGCTGTTCAGATGACATGTTTCATTTAGGGAGAGAGATGGATTTTGAGAGATGAATTTGGTCTGTTAGATGGATATGAAAGTGGTTGGATAGTAATATCCAGAGGGTGGAGGTCAACACCTTTGAGCCCCAAAGGACATCAGCGACAAGTGGGATACAAAGAGGCCCTTACTGGGACCAGTGTTATATCTTCATTAATGGCATAGACAAAGGGATCAAGTGCACCCGCACCAAGTTTGCAGGTGACACCAAGCTGAGGTGGTTTGACACACCTGAAGGACAGGATGCCATCCAGAGAGACCCAGACAAGCTCAAGAAGCAGGCTCATGGGAACATCATGAGGTTTAACAAGGCCAAGTACTGCTGCTGCACCTGGGCTGGGACAGCCCCTGGTACCAGCACAGGCTGGGCATGACCAGCCCCAGAGCAGCCCTGCCCAGAAGGGCTTGGGGGTGCTGTGGGTGAGAGGCTGCACATGGCCCAGCCATGGCACTCACAGCCCAGAGAGCCAAACGTGTCCTGGGCTGCATCCAGAGCCCCGTGGGCAGCAGGGCAGGGAGGGGATTCTGCCCCTCTGCTCTGCTCTGCTGAGACCCACCTGGAGCACTGCATCCAGCCCTGGGCTCCCAGCACAGGAGGGACAGGGACCTGCTGGAGTCAGCCCAGAGGAGGGACACAAAAATGGTCACAGGGCTGCAGCACCTGTCCAAGCCAGACTGGATGGGACTCTGAGTAACCTGGTCTAGTGGAAGGTGTCCCTGCCCATGGCAGGGGGTTGAAAAAAAATTATTAACTTTCTTCCAACCCAAACCATTCTGTGACTGACTCTGTCCATTCCATGATATTGATTTTTCAAGCTTTCTGCTTTTTGCTAGCTGCCATTTTTGTACCTTCTTCTTCCAAACTCAGGACTGTGTTCTTTCTTTTCAGGCCAGGAATAGGTGCAACTTCCATTAGAAATCTATTTCACAGAGGGGTGCTTGCAAACTTTGGTCAAGTCATCTCTCTCTTCTGTTAAATGAGATAAATACACTGAGTTTCTTTAGGCCTATTCCATGCACTTTAATTTTTCTGCTCTCGTTGAAAGCTTAAAAATGTAATTTCGAAGTGCAGATGCACAAACTTGCAAATCTGAATTTGTCACTGCACACAACATTGGTATTCTGTTACTTTTTCAGCCTCAAATTTTAGTTATTACACCTTTTCCATTACATTATAAACACAAAGTCAGATGGTAGTTTGTGATAACTATGATGCTATTTTGCAGTGTCACAAACTTCAGCATATAGCCCCCCCTCATATATGACCTCTCATCTTTCCTTTTCCTTTCTTTATGAAAGCAGATTTTTAAGTTCCACTGAATTCAGCAAGTGACCCAGTTCACCCTATCCAATCAATCTTCCTCATTGACTGTCTTGCCAATTTTCGTCTCATCTGAAAATATTCTCTGCATTGATTTTCTTTTTTCTTCCAGATCGCCAATAAAGATATTTAATGGCAGAAATATCTTTCTATAGGAATAAAAGGTTTAGGTTGACATTTCCCCTTTATTTTTATGATGAATTCTGAATTTGTTTGTGTTGGACATAGTGGTAGTTTTTGTTATCAAAATATCTCACAGGAAAAATAAAAATTTTTCACAGATGTCTTTTGCGTTATCTAACCCAGCTTATCTGCTGGAGGGAAGCTGTATGAGGACTCTGCTTACACTAGGTTGGAGAATCAAGCTAGCATAAGCCACAGCCTTTGTCTTACTGAAATTTCAGCCTCAAGGCACACTCAGAACATGCTCAACAACAGCTTTGAAATGTCTTTGATGTCAGATTTCTGTTAGCATAACCACTGAGACATCTTTGGGTCAGACGGATGGTTGCCATCTTAAATATCCAAAATGGGAAGGAAATAAAATAAAAGATTCCTACAGATCTATTGGAGGACATGCTTCTCTGTGCCTTTTGGCACCTCTAGCTATGCATTTGAAATCATAGGAATTTTGAAAACTCGAGCAGCTGCTGTTCCATCCAGCTACAGAGTAGATCAGAACAGCAAGACTCCTGGAATTTGCTACAGCAGAGAAAATACCTGGCTTCTCTTCACAGTGATGGCTGATATGCTGACTGTAAAGCTTCAGCCTACAAATGTTCTTAGGCCATTCCCTAGGTTGACATTCCCTGCCAGGAGCTTGCAGGTCCAGTGTTTACAGCTGGATGAGGCCTGGCTATGAAAAAAGGGGTTTGTGATGTGATGGGTCCTGGGTTTGAAGATCTTCCTGAGCCAATACTTCTGTGTGCCTGAAGACTGGATCAGCAGAGGAAACTGCAATAGAAGACGGGGTGCTCCAGGCTCATGTTGGAAAAGATGTGTCCCAACCCCACCGTGCTACCTTGGTGTCAATATTAATCCAGAGCCTTCCTGCTCTTCCCCAGTGACCATTAGCTGGCCATGGCTCCTACAGAGTAAAACAAATTAAGGAAGGGAAACTGTCAAGGGACCTGTCTGTCCTTATTACTGCACTAATTGAGCCAAATACCTGTGTAGCTGAAGCCAGGAGCAGAGCTGATTATGATCCAGGGAGACTATTCTAGCTCAGAAACAGATTAGAAAGGGAAGTATTTTGTTTTATTTGCAGCTAGTTTGGCGCAAAAAGAAAGCAACTTGCAGTTCTGGGAGATAGTGAGCAGTTCCAGGTGAGACAGATCTTGTTATGAATCCAGGTGCTCTCTGGATCTGCTTGCCTGTGTTGTGCTAAGCAGTGATCTCTCCAGGTGGATCCCAAAAGCCCAGCCACAGGCCTATGGTCAGGCAAAATGTCCATGGAAAGCTCCAAAGCAGTGGTTGCCACTGGTGACTGATAAAATGAAGTCAAAACATGTGCAGTTTTCGTAAAAGAAGGTTTTTTCACTATCTCAGTGAAGGACTTGCCACTTTCCCCTTGTGACACCACTGTATGAGCTTGTGAATAAGGAATAATTTGCCTCTGAAGTGACTACTTTGGGAACACTTACCTTTGATGATCTAGGCTCTGAGCCATTTTATGACTAAAAATGCCTCTTTCTATACAAAATAATATATTTTTTCAAATGTCAATGGTACCTAGCTTGTAAAATAACAGCTGAACTCAGAATGTCTAGACAGTTCAAAACTAGCTGTTCAGGAGATTTTTAATGAGTAAAAAGATATTTCACTGAAGATATTTTGTTCTACTATGAGATCAGAATTCATTTTAAAAACACGTATTATAGAATGAGTGACATCTTATTAGATTAAAAAAATAGTATCATAGCTATCATTTTCCTTTCATAGAAAAAATGGGGCAAACTTTTAATTCTCACTGAAATATTGATAAGCAATTAAAACCTTGACCTGTGTCTATTTGCTTGACCCTGTGTGCAGCCCCAGAAACTGCTGAGAAATAACACCTAACATGTTTATGAAATTAGGGTGCTAACTCCAATATCCTGTCTAATTTCCTTTCTGTGCCTACATTTCCCTGCCATAAATACTGGAGGGGTACTGCGTGGTAACTGATGAGCTGTGCTATCACCCGCTATTCCTCTTTGCTGCTGAATAGCTTCTGTATGTTACGTGGCACTGGATGTTATTTATTAACACATGCAATTCAAACCATGATTCATATGAAATTGCTATCTGTGACATCTGAAGACAGTCCTAAAATGATGTGCTGAACATGATTTCTACCTCAAGTACTAAGTCATGCTCCTTTGAAGAACAAGCTGAATAAAACTGCAATTCATAAGATTTTCAGCAGCGAGGTGCTTGCCCTTTCCCCATTTTTTAAATGAGGAATGAACTTAAAATTGCTTTACAACATTTTTTTCCTTGAAATTCCATCTGTGTTCACACACACACAAAAACAAAACCAGCTTTGCAAAGCTTTGGATAATTTTGGATGAAATTTCAGGTGTTCAGCTAAATATGCCTTGGATGAAATTTGCATGACTGCGAGTTTCCAAGTTGAAAACTTCTGATAACAGTGCAGGGATCTTTTCTGAACAAGTGTCTGCATGTTTATCCTTTCCAGTCTCCAGCTCAGCTCCTCTAGCCACCTGCTGCTGATTCTATTTCCATCATACCTCGAACAGCATGTGTGATTTCTTCCTCACAGACTGACTTCATCATCTTTGTGACCCTTGAAGTGCTGCCTTCAGTACATCTCTGCTATTTCTGCTGGGGAGCCCCCACGTTGTGCAGCATCCCAGATATGTCTCACCAGGCTGTGCAGAGGGGAAGGAGCCCCTCCCTGGCCTGCAGGCAGTGTCCTGCCCAGTGGAGCCCAGGATGCTGCTGGGCTGTGCTGCATGGGCCCATTGCTGGCTCATGCCCACCTTGTCCCCAGCTCCTTCTCAGCTTTCCAGTGAACTGGGCTCCAGCCCTTGCTGCACAGGGAGTGCAGGAATTTGCATTTCCCTGTGCCCAGCTGCCTGGGGTTCCTGTCAGCCCGTTTCTCGAGCCCTTTGAATGGTGGCACAACCCCCTGGTGTGGAGCCACTCCTCACAGTGTGAACGTGCTGTCCCATCATCCACATCTCTGAAGAAGATGCTGAACAGAACTGGCCCCAGCATCAGCCTCAGGCACATCACCAGACACTGCCCTTTGCCCTTTTAGCCCTGTTAGTTCAGACACCTCTCATACCCACTTACCTAGTCCATGCTTCACCCATTTGTCAATAGTGTGCTACAGAAGACAGTAGCAAAAGCCCTGCTAAAGCTGAGACAGACAGCAGGTGGGTGAATTCAAAACATTGATTTGCTTGACTGATGGCAGCTCCTCAGAGAGCCTAGAACAGTTAAAGATGCATTCACAAAAATCTCATTGCAGCCCCCACAGCTGCAACTCAAAAGCAAAAGGTTGTCAAAAGCAAGAATGGACTAGGAACATACCCAGCAAGTTCAGCCCTTTTCAGAGTGTGAAACAAATAATGTCATGTCATAATACAGTCCTCAGTCTTCTCATTCTGCATTTACTGAAGGGTAACTGAGAGCCAAATGTTTTTTGCAACTGGAATGGAGAGAAAACCAGCCTATTTTGCACTGAGTCATGTCTGAGGATGAAAACTATTGGACTGCAATTGTTAAGTGAGATTAATTTTTATTAAATCCCTGTGTGCTGCTGTGTGCTGCTATTGCACCTCATGATCCTTGCTGAGGGTGGTGATGCTGCCCTCCCTGCCCAGCACCTCCCCTCCACCAGCTCTTCCCTTCTCTCTCCCAGCAATGATTCTTGCCAAGTATAAATGCTTCTTTTTACAGTGCTGCAGAAATCCAACAATAATAAAGAGCTGTGGAGAGAAAAACCTCTCCACCTCCACCATGAAGACTGAAAACCATTTGAAGGAGGAAGGGAAAAAGTAAATTGCTATTTTTTTCCTTTTCAAGAGGATTTTATGGATCTTTCTGCACACTCCAGAGCTGCGTAGAAACATCTTCATTGCTCACCTGACTTCTGAAGAAAAGGAGAAGGGGAAGGGGAAGGGGAAGGGAAGGGGAAGGGGAAGGGGAAGGGAAGGGAAGGGGAAGGAAGGAAGGGAAGGGAAGGGGAGGGAAAAGGGAGGGGAAGGGAAGGAAGGGAAGGGAAGGGAAGGGAAGGGAAGGAAGGGAAGGGAAGGAAGGGAAGGGAAGGGAAGGGAAGGGAAGGAAGGGAAGGGAAGGGAAGGGAAGGGAAGGAAGGGAAGGGAAGGGAAGGGAAGGGAAGGGAAGGGAAGGGAAGGAAGGAAAGGGAAGGGAAGGAAGGGAAGGGAAGGGAAGGAAGGAAGGGAAGGGAAGGGAAGGGAAGGGAAGGGAAGGGAAGGGAAGGGAAGGGAAGGGAAGGGAGAAAAGGGAAGGAAGGAAAAGAAAAAAAGAAAAGAAAAGAAAAGAAAAGAAAAGAAAAGAAAAGAAAAGAAAAGAAAAGAAAAGAAAAGAAAAGAAAAGAAAAGAAAAGAAAAGAAAAGAAAAGAAAAGAAAAGAAAAGAGAAAAGAAAAGAAAAGAAAAGAAAAGAAAAGAAAGAAAAGAAAAGAAAAGAAAAGAAAAGAAAAGAAAAGAAAAGAAAAGAAAAGAAAAGAAAAGAAAAGAAAAGAAAAGAAAAGAAAAGAAAAGAAAAGAAAAAGTGATGCTAGATCCAAAGCACCATGTACAGCAGGCTGAGTGAATTGGGAGTGGGAAAGAAAAGTCTCTGAGGTGACCCAGTTGTGTCATTACAGTAGCTAAAGGAAACCTTTTAGCTACTCTAGAGAGAGACTTTTACAAGAGTCCGGAAAAACAGGACAAAGAAGAATGGCTTCAAATTGATGGAGGGTAGATTTAGATTAGATATTAGGAAGAAAATCTTTGCTGGGAGGGTGGTAAGGCACTGGAACTGGTTGCTCAGAGAAACTGTGGATTTCCCAACCCTGGAGATGCTCAGTGCCAGGCTAGATGCTGCTCTGAGCAACATAGTCTGATGAAATGTGTCCCTGCCCATGTCAGTGTGACCTTTAAAGTCCCTTCCAGCCCAAGCCATTCTATAATTCTGATAAATTACTGGGGAGAGGGATTGAGCCCTTGTGAATAGCTCACACAGATCTTCCAGCCAACAAAATTGGTGCCTAAACAATGCAGAAGGTTACGTACAGTAATAATGCCAAAAAGGCTGCAAACCCTCAGCATACATTCATTTCCCTCTAGAATTGTGAGTGGTCGTGAAATGTGATGAAAAGTGCCTGCTTGGCAGGTGTGCCAGGGCTGAAGGCCCTGCTGGTGAACAGTGAGGAAAAAGTAATCAGTGAGTTAGATTTGGTTTTCCCCAGACTTTATTATCCATTACAGTTTCTGAAGAGAGCTCTCTCCTGAAGAACTGGACACCTTCTATTGATCAAAACAGTTTAGGGCACTGTTATTTTGAGCACTAAATCAATAATGAGCCTGATATACCATAAGTGAGAGTAGACCAGAGAAGGACAGATTGATTGATTGATTGATTTTTCCTTTTGCAGCTTCTGAAGCAGCACCTCTCTGGGCTCCCAGGGCTGCTCTCTGCAAATGGTGGGCAGCTGTTGGGCCAAACCAGCACCTGAAGTATGGGGGAAAAAAAAGGTGTCAAAAAGTTGAGGTGCCAGTGGTGCCATTGAAAAGAGGGAGTCACTGTCTCAAGACAAAAATAAAGCTATGCAGTGACTTGGAGAAGGGCTGTTCTTGCAGAATGACTGCAATTTGAACAGCAGAGAAGCTCCATCATTTTCAAAATGAAAAAAAGTTTTGAACATGTCTCTCTTCTCTTTCTGTGGCTGATAGTGGGATCCAAGTGCCACTCCGATGTGAAAAACTGAGTCAGGGCATACTGGCAGCTGGTGACAGCGTGTGGTGCAAGAAACACCAATCCCAGTGTTGTGGCTGTTTGCAGTGCTGCAGACAGACTCTGCACCTCTGCACACACACACAGGCACGGCTGCTCGTTCTTCTAACAAAAGGCATCTCATAAAAAATACTGCTTGGCTTGGCAGAGCAGACAGAGGAGGTGCAGTGTGGTGAGCCGAGCCCTGTTTGCCAAGCCTGAAGTTCTTCCAGGGCTGGGCAGGGTGACAGGGATTAAGTCAGCGCAGTGCTGTGCACTCCTGGTGCCCCCACATAATTAGATCACCATCACTTCAGAGCAGAGCCTGCTTCTGTACAGCTTTGAACAATGAGGTTTTGATCTTGTTGGGGTTCCTTGGCACCACATTAATACTATTTCATTAAACATATTATAAGTTTTACTGCCACATCAGCAGGACAGTTCTTAAGAAAGCTGACCCTGTGATGAAGGGACAGAGCTGAGGATGGGAAATCGAAGCTTTAACCTGGTTTTCTGTTATAATTTTGAGTTGGACATTTATTCCTTCAACTGGCATAAATCCCTAGGTTGCACAGGTCGGCTGTCAGTGAACGAGGATTTTCAGAAATTCTCTTGAGATTGCTCTGGTACTATTGTGATATATTTTGTCTCTGTGATAGAGATAATTGAATTAAGTCCGTATTAACATGTTCAAAAGGTGGCTACACAACAAAGAGAATATAAATAACAGTCCATAACCAAATGGTGTTGTCACAAGGGCTTGAAGCTAAGAGTGAGCTGGCTGTCCAGCTGTGCTGGGGAGCAGGAAGGAGTTGCAGAGGACCCATCTGGCAGCTCGTGACACAAATGAGAGCAGAGGTGTCACTGCCCCTGTTTTGGGTTGACACATGCAGCTCAGCTTTGTACTGTCACCTCCTCTGTTATGTACGATGCCATCTGTGCTAGGAGAGTGGGAGAGCAGACACCCAGCACCCTGTGAGCCTGGCACAGGTATCTGTGCTTCCTGAGCAGCCCCCAGTACAGCAAGCCTGTAAACACTGGTCTGAACAAGCGAGGTGGATTAACTCCGGGTGTGTGCTAACTGCACCAAGCTCAGCCTCTTGGCTGAGGCTCTGCTCCATAACTCTAAAGTATCAGGAGGCCAGCATATTCTTCAGCACAGAGGAAGGGGAAAAGAGAGTTTTGGCCTTGGAGATATAATTCCTGACATATCCTTTTTGGTAGTAGAGGTGTTGTGGAGGAGGTTGTCCATTAGCCAGGGACTCTGGGTAAGAGCTGAAAAGGAAAATTGATTTTCAGAAGTTGCTCACTCAGCTCTGAGTCGGGGTATTGGAACAGCCTTCCTGGGCTCTCCTCACTTGCATCTTGGTTTTTTCAGGTATAATTCCTGCAGCAGTTTGACAAAGCCCTTTTGTGAATGGGAAAGTGAAGAGGAAAGCAAACTATGCAAACAGATGGCTTCTGAGAGCTTGGCTTTGTCTCTGTCTGGAGTCTTGCTTTGTGCTGCCTGCAAAGTGGCACGGAAATGTAAACAGGCAGGTAACAACTCTGCTTCTCCATTCCAGGTCTGAGTTTAAAAGCACTCCCTTGTTTGCTGTACCCAGCTGTCTCCCTCTTGTCTTGTCCTTCTCTCACACAATTCCTGGATCCTTTTCCTTCTCTCACTTCAGCTCAAGCTCAGTTGCCTCCTGTCTCCTGCCTCCTGTCTCCTGAAATATGCTTGTTGCAGTTTCCCAGTAGCAGCAGTGCTTTATCCTGGTTACAGCAAAGCTGGACAAGAATGCTGTCAGTGTTCTGACCTCCAGCAGGTTCTTCACTTACTGTGATGAGACATGCTGAAAATTAAATATGAAATGCATACTGATACCTCTCTCCATTCACAGTTTTATGGGTAGCACTATTTCTTAGCAAAACAATACTTGCTTTTCTTCAATGACCAGAAAGCAAAATAGCATTATTTGGTGTATCTTAATTCATATGCAGACCAATGTCACAATCTAGAACAGCTACTTTCTTCCCTTCAATTGGAAACACTCATAATCAGAGTGACAGCTTGCCATAAAGTCCCCCTGCATTATCTCCCATACATAAAGACGATTGAAATTATTTTATCAGTGGTTTATGATGCTGGTTCTGATGAGTTTGTTAATTACAGGATAAGAGACTATCCTGTGAACAGAGCAGTGCTTTGCAAAGCATGTTGTTGGGAACAAAAAGCCATACACCAAAGTGTTGCACTGCTTTGCCAGATCTGCATGGAGCACCTTGAAAACGCAGGAGTTAGCTGCTGAGAGCTCAAGATTCACTAAAACAGAAATAGAAAAACTCTAGCTTTATATGCTGGTGGTGAGAAGAGAGCATCTCCTTCCTAAAAAATTATAAATGTGTTTGAAATCCCCAATAGGAGTCCCAGATCTCTTTGGCAGCACAGGCCCTGTTTTGTCTGTTTCCTTACTGTCCTCACTTTTCTCATGTCTTTTTCTGTACAGGAGATACCCTGAACTCTCAATATGCTCTTTGGTTGTTGGGGATTTGGGTTTGAACCTCTTCAGGCAGAGGAGGGAGCTGAATGAGGGAACGGCACATCTGGGACAGGGACGCAGTGTGTGACAAGCAGCAAGCTTCAAGATGAGTAAGACAGCTCCCCTACAATTTAGGTACTTCAGGGCCAGGCTGCAGCTGGTTGCAGAATTCCCATCTGTAAATCCAGGATGACACAAGTTAATGTATCTTGTGAGGAAATGCAGATTTGTTGTTTGATGGTCGTTTCTAGTCAGAGCTTGAAAGTCTTGTTCTGTGGGAAAAGTCTGACACTGAAAACAACCAAAACTAACTTGTCGCTGGAAAGTAAAGCCCAAACATTCTGAAATAATTCTTATTTCCACCCTGTGAACAATCTCAGAAAAATCTCTGTCAGGAAAAGATACAAATAGCTCCACCTGTTGATGCTGAGGAGTTAGTCAGAAAGGAGAAACTTGATAAAATGTATGTACAGTCAGTTCAGGGATGATCTGTTCAAAGACATAAAACGGTTTAAAAATCCTAAGGAAAGAAATATTTCGCCTACATAAACTCTGTATTTGATCTCTTTGTGCTATTACTATGATCTGAAGGTGTTTAAACTCCACTCTTCTGACTACACCTGTCCTGATGTGAGGAGCAGAACTCAGAATACTTATGTGTGATTTCATTTCCCATAGGTAAATGGAGTGTTTATGAAGAAATGTCATTGTGTGATTATTAAATCTCAGCTGACAATGGCTTCTTGGAAAGGTAGGCTTAGCAATTGAACCCATTTTGACATTTCAATGAGTGCACCAACAAAAGGTGTCTTTCCAAAAAATCAAATTCATTCAAAGCTCTTCCAGTGTGCAGCCCAACATCCTAGCAGATACTCAGGGAAAAGAGGTTTCACGTCCTTATGTGCCTGTATCCCAGTAAAGAAAAACACAGAGAAATTTTCCTTTTATTGCCAATGTGCTTCAGACAGGTTACAGTCTGTCCCTGAGGCATGCAATTGGAAAACCACACATCAAACATGATTAGATTGTCATTCTGCATCTAAGCTCCTGCAGAGTATTGAGTTAACCTGTGCTGATGTGGCCATATACACTCAGTGTACAAGGGTAAGTTCTGAATATTTCAAAAATGAAGAGTCATGCTTCAGGAATGCAATAAAATCAATCAAAGTCTGGTTTAAAAGCCGGCTTCTTCTTGTGATGGGTGGGTAGCAAAAGCTGTTCTAAGTGTCAGCCCCGAACTCTTCCAATCGAGTGAGATAAACCTTTCACACGGTGGGATGTTCTGACTCCAAGTAGCTTAATTGTACTTTACATCTGGATGCCAACAGGAAGAGCACAGCATGTCTTTGTTCCATGCTTTCTCATCTCATCTCTGCTTCTTTCCAGTTTCTCCTTGTCTTGTGGGGATCTCAGCAAGGCAATTCTAAAGGCTCTGGGGGAAGACAAGGTTGTCTCTTGATGCATCTTTGTCATGATTAACTGGCATATAGAGATAGATAGATAGATAGATAGATAGATAGATAGATAGATAGATAGATAGATAGATAGATAGATAGATAGATAGATAGATAGATGATAGATAGATAGATAGATTTGTTTTTTGTTTTTGTTTTGAGGGCTTTTTTTGGGTCCTTTTGGAGGTGTTTGTTTGTTTTTTAAATTATAATTTCTTTCTTTTTGGGATGCTGAAAATTTTAGGTTTGGTTGGCGGTGTTTTTCCCAGTTTTCACAGCTACCCTCTGTGCAACTCAGAGCATTTATTTTGTTCGCAGAAGAACTTTATGATCCAGTTTGAAGGGTGTAGTTTTCAGAAGGATACAGATACCTGGTGTATTGAAACTAAACATGGAGCCCAGATGATTTACCCTTGATGTCTGAGAACACTACAAATTGTCCCTGGCTTCTCCAGTTGGTCTGAGCACATGTTCTTGCAGTGATTTATCAGAAATTATTAATGTATGCCTTGCTCCAGAGGCTACATGAAAAAAATTAAACAAAAAACTTTTGGTGGAGGTCCGAAAGTGTCTCATTCTGTGTGAGCATGCTCAGTCACAGTGGCTAACAAGGCATCAGCCACATTCAGGCAACTTTGAAAGAATATTCCTGTCCAAGGCAGACAGAAAGCACTAGTGTGTAGAAAAGCTGAATGATTCTGTCAATTCTCTTTAAGCACCAATCACTAAATTCTATCTTTTTTTTAAATAAGTGTAGCCTTTAGCAATTCTCAATTTCATCACATCACTTCATCATTGTCAGATTTGAGGGCCAATTGCTTAGATTTTTGCCAGAGATGACTGTGCAATTCAGAAATAATGGAGAAGGCAATAAGGAAATTACACAGATCAGGAGCTGAAGGCCTCAAATGAGTTTTCAAAGACCACTTAACCTTGGTCTAGTCTTACAAGGAAAAAGTCACTTAGTGAAACAATTCCCTTTTATCAAGGAGCCTATATGGACTGGGTTTGGATGCAGTGGGAAAAATGTGGTCAGGCAAGACTGACTGAGGAAAGGTGCCTACAGCAACAGTTTATCTCACAGCTCGGTTCTCCTCCTCTGCTTCTAGAGGAATTGATATGTGACTGAATCTAAATACTGCAACTGCATCAGACTGACCCAGTGGTGTAGTGGAGTAAGTATTATCATCCCAAGATATGTCAGGGAGCACCTTAGTGGAATTACCCTTCGTAGTAGCAGCATCCAGGTGGCTCTGCTCCAGAGGAAAATTTTTCAGGAAGTTTGCAGTACTGAGGAGCTACACAGAACACTGAATCCTGGCACATCCTTGGATGATCTGTCAATAAGGTATCTTCCTTCTCTGCCATTCCATTCACTTTTTGCGTTTCAGCAGCTTTTGATGCTGTCTCTCACAGGGTCTGTCTGGACAAAATGTCCAGCCCACAGCTGGATAAACACATCCTGTGATGTGTGAGCAGTTGGCTCATGCGTGGGCCACAAAGGGTTGCAGTGACTGGGGTGACATCAGGCTGGTGACCTGTCACCAGTGGGGTTCCACAGGGCTCCATTCTCTCCCCTGTGGAACGCTTTCTAAACCTTTATAAACCCTTCAACACCTTTATAAATGATTTGGAAACAGGACTGGAATGAATGCTAAGCAAGTTCACAGATGATACAAAACTGGGAGGAGCTGTGGACTCCCTTGAGGGCAGAGAGGCCCTGGACAAATGAGAGGACTGGGCAATCACCAACTGCATGAAGCTCAACAAGGGGAAGGGCTGGACTCTGCACCTGGGCCAGGGGAACTCTGGATGAACAGACAGACTGGGAAGGAGATGCTGGAGAGCAGTGCCACGGAAAGGGACCTGGGGCTCTGGTCAGTGGTGAGCTGAACACGAGCCAGCAGTGCCCTGGCAGCCAGGAGGGCCAACCCTGTCCTGGGGGCATCAGGGACAGCATCAGCAGCCAGGCAAGGGAGGGGACTGTCCTGCTCTGCTCTGCTCTGGGGCGGCCTCACCTCAAGTGCTGGAGGCAGTTTTGGGTGCCACAGTGTAAGAAAGACATGAAACTATTGGAGTGTCCAAAGGAGGGCAACAAGGATGGTGAAGGGTCTGGAGGAGAAGCCATGCAAGGAGTGGCTGAGGTCTTTTGGTCTGTTCAGGCAGGACAAGAGGAGACTGAGAGGAGACCCTCAGCTGCAACTCCCTCATGAGGGGAAGAAGAGGGGCAGGCACTGATCTCTGCTCCATGGTGACAGTGACAGGATCCAAGGGAATGGCCTGAAATTGTGTCAGGGGAGGTTTAGGCTGGATATTAGGAAAAGTCTTCATCCAAAGGGTGGCTGGGCACTGCAACACCCCAGAGTAGTCACAGCAGCAAGCCTGAGAGAGCTCAAGAAGCATTTGGCAATGCTCTCAGGTGTGCTTTCTGGGGATGGTCCTGTGCAAGGCCAGGAGTTGAACTTGGATTCTTGTGAGTCTCTTTCAACTCAGCATATTCAGTGATTCTGTAAAACTAAATTTGCTGTGAAGTAAAGCCGAGTTGGAGACATACCTTACCAAATACTCCACAGGAAATGCCCATGAAAATTTTGCTAGGGATATACAAAATCAAAAGCAAATTGCGAATGACTTGAATTTCTCTTACCTAATGCTGGCAATCAGAGCAGGCTCTGCCAAACTGGAGAGGTGGGTTTCAGCCTTTTCAAACCCTGGAATGGATTATGTAAAAGCTTCTTTCCTGCTTGACAAGTGGTTCCACCATCAATCTTTGACAGCCAAGCTGCAGTATTCTGCTTTAGGAGACACACACTGTTACTTTGCTGGGAGCTTATGCTACCAAGGATGGTAAGCAGTGACCAAAGCCACTGTTCAGAGGAATTCTGGTTGAACCAAGGGAGAGAATGTGCTGCTTGTGCCAGGCCAGTGCTATAGATGAAGTACTGCACTTGCAACCAAGACAAGCTGGTCTTGGTGTTGCAACAGTGTCAAGGTACACCTGATTTTCACTGCATAGAGAACATGATCAGGCAAAATTGTTGTAGGAAGACCCTATTGCCATTGAATCATGAGATTCAGGAAGGAGTCCCAGACATACAGTGTTCCTTTCTGAGGGGAGTCTAGATGCAGCTGGATACAGGCTTAGTCCCAGACTCAGTCAACAACTTCTGTCTAAAGCATTATATGTGCACAATCCATCTTTTTTACCACTTAGCCAATGTTTCAAAGTTTAGCACGCTGTTAATCACTTGCTGAGAATCAGTCGTGGCAAGGATTCTCCCAGCCTCAAGGATTAACCCTGAGCAGAGTCCTTACTCAAGGGGACATGCTGGCATGCAGCCCACTGCAGGAGAGCCCATCAGGTCCTCAGCTGTCAACTATTTATGGAATAAGACAATTGACTCACAGTAATATTTGCATACCAGATGTTTCTTGCGTTGGCATGTGCTGAAGTAGCCCTCAGTTGCTGAGGAAGATTTATGACCTTAACTCCTGGGGTGCTGTCTGTAGGCAGAGGGAGCCATCAGGAGCACTGCTGAAGGCTGCTGCTCAGGCAGGGAAAGGGCTGGGGGAGCACAGCCTCAGAGCCAGCTTTATTTCTGTGCACAGCCACAGCTGAACTGCGCTGACCTGATCTGGGGGCAGACACCTCAGTCCTGTCAGCACCCTGCAGGGGCTCTGTGCTGTGCCTAACCCTGCCTTGGGCAGTGTTTCTAGAAATGTGTGCACACAGTAAATACCCATTGTTCTGCTGGTATTTAAGAGCACAATCTCAGCAAATGAGGTTGCTGTAGAGGGACAGACTCTCCAAAACCGACACCTGCTGTGCCATAAATGCTGCTTTACAGCTCCAGCTTCTCATTACACAACCTGGGCAGCCTGGTATGCCCAGGGATTCCCACAAAAGGAAAGGAGAGATCTCTGCAAATCAACAAATACACCAGTGGAAAGGCAATATGAAGCACAATTTCTAGAGAGAAACAGAACTAGTGGCTCCTTTACTCTGGGCCACTGGTACCTACACTGGGTTTGCTTCACCAGTTGATGAAGTCCTGCTGCCCCAGGGGTAGCTGACATCTGCTTCCACTGCAGTGACTGCATGGGCAACAGCCACTTCTCAGCAAAGAAGAGCAGGTGCAAAATACAGAAAATAACAACCCTTAAAAAATTAACTCTGAAAGCAGCAAGGCAGGGAAAAAAATCAATTTCCCCCTCTTCCCCCTACAGCAGTTAGATGGAACCTTTAATCTCCATGAATGAAAGTAGGATGAAATAGATTTTGTGGAAAATTGCTGGGGTTAGAGTCTGCTGAGTCTAAATTCACTAAGGGTTCAAATACTGAATAGATGTGACCATCACCCCTGAGTAAAATAGGTGAGAAAACGCAGGATTAAATGCTTCTGCCCAGACAATAATGGAAATGGCAAGACATGGAGGCTTTCAAAAGGTGAGCGAGCTCAAACCTGTCCTCAGACTTGTCTGATCTTTGCTCAGGCTGTAGCAATAGCTTTTTTTTTCTTTTTAAATGAACAGTTATCAACCACCTTTTGAAACTGTTCAAGCTAGTTAAGATTAATAAAATAAAAAAGATGAAAAAAAAAACTCAGGCCAAGATTTTATTTTTTGTCAGTGACAGACATTTGCCTCTTGTTAGCCAGATGTAGAGGAAAACCCCAAACCAAACCCAGAATCAACAGATGAGAGCCCTCAGCAGTAAGCTAGGAAGAGCTGCTAATTAAGTGATACCTTGGACTAGAGGCTTGGGAAGGAAGCCTGGATGGGACTGTACCTATTAAAGTGAAAAGAAATAATCACTACCTTAGTACATTCTTGTTTCTGTGTGACAGATGCCCTTATTGTAATGACAGCTCAGAGACATGAACAGAAACACCCTTTGTCCCTAATACTACTGGTTTCCTCAGCCCTACTGTGCCCTGCTTTTTCCAGACAGTGTTATCCCCTTTCTACAGCTCTGAGGCCCTTACCTGCAGAGCCAGCACATTTCAGAGACTGCCTTTGGAAAGGGGCACAGTAGGCTCTGGTTAGCAGCCCTGTGCTCTGTGGCACAGGGCCCCACTGTGGAGTCAGGAATGCCTGACTTCAGGAGCTGAGACACTGCCAGAGCTAACAACCACTATGGAAGCAGGAGGCCTCTGTTCATGTCCCTATTCATGTGACTGGGAGTTCTGGAGAGTCAATATATTCACAGCTGGTAAGAGACCATGAGACAGGATGGCAAGGTATCACCTTCTTTGCTCATGGAGACACTCCAGAAGCTGCTGCTGCAGCACATGGTTACTATGTGGGTTCTTAAGCCTGAGGTCTACTGTTAAACTGACATGAAAAATATGTTATCAAAATGTATGTTATTCTTAACAGGGCAGATAGAATGCCAGAGATACCCCTGATTAATGTTTCAATCTTCCCTTACAGTCACAGAAAGTAATTTCATCTTGCTTCATAAGTCACTGGTTAAAAGCCAGGAAACTTTACTCCAGCATTTTCGAAAAACTTGATTTTTTTTATACAAAAAGAGGCATTTTTGACTAAAGAAAGATCCCCATTAAAATGAGCAAGAGGTCCAAATGTGAAATATACTTCAAATCTGGCTCAGAACAAAAACTCTGGTTAACTAAATTAGGAAAACTACAAATTCTTTATATGCCAGGTAGAGCAGATGGTGTTAAAATTCTTCTTCAGCTTGTCTGGAACGAGAGGATTTCAGCTGCAGCAGCCTCTCCACAGCATCTGCAATGGTTCTTTCCCCATGCACCTTGTTGTCTCGGGTGCGGATGTTCACTGTTCCACTTGCCTTCTCCTTTTCACCAACAACTACAAACAACCAAGAGGCAAAGGAATTAAGTGAATCTTCACCATTCTTTCAGTTACTTGGGGGGCAGAGTTTCTCTGTCAAAGGCTCCTTCTACTCTTAATGGATCCCAGATGGTTTTAAGGCCAATGCTAGATCCCCAATTCACACAACAGGACTAACAAGCTGCTTCAAATCATGTACTTCAGGATGAGTTTCTAATTTTTCCTGCATCACTCTCTCTGAAAGAGGCCTCTCTTATGCATGCATGCCTAGTTCAGAAGTGTACCACGGCTGAATGCAATGGAAACATACTTCTTTTGCTGAAGTAGAAGCAAGAGCATAAATTATTGAGAGGATGGAACATTACTTAAAATCTGACTGATAAAGGACAAGAGACTTCCCATCTATCCCCATACTGCTGACCAGAAGACAGCAAAAAGTATCAGTAATGCCTTGGGTCACAGTGATCTCCCTTCAGGGACACTAATCCAAACCAGGAATGCCACTGTCAGCAGGAGAGGTTCTCTGCAGGGGAGACTCTCAGGAACAAACTGACCTAAAACACTGATTACAACTCTCTGCCTTGTTCATAAAATGATCAAACCCTGTAACAAAAGGGTCAGCCAGTACAAGGTAACTAATACATTACCCAGAGTGAAGTTATACTGCGCAAGCTGAGCATTTCTGATCTTCTTGTTCAGCGTGCACCCAGGATCTACATCAACATCTGCCATAAATCCAGCATCATGGAAGTGCTGCCTGACCTAAGGAAAAAATATCAGAACTGTCACTACTGGATATTCATGACCATGAACTATACACAACTTCTAGATTTAAACCATTTCAGATTATGTGAACCCTGAAACAAAGGCACTGTCATGGGTTCAGGCTTCTGAGATGAGTCCACTTCAAGAAATCAAAATATGTCAGCTATCATGCAACTATACACACAATAAATAAGTAAGCAGTGATGTGAACATCTAATGTTTGGGCTGAGTAGTGATTTGAGTTTGATACTGTAAAAGGCAACATGATGATGTAGCTTACTGATTAGAAGAGATTTTTTAAAAAAATTTTGCAAACTATTTTATTTGTATATAATGTGCTTGAAAGAACTACAGGCAGAGGTGTGCTGGATGCTAGATCTGCAAAGACTCATCTTCATCTTTCTTACTGCTCTGCAAGAGGCACATGGCCAGGGGGGGACTAGAACCTGAAGGGTAAGACAGATCTGAGCGAGAGAAAAACTAAGTTTTCTGAAAATAAAAGTCCCACAAAGATCAACATTTATTATTCACATATCCAATATCCAACCCATGTTATCTTTAAGAGATCTACAACTTCAGCAGCTAATTGTCACTGTGATATGAAAAATGACTCAATGTAATATGCAAAGACTTGGAATACATCTCTGAAATAAATACTATTAATCATTAAGTATTTCAGATCAATACAATATACTGAAATCAAAGCCCTGAAACCATATACATCACCTTTTGAGCATACTCATCATATGCTGGTCCCACTGGTACCACCATTACTTGCTGTGGGGACAGCCAGAGCGGCCTTCAATAAACAAACAAAACAAGTTTATATAGCTTTCATTGTTTTTTTCATTACAAAAAATACTATTTACAGAGAGGAATAAAATCTACACAAGAGACTCTTAAAGCCAGCTACACAGATTGGGTTCAGAGGTGACGAGAGCCCTATATTCATTACAATTATTTCCCCAAAAGAACTGACTGTCTAAAAGGATTGCAGCGTGGGCACAAGCACTGAGCTCATTACTAACTAAGCACAGGAAAACCTTTACCTTTGATCCTTGTCAGAATCAGAGGGGTCACTCCCATTGGGTATTAACACAGGTAAAGCAGACCACCTACATATATGACTCTTTCCAAGATGGTCCTCCTGCAAAAGTAGCTGGAATGCATATGCTGTGGGCAGACTAGCTCTATGCTGCACCTGCATTGGCAGCGTCATGTAGAATCTACCATACCTTGAATAATTTCATATCTAAAGAAGGTGGTTCAGAAGAAATTGCCCTGTGGTATTCCTAGGCATGTTGCCCTAGCAAGCAAGTGCAACAAACAGACCCTCTTGACTCTCCAGTACTTGGGGTTAATTTCTCTCCTACACGAAGAGTTTGCTTGAACTGGAATAATAACTTTTCAACATTACCATTTGCCTCCATAGTTCTCAGTTAGAATGGCAATCATTCTCTCCACAGATCCCAAGATAGCCCGGTGAATGATAACTGGTCTTGTCTTGTCATTGCCATCATGGCTGTAAAGAAATGCTTTTGTAAGGCTTTTTGTCTTGATGCAACCTTATCCCTGTAAGTGTCACTGAAGCTAGATTACACAGAAACTAAAGCCACCAGTCTTTGTGCTTACCTGACAAAGGTGAGGTTAAATCTGACTGGCAACTGGAAGTCAAGCTGAATTGTAGCACATTGGTGGTAGCGGCCGATGGCATCCTTAATCTGAATGTCAATCTAAAGAACAAAAAGACATAAACTTTTACAGTTAAGAGACAAGCATTCTCCTCTGAAAGCAAATTCATTGTTTTGAGAAGGAAAGTTTCACTCAATGCAGAGAAATTCTACGCAGTTTAAACAGCGCATTCTATGCAGTTTAAACAGCTTTCATTTTTGCAGGTTCTGATGCAAAAAATGTTAGATAGAGCTAAAACAGGGTGAGTAACTAGAGAGATAATATATCGGATGGGAACTACATTTAATGTCTCAGACATATTGTGAGTTTCAAAGTCTGGAACTTTCATGGGCTTTTTCACTGAGTGAGTACAGCAGAACGTAAATGCAGAACTGAACATGTCTCCCCACAAAGGAGACTTCTTCAGCCTCAAAGTGGCAAATTCGCACTTCTTCATTATACAGTATTGGAGGACTTTGCATCTTGTGTTACAAATTCAGGGCATGAACAAGAGACAAGAATCTGTTAAATAGTCCACTTACCAGCAGGAGCTCCTATAAATCAGTGACACTTGTTCTGACCTACGAGTCAAGCCTGTTCTTTCTTTTGTATCTAACACTTAAATTCTGAGTACACTTATGATACAACTTAGACAGAGAAGACTTACAGAAAGGAGTAGACTTATAGTGTCCTGACATTATTTATGTATTACATTGCTCACTTACTCATCACTTTACCAGTATATATCAGGCTATAATATTAAGGCAGTATGCCTTATTTTAATTTGTGTAATAAACAAACAGATCAGAGTATTTTAACAACTCAAGATCTAAATGTCTTTCAATTTTGCATCTAGAATTCAATTTATCAGAATTCAGCTAGTCATCAAAGAGCTTCTAATCAAAATACATTATTTACAACCTAATTTCATTTCAAATCCAGACTGTATGAAGAGCAAGTGTAAGATTTATTAATGTTAACAGAAGTTCCTGTATATTCGTCTTTCTTCAGTCAAATACAGAAATTAATAAATATGAGCTGCTATAACACATTTTACCTAAAAAATGACACAAACCAAAACTGATTCAAATGGCATACAAATACAGAAATCAGAACCAGCTTACTAGATTAGAACACAAATATAAATGTAGTGTAGGCATATTAGGGAAAGATTTAAAAGCCATTTCATAATACTCTGTGTCCTTCGGAGCAAGGGTAACAATGAAGTTTCTAAAAAGCCCTATTTAATCTGTCTAGACTGAGGAGACTGTTCTTAAGAAACCCAACAAATTCACATGATCACTGCATGGGGATTTTTAAACTAACATAACTCACCAGTAACTCAATGCAACTTCAAAACTCTGCAGTTAAAGGAATAAAAATTTGTTTAACCAGCAAGTTTACTTTTGATTTTCTCCTGACTTAGGATTCACTTACTGCTGCAAGGATTATTTGCAATGCAGAAGTTGCTCTGCTAAAACAGGTCATACAGTGCCACCTTGTGTTTATGTCACCTACCAGTCAGCTGTTTAAGCAGCAGATAAATAGTTTATTTATGTTTAATTAACTAAATGAGTGTAAAAGCAGTTAAAACTATGTGAAAACCAGAATCATAGAAGATTATTTCTCTCTCAAGTATGTCAGAGTTTATGAATCTGGAAAAACAGCGAATTTCAGTCAGACAGCATCTTAAAATGGGCTAACATAAAAAAAATCCCTTCTTCCTCATCCCAGCCTTTTGCCTTGCCCAAAAAGAATTAAAAACCAAATCCAGGGAGGGGTTAGCAACACACTAACCTTAGGTCCATAGAAAGCTCCATCACCAGGGTTTAACTCCCATTTCTCACCAAAGGCATTGAGGCTGTTTTCAAGTTGCTGGAGATAAAGGACATAAACACTCAGCGTTTCTTTACATATTACAGTTTCAGGTCAGCCTGCTACTACAAATAGGTGACCCTACCAAACCCTCATTACTTCTCAGTAACTGCCAAAACACATTTATTTTCTGAAAAAGGGAAGTTTTGGAAGAGCACCAGCAAAAAAAACAAAAACAAACCAATTAATTTTGTCCATATTTAAACACACAAAATCAATGCATTCATTTTGGTAGAGGCCAAACAAGCATTAGCTAAGATATAAGAACATTTTATACTAAATTCAAAGTTTGTAGGTAATGGTGAGATGAAATCTGCCCTGGTACACCAAATGTCTATTCCTGCCCTATCTTCTCCCCAGTACTGCACCTGCAGTGGCCAACCCCATCCCTTTCAGCCTCACTTTTGGGAGACGGCTTTAAGTTTTATTACAGGGGCTGCCAGAACTGATTCTCTTCCTCCTTTTTTATTATCAAAAAAAGACAAGGACAAAGAGTTCATTTGATGCTTACATGGAGACTGCCTCTGTACTGAGAGCAAACTATTTACAGCAGGCAGACTGAACTGAAGGCAATTATCAAAGTTATTTTGCTCATGCCCAGCCCAGCTTCACTGTACCTCCCAAAAGGCAGTTAACTCTTGCAGAAGATGAAGCTTTACATCACAAAAAAGAGTAAGACTACTGTTTTACCTTTTCAGCTTGATTCCACACTTCAATATCTCCCAGGTACTTTTCAGGACGGGTGGAGAGATTCAGTTTAAACGAAAATCCAAAGACATCATACACGGTACGCAAGAACTCCAGACAGCTCTTTATCTCGTCTTCAATCTTGATGATAACAGAAATCATGTCTCAAATATGGAAATCTCAGTTTACCTGATTTTACTACCCAGTTTCACTCAGCAATAGCCCCCACCTGCTCCATAGAACAGAAGATGTGAGCATCGTCCTGCTGGAACCGGCGTACTCGGGTGAGTCCTGTGAGAGCTCCCGACAGCTCGTTGCGATGCAGGACACCAAAATCTGCCAACCGCAACGGCAGCTCGCGCCACGACCTCGGGCGATGGTCAAACATAAGGCTGAAGGAAAAATTTATTACTTGAAGCTCATTCAGAACCAAAATTCTGCAAAGAACAGTCAGGGAGAAGCAGCCAGTGATGAAGCACATGCCTGTAAGGTCATTGGTGTAATCTGGACAGAGCCATCAGTCTTATCTAGATTTGTCAGGGAAACAATCTCCTTCAACAGCTGGTGGGCCTTCCCCTCTTCACAGAAAAGAGATAAAAAAGCTCCTAAAACTGAGCTTTAAAAGTTGAATGCCTGAACTGCCACAAAACTGACATAAAAACTGCCCCAGTAATGATGGGGTCACTCTAATGATGGTAAAATGACATGACATTTCTCAGTGTTTCAAGTGAAGACAGCATGTACACAGCAAGACATATAATTACATCATTCCTGACAGAATGAATAACTGAAAGTAGCCATCCTTACAATTACACAGGCAAAGGAAGCACAGTGGATTTCACTTGGGTTTTTTTTCAATCAGCACAATCTCTGGCAAACTGAATTTGCTATGTACTTACCAGTGTCCTGGACAGTTCATAGGCTTCAGAGCAAAGATTTCTTTCTCCACTTCAAAGGAAAACATATTGTCACTGTAATGCTGCCAGTGCCCTGAAGTCATCCACAGTTTGCTGTTGAAAACATTTGGAGTGACAACCTCCTGGAATCCACGTTTTCGATACTCACTCTAGAACAGGCACAGTATATAAAATAAATAATAAAGAAAACAAAGGTAAGTACAGGCTTCAATCTGCAGCCAAAAAAATATAAAAGCGATGCCATATGAAAGTCCCATGACTTAGGAAGGGAACGGAGGAAGAAAGACACAACTTGAAGCTGGACACCCAAGGATACATCCCTTCCACCACCCTTCCCCCAAACAATTTCTCTAGTAGAAAGTAAGCAAGAAGAACAAGTTTCCTCCCTGCAAGCAATGCAGCAGTCTCTAATTACTCCATGACCCTAGATACATTTCACTGCAGCCCAAATATACAGTAGTAACACAGACCTCAAATCTTAGAGCAGGAAGATCAGAACTCTTTTCCTACATATATTTTCAAAACAAATAGGTCTTCAAGGTCAAATTAAGTATGTTTATTAAAACAAATCAATATGCATTAATGGAACAGCAGCAGTGTGAGCTTAGCACAGTAGAGCTAATAGTAGTTAGATGTCAAAGAATTCCTATGACAAAGCACCTTTATCACAGCTTTAACTGAGGTATAAAGTACTGATAAAACATAACTTCACAGAGATTGTGACAAGACCAATTCAAAGAACCAAGGTTACTTTAGTTCCATGGCTTACACAACTAAAAGATAACCTGAAATGAAGGGCTATTAATACTGTTAAACATAGCATGCTGTTATGTATTTTTTTAAATCATGCAATTTCTCCTACAAGATTTCCAAAAGATATTACTTACCCGTATAAATTCAATTAATGTGTTATAAATGTAAGCTCCTTTTGGCAAGAAAAAACAGCTACCAGGGCTGAGCTCATGGAAGAAAAACAGTTCTTGGTCCTGCAGGAAAATAATACTTTAAGAAATTAGTATTTGCACCCTACCTTTTTCATTTAACATTGACAAATGGATTGCTACTGACTGGTCATCACTAACAAGAGTTTCAAAAAGAAAAACATGGGAAAAAAAGCAATAGCCAATACACCAGATGCATTTTCACTAGTATTTTTATGTCTGCCAGCAGTTATAAGGGAGGAAAATTTTTCAGTTTCCTGTTTCACTCATTACTGATGTGCCAAAACCTTACACTTAACTCCCAACTGTGCCCTCACGGCTCCCTCTGCACATTCACTTGTCAATGTTTAGTTCTGCTTCTGCAGCTCTCTAATTATCTGCACATAAACTGAATGTGTGAACTACAAACTGTGCACACACCTGAGATCTGCATATGGGGAATTCTTCAGAATTTTGTCATAATGTACTAGCAGCAGACATTTTAACCCTGTTCAGAACTATCAGTTAACTGACAGGGGTTTCCATCTGAAAAAACAAACCCAAAAACCAGCCAACCAAAAACCACAGCTGTATACTGGAAATTCTGAAATCATGCAGAAGGAAAGAACTGCATGAACAGGCTGCAGCAAACTGTGTAGGAATGGGCAGCGCCTGCAGACTGGAGCATTCATGGGTTGCAGGCTGAAGTCCTTATATTCTGTTCTGATCAACGTGTGCAATAACGATGTCATTGTGTTGAAAGAATAAAGAAGTTATTTATTTTAGGACTTTGATGCTCCCGAGAAAAGCAGATAACTTCATAACCCAACTGAAAATAAAAACGCGTCACGCCTTGGTTGTGGCAGTAAGTATAGGCTATCCTCAAGATGCGTTCAATTAAGGGCTTATATCCACACAGTGCTTTTGGAATATATCACTAGAAAAGCTGTCTCACCCGCCCAATTTTTCTGTGATCTCTGCTTTTAGCCTCCTCCTGGAACTTTTCCCACTCCTTCAGCATTTTTGTATCTGGGAATGAAATTCCGTAGATCCTCTGGAGGGATTCCATATCAGCCTTGCCTTCCCAATAGGTAGAAGAATTCTGAATGCAAAAAGAAATTAAACATTGCAGAAAGGGGGAAGCCTCCACATTTTACTACTTCTGCCTGCTATGAAAAGGCATACAATTATTAATAAATGATTACTGTGGAACAACTAAGTCATAAGGAGATTTTTAATGTGAAATTTAGAGCACTGATCAGAAAAATCCTTAAAGGTAAATACAGTAAGTAAAAATGGTTTCAGGCTCTTGCCGTTTTTAAAAGCCCATCTGTTTTGTAGCTATCGTATTCCAACTGTTTATTCACAATTAGCTATAAACATCAGCTAAGCAGAAATTATGAATTCTAATTGACACAGTTCAGCCAAACTTTAAACCAAACACACACTCCTGTACTGGAACTGCAGGCCCTGGACACCTAGTTGGGCTTCACACCATGTGAATATCATTCTAGCATACAACCCTTTCACAATCTGTAACACCAAGTTTTTGGCCAGGTTACACAGTAACCTGGAATTCCTTAGCCAGGAATGTACAGTTTCACAGTACATTCCTGGCTAACTCTAATGGCAGCAATGTATGTGAAGTGCTGCAGTGAAAACATTTGTGTAGGACAGTTCCAGCACTTACCTTATGAATTTTTATGGTCTTTATCTTGCCAGTATGTCTGACATGAGGCCCTCTGCATAAATCTATCAGGGGACCACACCTAAGAAAAGGAAAGCATTTATTTGGTATATTTAATCCCAGAACCAGAAACCCAGTAATATTATGATCCATGCATAACTACCTGTACACTGTAGTAGTTGGGGTATTGACCTTCTCATTCAGGATGCGACACTTGAATTTATTGTACTGAGAAGAAAAGCAGCACACATACTTGTTAATTCCTTGTTTAGAAAAGAGAAGTGGACAACAGTTTAAATTATTTGCAAACCTGATGCTGTGTTGCATCAGGCCTGTAAAAGAGACAGACAGAAGTACAGACAGTAGTAGGGCAAGGTGCCCAGGGAGCAGGGTGTGCAATCACTGTCCTTGGAGTTTTGAAGGCCCAACTGGACAAGCCCAGGAAACCTGACCTCAGTGTCTCCATGTCTGACCCCATGTCCTGCGCATGAGACAGGACTGGACGCCTACAGAGGTACCTTCCAACCTGAATGACGCTATGATTCTCCTGATGCCGTAACAGTGAAAACTCAATGTCTACCTCAGGAATGCCAAAAAATTATTTGCAGCTAGATACTGGAAAGGGTCAGGTTTTAGCATTCCTTGCACTCTTTTAGAAGTCCTATATTCTAAGAAATATTTTATGAAGCTTTCAGAATGCAGCAGCAACATATACAGTCACAGTATCACCACAGACATAACTGCATACATAATATGGTAACACAACATAACTGCATACATAATTTGTTGCAAATTTACATTTCTGGGAAGTAAATAAAGAATGTGGCTTCACAGAATTCAGTTAGATCATGTTGGGGAAATTTTAAAAAATCAGAATGTCTACTTCCAAGAGCCTAAAAATGACTTCCTTTTATTTTTCTTTTTTTTTTGGTTAAGTATCAAAAATGAGTTTCTAAGAACATATTACCTTTAAAAATTTGATATACTTTCTTTTACCACTAGTAACACATGCCCTGAAATTACAAATACTTGCATGAGGCTAGAAACAACCTTCTGTAACAGCCCACCTTAAACATTTCAAGCAGCGTTTCCTTCTTAACTTCCAGTCTTTCAAAGGCTTGTTTTTCCTTCATTATCTTTTTGCATAATGTTTCCAAAGCAGAGAAGTCATTACTTGATACACCCCTAAAATAAACACACAGAGAGAGGTGAGTAATTTTTGCTTTCATTTGCAATTTTTCATCCTGGTGCAATGCACCAACCTGTGGTTGGGACATCCTGCAAAAAAACCAAAACCATCTGCAGCAGTACATATGACTTTGTTCTAGGAACAAGCACACAGCAGAAATTTTGCTTTGACTGCCACCCACCCCTAGCTCCTAAATAAAGAAAAATACAAAACCTACCCTTCCTCAAGAAACATGTCATAATAAAATCCATTTTCTATTGGTGGGCCATAGCACAAACAGCCACCATAGATTCGCTCCATAGCTTCACCCATTATGTGAGCACTTGAGTGCCAGTAGACCTAACAGAAGTAAAAAACAGAATGGATCAGTTTTGAATAAACACGATGCATTTCCAATTGTTTCATTTAAAACCTTTTCTGAAATGCTTGCTTTCAAGGATACTTGAGGCACATCCCAAATCAGAGCAGTTTGCAGAACAGAAGTGACCTGCCAGCACCACTCGCATCCTCAGCATCAATGTTTCCAAAAAGCAGTATTTCCACTGGAAAACTGTGGAAACGGAAAACTTACATTCTGGTACCAAACAATTCTTACTTTCAACTGTTGCTAATATGATTTAATTATTCTCAAGAAGTCAAGATACTAATTCAGAAACCGTTTTTTTCTATGAACTTTAATCAATCAGATCTGCATAATGACCAAAAGATGTGCTTTCAACATAAGGCTGTGGTTCTAATCCAGCAATCTTATGCATAAGAAATCCTGCACACTCCATCTTGTAGAACACCTGAGGTTTTGACAAAACCAAATCGCTTAAGAATTAGTCTGCCTTGGTAGCACAAATCAAAACCACAAACTTGGAGCTGTCATTAAGCCAATACGAAGACCCTAGGTTTGAATGTAAGACTTCTGTGATGAGTTTGACTGACAGTTTCTTGTACCAACTGATTTTTTTTCCTAAAGAACCTAATCACAAATTTACTGGCTGGCGACATTTATCTGATTGAATAGCCAAAATAAAAAAGTAGATACTTTTGCATACACAAAGAGCAAAAAGCAGTCTACTCAATACCTTTATGATTCTACACAGAAAGTATTGTACTCAGTTTTGTTCCCAAAATCAGTGCTGAAGATATTAGTTCAAAAGACCTACTTTACATTAACATGAAGGCTGAAAATACAAATTTTTAACAAGAACTACAGCAACTGCAAGCAGACTTGGCTACAAGTACACAGCAGAATGTACATTACCTGTAGTACCACAACTCTTCAGTAAGGAGCTATGAGGAAATGCAGATGTACCTAAACCACAAACCTGTTTTCTCCATCTTCTGAACACAGTAAATATTTAAATAACTGCAAGAGGCTGAGTTAAATGTAAAGCTGAAACAAAAAACGTTTTGGTAAAAGATACTCACTGCTTGAGCCTCTTCATCTTCAAACTTCAGCAGCTCCAAGGAACAATCCTCCTCCAAAGGACGGTCTAGATCCCAAACCACCTTGTTCACTTTGGCAATAACCGTGTTGTCAGCTAATCCCTGACTACAGAACAAACACAGAAGTACAGTTATAAGAAAGTACATTGTACTTTGAAATCAGCAAGCAGAAGTTATCCAAATTTGTCCTCCAGTTTGAATGAGACTTTAGAGTGCTCAGAGTGGATATAACGTCATAAATAAATTCTAATTAAATGACCAGTTTAGCCAGTCCTGAACATTCATGAAAAACCATACTTATATTTTAGGGATATGGGAAGAAAACTCTGCTATACACTTAACCTTCGCACCTATTTGACTTAGAGGCAGCATCCTCCAAGTACAAACCTGACTTCACAATCCTACTGCATGTAAGAGAGAACCATTCTCTTAAAAGCTATCAAACACCATTTTTGACATAGTAGCTTTACTGATTGTATCAACTTGGCAAAATACTCTTTTCATGATCCCAAATCACAGAAGCAAACGAGGTTTCAATGACATGGCACCTTAGTATGGACAAAGGAAAAAAACAATTAAAAAGGGGCATTTCACCTTCAGGAATCGCCCAGTCTTTGCAATGTTAATGACGTGTTCACTGTGTATGATTCAAAAATACTCCACAGCAGTTATGAGTAACCTGGAGATGTGCAACACTCTTTTTAATAGATATCTCCCATGCAAATTAAAGCAAAGAATACTCATATTGTTAAATTTCTCTGTAATCAATTGAAACATCACCCAGCAGTCATCTTCCTCAGGTCAATGCAAACTGGTTTGCAGTGCTAACATTCAATTTGGTAATTTATTAGCAAATCAGTTCTTAATGCAAGAGCAGTACTTTGATGGGAAAATACACTACTACATTGTGTCTAAAATACCTCAGTTCTATTCTTATTTAATGTCAGGAACTGCATCTTGATAAGGTAAAAGAAAACTGTACTCCAAAACTAAAACTCTGCTAGTTACCTTCAGTTCATTGCATACAAGATGCTTTGAGAAGACTTGAGATAAATAACAAAGAAATTAATTATACATTACCCATCCCCTTAAACTCACTGTCTGACAATGACTATGTAGCATCACAGAACAGAAACATACCTAATTCCACATGCAATTTGATAAGGAGTAGTCTTCCAAGATTCAGCATCAACCTGCTTGCCATCAGGTAACGTAACTTTAATGGGTTTACTGTCATTTGCAGCTCTTTCTGCAAGGAGTGCATCGTGTTCAGCCTTAAGTTTATTGTACATCTCCAAACGCTCATTGATAAAGGCAGGCCAGGGATTTAGCTGTATATAATAAAGACAAAGGAAAATTATTAATCTGAGTATTAATCTGACAGCACATCATGCCAAGAATGCTAACACAACAGATATACCTTTCACAAGCAACTATGGGATGATATCTGTGTGCTACATGTAATGAATAATCACCGTTATTTCAGATTATATAGTATTAATTATGTCATAATACCACAAGGCTTCAGCTTAACGAAATCTGTACCACTGTACACCTGTTCAATAAACCACATATGTTACCCAACAACTACACCATCTAATAAACTATGCAAGGACAAAAGTCAACTAGAAAAAAACCGTAAGTTCAACGTAAAGCAAGACTTTTCTTATTAGGTGAAAAAGCTGAGGGAGCACTCTAGCCTGAGCCACCCGGACAGGAACTGACTCCAGTTTAAACACGTGTCCTGACGTCAGGACCATCCGCCCGGGCACAGCCATGCACTTGGCTCAGCACCGCTGCTGACTGGCAGCTGGCTGCCCGTGTGCTCACAGCAATCTGTGCTCACCCACCACGAAGACAAGAGCACCATAAGCAGGCTTTCTTCACCTCGGCGATCTGCTGCCTGCTTCTCGCTGCAAAGAGGCACAGGGAAAAGCATAACCTAACCCAGCTATGGGAATGTGAGCTCTTCTCCTATTACACCAATGCAACTTAATGTAAAAAGCCAACAACGGCACTACAAGGCACACAGGCGGAGGCGTAACTGTATCGCCTGATAAAACAACCCAGAAGGACAAACTGTAGCAATGACAGAAGGCAGTAACGAGGACTCCTCAGGCTCCCACCTCCGCGGCCCAGGGGCTGCTCACCTCCGACCGCCCTCCATCGCCAGCCCCTTCCTTCATCTTCTTCTTCCCGCACTCTGCCTTCTTCTCTTCCCCAGCGTCCACCTGCGGAGGGCGAACACCATTTAGTCAAGCCCCGGCAGTCCCTCACACATAAGGCGCTTTAAGTCCCCCCTGCCCCACACACTGCGGAAAAGACCCGACCTCCTCGTCCCGCAAAGCCCGCGTGCCCCCAGCTCCTTTTCCTTGGAGCACACCCCACCACCCCCCGGAGCTGGGGAGATGCTGGGGAAGAGGCCCAGCTCCCCCGCCGGCCCGCGCTGCCGAGCCGCGGCGCGGAGCCCACCTGGCTGTCAGCGCCCGCCATGGCCACGGAGCCGCCCGGGAAGGGGGCGGGCGCGGCTCGGCGCAGGCGCCGCTCGGCCCGCGGCTGATGCAACCGGGGGCGGCCGCGCCGGCCCGGCCCCAGCGGGAGCGGGGTGATGGAGCCGTGCGGGGCAGCGGGGCTGTCCGGGGCCGCCCTGGGCTGGTGCGAGCGAACGCGGCCCTAGCGAAGGCGGCCCGTCACGGGGTGCGGTGGCTGGACGCGGCCCATGCTCTGTCCGCGCCCGTGAAGGCGGCGAGCGCGGCCCGGCGCTCGCACAACCGCGCTCTGCTCGCTGTCGCGGGAAGAATCACAGAATCGATTAAGTTGGAATAGATCCCCGAGATCAGCGAGTCCGACCTGTGACCGAACGCCGCGTTGTCAAGTAGACCATGGCGCTAAGTGCCATGTCCAGTCTTTGTTTGAACACCTCCAAGGGACGGTGACTCCACCACCCCCGGGCAGCCAGTTCCAGTGTCGAATCACCCTTTCTGTGGAGAAATTCCTCCTAATGTCCAGCCTAAACCTTCCATGGCGCAGCTGAAGACGGTCCTCTTGTTCGACAGTTGTTGCCTGGAAGAAGAGGTGGATTCCCACCTGGCTACACTGTCCTGTCAGGGAGTTGTAGGGAGCGATCAGGTCTCCCCTGAGCCTCCTTTTCTCCAAGCACCCCCAGCTCCCTCAGCTGCTCCTCATCACACTTGTGCTCCAGACCCTTCCCCAGCTCCTTGACCTTTCTCTGGACTCACTCCAGAACCCAGGGATACCTTGCTACCATTCTCCCACAGATGTTCAGTCAAGCACGGATCAGTGATTGGGAGTGCTCTTTGTGAAAGAGACTAAAATAAAAAAAATCAGGTTGACCACTGTCTGATTTCCCAGGGGAGGGGAAAAAAAATACGTAGAAGAGATTCTGAGGTGGTTGTGTCAGACTTGAATTGCAGGAGCACCTGCAGCTGTCCCAAGGGAAGCCTCAGGTCAGTGGCTCGGAAGCTACAGACACCTCTAAGAAAAAGATGCGATATTCAGGCTTGACTTTTGCTCTGTAACCATCTTTCACTCCTCTCCTGCTGTTGTTCTCTAATAATAATATTTTCATTCAGTAAAGTTACTATCTTTCAGCACAATCTCATGGAGGCTCCCAGAGTCGCCAGTCCCGAGGCCTTACGTGTGTTTGTAACCTTAGGCATACTGGTATACCAGTGAACTCATCCAGTTTAAGCAAGATGTTCATTACCAGATTTCAGTTTTCAGGAAATCCTGGCATAACATCCTTACTTTGAAGAGAGTTAATCACAGGTCAAAACTTGCCACGGACTTCTGCTGCCTGCAGAGAACCCAACACGACCATTCTGCGTCCTGGAATAGCTGCCTTCTCTTTATCAGCAGCAGTGACTGAGGAGTTTAGAGTGTGTAAAAGTGTTCCCAGATGGATATCAGGGCACCTCATCCTCCATGGACTTAAGTGCTATGAGCCAAATGTTCAGGGAAAAAAAAAAAGATGTTTTATATAGCTTTCAAATATGTGGTTATGTAGCGGTGAAGGATGGTTGAGAGAATGTCACTGGGCTATTTCACCACAAATGTAGGAGCTTAAAAAATAATGCAAGTATTTTAATCTATTTGTTAAAATATGAAAATGGGAAGGTGTAGTAAATAAGAACTTAAAGACACAATCAGGCCTAGATCTAGATAGTTCATTTGTGGTCTGAAAGTAAAATATGAACAGCATAAATAATGGCAAAAACATTTATTAAACAGATAAGTTTAATAATATATGTAGGCTCTTTTGTACAAATACAATGTTTAGTAATACTAAGGGCATTTGTTTTATAATACTAATCTTTATATTTGCAAGTCTCCTAAAATCTTTTCTGGGGGGACAAATTACAAGTGGCTAAGAGACAGAACATTGCCAAACTTATAGATATTATGTAAGGCCAAAATGGAACAAAACCGTACACTGATACCGTTCAAGAGAAAAAAACAATTAAGTATTTCAAAAGCAGTTGGGAAACTGTGGAACTGTCTCTTGTGCCAGAAGATGGCAGCAGAGAAACACGCAGATCTGCTGAGACACAAATTCCGCTCTGCTCTTGGCTTTAGGAAGTAGGTTTTATGGCAAAAAGGACAAAATTAAGTGAATGCTTCACTGACTTCACTCTTAAACAGTGTAATTAATGATGTGCGACTAAATTCAGCCATGCTCTAATAGTTTAAATTGATTTCAGTGTGCTTTAATGATTATCAGCAAAGAATAGATGTTTCTGTTTCATGAGAAGTTTGTTGGGAAAAATATGGTCAGAAATTTCTAGTGGAATTGCAGGGTTACTTGGCTTACATTTCATTTAGGAAAACTAAAGATCAAAATGAAATCAAAATGCAAGTAAAAATTTAGAGCAATGAATGTAACACATTTACACCATTTACTTGCACCAGCTGCTTGAAGGAAACCATCTGATTTGTAATATATCACTCACTAGGCTTTCTGTAAAATGTCTGGGTTTGTTCATATTTGTGTACATTAAATCAACTATATACACTGTATTTAGTAATTTCACAAACTCTGAATTAATTTGAAAATAAAATTGTATGAATGCCACCCATTTATGTTGAGGATTCAAAATATACCATTTGAATTCCAGGCCTAGTGGATTTCCATAAGCCCACTTCAAGCAAAGAGTTATTATCTCAAAATTAAGGAAGCATACCAATATGAGAATCTCAGGTTTAAGAAATTAAATACTTTTGTGCAGTTTTCTCTTGTATTAATTTCCCCATGGCTAATGCAACAGAGCAGTAAACCTTTTAGAAGTCTAGTATAATTGTCTTAGAAATGTATATTCAGAAATTGAAAAATGTGTGAAGGTAAATAAAAAAATTAATTTGACATTAAATTTAAATATTGTGAAAATAACTGAAGCAAACTGGAATGTGCTAGGAAAATGAAATCTAAGCCATAACTTTTGATATTACTTCAGCTTCTGATGACTTATTAAAATACTTATGTTTTTAGGACAGCAAGAAAAATGACTGGTATTTCACACAAAAAAAGGAGACCATTTTGGTTTGGTTCTATATCCGTGGTGGCTTTGTGTACAGCCACTATCGTTTGTTGTTTTCATTTAAAGCTTTTCTTTTGGATACTGCTCACAGAAAAAGATGTGCTGTCTGCAGATGTGACTCCCACTCTGGTCTCCACTGTCTTATGAGTGGGCTCTGAGATGTGGATCCCGAGCCCCTGCCTTCCATTTCCTGCTTGTAGGTTATCAAACAGTGAGGCATCAGTCATTTTACAAGGAAAATAAAATGTTAGCTATTTTGTGTAGTGAGGGATGATAAACTAAGAAATTAAAATCATGTGTCCTTGACTGTCCTTAAATACCATGTTAAAAATCACATTTGTATATTTCTTGCCAAATTTCTGGATCTTGGATGCATCCTTGGTTTTCGTAACTAAATTAAAACTAGCTTTTAGTTTAACTGAACATTTCACCAAGTCATTGCACTACATAAAACTTTTTTGGTTATGTATGTAATTTTTCAGAATACAAACTACTTTATTATTAAACTTTTGTTCTTAACACCCCCAAATTATTATAAAATATATAATAGATAATAGATAATATATATCATATTATCTATTATATATTATATATGTATATAGTCTTTTTCATTTTAGTGTGCATTTCAGAATTCAAAGTTTGAGAATGTGGGGTTTGACAGATACATTTGTGATAATGGAATTCCCTTTTTTTCTTACAGATATCACTGATAATTTTCCCCTCCAAATAACATTTTATTTTTCTGTAATGGTAGATCATGGATATGTTTATGTAGTACCTATACAATTAGAAGATAAATTTTATAATTTCTAAAATTTAAGAAATAATTAGCACCAAAAAAAACCCCAACAAACAAACAAACAAACAAACAACCCAAAAAACCCCATGCCAAAAAAAACCCTTTCTGACACTCTTACCAGAAAAAAAAGTGATTTTCACATTACTGAGATTGAGGTGTTTCTCCATGTTCTTTGTGGGCAAAGTCCCCTGTACCATGGCGTGATATGGCACATGGAGGAATTTTCTACATAATGCCATTAGAAGCAGGAAATACTATTTCCAGTAATTTCCGGGGTACAGTCCATAACCTTTGATTTTCCAGACTCAGTTTCTTACTCCAGGCAATATCTGTCATACTCCAGAGCACTAGAAATTATCTCCAGATACCAAGGTGTGAAAAATGCTTGCATTATCTTCTGCTAAGGCTTCATCTCACAATTTTGGGAGGAAATTGCAGACAACACAGGGAAGTCAGATATTGCATTCTAGGATTTTTTTTTTCTCTTTGACCATATTTTTCATTGCAGTAATGACCTAACTTCACACATTTCCAGAAAAACTTATTTTATTTGAAAAGTCTGTTCTTGGTTTCTCTTTTTAGCTATGACTCAAATGTTCTGGTGATGTTCTCATTAACATCCCTTTTTAGTGATGTTTCATGGACACAATCCAGTAACATTGCTTCAAATAAAGGAACACATGAAAGCTGATGAAAAGAAGTACATCATAACTGTGAATTTTGTCAGACCTCTTGCGACAAGTTATATAAAAGCTTTTTTCTTTGTGTCCTTTTCACTTGGAAGTATTTGGAACATTACTAAAAATAATACAAAACTGGAAAATTATTTCAAAGTTTTATAACTACAGGGATAGAGGGCAGAAGGGACTCCATTCTTACTTGCTGGTCAGAGGAAAAAGATATTCCAAGGGGACATACAAAGTTTAAATTATTCACAATTCACCTAGAAGAATAGTTTGGATGTCTTGGCAATAGCACGGAACAGAAAAACCAGCTCATCCCTATGTTTGAAACATCTGCTCCGTATGGAAGGGCCACAACATATCTTTTCAGTCTTTTCTTTCCTACACTAAGCAAACTTAATATTTTAATCTGTCTCGGGAAACATGCTTCCAGATGATTCTTCCCTTCTCAGTCCGTGATTTTCTCAAAACAATGGTGCTTAAAACAAGAACAGTATTCCTGCAGAGCAGAGAGAACTATGGCTCAATCTGACATAGAGCACTTTATTTGATATGACAGCTCAGTATTGCTCACTTGCCTTCAGTTGGTGGCTTTTTAGGATGAGGAGCTCCATTCCATACTGTGTCCTGTTCTTCTGTACAATTCCCTGAACAGAAAAGCACTGGGCAGTAGCAAATTGTTTCTTTGATTTCAAACTACCTCTCCAGTTCATTGGGCATAAATTTTTAACATGTACTCTTTCCTCCCGCATTAACAGCTAATGACTTTCTGGGCAAGAACCAAACACAGGGTAAAATCAGGGTAGAACCAGCTTGAAATATCGCCTAGTTAAGCACAGTTTCATTTAATCATGGAAGTGTTCAGTAATTAATGCAGCTTATATTAATTATTTTTGTTTCAATAAATTCATCTAGCGGTACTTCTCATTGATCTCGTGTCTCCCTGATGTCTCTCCATTAGTTTGGCATGATTCTGGCTCTGTCTTCTTGTCATTCTCCCTTACAAGGAAAGCACTGCATCATTCATTGTACACAGCCCATGTTGCTACATAAAGCCCACCTTTCACAAACATCATAGGTTCGATCACTCCTTTAAACAATGGCATGGTTAAATATTGACACCAAGGGTTAACCACAAGAGAAGGAAATATAGTAAAAGATACATATTTTCTACCTTTATTTGTGTATTGTATCACCTGAACCTAATATGCCATCTCAGGTGCAGCTGCCTTGGGATAAGAAATTTGTTATTGCAGCTCACCTGGAGCTGTTTCCTCCACCAGAGATTACCACCCCCTCCAGCCTTTTGGCATTTCTTCATATGGATCCACTCCCTAGCCTGGTTTTAGTGACCTAGTTTAACAGAAACACCTTTTACACTCAAATCAGGCTGACAGAATGAGGGTAAATAGCAATTACACACGCACTTGTCCTGACATATCTGAAAGGGCAGTAAAGTCTGGCAGCAGAAACCAGCCAGAAAGCCCCATTTTTCACATCAACTATTGCCAGAATGGGCATGACCTTAAGTCTTTTTTTTTGCCTTTTTTTTTACTCATGGCAGTCCTATTGATTTTGGCAGTTGTACACAATAACCCAATAGTCCTGCTTCAGCTACAAATTACTTTGGGGTCTTGCTCTTCTCTGTCCTATGTTGGACCAGCTCCCAGCTGCCTTTGAGAAAAATAAATTGACCAAACACATTTGCTTAAAAAGATCTGTCTGGTGTTAAAAGAAGAACAGTGTAAGAATTAAGGTTGAAGACAAAAAGAATTAAACCCCAATATTTTCTGTCCTTTTTTAATGTGAAAACTGTTGGGAAAATTTAAGAGGAAAAAGGAAGTGAAAATTGCTTACTTCTTCAGAAAGATGTCTAATTCTTGCTAACATTTTCACCACTACATACGTTTGCTCTTTCTGTCTGCTGCTGTTGGCAGCAAAATACATGAGGAAATATTTTTTTTTACAAACACAAGGAATTCCTATGTCCTTTTGACCTTAGTCTACAAGTGTACATACAGGAGAATGAGTTAAATATTTTCAAGCATTTTTTTTGTCTGTGTGTGTGTGATAAAAACACTTATGCTGTCAGAAAGAGCAAAATATAAAACTGATGGAAAGAACAAGCAGGATCTTAAGAAATACATGACAAACTGCACATAAAGAATATATCACTTTCCAAAGGCCTCTGTTATCAGTGTGCGAATAGAAGCCACACTTCCAAAAGGCCTTTCTCTCTCTGCATAGAGCATGAGGACACCTCCATTTCCTCCGGCTCCGCTTCTGGCAGAAGTCATCACTGCTGAGTTCCTGCCTTTTAGCAGGAACTAGAACCTGTGAAGCACTGTTCGCTTTATTTTTTGAGCCCTTATCCATCTTGCTATGATTAAATTACATTAACTGATGTGTGAAATGGCCAGTTTACCATTAATTGTAAGGTGTCCTTTTTTATTTGCTTTGTTATATCTCTTTATTGACTGTTGGCATCCCACTCTGCTCTGCATTTTTTCTTCCTCCATCAACTCATCTGTTAGTGGAGCTTTTGTTCTCACTCAGTAATCTCATTTGTTCCCATTCCTGTGATGTGATGACAAATGACAACTGTGTATTCCACCAAGTCCATACATTGATTTTTTTAAATCACATTAGTGCTTTAATAAACTGGAAATTACAGGACACATGAAGCACAAGTTTATTTAATACAATTTATTTTTATTTAATTATATATTTAAAATATTTTCTGTATCAGCTCAGTGGAATGAGATCTGTCAATAGTACTAAAAATATTTTTTCTATGCATTCCCTGTAGTTTAATCATTAACTAACATGCAAGAGAAAAGACATACAGAGATCTCAGTACTAATTTCCACTAAGAAGTTCCTGTCTCTCATCTGTGGCATTTTACTGCTCTTGTTTCAGATCTCTTGCTCTACTGTGCCAACACAACCACAAACCGTATCAATGAGCTGATTTAGTTTAAAAAAAAATCCACATTTTGCCTCTAAAGATCAATCATTTCCTGGGTGATATTACTGTGTAAACTGACACATTCTGCTGAGCTGAATATCCTGACAAAGCATAGATGTCTGGTTTCTTTATGTTGTGAGACTTCTGTTCCTCTTATATGGGAGTGCATGTGAAAGTAGACTTTGGAACAGTTTCTGTCTTGAGATTACACACAACAGCAATGCAGCTCCTTGGTTGTCAGTGGTCTGGGATCTGATCCCAACTCTTTTTTTGAGGGACACCGTGATAGTATTTCTAACTATTCTTTCACAAGCAATATGGGTGCCTATTGTAGCGTTACTAGATCTCAAGCACAAAGATCTTTGCTCACCAAAACCTTTAAAATCCTCTGGACAGAAATGCCATTATATTGGTAAGGTACAGCTGGTGTTTGTATTTCATGACTCGCTCTTTATCTCAAACTATGATACAGCTGTTTGATGGAGAGAGATGCACATGAGGAGCAAGGTGCCCACCATCCTGTGCACTCCAGTGACCATCCAGTGCTGACCTATCTAAGACATGTGGAAATGAAAACAAAAGTGAAAATCACGGGAAAAACTTGGATCCAAACCAATTTAATTTAGTTAGATCCTTCTAATTTAGTTTAGTTGGCAAAAAAATCTGTTCCCAGACATTATCTATATCCAGATGTTGCCTCTAAATACAGAAACTGGTTGCCTGAACAAAGTGAATATTTTCTAACATAGTCCAGTCAGAAGAGGAAAGTGAGTTTAGCAGAGAGGCACTATGACTCAAGGTAGTGTATAAGGTTACACTGTTAAAAAGAATGCAATAGTTGCATTTTTAATATTACTATGCTGACTACAAGTACTTGCAAAATTGGTAATGTAGGTATACGTTTTTTAAGTGAAAATAATTGCAAAAACATCTTTCTTAGAAATTAAAGTTATCTGGAGGGTTGTGATGCCAACTTCTCGCCATTATGTTCTTTCATAGGCTTCAGTGGAAACACAAGTGTTCCATAAAACACTAATGAACAATGCAACTAGTGTTTGCTGTGTATAAAGCTGCATTTTGCCCATGTTGCATGTTGCATTTTGCCCATGTTGCATGTTGTCTGGAGTGGCAGGCAGCAGAAAAGAAGTATTGTTCCTCCTTAAACATTCATGACAAGAAGTTTAACCGTTATTATTTCTGGAAAAGAACAGCGTGGGAGCCAGTCTTTTGTATCCTAGCATTGCATTCATGAAATAAAAATGACATCTACCTGCCTGCCTTTTCTTTCTGCTGTCAACTGGAATCCATTCAGATGGCAGCAGTAACAAAGTGTTATTACTATGCATGTGTGTATAGATATATATATATATCTGTATGTATGTACATCTATGTTTTGTGTGCATTTTTATGACCTTGTGGTTCTTATATCTCCACAGAAGTTGGTGTCACAAGGAAAAAATAAATTCACATTTCCATCTGTTTTTTAGCATCAGATTGGCTCATCTTGGGTTTTCATGCGGCGGTATTTTCACCTGAAAACCATGTTTTTTTTATGTAACAGACATATATGAAGGTAAGGTCACAGAACACAAAAAGAGACACAAGATACATCATGATGCATTTAGAAACCCTTTAGATGCATTCCAAAGGAGTATAGGTTCCTTAAAATAAGAAGATAATAGACCTTGCAAAACAGGGAAAGAGTTTGCAAGTCTCAGTGGCTGGGTATATTTGCAGTATAGGCGATGGTAAAGCATTTCATCTTTTCAGCCTGTAGGTGGGACTGTGCTTTCAGCGAACTCATCTGTGAAAAAAATTCTGAATTGGCATCAGGCAGCTCAGACTGCTGCTAATGCTAGCTGGAGCGAGTCAAGTGATTCTTGACTTGTGTTTGAGTTATTTCTGGGGAGAAAATAGCCTGTGTCTGAAATTACTTTAGTCCTTAATGGGCTATTCTGAAATCTCTCTTCTCACTGCAGTCTGTGGGCATTCTGCCTGCTACAAATCTGCAACTGCAGGATTTGTTCCTATTAAAAAGCATTTATGTAGCAGAAAAAAATAATGTCTGTGGAGAAATGTTGAATTTATAGCTATGGAAAATACTGTAAGTGAACTGATGATGGTGTAGTAAGTGACATTTTGAATTGGGATTAACAAGTAAATTCTCATGCATAACTTCTTGGCTCAGAGAAATAAAAGTCCATCACAGGCTGGGATTCTTTTTTACAAAAACACTTCAGGCATAGAGGAACAAAAATGTTTATAGCACTCTAGGCCCACAGAGACACTGACTCCCATAACACTGAATGCAATTACTCAGGTGAGTAAGAGCCATATACTGTGGGCCAAATGTTTTTATGAAAACACTGAAATTGGACTCTGACGCTACTACTGCTACACAGTACTGGCTACATGCCTTTTGTTTCTTGATTTGCCTCATGCTGGCCCTGCTTCTCCCACTCTGATTCATTCCCAGCAGTACCTCACAAGGAGCAGCCCATGTAAACGGGCAGCAGCCCTGTGATTTATGGGGTTACTATCTCTTCTGTTGTATATATACAGCTTATGCTCAAATAAGACAGCTAGGAGAGCATGGAGCTCACATGTAAAATGTCTTTTTCATGTAAAATGAAAAAGGTATTCTGCTGGGGGAAGAAGGAAATCAAGAGAGATCCGACCAGATTTTGGTGGTGTAAACACATCTGTTGGGTCACCATAAAGCAATGACTACAAAGGTCAGCATTTCAAAATGTGTCTTAAGAAAATGTTTTTGCAAGCTTTGTGGTAAAGATGGCTGGTGTGTTGTATATTGTAACCTTCTGCTTAATCTCCTCTATGTTATATGGAGTCATTTACAACAAAAAATGCCTGACATAACTTACAGCACAGGAACACACAAAACCAGCTTCACCAGGGTGGATGTTTATGTAATCTTCAAGAACACTCTGAAGTTTGATTCAGTAATCAAATAAAACTACGAGAGGCACATTTCTCAGAGACACTACCCATCTTTGAATTTCTGAGCTTCTTTATTTTACCGAGCCTTGTTAGATAAATGTTGATGATTATTTCTGTACATCATGTTATCTGCTGTTTTCATTCCACTTCTCCGTTGTGATTGCACAAGCGCTTTGAGCTTGCTTTATTTAGTTGAGGTATCTTAAAGGTGGGCAGATGGTCACCACAGGAGTGCAGGTTTCCCATTCACAGCCTGCACAGTGAAGGCAGCAACAAAAGTTAAGTTTACACATACTGCCCTGACAACGACCTCTGTGCTGAACTAAACAAACCCCTTCTGTAAAGCCAGGAGCAGTTCTCTCCCCTTTCAAACACAAACCTGGCACACTCTAGCAACCATAAAACATCAAAATATGCAGCCCTGCTCTGGCTTTCAGGATGCATGCTGCTACAGGGCACACAGAGCTCCACAGAGCACCATCCTTTAGGCTGTTGCAGTCAATCAAAAAGCATCAGGTGTTCCAAAGCCTCTTTCACAAAACATCTTGCACATTTCACATCACTTTATTCCAGAAAAGGCTAACAAAAACTGAAACATAGCAGTTTTAAGCCAGTGAGTAGAACTCAACAGGGATGCTCTTAGGACTAGGCAATGTTGTCGCAGTAACTCCCAAAGTTCTCTTTTTCCCAGTAAAATCTCAGATCTCTCCTTCACTGAGGTTAACCTCTGTTGCTTGGGGCATGAAGCTGTGTCTCTCCACACAGTGGAAATGACACAACCCGGCATCCAGACCTTCTTGGCACGGGGGGCTCAGAAAGATCCCAAAGGGACACAGGCAGGGGCCACGGATCCACTGTCAACTTCCCCGTAGGCTTATGCTGTGCCCGGGCACCTTTCTGGGCGAGGAGATGGGAGCAGGGCAGCCCCGCTTGTGCCCTGCCGCCTGCATCCCCTGGTGCTGATGCTGCAACCTCTCCTTCCCCAAATCCCCCAGCCCTGCCGAGCGCCGAACCCCTGACCCCGCGGGGTGCCTCAAAAGCCTTCCTCAAGCAGTAAAGGACGGCTTAAGCGGTATGTAACAACCCCCAAAGAATATTTAAGAAAAAAATGGAAGTGCAATGGGCTCCTTTACTCCCCGGGCCCGACCGCAGGGATTCGCTTGGCAAGGCAGGGCAGCAACCGAGCAGGAAGGCACACACACGTGAATGTTGGATGTGTGCGATAAGGACACCCCCAGCGCGGCCGCGGAGGTGTGCGGGGCGGGGGGGCCGCAGGGAGGGGCGGGCGGGAGGGAGCGCCGGGGCCGGCTCCTCCCTGCGCACAAACCCGGCCGCGCCGCGCCGGGCGTGCGGAGACGCCGCCGCCGATCCCGCGCTACTTAAGCGGGGAGGGCGCAGCCCGGCAGCCCCGCGGGGGGATCCGGTGTGGGGGCGAAAGTGATCATAGTAATAGTCGTCCATCTATAAGAGAACGAGAAAAGCAGAGCCGAGATGCTCCGTCCGTGACCCGCCAGCGGGGTGGGGAGGGGCAGGTTGTGAATCCGCCAAACACCTGAGAAATAAAGCACGACCGAACAATTTCGAGGCGGGCGGGGAAGGGGGGGCGAAAAGTTTGCCGGAGCTCGGGCGTCTCCGGGGGGGCGGGCGCGATGCCGCCCTGGCTGCTCGGCAGCCTCTGCTGCGTTCTGGCGGCGCGGGCGGCGCTGGGCGGCGGCCCCGCGGGCGAGGAGGAGGAGAAGCTGATCCGGGTGCTGGTGCTGCTGCCGCGGGACGACGCCTACCTCTTCTCGCTGGGGCGGGTGCGGCCGGCCATCGAATACGCGGTGCGGAACCTGCGGGAGAGCGGCGCGGGTTTGCCGCCCGGCTACGCCTTCCAGCTCACCTACGAGGACTCGGCGTGCGGCAACCGCGCCCTGTTCAGCCTGGTGGACATGGTGGCCCTGCAGCGCCGCCGCCCCGACCTGCTGCTGGGGCCGGTGTGCGAGTACGCGGCGGCGCCGGTGGCGCGGCTGGCCGCGCACTGGGACGTGCCGATGCTGTCGGCGGGCGCGCTGGCCGCCGGCTTCGGCGCCAAGGGCGGCGAGTACTCGCACCTCACCCGCGTTGCGCCCGCCTACGCCAAGATGGGAGAGATGCTGCTGGCCCTTTTCCGACACCACCAGTGGAACCGGGCCACGCTGCTCTACAGCGACAGCAACCCCGAGCGCAGCTGCTACTTCGCCATGGAGGGCGTCCATGTGGTCTTCCAGGAGGAGGCTTTCCATATGGCCGTGCACAGCTTCGACGAGACCAGCCGGCACCTCGACATCGACGACGTCGTCCGCGCCCTCCAGACGGGAGAGAGGGGTGAGTGGCGGCGGAGTGCCCGGCAGGGCTCCTCCACGGCGTTCCGTGGCGGCTTGGGCGGTGGGAATCCCGCGGAGGGAAGGACCTGCGGGAGGGGAAGAGTCACGGCTCGTCCCCGCTCGTGGGGAAACCGCTGCGGTGCTGCGGCGCTGCGGCGGCAGCCCCGGGGCCAGGCATCCTCCGACGGATGGGCACAGCAGCCCGGAGTGAAAACTCTGCCCACAGAGGTAGAGTTTTGCCTCCCGACGGCGTAAAGAGCGGTTTGCCCTAGGGGACCACCTTAGGAGGGCTTTGTGGCGTGGTGAGAAATCAGCTTTCTGCTGGCGGTCTGGTTTACCCAACATTATCCACGTCTGCAGGGCAGCAAATCTGTTGCTTACTCTCTGAAATTTTTTGCAGTGACACTGTGTAGGTTCAGGGACTAACAAAGATGTTTTCCTCTCACCCCGCTGTGCCTGGCAGCGAGAGACCTTTTCACGACTTCTACCATCGGGAACCCCGTCAAGTACCTCGTAAATAATAGATGCATTTAGGGGAAATGGCAATTTCGGGGAATGTGTGCATGCGAAACACCTGAGTGCATGCCGTGATATTGTCGCCAACAGTTAGCAAGAGACCGTGGAGATAAATGGCTTGTAAAACATCTGGGACAGTCATGTCTGGGCTGGATGAACTGGCTTTGCATCATGGAGCAGCAAAGCAAAGTGCTTTGGAACGTGCAGTTTTGTAGTTAGATGTGCTTTAAAGTGAGATATTGCCTAGCAATGGATTGATTTATGGGCTTATCAGAAACACTTTTCCTGTTAGAGGGTTTTACCAGCCACAGGCTTCCTCAGTAAGTAATGCAAAAAGAAAATATGTATTCCAGGAGTGAACTGGAGGGTGAAGTTAAAGTCCGTAGGTATTTTCCAAGAAAGCCATGGATGTACAAAGCCCTTTGTACAATTCTTACATATCTTGCTGTAGAGTGTTAAAATAGCATCAGAATTGGACAGATAAAGATCATGCTGTGTGTGGCAGGCAGCATGGGTATTATGGTGCTGTAGGCTGTGGATGGAGCAGCCTTGCACTGCTGATGTTACGCTGCTGTGAAATCATTAACATGCAGGAGTGTGTGAGATAACTGAGATCTAGCATTTAATTCCCTATTCACTGAAGCAGGTGCTTTAAATAGAGCTTTCCTTTTAAGTATCATTTGGGAAAATATAATGAATGGAGAGAAATAAATGTGTCAGTGCTGGAGGAAACCACAGTGTGGGGAAAGATGCTTGTCAAGTGTGTGTGTGTGGCTTTCCTGATGCTGAGAGCATTACAGCATGCTTACAGCAGGAAAAGACAAGTGTTCACCCCAGCCCCACTCTTCACACTATGCTGACAGTCAGGGAAGAGGGCTTGCTTTCAGCCTGGTCTGAAATGCTGTGCTGAGCTGAGGCATTTGATCTTTTACAATTCTTGCTACTTGCAAATGACTGAACAGAAGCAGCCCTCTTCTTTCTCCTTGTTGTGACCTGTGGGGTCCCTCCTTCTGTCTCACCTCTTTAATTGTTCTCTCACTCCTGCCACTCAGGTGGGGCCCTCCAGCTTCCACTTGTGCCTTTCTGACCTTAGAGACTGACTGCAGGACTCACCTGGCAGATTCCTTTAGCCCTGCTGCTCATGGCATCTTTCAGGTTACCACAATATTTTAAGAGTTCTACACCACGTGGAGGGTGCACCAGATGAGGTCTGAAGATCAGTCAAAGTCTTTGTTTGTTCTGGGTACTCAGTGGAGATCCCCCCAGCAGGACAGCAGGACTTGTGGGCAGCAGCACACTGTCCTGAGCACTTTCTAGAAATATTTTTGCTTGGTTGGTTTCCAGTTTTTAATGACTCATGTGTCACACCTGCTGTGATACTGTCCTTGGCTCTAAGTCTTCACCTTCTCTAGCTTTCAAAGCCTGCTGCTGTTTGGCGTCCCCTCTGACTCGCTGAACTCCCTGACTGGGAGTGGGCTTTTGAGCAGATACAGGATTCTTGCTCGAAACTCTCCCAGAGCTGGGACAGAAACTGCCCCACCAGCTGTCCTGTGGGAAGCAGGACAGAGGCTGGCCCTGGGGGTGAGGTTGTTGCTGGCTGGGGGTTTGCACTGACTTCTCAGATGCCTGGGAGGAAGAGGCACACTCACCCATTCACCCCATGTACCAGGGACTGCGTGTTCAGTCCCTGCAGCCATGTGAAATGACTGAAGTCTTGGAGCCACAAAAAATAATGATGAAAATATGATAAGTAAAGTTAAGTGCTTGTCTATGATTTGTTTGATTAGTAGTTCAGGCTTCCTTACAGACTCAGGTAAGCCTGCTGCAGAGCTCTTGTTGTAGGCTCAGGTTTACTGTGGGATTCACAAATGCAGGCTTGTGATTAATGTATAAGCACGTAGTCCAAGGGATGTGTGTAGCAAAAGGAACACTTATTCCTTTAAACTGGAATCAAACTCTAAAGTATTTTCAGGATGAGTCAATAATCCTAGTCAATAAATTCAGCATATTAGTATTAGAATTACTGTGGTCTGTGTGTATTATGGTGGAGGGAGAATATTTTGTATGGGTTTGCACGTACATGTTTGTACATACACAATGGTAAGGTACAGGTGCAGATTAAATGCATAATTTACATTTTTGGAAGATTGTGAGAAACATACCCATAGCTTATTTGCTTCAGAATCTTGAAATATGTAATCTTTGCTTTCCTGCTGGGTTAGAAACCCCTTCCAGACAGTTAATATTACTTCCCTTACATTCCTTTAGAGGCTTACAAAATACGATTTAATGTATGTTAAAGTAGTTCACCACACACTCTCTTTCTTTTATTCCTTTTGCTCAACGTCTTTTATTGGTGTTGTGGGAATCCCTTTGATTCCATCTACAGATTACAGTTTTATGATAGAAGTGAATTACAAAGGCAGAGTCAAGGAAGAATTGGGAGGGCAGCAAGGAAACATTTCAAAAGGAAATCTCTCACCTATACTGAAATTAAGAACAGTGAGACAAATTCATTCCTGATGTGCATCTGGAAAATATTTGGTCCAAATTTTATTGCAAGTAATTTTTTTTTTGTGTTCATTTTCCTTCATGCTAATATACTTCACAATGATCATGAAATATGTCTTGCTCTGGAAATTATTATATTACTCTGCCCTCATCAGTAGGACAGAGCTATGCATGGTGTAATTCTCCTGAAGCGTGGGGTTGTACTGAATATGACTCACCCCAGCGGCACATCTGGAGGTTTCTGCCTGTGATGGCATCCAACCAGAAAGGCGATAGGAGAAGATTCATTGTGTGCGAAAAGATTCGGCCTGTTTGGCATTTTCATTTCTTATAATAGAAAACACTTCCACCCAGAAGAGCTGAATGTGGTTTTGATTCATTTTTATTGTTGGGTTGAAAATATTTGCGTACATTATTGCAGCTTTTGAGTCCTGCCATGCGTGACGGCGTTCTTGGAAACGTGTGTGCAGTTGGTTTTGAATCACCCTTCTGACAGGATCTCTTATGTCTCTGCTTTAGGATACACTCCTGAAGCACAATCTGATAAAATACTTTGCTCCTCCCTCTGATATCAGGATCTTCATACCTGTAGTCTTGTAAACCAGTGTAAAAGCTTGTAATGTTACTTGCTCTGTGTGGGAGTTTTCTCCCCGATGTTGAAGACTTCACCTGTTAGGATTCTCCTTTCCTTTTGCAGAAGCAAGGAATAGCCAGGGCAGTAGTCCCCCTGCCCAGCAGATCTGGGAAGAGACCTAGCAACCACAATCATCACAGTGGGGTCACGGTGCCCACACAGGGGCACACCTGTGGGCTTGTAGGTCTCATCGTAGCAGCAGAGCCTCTGCTTAGCTATTGGCCCATGATAAATGGGGCTCTGTGGTGTTTCTACCCACGTTTAATCCTCATGCTTGTAAAATGGTGCTTGTTTTTTCCAATTATTAACATTAGGCATCCCATCAGAGGTGGTTGCCTAGGCTTATTGCATGGTCTCTGGAGGGGAGGTCATGTTCTGGAAAGATTCATACCACTGTCCCTGCTGCACAGGTGCTGCTGTCCCTTAAGTGCGGAGAGGCAGCAAAATCTAGGTCAGGTACATAAATATTAGGTAGCTGAGGTATAGGCAAGTTTGGTCTACATCAAACTGTTCAATGGAATGGAAGTGGTAAGTCATGGTATTTCCATCTTTGTCTTATGTCTGCTTAGAAATAACAACAGAAGCTTGCGATTGTGGTCTAGTCTACAAATACCTGTAGGTAAAGGAATTTGGAACCAGAACTTACCACATTCTGCACGGTAAAAACCCAGACCACACAGAGGATCTATTTAATTATCTTCAGAGGAGACAAGGGAAGAGGAAGCCTTTCTGTGTTCACTACCTGTCTTGTCAGCTCTTTAGGAAATCAGCTTTGTTTGCAATCTGTGTTTTCATGTTTGTTGCAAAACTGTGAGGACAGCTGGGGTCAGTGTCTGTCAGCATTCTTGCTTCACATGCTGTTCTCTGAAGTTTTTGAGCTGCTTTTTATCTATATTTCTCATTTTTTTCCAGTTGTAATCATGTGTGCCAGCGGTGACACTATCAGGAACATCATGTTGGCTGCTCATCGGCAAGGAATGACCAACGGGGACTATGCTTTCTTCAATATTGAACTCTTCAACAGCTCATCATATGGTAATGTTTTTCTTGCCCAAGTGTGTTGCAAAGTCTTTTGTAAGCGTGGTAGTATTTTTAGATTTGTTAGCCTCAAAACACGCAGCACTGAGTCCCAGAGAGCACCACTGTCTCTCCCTGTTGTTGCAGTTATCTTCCGCTTGGGCTATGGTGTTGCAGGAAATAAAACAGACCTTGTGGCTATAGTTGCTACTGGGTGGGTAACAAGATGCCAAATATGCTACAGGGATTACTTTTTGGGGAAGTAGCACCAGACATTGGTTATGCTGTGGGTACCCCATTCTGCAGTGTGTGTGCTCAGGTCTGGGTGACTTACACCATCCCCAGCCTTGAGACTGCCAGCTCTCAGGGCAAGGGCATTCCTGGCAGCCTGGTGACCTGTGGGCTGAGCAGATGGCTGGAAGGAGTAATTAGCCACCATTCTGGGCAGCTGCAAGGTTTGGGCCTCCAGAAATCACCTCTGTGCTATCTACACAGCTAATTTATTTATCTTTTGATCACAGACTTTGTCTGCAAAAATATTCAGCCGTGCTGTGTTAAAGGGAGATCACTGGATGGGACACAGGCAGTCCAAATTTTCTACAGCAGAGTGAATAAAAGTGGCTGTTTACACCCATAAGTAAAAGGAGTCATTTTTGTCAATCTAAAATATGGCTTCAAAATGTAAATTAAATGTATTTTCTTTTTGAAATATACCTAATATACCTGTATGCCAAAATATAATTGTAACTGCATGTTACATCAGTGCATGGCAGGGACTATACCTGCTCTCAGCTGGTGCAGCTGTCTCACCTAAATTCAAAGTAATATTGGAGCTATGTGTTTGCTGAGATCAAACATCAGATGGCTGAAGCCAGGGCAAGTTTTGTTGAAGTATAATGTGGCTCTTAAAAGGAGTAGAATCTTTTGCAGATGTAGAGAAAATAATTTCCTCTGTGCAGACTGCTTTAACTACAATAACAAATTCATTTCAAGTTAAAAACCAAGTGGAAGTTGAGAAAAAAGGCGAAGTGTGGTGGGGGTTTTCTTTCTTAAAGGTGCAAAGGCTGACCAACAGAAACAACTGAATTTAGAAAAGGATGATTTTTTAAAATTAATCTGTTAACTGGAAGTTCTTTTGTATAAGCTTTCTGTTACTCATCTACTACCCCTGAAATTATTTCACAGTAAACAGTGCTGTGTGACACACTGTATGATGAAGGTATGTAACTGTATAAATTCAGAGATCTAGATATGTACAGAAGTACAGATTCTGCTACATATATCAAGATTAGCTAAAGAATGCCAAATTCTGCCAGGTAAGAAGTAAATCACTCAAATATCTAAAACATGAAGTTGTGGATCAAGATCAAAGCCAATGTGAGAGCCTCATTACTACCCTCCTTTGCATCACAGATAGTCCAGCCTTCTTGTAGCTTTTCTGAAGGATGAAAAATGTCTGGCTTCTCATGTAGTGTAGTTAGAATGTGGCATTTCCTGACATTTGTTTTAGACCAATTTTCTGCTTGTGGATGTGTTTCCCATGTAGTGGGAAATGATTGTGCATCAAAAGTTGACTTTTGCACAGATGGTCATTGCATGTGAAAAGCAAACACAAGAGAAGTGTAGATAAATTCTCCCAAAAATTCTTGTTCCCAGTGCCTGGAGATACTAGGTTTTGTATTTCATAAAACCTAAGAGTGGGTGTGATTGGGCAACTGGCACTGTCTCTGTGTTCAGATGACTTTATTGCAGTTCATTGTTGCCCTCTGTTCTGAATATTTCTAATTTTTCAGAAGACCAGGCTTATTAAATGCCAAGGCTGCAATAATTGTACACAAATATTGTAACAAGATGACCTCCCACAAAATACACCGTGAAGGAATTTAAATATGTAAATTATTCTAGGAACGCTGTTATGCAAGTGAACCTTCCCCAGTCCCAGTGTTGGGATTTAAAGAAGGAGCATCTATAGTGTCCAGGACAGAAAGTTACATTCTACTAGCACTACTACTTTTTTTAAATTTTTTTTTCTATAATCTCATGCTTTTTAGCTATGTCCATTTGCAAATGCAAGGCTATGGCTAAGCCCTCTGTGCTGTAGTCTCTGCTGCACTCCTTGAATCTAGCACCTCCAAAATGCAGGTGCCCAGCTGGGGCAGAAGCTGTTCAGCTTTGAGGCATCTGCAAGGCTTGTACTCTCTTTTGGGAAGGTAGCAAGATGTGCATTTCCTTCTCTTTGAGAGCAGTGGAGAGGTCAGGTGCAGGCACTGCAGGGGAGAGTGGCCAAACCAGACAGTGGGATGTGAGTTGCTATCCAGTGTCTCCCCTGGGTGTGATGAATATGGTTCTGTGTAAGTGATTTTGACCTTGTGTTGGGAAATAAATCCCTCAAGCAAGGCATATGTATCTAGATCTCCTTCTTAAAAAAATTAAATCACTATAAAAAAATAGCAAAGTTCCTGCTGTGTCTAAAGATTACAGTCCTAGGTGGTGCTGGGCTGTGGTAAATAAGGCTTTCCAAGGGTGGACAAGAAATGTGGGAAAGGTGCTCCTGTGTCTCCTGCCTTGCGCAGGGACTGACAGGAGCTGTCCTGGACCCAAAAACTGCAGGAGAAAGGGCTTATCCCCCACAGAAGTGCAGGGCCTCTACTCCTTCCTTGTGCTGTCTGAGGAAGCAGAGCAAATCTCCAGTTAAGTCCCAGCAGCCGTGCTGGGAGGACGAAAAGCAAGCTCTGTTTACCTGCTTCAGGTGCCAGAGTTTGTCCTTGTAGCTGTGTGATACAGCTGGGAAGCACTGTGCAGGGAGCACCATGGGTTTTTTACCTGTATTCCATCTACCTTAACATCTCTACAACTTGCTTCTCCTGGTCTAAAGACGCAATGACAATATGGTCCTCAACCCAAGCAAAATAACCACATCCTCTCTGATTTCAGATTCCTATGTGCCTCCGGGTCACCTTGGGAATTTAGCTTTAGTTTTGTCTTGGCTCATTTGGCCGTAATGGGGTTTGTTGCTGTTGCTCAAAAAATGAAGGCTGTCTAGATTTAATTACTTGTAAACATTTAAAGGCTCACTGCTTAGGGCTACCATTGTTCCCTCTAGCCTTTTTAGTTATCATTTACATCAAATAGCATAAAACCTGCTCCAGAACAGCATGAATCTTTCCACTGACCTCCTGAAGCTTTGGATCAGGATCTCAGGGCCTGCTAAGGCCAGGGTATGTTTGTAAGAAGGACTTCTTTCCTAATAAACAACCAATCAGCTATCCTGCTTTTTAAAAATGTGGTTTCTTTACTGGTGGTCTGAGTTAAATTGTTCCCTTGCTGTGACACAAAACACGTGTAAATTTAGCGTAGGCGCAGGATTCCATTTTATTTCTATGTATTGCTTTCCCATTAAAAACAGGGCTGGTCTGGCAGCCATGGCACGCATAGTTTTGTCCTTGACCACAGTGGGAGTGCTGCACCATCTGCCTCCCATTCGGGGGGATGATCATGCCCTTCACTTTACTGGTGCCTTTCTGACTGTCCAAGAGGAGTGACATGTAACAAAATCTTTGTGCATGAATCCTCCCTCACTTCTTCTCACTTAAATCTTTCTGCATTTGGGATCTGGCATATGTGTTTGGCTCCAAGATGCCATCTCACACTTAGGATTTATTCCACCCTTTTAAAATAAGCAAAGACAGTGTGGGAGTAAAGTTGTCCTTTGGTGTGCACCTTCACTTCTTAGTTATTTATTCCTTGCACACCTTGAGGAAGGGTCAGTTCTCCTTAGTACTTTACCATCTCTCCAATGATCAGAAAAGGGGACTTTTGGGTGAAAAAGGAATCCCATAATGGTACCTAGTTTGGAAATATGCTTGTTTCCCTCTTTAGGAAATGGCTCTTGGAGAAGAGGAGACAAGCATGACCTTGAAGCCAAGAAAGCATACTCATACCTCCAAACTGTCACTCTGCTGAGGACTGTGAAGCCTGAGTTTGAGAAGTTTTCCCTGGAGGTGAAAAGTTCTGTTCAGAAGCAAGGTCTTCATGAAGATGACTATGTAAGTACTTGATGACAGACTTCAGATCATAGCATCTTGAAAAACATAGTCCTAATTAAAGCAGAAGTGGCAGGGAGACTTTATCAGGATAGAATCACCTGGGCTCAGTTGCAAAAGTGTGCTGTTCCACATATAATTTTTTGGTTTTGGTGGATAATGCAAATTACAAGGACAGGCTTGGTCTAGGTGCACTATATCTGGGCACCAGCACCCATGACCAATTCTCCTATGCTCATCTCCTAGTTCATCAGCAGAAAGGTTAGGCAAAGGCAGGTGTCTCTCACTCTACCCCGATAAGTCTTCTTAACAGGCAAAGAAATAGAGCCTTCTTTTTTGTTTTCTCCCTATAATTAAATTTTTTTTGGAATCCAGTCTTGAGAAAGTTACACTGTCTGTATTGCTTACAGTGAAGTCATTCCTGATGTGAGGGAGAAAAGTGGTATTATTTCTCAAAAAAGAATATTTAAGTAGTTGCTGTTTTTATTTTCAACTGTCTAGAATATCAACAGTCCTTGCAAGTTGCTTTAAGCCTTGGGGAATGCCAGTGTCTTCCAGAGCTGGACACGGGAAACTGTGCCTTTTTATAACCTCTCAAAATGTAGGAGGAAAACACCTTTGAAAGTTGCTTTTGAGCTAGTGCTGAGCTAATGCTAAACTGGGTCATTAGGCATTTTCATAGAAAAGTCATCTGTGGAAGCAAAAATGTATAGCAAATACCTGCAGGGATTTCTGCATGCTGATACAAGTACTTCCCAGACAGTCAGCCTTCTCCATGGGGCAGTGTCAGCTTTCCAAATACTCTTACAAAAAAAAGAGGCTTGTAGAGAGTTTGGTCAGTCCTTAGCTGCAGGAAATGAGAGCCTGAAACTCAAGAAAGCAACCCAAACCCTTCATTTTCCAGCTTTCACTTAGGCTTCCATCTCATCCCTTTTGCTTTAGGCATTGTGTCCATCTTTAGTTCATCACCTTCTGCTTGAATGTTATGTTAAAGAATGAATAACCTTTCCTGCAGTTTATTGTATAACTTTGACTACCTCTAGAAGATGTGTGCTTCTTAGAACTTTAATGCATTTGATTTAAATATATTACCTAAAATGTTAAATTTGAATCACAACAGTGGTTTGTATTATTCCTGTGATACTTTCAAAATCTAGTCTTAGTCTTTTGTTGGCATTTTTTGTCTTGGGTTAGTGGAGAAACCCCACCTCACAGTTTCAAGGTGCTGCTCTGAAGAACCTGCTGAATGAGTTCTGAAGAAGGCTGTGGGACTTTAATTTGTGCTGTTGCTCCCTTTTCTCTCCATATGTCCTTTGTCAGATTTCACTTAGCAAACTATGTCCTTTGAAAACCTGCTATGTGCCTTTGGTTGTGGTTGGTGAGAAATGTGATTTTAAATACTTTACATCCATTCATCTGCGGTGTTGTGGTTTTCTTTTAGTCTGGGCAGTGTGATATCTCCCCAGATAAGAAAAGCCTTATACTGCTGAGAGCTCAGGCTGTTGTCTGTGGGCTGTTTGGAGGCAGGCAAAAGGATGTTTTTCTCTTCTTTGGGGTGAGGACCCACTGCGAACCCTGCGCAGTGCTGATTGGGGCTGCATAGTTACAAGCCCTGTTCTGGGCATTTATTCTGTCAACAAGAACCAGATCTAGGGGAGAGCAAATTCCCCTGTGCCAGCATGGGGGAGATTTTGCAGGCTGATGTGTTTGCTGGGGAGACTCCCTCAGCTGCACACCCACTGCCAGAAGACTTCTGTTGTCATTCCTCACCACATGACTCCTGTGTGTGCTGTCACTGCTCCTGGCTGTCCTGGCCCACAACAGGGGCTGGGTCCTTACCACCTCATGCTTGACCACCTTCTGCCTGGCCCTTAGACAGGGCTGCCTCTCCCTGTGTCCCATTTCCACCTGTGATCCAAGGTCCTTCACCCTGTTCCAAGCATTTCTTCACAGAAAACCTTGAGCCTTTGCTAGAGCCAGGCAAGCTGCATAGGCCTCTTCCTGCTGCTGCTTGCCCTACTCCTCTTCCTGTTCTTCCTTTCCCATTTGGCTTTCTTCTTGCTTCCCTGTCTGTTCTTGATGGGACACAGAGAGCATCTTGTGATCTGTGTACACCTACCACAGGATCCTGCCATCTAAAACATCAGCCCTTGGCTCACAGGCAGCCTCCATGGTGGAGGCCACTGGCATCTGCAGCTCTCTGTAGAGGAGATACAGATCATAGCTATGGGGGAAGGAGGTTTGGTTTCAAATGCAGAGCATCCTGCTTTTAGATGGATGCTTAAATAAAATAGACCTCAGCAGATCCCCCCCCACCTGCTTTTTCACAGCCTTCTAACAATGGTAAAGTAAAATGTCTCTAAGAGAGTTAGTTTCTGGTTGAGTGTAGCAAAAACCCCATAGCTGTGTTCCTTCATTAACGGTGTGTGAACTTTAACTTTCTGGTTTGCTTTGCATCATTTATGATAAATTATACATTTCCCCACTTTAGACAGTGGAAAAGACATGCATCATATTCCCTTAACTGATTGTCCTGCTGCCCTATTCAGAGGAGAAACATTTTGGGGCAGCCTTCAGGATTAAGAAAGAAAAAGCATTCTGAAAACTAGTGGGGAAAAATAAAAAGCTAGACTGAAGGCCAGTTCCTTCCCCTCTGAAAAATTTGTGGGCACCCATTAAGTGTGCTTTCTTTGGCAACATGGGAAAAAAAGTGCCCTGGGTATGCATTAGGCAAAGCTGTGTCCTCCAAGGGAAGAGAGGGAAGGAAAAGTCCTTGAGCTGAGTGGGTGGGAAGTGACAGAGATGGATGTTGCTCTGCTGGATTCTGCTCCTGAAAACAAAAACTATGTAGAAAGATAATCAATAGTACAGCCCATCTCAAGTCATATCCACGGGTGTTGAAATATAGTCCTCATTCTTTTCTGCAAGCTGTGTCCCAAGAGGAGATGCTTAGGGAGGTTTGGATTTGAAGCATTCACTGTGTCTGCTTTTCTGTGTGGATTTTTCCAATGTCATGGGAAAATGGGGCCCCAGGCCCATGGTCTAAATTATCTCACAGTGACCCTAACTCAAACAAAAATCATTAGTGCTGCCATTTTGTCCTGGCCTCTTGCCAGCACTAATCTTAAAGGCATTATTATCTACCAAAAAAGAATATAATAAAAATGGAAAATAAGCAGATGACAGAAGGAAAGATAAGGGAGACAGAAAGGGCAAAGTCCTAAAGCAGCAGCTGTCCCGCTGCCAGATGCAGAACACATATGGCCCTTGGAGGAGTAAGGTCAAAGAGTGTTGGCTGTCTTCATCTCCAGCTGTGAGATCACACAGAAAAGAGAAAAACGTGTTTTGGGTAGGTCTTTCCCAGCTCAGAAGTTTCTAGTGTTTCTGCATGAGTGTTATGCTTTGGAAATGGGGAAGGTGGGAGAACCTATGCCTTATGAGGGAGCAGGAAAGTGTGGAAAAAGCAACTTCTCCAGGAATCTCTCTTGTGAAGTAAGAAGCTTCCTTAAGCACCTTTTAATTAGACAGCATTGAAAGCAAGGGTGGTAGAGAGGTTCTGAGAAAGCATCTTAGAAATATTTGGGTTGCACAGCATGGGGCAATGGTGATGTTCCCTGTCTGCAGTGTCCCATTGCAGCAGCCCCTGAATCCATTAGCAAATATTGTTAGTTTGCTTGTTCACCAGTCTGAGTGTGAAAGCAGCTACTGTTATGTTAATATAACCCAAAGAACTGTGGGCTGAAGCAATAAATCTGCTCAGCCATCATTTCAGCATTCAAGTGTCTCACGTTTTTTCAAGAAACATCCTGTACTTTTGTAGAAAGTCTGACCATTTTATTCTGTGCCTACCTGAAGATTGACTTCTCTGATAAAAGGAAGAATATTTCCAAAAATCCAATCAAATTTGGGTTTCAAGCATGTGGTAGAATTGCTTTAATGTTTTTATACAAATGGTGGCAGTTTTCTTACTTTTGTAATGTTAATGCGTTAACAAGACATTAACAGCAGGGAGTCCTGTTCTCTGTAAAGCAACTAACATCCTTGGTTTAATTGCAAAATACAGGGCAAGCTCTGCTTGCAGACCTATAGCCTAGTTGAGGCAGACAGCAGTGGGAATTGCATGCAATTACTTGAAGGAAGAATTTAAAACTGTCTCTAAAGGGGTGTGTGAATAATTCCCAACACATACTGTAGTTAAAAATGTTTATGAATAAACAGTGTTTCAGTTGAAGTATATGCATAAGCCATTTTTATTAAATAATGCTGAACACTTAATGAATTGGTGGTAGGGTGCAGTTTGGAAGTTCTTAATGCACCTTCTGTTCCTGACTCAGGCCTAGGATTCAATAAATGCTTTTTTTATGTCCAACCCAGTATTCTGAGCTCAGATGAGTTTACAGCCAGGAATATTTGCTCTTCTGAGGTTACAGACCACCCATGGCTTGTTTTTTCTTCTCATTTAAAAGCTGAAAATGTAACTAATTAAACAAATATTTCTGCTGTGTTAACTACACGACAGCATTGTTCACAAGGTGGATGCATGGGGTTTTTTCCTACCCAGAGCCTTTTTCACCCTGAAAATGAGCACTGGGAGAAGGGAGCTGGAGCCTGATTTGCCAGTAAAGTTATCTCAATGAAAGAATGAGCTATGTAGATTAATTAGATCAGCAAGATGCTACTCCCTATTAGAAAGGGGAGCTCTGTTTTATTTAACATTTTCAGCCCTCTGAAAGGAGAAAAAGTGCATTCTAGAGCAACATTTTTAGGTCCAGCAGTTAACTACAAAAGCTTCATGGGAGGTAGCTGTGCTCGTAAAGTTTATCATCTCATCCATAACATCCGTGCCAGACTCTTCCCTGTGTGTATTCCTTACGTCAGCCTTTTAATTAGGATTGCACACCAGCTAAGATAAGGCTGGGAGAAGTGAGCAATTCAGTCTTGTAGCTATGATGCTGAAAATGTAACTTATTCAGCAATGTCCTTCTCACTTGTCTTTTTCAGGCACAGGCAGGCGAGATTAATGTCAGGCAGTCTTTTGTGTCTTCTGACTGCATAAGGATGGGAGAGAGTTTCGAGGAGATTTAAGGGGGAGGGGGGGGGAAAAAAGAACCCCCAAACCCTGCCAGGGAATAATTTGTTCAAATGAATGGTTCTATTCAGCTGCTGGAGTGCTTTGCTAATTGTGTTCGAAAGAATAAAGGCAAACCACAAGCTGCTTTCAGCAGCCGGAAAAAACGGTTTCACATGCCAGTTTATTAACAAGATGAATTCTATTAGTAAAACATATTTAGGATTTTCATGACCAACCCTTCACCCCTTGGAATTAATGAGACTGTCTTTATTTTCTGTAGGAAAAGAGGAGTGCTGACCTCTGGACTGCTAAATTTGGTGAATACAGCAGACACTTTTACACTTTCCCCTGAAGTTAATGCTTTCTCAGTGTATGAAAGACCAGTGTCATCCACATCCGGGTCTTAGGCAAAACTACAGTGTAATAGAAAGTTATTTGCCAGTAACAGATGTCATAAAAGCCAGTAAAAGAAAGAAATTATTCTTCTCTCTTCCAGTGGATTTGTTTAGTTTTTCTAGCCTATCTAAGCATATTTTTGAAGCTGTCTTAAACCATAGAGGAGATAGTGTAAAACTGTGTGTATATCTAGAAATAGAAACATCTGAACTTTTTGGTAATGTAAAAGTTTAGAGTTGGTCTTCATGGTTATGTTGTATATTTTCCATAGCCACATGTTTTTAACTTGGATTTCACTGATATTCACATTCCACTTTACTAAACAGGCACTCAGGAATTTATGGGTAAGGCGCTCTTTGAAGTACTTGCTAGAAATAGAACTTATTTTTCACTAATAAAGGGTGAAAAATATGTCCTCCTGCAAAATTCAAAGGCTATTTCTGGTTTTAGTGCTTCTCTATGCTGTTTGCATTGCAAGCAAACCAAAAGCTAATTTGTCCCATTAAGGTATTGTTTTAATGTAAATTTGTAAGATTTTTGACATTGGTATAGAATGATCTTCAGGCTGGGCTCTGAGATGCTTGAATGAAGGAAAAGGTAGACTATCATTTTGTATAAAATGTCACTTGAAAAATGAAATACCTTTGCCTAACAGACTTTTTAGCAGTCACCTTCTTTTTCTGTGTGTCTTATTCTCTGGGTATCTCATGAAAATATAACTGAATTTGAAGTTTCCTTCTTTACTGAAAGAATATTCATCTCAACAAGGCATGAAGAGGGGGTTTGGGTGAGTCTGTCCCACATCAGGATGGTGTTGCAGCCAGCAGCAGGGTCCTGGGCAGGCAGCTGGGAGCTGTTTTGCTCTTGCTGGATGGCTGATGTGATGCTCTAGCCTCAGCAGCTTGGGTGCTGTGGAGGGTTCACCTCACCTGTGCTGGTACCTTCACACTCTGGTTACACAGATTGGGTTTTTCTATCTGAGCCTAGCAGTTTAATCAGAAGGTTTGATTATGAAGGTGGCAGGAGGTGTGGGGAAGGAGCCATGCTTTTTTTCTTTAGGGATGTAAAGGAAGAGCAATTATTCGAGGCAAGAAATGTGAATTCCTTGTTTGAGAGCACCAGGGCAGAAGAGTTGTTGTCTCCAGACTGAGGTGGTCCAGGAAAGCTTTCTTGCACTCATCTGGGGTATTGGTTGGTGTAGGTGATCCTGAATAACAGCAGGGCAGGGTCTAACTTTGTGATGTTCACAAGTGACAAGTCTTCTAAAAAAACCAGTGTAAGTGGCAATCATGAACACCTCAAGTCTGAGATCTGCTGCTGTGTCATCACATTCATTTCTTATGGCTGAGTGCTTGAGGTTAAGGTGAACCTGGCTCTGGGAAAGGCTCATTCTCCAGAGGGAAAAAAATCTTTTAACAGAAGGGCAGGCCAGTCCCGTGGGTGAGTCAGGTCACCTTGGTGTATGAATGTTGGCAGAACCAAGACAGGCAGCAGGGCTTGGGTGTGCTCCACTCTGCTGGGCTGTAAGAAAAGGCCAGTGTACAATGTGCCAGCTCTGATTTTTTTATTATTTTTTCCAGGGGATATTTAGCAATTTTGCTAATGCAGAGGGGGTAATGTAGTCATCCAGTAAGAATGGGCTGTGTGAATAGAGGCAGTGGTGTTCTTGTGCATGCAAGGGGACGTAGGAACCTGCAGGAAGATGCTTAAAACTTTCCTTCCCTCTTTAGTAGATATGTTTTTCATTAGGAAGAGAAGTCTGGGACAAAAATGAGAAGGTCTAGCCCATTCTGAAAAGAATGAATATATCAAAGCATATTGAGAAGACAAGGAGTGCCTCTGTCCCAGAGCAAATTAATGAGGGGGCATGAGAAGGGGCATGGGCAATGGGAGGAGAGTAGGTGAGGACACCTTTTGCTCTGTGGCTGGGAACAAGGTGACATTCACTGAACAGGACATTGATGGGAAGCGCATGTGTGCAATGCATCCAGTTGGGCCATCAGCCTGCAGACTACAAAATACCTCAAAGAGCAAAACCAAGGAGGATTTCAGGGATCAGACAGTCAATACACACGCAAGGAGCTACAAGAGTGAGTTTTTAGTTTCTTGGAGTGGCTGCAAATCCTCAGATTTAGAGGTATTAACTGTCATGCTGCTGCTGAAGAGCGGGAAAATGTGTTTCAGGTGTGCAGCTGGAACCTTACTGCTTGCTGACAGGTACACACAAATATCTGCTGAGATAGCTGCTGTGCCCCTCCTGTGCTAATGGGATCCTTGCAGGGATGCCAGCAAAGGGGTGGTTAATCAGCCAGCTGAATACCTTTCATCAGATATTCACTATCTGAAAGAAAATAGCAAAACCAAATAGTTAAATTTTAAATTGTTTGGAATGGAAGCATGACTAATAGCAGCCTGAGGTTTTGCATTAGTTCCATGCCATTAAAATTTACAAGTTCATATGCCCATTTAGCCTGGTATTTAATAAAAGGATCATTTGTCATGGCAACCACAGCCTCAGGTGGGCTCTCTTAGCAAATAATTTACTCCCAGCCCAGAGGTCCCCCAGGTCTTGGCAGGTCATACCTTTCCCTCAGCACCTGGATCCCAGTTCCAGGAGTGCCTCCACCTCGGGATGGCCTGCAGACAGAGCAGGGGAAAGGTGGAATTCAGATTCTCTGAAAGCGGAGATTGGACCTGAATCTCCCATGCTTACTCAGTAGCAGGAGGCCCAGGGCTTTTAGGTGAAAGGGGCAGGGAATTTAAAAACACTGGTGCCTTGTGAGGATTTGTGAAGGCCTTAGTACAAGTTCATGCAGTGGAAAGTTGTTATCTGCTTGAGTGAGAATAAGAGGTCACATCATCCCTCATTTTCTACCTCCTCTGCTGGCAAAGGTGAGGTGGGATACTGTTCTTATGAATCCTGGTTTTGTGTGCCTAATTTTTGCCTGGTACTGAATACAGATCTTAGTTTACTAATCCCAGCTCCAAGCATACTTTTGAGCTAAGCACCACTTTTGGCTGTGTCTAAATCATTTGTGTTTATCCAGCCTTTAAGACTGTAAAGCACATGCGCTGGTGGGTAATCTTTGCTAATCTGCTGCAAAGGTCCTTTTCATCAGATGTGTTTTTTACCCCATCCAAGATTTTACCAGCCCACCAGCTAGTATAGCATGTTCAACTCAGTTTGAACATGTGAGTTGTTTCCAAAGTGATACAGTGATTTCTCTGAGTTTTGCATGAGAGCTGATGTGACCTTGAGAGTGTTTAATACAAAAAATAAAATATGTTTGTGATTTTTGTGGTTTGGTGCTAATTTTAGTAATCCAGAACGCAAAACAATTGCACGTTGCACAAGGATAAACATTTAACAAAAAAATGTCCTTCCTGTTTGTCCTATCTCTGCATTAATTTAAACCAATTTAACTTACTTTAGCAAGTGGAACTGATTTTTTCAGATGAGTGACTGTCACCCTGAAAACTGAGATGTTCCTGCTTGTAAAACATTCTTGCCTGCTGACATCAAAAACTTAATATCTAATGAAAGGATGGGGGTGGTGATTTTTTTGCTTCTAAGTGTTTATCTGCAATTTAAATGTTCCAATTTAAATGCCAGCTTAAAATGTTAGCCTTCATTACAACTGTGTAACAGATTATCAGACTACCAATGGGGATTCTTAGAAAAATCTATTTAAAACAAGCTTATTTTAGTTTCTGTATGTCTGTGTGTTTTCAGCTGAAAAGAATAAGTTCTTTAGTATCTCTTGTGTTTCACCACTATGACTAGATGTGTAATTTCTGGAGATAGTTTTGGAACTCATCATGTGAATGGCCACATAGTTTGTTAGAAGGCAGGAAGTCCTAAAAAAGTAGGAAGGTTAATTTTATAAATGACAGCTGTACCTTCTATGGTTAAGATCTGTTCAGTATTCAGGCAGTCACAGTACAGTGCTATGTGCTAGAGATCCTTTGCATTAGCTGTTTATCTGATGTTAGAGATGTAGTATAAACATGGGATATTTCACCTTGGCTGCAGGAGCACAGTAATGTGTTCTGTGATTCTATCCTTTTCCTTGATAGGTGACCTGGGGCCCTTTAGAGCTAATTATTAAGGTGAATAGTATTTGTGTAAATCATACATAAAGGAGAAATTTCTCTAAAATTATTGTTCTGTAGGTAGTTGAGTTCTGGTACAAAACAGTTCTGCTTCTTAGGTACATCAGTTGCACCCCTTTAAGGGCAACATTAAAAGGTAATGCAGGAGCCAAAACCACAGAGGGGAAAAGTGGCTGGGAGCAGTTTGCAAAAGGAATCAGTGGACACAATGGATAGAGCCAGAAATAAATCCCACACAGGTTTTCAGGGGGAAAATCTGGTCTAGAAGAGCATCCTGTTCCTGGAGCAGGGCAGTTCTCAGCTCAGCCTGCCCCTGCTTTGGCCGTGCCAGTGGAGGTCTGGGGAGTGTCTGAGCCCCCAGTGCTGTAAGGCTGTGGGATAAGTGCAGCAGTTGGAGCCCCTTGATGTGAACTGACTGTGGGTGAGGTTCTAACTCTGCTGAGCTGACAGTTCCTCTTTCTATGTTCAATGGAATGAGCTCATTTTGGCTGTAGCTGGACATTTCTGCCCAGCCTGTTAGCAGCAAGCACTGGGAGTTTACAGCCATTTTTTAGATAACCATGAGGAGGGTGTTGCAAGCAATAAACAAAGAATGGGCAGCTTTTGCAGGCAGTGGAAGGTTTTCTCCACACCTTTGTGTCTCAGTTTCCACTGTAGCCTGATGTGTTTTAGCTGATATTTCACATTGCAGCTGCCCTGTAGTCTGGGGCTGAATAGATTTTTTGCTTCAGTTCACCATTGAGACAATCGAGCACCTTGTGGCTGCCCCAGCTACATGAGTATGGGTAAATCTACTAGTTGTTCAAAAATGGGATATTAAGAAAAACAAGGAAGAAGGCTTGAAGAATGAGATGAGATGAGATACAATAGCAAAGAAGCTGGCTTTGCAGTTAGTTTTCTTTCCATAGCAAGAAAATGACCTTCACTGCCAAAACCCTTAACTCCCTGGATTTGGATGCCTTTTTTAAGTGAGTCACAGATAATGCTCTAATTTTTAATTTACTTTTATTTTCTTCTTGTTAATTTATTTTATTTCAGCAGAGCTTTTATTGGAACAAAGGGCTGGCTTCTGGTCCACAATTGGCTTTAAAGTAGATTGGAGTTTGTCCCTGGTGGTACTTCAGTCCTGTTGGAATAAGCATCCTCTTGTCTGAGTGGAACAAAGGCAGCAGTGGTTTGGCATGCCTGGAGTGCACATCAGCTCGTGTACCAGCTGAACAGTGCAGGCAGGCAGAGGCATGGTCTCACCCTCGAAGAAATGAGTTTAATTGCAGCACAGCATCTTTGTGTCCAAATCAAACAGGAAGGGCAGAAAAAAGCTGGGGTCTCACTGTACATCTTATCTCTCTAATGGTGCATGCAGGCTCTTTCATGGTGGAGATGGGTGCTGAGCTGCAAGCAATGTTGTGCCCAAGACTCTCTAAATGTGGGCTTCAGTTGCAGATTCCTCAGGCCAGAGACATGTTGCTTGGTGTGCAGGGTGCTTGGGTGGAGCACACAGCCCATCTCCTCTGCTCTCAGCATCACTGCTGCTCCAGGGAATGCTAAATTATTAAGGTGAACAGTATGTGTCAAGGAGTTGAAAACAAGCAGGCAGCCTTGTTGGAAGAAGCCTCCTTTAAGGGAAGTCTTGTTCAACTGAATGTTTAAGCTATAAATTCTAGAGTGGAATATAAGCCTCAGTCTGCAGAATCCCACTAATAAAGTCACATGCTCTCCTATAAGAAAAATGTCTTAGGGGTTTCCACATAAACACTGTCTCCCTGTGAAACATGAAAATGGATGCAACAGTACTTGAATAAATCTCTCTTATATATGCATAAGGTTTTACTGTTATGCTCTTCCTCTTTTCCTAGGGAGAGATGTGAGTTCCAGCCCCAGATAATAAAGTGAGTTTGGATATATCTTTAGGAAACCAAGTCCTGAGCCCTGGCCTTGTGTTCTTGAGTAGGTGCCCATTTATGTATTTATAGAGTCTGGATATCAGTGAATAGAGTGCGAAGCTCTCTTTGGCTACGGCTGTGTTGCCCAGAACTTGGTGTAATGCCATATATTCCTTTTTAGTTTTAAATTAAATATTGTGGAAATGACCTTCTCAGAAGAAAGCATGTGTTTCTATTATTTTTTGCTTTTTCCTATTGTTTTTTCCTTTTTCTTACTGTTTGTTTGAAGCACTATGGTCCAGTAGGGGAGCAGTATGGTTGCCCTAGCAAACAGTCTGTATTTTTAGTCTTAGGCATCTAAACGTACAGATTGACTGTCTTTTAGCTTTATTCTCCTTTCCAGTTCCTGCTTTGTTTCCACAGTGATGCATCCCTGTCTGCAGGCACCCAAGATATGCTGTTTACGACAGCGGACTATTGGTGTATCCTGTAGCTTTGCATTTGGTGTGCTTGGGAGTCCTTCAAATCCCAGTCCCACTGCATGTTAGCATTACCCAGCTGCTATCCACAGATGATATTCAGGAGCTCTATGAGTTTCTGTTGCATAATCAAATGAAGAAATCCTGTGAGGATCTGAGGAGATGTATGGTGGGTTAGTGAAAACTTTGATAATACTCTTGGGTGGTAGCATGCAGAATGATATGTGGTAGTGTTATGGCAGTAGGACTAATACATTACTGCAAAGCTGGAACTAGATGTGGTTTGAAATGCATTTCACATGGTTTGAAATGCACTTCACCTTTCCTCAGATAATGATCAGGTGTAAGAATATTCTTCCCACAGCATCACATTCTCAATCTACACGTCAGTTCCACCCAGAGTTTCTCACTGGGATTACCTAAACTAGAAGTTTAACACTTCTAAAATAAATGTGTAATAATGATATTTTATCTTAAAAATAATTTAAACATGAATCATTTCTATATTTTGATCATCTATTGTATGGGAATCATGAGCACCTTGTTCTAGGCTTGTGCTGCTCAGAGCAAGGTCGTGGCAACTCATCGAAGAAATGCTGAAGGCCCCTGACCATCTCAGGACTGTAAATAAGTACTTAAAACAGCGTGGGCTGTGGCAGTGTCCTGAATGGGAATATGCAGCATCAACAAGTGGTATTAAAGAAAGAAATCCCTGCTGTAGAGTTAAGTGAATAGGGCTGGATACTGAGTCAGCAGAAGACAACTGAAGATGCGTGTCAGGAATGCATGTGAGAGAAGTTAGTTATGTCAGGGCTTCTTAGAAAAGCTCATAAAGAAGGGACCATAATTATAACTGGCTTGGTTAAGGAGGATTAAAAGGGGAGAACTGACAGTTAAATTGCAACTGCTTAGAAAAATACTTCTCTTGAGACACATTGTAACAGTGTGAGAAGTAGGAGCATTACATCACCTACACAAATTGGTAACATTTTTCGAAATGTTTGTGTGCAGCCCTCTGCAGTTCCCTAGGGTCCTTGCTGACTGGGGCTGAAACCACGGTTTGTCAACTTGAATATCACTACGGATGTACTGGAAAGTAGATGCAGAGACCAAGTGTGGGAGATGTTGTTTGCCTTTTTGATAGAAAAAAAGTGATGATGCTGATGCTCCCCACCAAGCATGGAAGTGGTATGAATTGGTGTAATTGCGGTGTTTCAGAGCTGGGCAGCTCCAGATGCAGGAGAATAATCTTATTTTACAGTCAGTAGGCAGGATATGGAAAGTTATGGGCCCTGCATAGCTGTATCTTGGCTGTCTTCCACATGGGTAGTATTTTGCATTGCTGTGTATGCTGTTAACACCTTCGTATATATGAACAGTGTGGTCACAATATAGCTGCTTGGGGAACTATAACTTCGAACTGGGTAAAATTTATGCATGTGATTTCCACTGAGAGGGGTTGTTGGGTTTTGGTTGCTTTCTTTTTTCTGATAGAAGATGATTAATTAAAGAGTAGAAAGGCAGGAAGTTAAAAGGGGTATATGTCTTATTCACCTATGCATACAGTTGGCATACTTGCTTTTTAGGTGTATGGTATTAAAACAGGATGTGAAAGTAATACAGAAGATAGCTCAGAAAAAGGTTTCCACATATTGGTACTGCAGCTTCCAAAGGTGTTCAGCAAACCTGGCAGCTTCTCTGCTGCCAGTGGCATTGCTGCCACGTTGAGGGGGTGGCCCTGGACAGCAACATTTCAGTAGCTCTGACGTGAAAATTGTGATCACAGCATTTGGAGCTCTGCTCACACCTGTAATTAAAAGGCAGCTTAAATAAAATTGGAAAAGGCTACAATAAAAAGACTCTGCTTTGTATTAGAGCTCAGCTAAAAGAATTTTTAATTACCTATAAGATTAGTGGGCCTTTAATAGATTTTATACTGTGTTCAGTTTTTATCCTGCAGGTGTCTAAGGTTGAACTAACACATTATTAATTACCATGGACACCATCAAGCAGCCTGTGAAGACATCTCTACAGTTATTCTCATTCCTATTTGAAGCATTCCTGGAATATAAACTTTTTAGTCTAGCCCTTTTTAATGCTTTTCCTAAAGTAAAGAGCAAACCCTTCAAAAATTTTTGCAGCTGTTACTTCACATTTTAATATTCCTCTGTCCTACACGCCATGCAACCTGTGGTCTGTGTGGAATTGTGGCAACGTACAAATGATTGAACAAGATGATATGCAGGAAAACCTTATTCCCTTCATGGAATCCTGTATCACCTTTCAAGAACTGCTGCTTAAATGTGTTCCTGGATTAATGTGAAAAGTCTCAGGTGTGGCCAGCATATGGTTTGGCTGGGGAGTGTAAGTGCAATCCCATTTGCAAACAGTAATTACAACTCTTTCAGAAGATTTTGAATGGCATAAATTATCCATAGTTTCAACTTCCTTGACAACATGAGATAAAATGCTGGGGTTTGTGTGTGAGTAACTGAGCAGTGGCATAAATGACTTTCTGACAATTTTTAATATGAGTTTTCATGTAATGTAAGGGGTTTTGGCAAAGTGGAGCTTTGGCAAGGTGCTGTGGCAGTAACTTTCCAAACTGCCAAGTGAATTTTGACAGGGCTTATCTGGCAAATCTTCAGTGTCTACAGAAGGGTTTTCAGGCTGGTGGCATGAGTAGATTTCAGGTTGAGCAAATTAGCTGACAAAATGGATTCTGAAGGTTGCCGTGTTACACTGAGCGGTCTCTGCCATGGACAAAAGAAGTGACAAATGGCTTTCCTTGAAACAAATGCCAGCCACAAACTGTAAATCAGCCAGCAGGGAGGTATAGCTACTGGAGAGTCTAATTTCTCTCCTGAGAGAAAAAATGTCACATTAAGAAAGCTGAAGTTTGATCTTCCACAGGCCACTTGGACTCTAACATTGGCACACGAAGCAGTTGTCGAGCTTTGTGGTTTCTTGGTTTGGTTGGGTTTTTTTAAATTCTGAAAAGTTAAAGCCCCTGCTGGCAAAGCCTGTCCTAGTATGCACTCTGTCCATCAGCTCTTTTTATTCCACCAAAAGCCTGTCTTTCACCTCTTCTTTCAGGCTTTCTCTTTAGTTCAGAATAACTGCAGCTGCCCTGTAGTCAGTGACTGTCAGAGTGAGCTGAGCTGTTCTGCCCCTCCTGTAGCACCATGGGCTCTTGCCTGTGATGAATGTGATGCATTCAACTGCAGCATAGGTTGGAGTTACTGAAAGTCCACTTTTAAATGTCAGAGCAATGTAAACTTTTATATTATCAGTAAATAATTCCGAAATTCTCCTTACTGTTGGCAGCTGCTTTAAGAGTGAAGGAATGTCTTGGAAGTAATTACACTATCAGGGTTTGATTAGTTCAGTTTAGCCAATCAACTATGTAATACTTCTTATCTGCGGAACAGTTATTTAGTTAACTGGCCACATGTTTTGTCTTGTAACTTTTTTAACATCCAGCTAAACGTGTGAGAGTTAGAGTAGGACTTCATTTACTGGCATTTAAAGTTGTTTAGATATAGTGAAGTAGAAGATAAGCTAAATGTTACTTCTGTCCAGAGGAGGATTTGTAGAGGTGAGTGGTTCACTGGAAGTGGCAGTAAGAGACCCCATAATGTGGTTACACCTTTGCTAGGATGTCAGGAGTTTTTTTAATTGTAATGAAACTCTGAGTGGATGGGAACATCTTTCTTGCAGCTGAAAAGATAATTAATTCTGAATTATTGTGCATTTAGTGAGTGCTTTGCACTGCTGAAACGTGCATTGCTGCCTACAAAAGAGGTATACCTGTGCTGCTCTGGTCATTCTGCATCAGCTTCTGCTGATGCATCTCCATTAGAACTCCACTCCAGAAATAATTACTGCTTCACCACTGAAGCACATCAGGCTACTGAGAGCAAACTTGTGATGTTTATGCGGCACTCATGTTAACTGTTAATGTAACTCACAGACCAAAAACTGTAGGTTGCTTACAAAGGTTCATTGGCAGCAATCTTCTTTTGTGTTAGGGTTATAAAGCAGGGTTGGGGTTATTAGGGTTATTTCATTTGTTTCATGTAACTTACTGAGAAGACTATAAAGGACAGGAAAAGGTTCTCCTGGCAGTTCCAGAGAATGCATTACTGGAGATGGTAAGTAGTTTTCTCCGTTGCTCATTTGCTCGTGGAGAGATGCTTGGCTGAACAAGGGCCAGAAGTGGAAGTGGTAATCATTAAACAAGCAAATCCACCAGCTGTGCTCTCCAAAAAAAATCATGAGAGAACATACTTCCCAGTCCTGAGAGGTGCTAAGCGCCCTGTGCGAAGGGTGGGAGTTATGCTTGCTGCTGTGGGATGAGGGTGCTCAGCACTTAACAGAATCTCACATGGTCAAGTGCAGAATTTGTGCCTCTGGGCATGGGAACTGGGATCTGCAAATTTCACCCCTATCTGCAGAGCTATTCAGACACAACATTATGAATGTCCAGAGTAGCAGATAGTGGTTAACTGTTTTTAAAAATGGGTCAGAAGTTCCCCTTGTTCCCCTGAGTTTTTTTTGAGATATATTCCCTTCTGTTCCAGCAGCTAAGAAAGTAACTATCCAAATTAGTCACTTTGGCTAATTTGTAGATTCTCTCTAGTCAATCAATTACCTAGGAAAGAAAAATTTTGTTACGTGTCAATTGCCATTTTTTTTTCTCCTTTTTTTCAGGCAAACATGTTTGTGGAAGGATTCCATGATGCTATTCTTCTTTATGCTCTAGCTTTACAGGAAGTTCTGAAAATCGGTTTCAGTAAAAAAGATGGGGAAAAAATTGTTCAACAAACACGGAACAGAACATACGAAGGTAAGAGTGAATATGGAATTCCAGCTTTCAGAGTAAAAACCTTCAGGTCTTTGTTCTGTGTAAAGTAAGGACCCATGCCTACTCCACTCCTAAGAGAGAGGAAAGCAAACATAGGAAACCATGTGCATCTTTAAGACTGGCTCACATATCTCACCAGGCTGTCTTTTTTTTTGCATCAACTGTTGAGGTCTTGACTCAGTTTGAAAAACTCTTAACAATTTAATGACCCTCACTGATGTTGTAAAGAAATACCAATAATTTTCTCAGGCTCCTTTTTTGTTTTTGAAAAGATTACAGCTGCTCGCTTTGCTCATGTTCATCTATTAGCTCTCAGATTGCCTCATTTTTTCCATTTCACTTTTTTATCTTGAAAGCCTGGGAATGGATAGAAGCAAGCAGGTGCCAGGGTTGGGGTTATTTTGTGTTTCTCAATGGGATTCCTTTGGGCCCTAGAAGGATTTCCCCCAGCCTCCTTTCAGGAGCTGTGTGTGGTGTCTCAGAGGCAGCAGCTGAACACCACTGTGCCTTTCTGTGCCTAATCCTCAAGGCTGCAACTGGCATTTGTGTGTCACCTTGCTGATGCAAAGCAACGCAGATGCTTTTGCCAGGTAGGAATTGTAAAAAAGAAACTGAAGATTATTGTTTTCATCTGTCGTCTTTTTAAAATATTTCCATCCATCTCATGTGATAGTCCAATCATTTGTTGTAGGACTGGCAAGGTTTCCTGTGGGAATGCTGGAGAGAAGGAAACATTTCCCCTAGATAAAAAGTGAATGATTCATCTGCATGTGTAAGAAAAACCCCAGTGGCCAGGTTCTCAGCTCTAAGAACACATTGGACATTGTGTAAGGAGGCAAGAAGGGCAGCAGCTTCAAACCAATTTTCTGTTCTCAAATTGTGGGGTGAACATGAGGCAAAAGAGTACTTGGGGCAGCTTAAGGGAACACTTAAGCACTTTAAAGCAAGGGCTTGCTTTAAATTATGCTGGTTGCAATCATCCCATAAGCAACCCTGCACCATCTGTAGGTTGTACTTGGTGTCCACTATATCTCTTCATATCTGTGGCTCGCCAAAACACTCTGCTTTAAAAGGGAGGGAATCTGGTGTCTAAAGATTTGCCTCTCTGTTTGTTTGTGCTGTGCATGAGCAGATGCCCCAGCACAGCCTGTGTTTGCTCCTGTTCCAGTGCTCCAGGAAGCCACCAACTGGTGTGTCCATGCCTCCTTTGTAGTGCCATGTGCTCCATGGTTGATTCTCACACCTTACTTGTAAAACCTGGGAGGAGGGAACAATGTTCTCTTCCCCCACTTGTGAAAACCAGATTGTTGCTGGTGGCTGACCTGTTCCACCTATTCTGAAAATGTAGCTGAGTTGGGCTACAGCTGAGGGTGCAGTTGGTCAAAATTCTTGTAAGCAATATGCCTTTTTCTCCCTGTAGCAGTACTTTGCTGGACGTAAAAATTGATGTTGAAAGAAGCCTTAAACTCAGTGTCTTGCAATGCAGTCCCTTAAGGAAGACCATGTCCCTTTATTTTGTTTGTGAGCCCCTCTTTGCAGTGGATGAAGCATCACAGAGTATGGTTCATGCCCACCCATCAGATTCTGCTGCAGGACTGAAGCTTTTTTATTCCCTTTGACATTGGCAGGCCTTGATAATGAGAACTCCAGTTTCACTAATGACATTAATTTAACTTCTGACATGTAGATATCTAATTGTCTTGGCACCTCATTTTACAGCCTGCTCTGACTTATCAGGACTCCCAACAGAATGTAGATGCTGCTTTCTGCAGAATTCCATCTGCCTGCCACAGCTGCACAGACATTATGGGCTTAGAAGAGGATAAGGCTGAGGTGATCAAAGGATTTCTTAGTGATTGGGTTGTTAAAGACAGCATGGTATAACTTCAGGGTACATGTGGTGAGGAATATTTGCTATTCATTGACATTTCCTCTGGAAAAGTAGCAAAATTTTTTGTAGGTAGGTATCTCACATTAAAAAAAAAACAGAAAGAAGGTTGAGATAAAATCATTCCACCTTCCTGCAAATGCAATTCTTCATTAAGGTAGTTTCAAAATTTCCTACCTCTGTTTCTTAAGGAAATCACAGGAAATGGCAACTTTTAAAATTTGTATTTCTGATTCAGATAAAAAATTGAAAAATAAATATTTTCTGACTGAAAAAAAAATCCCACAGGAATTCCAAGTTTCAATTTTAATACCTCTTCCCAAAAACAGTTATGGTTTTCTTAGATCACAAAAGTATCTGCTCCAGTTAGTGCCTCCTGTCAGATCCAGAATCCAAATTGATGTGTAAACAGGGACATCACAGTTCTTCAGTGGCCTCTTCTTTCAGTGTCTCAGCCAAGTGCTTGTTACACCAATTTGATTTCCCTGCAGTAATTGAGTTGACAATGGCTTGGTTACTGTGTGGTTGGAATGAAATACGTGCTTGACAATAATTTTGATCATCACTATGTATTTTGAAAACCACAGCAAGCTGAAATGTTCCTGACATCACTAAATCTGAACAGATACAGAATAAATGGAGGTGTGTTAAGTCTGTTGCACATTCACTGTCCCTAAGCATGTTGGGGGAAATTGATACTCTGAATATCTGACCTCTCTTTTCTGACTGACTGTCACTGAGAGCCTGAATCTCCCTGGCTTTCTAGGCATGTGTTTGGTGTAACATGGATGTACAGTGATGCCTGTTTGCCTTGCATGGGTGTAATTGTCTGTGTTTGGTGTCAGGCAGTGGAGGATCATGTTTGAGAATACCTGAGGTGAAAAAGCAGTCTTAAGAAGTCTTCACCATAGTTAATTAGTATTGTTTGATGGATTTTAAGAATCTGTTTTGACTGACACCTTGAGAATTTGAAGCCAAGCTTTTTGTACACAAGGAGGTTTTAAAAGAGGTTTAGATTGAATCCAAGGATGTGTTCATTTCCCATGACAGGTCAAACAAGTTGCCCCAGTAAGGCTGTGGAGTTTTTGCTCTCCAAAATCCTTAGAGATTTTGGAGAGCAGATAAAACCTTGAGCAGTCTCCTGCATGACTCTGCTCTGAGCTGGAGGTTGGGCTCAAGATCTCCAAAGCCCCTTCAAACTTGACATATCCTATGAATCAATGAATCCCAGTTTCCTCAAAGTTTTCTAGAAATTGTAAAACAGGGAAGTGGAATGGGGCTCTAAGAATATAAACCAAACTGAACGTATTGTGTAGTTAATCTTAAGTAGATGAATGCAGGGCTTAATGTACATATGCACCATATGCGTATGTAGTGCACATGGTGCCCCTTGTCTGTTCCATCTCCAGTATCCCATTTTGTGGAATCAGCATTGGACTGGTTGTATGGGTGCAGCAGCCCCTTCAGCCTGTGGGATCTACATCTCTGCCTCTGTGTCCTCTGCAGCATATGAGCTGGACTCTCTTCAATGAGGCATCATCAGATATTTCAGGATTAGGCTCTCTGTAAATAATTCACATTAAATGTATTTGTGTTTTAGTCTTACATGCTCATTTTTGGATTAGATTTTTCTCACGTATTCTCCAGTTTCACACGTTTAATATTTAAAAAGGAGAAATGTTAAGAATTCAGGAATGCAGACACCGAGATGAAATTACAATTTCTTCTGGAATGCCAACAAAAATGCAGGGAGACTGATGAGATTTCCTGTCATATCGGTCTGTAAAAACCTGTCCACTGTTTTCATGTTTTGCTTGGAAAGGCTCAGTATTTTAACTAATTAATCTTCTGATTCCTCACATGCCATTCCTTAGGCATTGCAGGGCAGGTGTCCATTGATGCCAATGGAGACAGATATGGGGATTTCTCTGTGATTGGAATGACAGACCCGGAGGCAGGCACACAGGAGGTAAGGAAACAAACACCATTGCAATTGGCCACTGATGAATTAGTAATTCTGTGTAAAGTAACATGATATTGTCTCTTTACTTGGTGGCTTAATCTTATCAATTCAAAGACCAAATCTTTTCTGTAAAATAGCTATCTTGAAGTAGTTAAAATAAGTTTTTTAAACTTCCTTCTTTTCTTTAACAATAGAACTTCACATGATGCTGGCCTTTGACTAAAGAGTGAATTCTCACAAACTGGCTAAGCACCGCTGATTTTGAATATGATAAATTATTGTTTAAAAATGAGAAATGAGCAAGACTTTTTATTTATTGTTGGGAAGAAAATTAATCTTACAGCAACTACCGGTGTTTAAATCTTATGCTGTGGTCAGCCACAAGCAGGAGTGCAGACCTTGCCTGGCCTTGTTGGTCAGGCAGACATTCCTGAGTGCCTTCTTTTCAGTGTTTAAGAAACATTTTAATCAGATGGCTCCTTGTATTTCAGATAGCTCCTTGTATTTCAGATAGGTTATTCCACTGGATGTAGAAGGATTGGAAGAGATGGACTGTGAAAAAGTCTGTGAGAAACAGCAGCAGCTGCACACAGAGTAGCATGTCTGGGCTGAGTTTATTAATACATGCAGTGCCCTAAGTCCACCTGCAGTGGATGCATTTGTTAGTTGTAAAATCAGCATCTGCCTCAGCTTTGCTGGTCTCCCTGATTTCAACAAGCTCAAATAAAAAGTAGCAATATCTGAGCTGGACATTTCTTTGTGTGGTTTTGAGTCCAGTGAAGTTACATTGTTGGTACTGCAGCAGAGAAAAATTCAAGGAGCCCTTTTGAAAGTGTGAGGATGTCTCGTGTGTTGTAATATGTAAAAGTGATAGAAAAACTACACCAGTCAACTGCAGACACTCCCAGGGGCAGTAGGAGTACAAAATAGTTGGGATAACTTTGGTGTGAGCAATCTGTGGTTTTTTCTGTTTTTTCAGCCCAGTAGCTTTTTATCTCTTTTATCAATTTAATTTCCCTCTCTTACTGTTCCCTCCATTGTTCTTTCACTTGCAGTTTAAACTAGTTTTTTTTTTCAATGCTCCATTTATTCTTTTAACTTATTGTGGAATTTCCCTCTGCTTTATTAGGTACATAAATATACATGCAATTAACATTTTACATGTGATTACTTACTACTTTTGTATGCCATATAATTTCTACCTTCACACCTCTCTATAAAAACGTTGTTTCTTTGATAACTTGTTCTATTATCTGGATGATTTTTTTCTGTGTACAAGAATGTTTCTCAGCTGAACTGTGACAGATGGATGGGTGTTTGGGCAGAGCTGTTTTCCCAGGTCTATTCACAGAGTTTAAAGCTAGGAGAAAACCTGGATTTCCTAGTTTGACCTCTGCTATATTAGACACAGGCAGGTTTCTTAACCTTTATGGAGCCCTCTAGCTTACATGTGACTAAAGCTCATGCTGGAACAGGCACTTATTTTTTGTTTGGAGATACTGAAAGCACAGGGACTGCCTTGCTGGTGTCCTCAATATTTGTTCTACAGATCAACGACTCCGGCTCTTCTAAAATCTATATCCTACTTCTGAACTGAATCGATGTGGCTCCTGCTTATAGCTTTTTGTTCTGAAACCATTCTGCTTATTTCTTATTTAGTAAGTTGTGCTAGTAGAGGACTCACCCACTGCTTGATGAATTGAACAATCTCCTAATAAATAATATAATGCCTGTGAATGGTCTCTATTTTTTCCCAGTTTACTGCATTTGCCTTAAGTTTTGGACAAATGTTGAACACATTCATTCTACGAAGGATTTATATCCCCAGTTTCAACTGTGAGAGAAATACCTTTATTTAGTGTAAAATATACCTTTGTGTGTTTAGGCAGAGCAAACATTCCTTAAAGTCATTGGCTTCAAAATGAAACTCGGGTGAAAGACTTGAAGAGGCTATCCATGAATTATAAACTTAGTGTAATAATACCTGGTTTTTATCTGTAGGAGGACAAATAGATCTATTGGTGTGCTTCTGCTATTGCTTCTCACCACTTCAGTGACGCAGTATATGGTCCTGCTGCTGTACATAGATGTTTTTAGACATATTGCTGCAGTAAATTCCACATAGGTTATCTTGAAACTGCTGAAGACAGGACTGAAATTCTGAGGTGCTTTTATGAATTGGCATGAAAAAATCCAGCCTCTCACCCACCAGCACCCCCAGGTCCTTCTGGGCAGGGCTGCTCTGGGTCCTTTCATGCCCAGTCAGGACTCATGTCTAGCTTAAGCTGGGTGACTATCCTGAGCACTGTGGAGAAAATGAATAAAAGCCCAGGGAGTGTAGGACAAATATTCAGAAGGTTAAAAAGCTTGTACAAACTGGATTTATATAGAAGAGAAGCCTGAGGGCAGAATCAGATAAGAGCCTGTGAACATGTAAAGCAGTGTTTCAAAAAGGAAGGGCTCCTATGACCACTGACAGTTTGGTAACAAGTGATGGATAATTACAAAAAGAAGAATTTTATGTTCCATGGTAGGGAAAACAACTGACAGTAAGGCTAGCTAAATTCCAGAATAATTGGTGCAGAAATCGTCAAGTCTCCATCTTTGAAGGCTTTCATTGACAGATTAGATAAACATCTGTCAGGAATGCTTCTGTTCAGCTGATTCTGCCCTAGGGCAGGCTGTGCACTGCATAACCTCCCACAGACCCCTTCAGCCCTCTTCTCTGACATTCAACATCATGCCACAGCAGTCCAGTGAGTGATGCTTCTCTCCTGTTTGTTTCATTTCTCTAAGTTGATAGGAAAATATTTTCATTCCTTTCTTGTTTTGCATAGGTGATCGGGGACTACTTTGGAAAGGAGGGGCGGTTTGAAATTCGACCGAATGTGAAATACCCCTGGAACCACGGCAGGCTGCGCCTCGATGAAAGCCGGGTTTCAGAGCACACGAACAATACACCATGCAAATCATGTAAGTTTAGTGACTTAATGCTTCTGCACCAGCTCCAAAAATGAGAATCCATGAGTTGCTGCAACATAATGGGCCATATTAAAATGTTCAGCGCAGTTGTCCAGCTGAGACATGGGGACTGGCTCTCTCTCTCTCCCCACTGCTTGGGAGGTGAAGGTCTGACAGCCATGGGTAGTACATGGTCTGAATCACTTCCCTGAATTTAAATGTAACAGTAATCATGCACAGGCCAGAGCCCTGGAGGCTTTAGGTCTTTGCAGGAGCCTTTTAGTCAGAAAGAGGGATGTAACTGAAACCCCAGCGAAGAATAATCATGCTGATAATTAGCAGCTGTGCTGGTGGGAGCAGTGTTCTCCCAGTGCAGAATGATTTTTAGCATTGTGAGAAGGCACTCTGAGGGGCTCTGCAGGCTGAGGAGGAGTGAAGACAATTGAATGGGGTGAATCTGTGAATTCAGGAGGCTGAGACTACCCTCCAAAGGACAGGTGTCCATTCTTTCCAGCACACTTGAATCACAGACCGTGTTGTAGTGCATAGGACACTGCAGGAAGATTGGGGTAGGAGGATACTGGTGCCTCAGTGACAAAAGGTGGCCTTAACTTTTCACAGGAGACAACTTGCTAGACCTGCAGTGAAAAAGTAACTCCAGCCTGAGAATTCTTGAACCCTTGAAAAACTGGTGTGAACACAGACCACCTGCTTCAGTGTGGTGTAGCTATGTGTCTTCTTCCTTTTGTACAGACAGAATCCCCTTGAAGGGTCAGGGATGAAGGAAAAGAAGGGAGCAGTTTGATTTCCTTCTCTATTCCTTTCCACAAACCCAGGTGGGAATGGAAGTGGGAGTAGACTATATGCACATGAAAATGCCATTGTTCTTCAGGAGCCCTGCACTTCCCAGAGACAGTTCCTGTTTGGGCTCCCCTTAATCCACTGTATCCCTGTTCTGCTTCTGTTGAGATTTGAAGCAAGTCAAAAGTCATAACTTGAAACTACATATCTTCAGGAATGGAGAAAAAATTAGAAAAAAACTGAGGAACTGTTGGATAATCATAGTCATTTTAATAAACCTGGGTGATAGAGGGTAATGATTCTAATCCAGGTAAGATGAGCTTGTTTCTGTTACAGTGACTCAAGGCATATTCAGTGCTGATTCCCATTATGTGTGTCACTGTAACCACGGTCAGTTTTATGATTCAGACCAAGCTGTCCAGGCCAGTTACCTAACAATATTCCCTTGTATCACATCTCCAGAATTGTGCCTTCATCTGACACTGATCTGGAGGCTTTTTCAGCCCCGAGGTAAGCAAGGACAAAAGTAAACATGCAGACACTGGAACAGGTTCCCATGGAGTCCCAAGCTCTGAAAGGCTTTAGTTATTATCTAATATTTGTCAGAATTTCCTAATTGTGTGTATTTTCCAATACATGAATGCAGATAGTTCTCAATATAAACCCTGATTGTTTATTTTTTCCCTTTTCAAGCAGGTGGTCTAGGAGAATCAGCAGTTACAGGAATAGTTGTGGGCGCCTTGCTTGGAGCAGGATTGCTAATGGCTTTTTACTTCTTCAGGTTAGTCCAATTCATTGAAAGTTCTGTAAACTTTTTATTTGTCATCCAAACTTCTCAGCTCCTGGCAGAACATCCTTGGTGGGAGACAGAGAGGCACCATAATAGTGTGTGGTAATATTTTCACCAGAGACAGTGAACACACTTTGATTGTCCTTTTGTTTTTATCCAAATAATTTTATTGACTTGAGTCTTCATCCTGTAACTACTTAGATCCCTAAGTAATGTTACTCATGGAAGTAATTCCAGTGAGTTCCAGACATTCACAGTTGCTTTAGTAAAGTGCCCTGGCCTTGAAAACTGCCTTTGTTTGCTGCTCCTTGCCAGCACAGTTGTGCAGGCTGTGATCTGCAAGAGATTTATATCATTTGCCTGGTATTGAATGGAATTGTACTGGAGAACAGAAAGAGATTTCTGTTTTGGTGTAATAGAGCATTTGGATTCCAAAGCTGTGCATTTAACTTAATAAGCTGAGGTCAGTGCAGGGTGATCAGTGTTTTATGCGTGTTTAAGTAAAATAATTCTTACACTGCTAGTCAGCAAATGTAAAGTCTTGATAATTGATCCTATACTGATGGAATAAATTAGTTATACATGTTCAGCACCTTATGTACAGTAATTTATCCTCCTGCTATGGAAAAGCCAGATAGGAGAGTAGAGTTAACCTCTGCATACAAGAATCAAATAATTCTATCCATTAAAAAACAACTGTTTATAAAAAATGCTGACAAAATGAAACAGGCAAAGCCTGCTTCAATTCACCAGGACACTTTCAGGGTTTCAGAGAACCAAGCTTATTCATCCGGTACTTAGAACTGAAATTCTGCAAGGTGATTTTATTCTTGCACATGTTCAGTGCTTATATAGTATGGTTTTTGCATTTGGGATACAACTAAGTTGGCTTGGACCGAATAAAGACTATCTTTAAAAGAAAAAGAGAATAAAAATCTGTCTTCATATTTTATGTTATCAGAGGTTCTTGCATCTTGTGTAGATTCTCAACCAGAGATATCAGAGTTGTTAGGTATGGATTGTAGCATTGCTGATACTGGGAAGGAATTGGTTTGTAAGGACAAGAAATAAAACAACAAATATTCTGGTCTGGTATAAAGCTGTGCAAAGTATCACTGTAAGAACAGCTCCTTATCATCTGACACAAAGATTTGGATTGGAAATCCATGTGAGCAAAGGTGGGTATCTGTAGAAGTAGATGTAATACACCTGAGCTCAACATGACCCAGTCTTTTTATGTATGCTCAGAGGGGAGAAATGAGCACTCTTCTTCTCTGCAGTTCACGTCATCTTCATCTAAAAGCTAAACTAGGTCTCTTAGTGCTTGTTTCTCTGTTTACTGAAGAAATCTGCAGGCGCTGTCAGATGGATCTATATGTTGGAGATGTCTGAAGACCTGTGGGTGAATTTCATTCTGGAGATCTGATTGCAATTGCTCAAAGCAGGAGGAGGCACAACCTCCTTATTCCACCATCAGAATAAATATTTGAAACCTAACAGGTCAGGGTGTATGGGTCAGATTTTCAGAAAATGTAGGTTTAGCATTTGTGTGCCTGAAGTAATTTGTACTTGCAGCTTCTGTAGCTTTTAAACTGTAAATATACCGTCTGATTACCTTTCATTTGGATGTGTAATTGTCACAAATGAGTATACAAATACAGTTTTGAGTGTGCATGCAAACAGTTAAAAGGTTTGGGGAGTAGTGCTGACATGTAACTTTGACCAGATTTTAACTTAAAACACCTGTATATCTAAAATCTGGACCTGTCCTTGTGCAAGAGCTACTACTGTGCATGCTCTGACCCATGTAAGGATCTGACTTGAAAATACATAAAGAACTTAAACAACACAGGTTTTTCAAGTTATTTTGGAGCTTACTGATGCAGACACAAGTATTGAGGGAATATTTTCAGAACTTCTAGGTTGTCACTTTCTATTCAGCCATGTTGCTTGAATCAAAACCTTGGTGTTGTGAAAATCTTTCTTCCACTGCTGCATACCTAGTTGTGACTCCTGCTCTCTGTGCTGGTGGAGCAGGGCTTTCCTTGGCATACAAGGTTTTTGCCATGCATCTCCTCCAGCAGTACAAGCACATGGGGGTTGGAGTAATGCCCTTCTGAAAAATTTGTCCTGAAACAGAGTCGAAACCTAAATGTATAAAATGTAAATGTGAATCATCTGATGATTTTTGGGGGGAGATTTGGGTACTAAAGGGGAAGCTAAAAGACAGTCAGAGGGTTTGTTTGACATACAAAGCATAACAGAATTCTTCAAAAGGCCCTAGAGGAAGATACACCGGAAGAGCTGTGTCTGATACATGAGCATTTGTGTTTATTTCTTATCTGTCTTCTACATCCCTCTTCTTAATTCATCATGTTACCTCCTCTGACATTACAAACATCATAGCTTTCTCAGAGGGAAATGGGAAGATTAGTTAGTTAATACATAGCTCCAGTGAGAAAGGCAGCTGAATAGTCAGAGCTGTTGTTTGAACTCTGCAGAAGGTTCCCCCCCACCCAGCATACTGAAAAGAAAATTGGCTTTGATCAATATAAAGCAGTGAAGTAACACTTTTCACATGACACTTCACAAAAACTCCTAATCATTAGATCAGAAATTTTCAAAGAAGCAAATGTCCATGCCTTAGTGCTTTTAGACTGCCATGTAGAAATTAACAGGCATTCTTGAGCCTGGGTAAAATGTTCTGAGGCAAACTACTTTAATCTTTGACCAGGGTTTCACATTCTGCCACGTTTCATTTTTCAAATGGCACCCAGCTGTCCCCTACAGGCATTCTTCATAAGGGATGTCTGTTAGCCTGTAGCTGGAGAAGGATTTCTCATTCTGTTCCTCTCCTTTCATGCAGAAAGAAATACAGAATAACTATTGAGAGACGAACTCAACAGGAGGACTGTAACATGGGGAAACATCGGCAGTTACGTGAAGACTCCATTAGATCTCATTTTTCTGCTGCATAAAGAAGAAGATGAAAAAGAATCCCATTCTTCCTAGGGAAAAGAAAGAATTAGAGAAAAGGACACAACCAAAGACATCAGTGTAAAAAGAAGTGGCTCTTGAAGAACTCACTCTTTAAGCAGTAATTTTGTCTTAATTTCTTTCAGAAGCTCAGGAATGATTTACTAATCATGTTATGCCGCATGGCCTTTCATCTCATGAGAAAAGAAAATTATGCAGTTTGATGTTATAGGATGTACTTAATATGTAAAGACAGTATTTCCTAAGGCATATATTAAGACTAGCAGATCTTGGTTTAGTTGATGGGGAATGCCTCATTTTGTTCTCTTTTTTTTTTTTTTTTTTTTTGCCCAGCCTCTACCACCTTTTCCATATTTGCATCTCACCCATGAGTATCAAATATGGTTTCAGAAGCACAGGTGCTGGTTGCTGTCAAAAGGAAAAAAGGAAAAAAGGGTTTGGGGTATGTTCCTGCATCACAGAATCACTGATATTGATAACAGGGGATATGAAAGTTGGTGTACGGGCCTTAGTTCTGGGAGAGAACTGGCACTTGGTTCTAATTAATTCCTCTGAGAAAGTCAGGCAGGTGGAAACACACAAACCATTCTTTCCTTGTTTGTGTGGTGCCACAGTCCAAAGCACTGTTTCTTCCTCTTAGCTGGTGGGACTTAGGAAAAACTCCAGTGAAGAATGAGGAGTTTCATAGACGTGAAATAGTGACAGAGAAGACAATCAGGTCTCTAGAGAGGACTGATTAATTCCTCAGTCTTATATGTGCTTTGCCACACTCTTTTCTGTCCACTGCCATGACTTTTCAGAAGGGCAGATGTAGTCCTGTCAAGCCTTCTCCTGTTCCTAGTGAAGTCAATGGCAAAATCCCATTAACTTCAGTGAGCACAGGACTGCATCCATAACTGTAAATATGAAAGTGTTTGTATAGCTGATGCAATTCAAAAGGGGATTTTTTTTGTGTGTATAAAAATGACATTCCATGCAACCATTTTATTTTTTAGGATATTTTTAATCTTGTATTTTTCTATTAAAGTATCTATTTTTGCTTTGGTAGGTTTAAAAATTAAGGAAGAGGATGTTTTGAAGACATATTTTGTATGATAGGAGTAATATGCAGGGAAAGTCAACAGCTGTAAATACATTTTAGAACCAGTATTCAGGGGAGGAGAAATGATTTTGTGGATGGTAATAGACTTTCTGCCCAACTTTTTTCTCCAGGCATGTGCAACATTCAAATAGTTGCTTAAACAACACAAATGCAGTTATTGAATTGTCTATGTGATGATCACCCTGATGCTGTAAATAATGCATTTTTCACATGTTAAAGAGTCCTATAGAAGTCATAGAGATTTAAATATCCATGTGTGTACAATTAAACACCCAGGAATACCTTCTGAAATCATGTGTTAAAACCTTATTTGAGGCTGATTTCAATCCTGCTGCCATCAGTATCCCCTGGAAATTTTGCCATTTATTTTACCAGGAGCAAAACTGAATCTGTGTTGAATTAGCTACTGACAGGTTATTTTATACTAGACAAAGGAGAGCTTTGCACTTTCTAGTCAACAAATGGAAGTGAACCATGCTTACTGCAAATGTAGTGAAGAAGATCCATAAAAGTATTGTTAGTGGGGAAACAGACCTATGACTATGATTCTAAGAGTCCATTAAATATTTTGGTTTATTCTGTTCTGATTTCATAAACAGAGCTTTCTGATCTCAGCAGTTCTAGCCAGACTTGCAAGTTAATCTCAAAACTGGCTCTGAAGCCTGATTTCTACAAAACTTCTAGGCCCTGAAAGTCAGTTGGCCAGACTTCCAACTCTGAGAAACCACTTTGGGATACATGGGAGTGAAGAGCAAAAACTCACCGTGTCTGCTTTCTGCTGCCTTTTATTTTTTGTTGGACATGTTTTTTTTCCCTTATATTTCAATTTGTTCTTAGCATATGGAGGGCTCATCACCTGCCCTTGTGATGTATTGTCCCATGTCCCAGGCAGCCAGAGGGCAAAGCTTCCTGACTGTCAGGGCAGCTGCACTACAGGAAATTGATTTCCAGCATCCCATTTCCCAGTCTGCCTGTGTGACCTCTACAAAGGTGCTTTAGCCAAAGCAGCACCGATCAGTGGACACTTTTCTGAAGTATTCTGCTTATTTCATGGCACCAGAAGTAGGCTAGAGCAGTATTCATACTTAAATTAACTTGGGGAGGAAAAAAGACTTCCTGATCAGTTTCTGGATTTTTTTTTCCCCAAGCAGTTGAGTTTGTCTAGCCCCTGGGCATGCTTAAAGTTTGGGATTTTTTAAAGATATTTTTGATCTACTTCTGGTTTTGCAAATACGCCTTTCTTTTACCCATTTGACTACTCTGCCTCAGAAAAAAAGGCAAGGAAGATTTTTAAATGTGTAGAGAAGAGGTTATAATTTGAAACATAAGCTCTTTTGGAAATTGTTTTTGTTGTGACTTGTTTTGCAGTATGAACTAGTACTCAAACAGGTAGGGTTGGAATCAAGACAATTGTGTAGATGTCCATTTTTCCTGTGCCATGCACGGTTGAGTCACACCAGAAGATGGGAGATCTGGCTGGGACAGTAAATTCTCATGACAGTTTATTTATTATGTCATTTTATGATACCTATAAAAAAGTATCGTAAAAGGTCACTTTTTTAAAAGAGTATTAATTTTAATGCTTTAAAACCTTTATGTAGGGTTTTAAATCATGACCTCAGGAGGTGTTCCTGTGAGATGTCTGTTGGTGGGGTGCTGACCTAGCTTAGCCAAAACTGTGCATCCCAGCACCTTCCAAGAAAGGTGAACCTTCTTTTGCACCTTAGAGCATTTTAGATCAATGGGCTTTAATGTTTGCAAATTGATGCACACAAATATATGTGTTTTTCCCATGGAAGTGTGGAGATCATTTAAGACATTTCACATAAGTAGATTCCTTCGTAGCATAAATAAACTTGCTCTTCTTAGCTGCCTTTCACAGGCCTCTTGCTAATAGTTCCCAAGTCTTCCATGGAGCAGAGATCAGAAGCTGCCTTGAGTTTAGATTATTCAGCAGAGAGATTCTTTACTGGCTATTGCACTTTTCCTTTCTGGTTCATCTGCATTAGCTCAGTGCCACAATGTTTAGGCTCCGAACTCTGTAAGGGAATGTCTAATCAAAATAATAATAATTGATCCTCAAAAGAGGTTTCAAAACCTACATTTTTGGCTTCAACAAATTGCCCGTATTACAAACATACATCTGTATTACAGAGAAGCACAAGGAGACCCTTGACTCAGCTCAGCACTTCAGAACACACTTAAAATATGCTCAACTTCAGCTTCTAAGTGCTTTACTCACTTGGGACCAAAGGGTATGATCCTGGCTGTGGCTGAACCAAAGGGAGATTTGCCATGTGCTTGAATTTAAGAAAGGCTGACTGTGTAGGCCATATTTATTGCTAATTCTTAAAGTTGTGCCTGTTAAATTGAAATTTAACCAGTGGCTTCGTACTCTGTTAAAATTTGACAAATTCTGATAATTTTGTATTTATTAAAATTACTGAACAATGGTCAGCTTAATATCTGATTGACCTCAGAATCCTCTTCCTGAGGGTTCTATGGACAGTTTTCCTGCCTTTTTACCCTCATAACTTCAACACCTGGGCTTGTACTGCAAGTGACAAAGATGAAGAAGAACTTTAAAAAGTATCTGGTATTTAGTTTTCTGAAACCCACAGCTTCAGAGTCAGATGTCTAGGTGCTTTGTCCTGGGACACTGGTAGTTCTGAAATGTTTGTTTATGGAAAGTTTGTGTGTTCTGAGTTGTCTGTGACTACTACCAACACCAGTTCCTGCTCTTGTGTGCTTCACTGAAGACCACACCTAGCTGAGCTCTGAAAACATTCAGTCTTTGCTAAAACTTGTGATTGAGTGTGATTGAGAGCACTTTGGAAGATTGTGACCAGAATTCAGTTTATTAAAGAGTTGTATTAATTAATTTCTGAAAATAAACTATGTTGATCTATTTTCAATTTGTTTTTAAGCAACGTGCCATTGCATTATTGGAAGTATTTTGTTGGGGTTTTTCAGTGGAGAGTTATTAAGGTGTAGCTAATGCTTTGAAAACATTTGTGCTGGACAAAATAAAGAGTGTTCTCCCTGACAATGTGTTTTACTGGGAAGTTGATCTCTGATTAATTTTTTGGCTTAGAAATACAATCACACATTAAACTGACAAAACCCCCCTCTTACTGATTCAGTAGAAGTAAATTCAGGCCCTCAGTGAGTGTCTGCAGGCTTGAAGCAGTTCAGAGTGAGTTTCTCAGCTTTGCAGTAGAACAGGCTGCATCAGCCTTAGCTGACCTTGGCTCCAGTGATGTTTTCACCTCATGAATGCCATAATGCTTCTGGAAAGCCAAGAATAGACATCAAAGACAGGAAGCTAATAGTCCTGGTCATAAATTTCTTTGGCAATTCAGTCCACCTTTTCCGGAGCTCAAGACAGTTCCACATCCTTCACTGCCCTCCTCTGTGCTTCAGAGTGTAGCCATGTGGGCATTTTGGTTCTTTCAGTAAAGCAGTAAAGGTTATTTTTCCTCGTTTGCTCCAAGAGTCGAGTGAACAGTCTTTAATTACCCTTTTTTTCCAGTCTTTTGTCTAGGTTCAAAAGTACTTTGAAGACAGCCATTTTCTATCATTTAGTCAGAAATGCTCCTTCCTCTCCGAGTGTCTTGGCTTTTATGTGTTGAGCCATTTCAGACATGGTTCATTGCTGAACACTGCTCAGCTGTCAACACAGCTCGTGGTGTCATCACAGCATGGCCATACCAGCCACTATCAGAGTTATAGACCTAGAATTACCTGTTGGGTTTTTTCATCCTTATGGTTATTGCTATAAAATGATGTCAAGTCTAGCAGCCACCTTCCCCACGGCAGGGCACATGGGAACAGAAATACCAGTTTCTAATGGCACATTATCTTTTCTGTTCGTTAGCAACATGCCCTAGTAACTCACCTCACAACAGTGAGCTGTAAAGTGGTAAATCTCAAAGTGCGTGTTTTGTAGGAGTCAGTTTTAGCCCTTTCTAGAAACAAAGGAACACAGGCGTTGCTCTTGGAATGTATTTTTAAGGACATGCTGGGAAAAGTTCTGCTTTCAGATATGTTGTGTGTGTGTCACCTCTCCTCCCTCCCCTTTCCTTCTCGCTGTTGAAAGCACAAAAAGATTTGCGTGTGTGTGAAAACTTTCAAGTGGAAGAAATGGAAGAGTTTGCACTGTGCATATCCCTGCTTAGAGGCAGAAATTAATTCAAATGGCTTGAGGGCTGAATTGTTTTCCATTCTCAGATACCTTTTAACATCTGAGCTCTGAGACTGATGAAAACTGATTGTTGAAATTAAAACAAATAGCTGTTTGTGAGAGACATCAGACCTGGCTGTCTGCAGGGTCAGCAAGCTGTGCAGCAGACATTAATAGTGTCTGTTCTCTTCTAAAGAGTAACAGCAGAAAGCCTGAGCACTGTGCTTTGCTCCAGTGAAGCCTTAAGTTTGTCGTAAATGCAGCTCCCCCTTTATGTCATGCATAGAGGAAGAAAGGAAAAAGGTTAATGTTGGACTTTTTATGGAGCTACTGCTGGTTTTGATCAAGAAGATAAGGCTGCCACAGTTTTGAGGCTTTCTCGGGTTAATGTTTCATTGTGTCCAGTGTATCACTATAGAGACTTTTATTATGCTATTACTTCTCCCAGAATTTACCTTTTAGAAGGTCCTAACTGACATACAACAAATTTACAGCATAAAAAACTAGCAAAAAGGAGAGGCTTACAGTTCCCTCAAAATCTCTCACTAAAATAATATTCTGCATCAAAGACAAATTACTCTGAATAATCTGACACTCTTACAGTTTGTATGTTAAGCTATATTCAGAAATGTTGGGTGGATTCATTAGATGACGAATCTTCGAAAGGTTAAAATTCACTCGGTGTGAACTGTTCCTTGGTGTTTCTGTGACATGAATGTTTCTAGAGAACACTTGAGCAAGGAACAAAAATGTACCAAAATCGGTATTAAAAAAAAAAATATCTTATTTTAGGGCTTTCTTTTGTAATGTCAACTGGTATGCACAGGGAGCACACAATTCTGCCCCCTCCATGCCCCAGCTACAAACAGAGGTTTCACTGCTGTTGTGCATTAGCAGCAGGCACAGGGAGCACAGCTGCATTGCTTTCTTCTTGGGGATGGTCTGGACTTCTCTTTCTCTTGGAAAAGAATCTTTACTGGGCAGGTCTGAACGTGCTGAGAAAACTTGGAGAGGCAGGATGAAGGCAATGGGTAGAATTTGCTGTGTTTCTTGTGCATAGGGTGTAACAATCAAAAACTGACAGGACTCAGGATAGACAATATAAGGAACTTTGTCCCCTTTTTTGCGGTGATGCTGTTACCTATTAATGGAAAAATACTGGACAAAAGAGAAACCTAGTGCCAGTTGAGCAGAAAACAAATGGAAAGCTGCATAGTATATTGTACTGATGTAAGTAGAACTATCTGCATATAATGTGATTTTATTTATTGTTGTTTTTGTGTAGAGGAGAGTGCATATTCATGACTGTGGATATAACCTTTGTTTATTTGTGTAATGTATTTTATTTCTTCTATGACTTGGTCATTTAAAATATCTACATTCATTGGTGTCCTTTGACTTTTTATTCTGTGCATTTTCTTTCACACATTTTAAAAATGCAAGAATATCACATAACCTAAATTGTAACAAAATGTTTCCATTAAAGACATAATAATATCTTATCACCTGTTTCTATGGTGTCTTTTGTCATCTATTTACTACATCCTTGGTCTGTTCCACATAAGAAGGTACTGTCAGACAGTACAGAGTTAATAACAGGAGGGTTATTATTGGTCTAAGAAACTGTATAAACCACTGATTTTAATAAGGCTTAGCAACTGCTTAAATCAATCTAACCTTTCCTTGGGAAAAAATTTCCCCCACTGCATTGTAAGATCTGGGAAAGGTTTTAGTCATTGAACTCCAAATGAACTTTGAATATTTTTGTATTTATTCTCAGTTGTCTAGAAATGCAAGTAATTATGAACCAAACTATTGAAATGCATTGAAACCGTAACTAGCAAGCATTAATTTTTATAGCCTGCAGAGGGGCAAAATTTATATATTTTACTAAGCTACAAGTTCATTTCCTAGCAGCAATCTCACCAAATTTGGGGAATTTTGATTTCCTGTGTTATTAAATACAGTCTTCACATTATCCTGTTTTGTCTAGCCTTCTGCTTTCTGTATGCATGTGTCTGTTGGAGCAATGTTGCCAGATTTAAGATCTGTGTTTGATAGTATGCCAGGCCTTTACACTCTGAAATAACTGGAAATGAGTGTGAGGAAGAAGTATCTGGTCACACTTGTATCAAAGTATTAAGAATTCACTGGAGAGTTGATGGAGAGATAAAAATCCTCTGGGTTAACTATGGACCTTTCTACAGTGCAGAAAAGAAAAAAAAAACAGAGTAAAAATACATATTTGGAGAGGCCCATTCAGTTAGGGGAGGGTTGAACTAATATCTTAGCAGCAGTGCTTTTCACTGGTAAATCTCTACATATGTCACTACATTTAATTAACTCAATGCTGTAAAAAAATATGCCAGTTTGTATAGCTGATTAAAAGTCCAAAGATACTAATCTTCTGAAATTGTAAAAGATATTCCCAATATTTGTTAGAATGTAGCTTATTTTAAATCTGCCTCCTTATAGATATACTTATATGCATGTTTTACAAATAAATATTATTCTTTCTCCTGCTTTTGCTTGATGGTTATGTTTTTATATCTTCATCCCATTACAGACAGGAATCCTCTGGAAGTACCGAGAAATTTTCCAGTATTTCTGTATAAAGCATCATAGAAAAATTGTACAAATAGCCTTTTTTTTTTTTTTCTGGATTACTGCAGTAACCATTAAAGGTGTTTTGGGAACAAAAGTGGATATTATAAATGAAACATTTCCCATCTTTTCTAGCAATTTAAGATTCAGGTCAGCGTAATCTAAAGATTAGTTTACTAGTATTTGCTAATTTTCTAAATTTTCTAGAACTGAGGGTAGTTAATGCTTTAACCCTGCTGTATCATAGGGATGCATCTTCAGGGCAGACAGCAGGCAGACAGACTTTTGACATCTTGCCTTCATTGACCGCAATTGAAAAAAAGTCTCAGCAGCTTTTCTAAAATGAAGTTTTCACTCAGGCTTGGGAATTTTTTCACTCAGGCATGAGAGATCACTGACTGAATTTATGTTTGGTATATGACCCTCAGGCCAACATGTCACAGTGACAGGACTGGCCTCCACTGTTACTAGATGGGTAATTTTTTTTTTTTTTAATAGCTTATCCTTCAAAATAAATGCTTGAGATAGGTGTGATGAATTGTGTAGAGGTGTACATACATCAAAGTTTATGAAACTGTTCATGCAAATGTGTCAGAGATCCCTTTGTCAGAGAGCCTCAGCCAGTCTGACAGGTAGAAATGTAATTTGGTGAAATTACTTAAGGCAATTGATCTTCAGTGGTAGCAACTTCTGGATATCATTTTAGATATCCTGAAACCTAGCTGGACACATTTTTGTGGCTTCCTTAGGAAACTATTTCTTGAGGAACATTCATCACATTTCTGAAAAATTGTGGTGGCATTTGAGCCAAATCTTGGTCTTGAACCTCAGCCAATGTTTTCTTGAGTTGAAAGAGCACTGCCCATAAAAAGTAATTGTACAACTGACAGAACCTCTTTTCTTTCCTCCTAGGAATAACCATAATTTACAGTCTGTAAAGCCTATATGAGCCAAAAAGGGTCTCTCTGTGTACATATGCTACTCTTGGTAAGTCTTCCTGTGTCATTTAGGGTTGGTTTGATGGCCTTTAGTCCTCTGCCTCAGAAAAAAAAATAATCATATTCCCCTTTCTATAAATAAGTACTCTTCCCAGTTAATTGTTCTGGCAGCATGGCAGTTTATTATCAGTGTCAGTTACTTTTGATACTGCCATTTAATTTAGACAATAAATCCCAGCTTTCAGGTTTCTGATACCTGTGTATATAATTCAAAAATGAGCTTATGGCAAAAAATGTAACCATGTATTTATAATTGTCCGGGACAGGGACATAGGAAGATCATATCTATGTAAGCTCTGGTTTTCTCCCACCTCTATTTCTGAGGTATGAAAACAGACCAGGTCCCCAGCTGCTCACTACATGAGCACCTCCAAAGGCCAACAACCACCACTGTGCTGCCGGTAAGTCAGCAAGCTTCCCCTTTTGGGGTCTAGCAGCCTAAAAGCACACTTTAACCAAATAAAGCATATAGGAGAAGTGGTGCTTGTGTCTCTTCCTCCTGTCCTGCCTGGCGTTAGAGCAGTAGTGGCGTGACTGGAGGAAATCCAGCATCCTGCATTTGGATGAGGTGTAGAACTGCAGTCTTCCTGTGTCCTAAGAGATAAAACATGCTATTTGTGGAACAGTGTGTACTCAATTTACTGTTGCATAAAAAATGAGAATGCCTTAGGTAAAGGCATTTAAAAATAATTTTCCCATAATCTGAATGCTTAGACTACCAGACTACAGCAGACATTTCTCACTTTTTGTTTCTCTTGCTGCAGCAGAACAATTTTTATCATTATTTAATCTTCAAAGGGGAAGAGTGAGCAGACAGACTTCGCAGTAGCACAGGAGCCATTTTGACAGCAACATGGATTTAAATCCCTCTTCAACCCTTACAGAAGAGAGGTATGATCTGGCACTTGCTGCAGCCCTGGTGACTGGTATTTGTTAAAATGACAGTGTTAGGAGCAGTCCCTCTGGCTGAAGGGACAGAGCAGGATCTAAAGAGGGAGGAGCCTGCTCCCATAATGAAGAATTTCAGATAGTGAGAAAGTCCTGTCATTGCCTTGCACGCATGTATAATGTGTCCCTGCTAAACTGGATTGCTAGGAACCATTAAGTTGGACTTTTTTGCTTGGCATGCTTAAAGCATGGAGTACCCTGAGACTCTTCTGCAGTATTTGGCTCCATGTGCAGGACGGAGGGTCCAGAGGAATAATTCACAGCCCCTGACTAAATCCTGCTGAGCAAGATTTCCTCAGAACAAATGAAGGGGTCCCACTTGCTCCCCTTTGATTAGTGCAGCATTTCATAGGGTATCAACTGAAATAACAGCTTAAGAAATACCTTCTTTCTTAAGAAAAAATACTTAAAGATGTATCACTTGGGCTCAGACATCAAAGGAAGCAGTGCAATAAAAACAGGTTGATAAACCCCTCAATTAGGTAAGGGAGTACAAAAAGCACAGCAACAGCCTGATGAGTACAGGAAATTAAACTGGAGGACTTAGGCTACTGGGTAATGATGAGAAAAAGGCATATTGTAGATTGAGGAGATGAGGGCTTTAGTCTCTGTTCTAAGGATAGATTTACCAGAGCAGAGGACTGGCCAGTATCCAATCTTCTACCCTTCTGGGATAGACAAAAATGGGGCTTTCTGCTGGGTCCTGGGCAATGTCAGGGAAGAAATAACAGAGCCTGTCAGGAAGGCACCAAAAGGTTTAAAGAATGTGGAGTAGTCTCTGGCTTTTTGCATGCCTTCTTAAACAGAAATAAACCTTAGAATCACCTGGGATTCACCCAGCACCAGTTATAAATATGAATAATGGAGTGAAGACATCAAACAAAGGAAAATGCAGGCTATGTATCAGGAAAAATTGCATAAGATTGTGATCTAAGAGCCCTCATGCACTCCTCCCAAAGGGGGTGGAGGTAGAATTTCTGTTGCTCAAAGCATTAAAACCCCAGGCCCTGGGGAGTGCACTGTAGGAACAATCCCACACTGACTGGAGGGATGAGGTGATTTAATGGGTGGTCATTTCCACCTTCAGTTCTCTTTTATGTACATGCCAAGGTGCCTTTAGTGACAAGCTGCAGTTCAACACCAGAGCTGAAAGCAGCCTGGACATAGCTCGAGAGAGTGATTCAGAAGAACTAGACAGGAAAGGAGGTATAGAAAGAGGGGTGGGGGTGTTAATTTAACTGAGAGAAGCCAAAGTGCATAAAAAATTTTCCAGTTCAGTTTGGGATGGGAACTGAGGCTGAAATGAAGAGTGGTTAAGTGATCCCATCATTCCTTAAATATTTATAGACACATGTCACATGTCATTGGCAAGTATGTTAAAGTCTCATTCATATTGCTTTCCTAAGTCAAGACCTGACAAATTAATACAGATATTAAGGGTTTCTGCCTTGGACAGAGATACTACTGCTCTGTAACCCCTCACCTGGGTCTGACCAGGAAAAATTCTTTCTCTGCCTGAGCTGAAGCTGAAACAAAATTTTTCATCGGCACCAGTACCAAACACTTAATTTCCTCCTCCCTACAGCTCCCCGTTCCCTGCCAAAGAAATAAAAATGAAAGAGAAATAACCTTTCCTAATCGTGAATGTCTGAGTAAGAGATTATATTTTACTTCACTCCTTTACATTGTCAGTTGTTTCTATAGTCACTCCTTTCATTACTTGTTTTCACATTGTTATTTTTTCCCTTTGTTTCCTTCATCATCCTCTCCAATTCCTCTACTCCACACCTAGCCTATGTCCTTCCTTCTGCCTGCCAGTTTTCCTAAGTGCTTTCTTTCTCTTCCTTCAATACCATTTTAAAAATGTTTGTTGACTTACTTTTAAGAGCCCCCCGGATTGCATACTCCTGGAAGAAAAGCACCAGCCAAGCTGGAAGCTTGACACAACAAATCTCGGTTGCAGCGTTCTTTCCACTGTGTCCCCCAGGCTGTGCTGAGGGGTGCTCCATCCTGCTCCTTTCTCCCTGGCCTGCTCTGAGTGTTGCTCTACCCCCTCAACTGCAGCAGGGGCTGATACTGAGGGACTTTAATTTTATGGGACTCTGATTTTATTTCTGGCCCCAGCAGAAGTAAAACTAACTACAAAAAACTCCATTCCTTCAGGATTCATGGATACCACACAGTGTCATGATTTTTTTTTCTCCTGTAAGAAACAACACAACTTTCTCTAGAGCATTTTGATTTTTAATTTCTTTTTACTAGAAATAAGTGGCTTTGCTCTGATTTCTCAGAATGTAAGAATGACCAAAATCCAATTAGCAGCCTTTAATCCCATACAGACCACCTGTTGGAAACAACGTTTGTTGTTTGTCAAACAAAGATCATTAGGAGGCTGTGTCCTGCTAGAACATGATGTACCTAACTTGGCAAACTAATGTTAACAGGATAGTGCCATCACAGAGGGAGGAGGCAAAGACACACCCCTACACTGCCCATGGTGCCAGCACAATCCTCCTTATCCCCTGAGGCCTATAAAATTTGAAGCTGAGATTATCTGTAGAGCTACAGCTCTGTGTTTGGGCAGCAGGGAGAACTGCACTGCAGGAGAAGAGTTTCAGACCCTGGCAGTAACTAACATTCCTTACACAGGGCTTCACAAGGTTAGGAAAATCCTATGGAAACATCAACCAGCACACACCACATTGCCTTGACAATCAGCAGGGCTGCCTCCCAAAGAATGTTTTAATCTTCTGGCTGAATGCCAGTGTGGTTTTCCTTGTGGAATAAGTTCTTCAGCTGAAACTCTGCATAAGTTGATCTGCCCCATGACAGATCAGGCATCTGATGCAGCCCTTGCATTTCTGTTGTTGATTTGGCTAAATATTGAAATTGACTATGGGGCAAATGCTACAACTTACTTGCATCAGAATAGCATGGTTGGGTTAAAATGCTTCCAAATGTAGTAGCCAAGGCTTTGAGAAAGAACTAGTGGCTTTAAATCTCTCCATGCAGAGGATGCTTACTGTGAGATAATTTGATGTAACTTGACTTTGTCAAAGACTTAGAAAATCACATTTACTTTAGATGACTCAAGCAGGCCCATATATAAACAATGCATCCAAAATCACCTAATCACTTGGAAAACAGAAGTATTAAAAAAAGGGGTAATTTCTCACATCTTCTCAAATGCCCAAATCCTTAGTTACTACATTAAAAAAATATTATGGCCTTTTTTGGCAACATGTTTCTTCTTAGTAGTAGTTTCACAAATGCACATATGGGAGAAAACACTGAAATAGCAAGAAAAAAGTGTATAGGAAAATTCAAAACATGAGGAACCACCAGCCCCGTGGATGTAACAAACCTTGACAACACCTGCATTAGAAATGCAGTCTGAAGCAGGGCTTTCAGTCAAAACCAATCACCTTTCAGGTCTGCAGCTCTGGTTGCTTTAAATGCCCACATATTTACATTACATTTACACTGCTCCAGTGCTCTGTGTTTCGTGTGTTGCTTAGGCTCCCTTGTGGCTGCAAGGGTAACTGGATTACTTCATGATTTTCAAGAAGGTTAGTATCCTAGGTGGGAGGCAGGAAGCTGGGTAGTATTGCAAAAAATTGTTTCCTATTGTTGTTCCAGTTTAAAAATCAAGGTGGTCATGTTGTACTACATTGTTAGTTAAAAACTAATGTATTTAACTGCAACTTATTAAATGTAGGCAAATTATATTGATGCATTCTCATGCACAACACATTGTCCTCTGTCTGACTGTGCCACATAAATATTGGAAACACTACAAGCACGCATTAAGTACATAGTGGAAACAGAGCCAGGTTGAGTAGCAATGTGCTTTTTTTTCAAAATATCAAGCCTAAATGCTTCATGTGCCATAAAAATCATTCCTCCTCCATATATATATAGATTTATCTCCAATAGTTGGGGAGAAAACTAATAGTCAAGAAACAAGTTTTTAATGGAAATGAAGGCTCTTTTCCTGGAACATCCTTCTTTGCACAGCTCTCTTCAGAGTTTAAAGTATTCAGAAAAAGAAAACACAGCTTTTAAAAATGAAAGATGAGCTTTAGAAATTATTCGAGGTCTGATCTACCAAAATACATATATTCTGATAGAATTTTTTCCACTGTCCCACCCTTAAGATATGTGTGCAAGATTTCTCACAAATACTTGTGAAATCAAAATGAAATACATTCAAGAATTAAAAATTTTTCAATGCCTATTTCAGCTTATGAAACTTCTTGCTTTGTTTTCTATTTATTGCCATTCTTACTAATGATTTGGCGATCACGTCTAAAAAGTTTTATGTGTGAGCTTGCCTGAAATATGTGAATATATTCAGGGAAAAAAGGAAACACTACTATGCCCTGCTCTTAACACTCTTTCCTTCAAAATCTTGGAAAGGCTGTTACTTCTTCAATGAAAAAAAAAATTCTTTCAGCCCACTGAAAAAAAATCAATATTTTCTGCAAGAGTCCTTTTACTTTTCCCATAAACAGCTGTTTTCAAGCATGGAACACATAGGAGTTACTAAAAGGTAAGATAAATGTTGCCTTCAACATTATTTGCTGAAAAAGAATCAGAGGTTGAAGCAAGAGTTTTGTAGCAAAGCTTTTCTGTAGGTATGCTCTCCCCTGTGCCTACCTTGTTTACTGAAGGAATGGGGTTATGCCCTCCAGTCGTTTGTCCACCAGTGGGAAGTTTTGAAACAGTTCTTTAGTTTCAACTGTGTTTGATAGAGGGGTGGATGAGTCTTAAAGATACTTGGGGTTCAGAGATTTCATGCAAATGCTAAGTTCAGGGAGGTAATAAGAGTGAGAGGCAGAGAGAAACAGCTAAAGGTGTCTATTAATGGAAGGAATCAAAGCTGGGTTCAGCATTTATTATCTCTGTTGTCCTGCTGCTAGCCAGGCCAAATCCAAGCGCTGGGCTGGTGGTCAAGCAGCCATCCCAGGCTCATTTCACAATAACAGTTTTGAATGGTAGTGTAAGTTGGAGTAATTACTTTTCATTTGGCATTGAAATAAACAGAGGAAAAAGACAAGGAAGGGGAAGGATAAACATTTTTGCAAAGCACATTTAAAACGCTAAGGAACATTAAATCATTAAATCATTAAATCATTTCTACAGGAGTTTGCAAATCAAAGGAAACAAGGAAGAAACCCTCCTAAGTTTGTTACATTGGGAACAACTACTCTTATTTTTGTTTTTCTACTACAATCTGGAATTTTCCTTCTTCCTAGCTTTATCATTTTTACCTTACATTTAAGTCTGTGCAAAGTGTGATTTAACACAGAAGACATGTGGAAAGTTGTCAGCTCCCAAACCTTGTCTACACTGCATAGATCTGTGTACTTTGGCAGGTTTATAGCTCAGAATCTAGCTCCCTGGAGACTTGCTGCAACTTGTAAACCCATAAGGAATTTTTCAGGCCAGTTCTAAGCCTAATTCATTCACTTATGAGAACAGTTTCATTATAAGGTTTTTAATAGGGATTTTCAAATAATTGTTTTTCTTTGTCATTCTTGAAGTTTGAAACATGGAAAAATATGTCAGATTAGATTTCTGAACCAGATCTGGATATCAAGGTGGAATTCCTTAAAGACTGGGGTTGTTGTCTGAGATGCAGAAAAACAGACAGGACAAAAAACATTGCAGCATTTGTTCTTGGCTTTTTACTTGGATTTATTTCTAAATGCACTTCTTGCCCTCCAGGTCAAATGCCTCTATCAGCTGTGCAGCTGGACAAAAGGGCAAAAGAACGGAACCAAGTAATCATCAGAAAAAACCCTTTATTTTCTGTTTAGCAGTAGACTTCAGGTAACCTGAAATATTTTCGTGGTTTTATTTGCTCTTGGCTGGGAAAACAATCTGGTTTCATTTAATTTTGATCTGAATCTGCTTCTCTGTCTTCAGATATTTTCAGGCCACTTAATTAATCACTAATGAACAAAATACATTAACTGGGCCGTATATTGCAAGATGATTTAATTCTACTCTTTCATTAAAGGTTAAAATCCAAATTCTTCAGAGGAAAGAGAATCTGCTTTTTTTTTTTTTGATGACAGATTGTGCATGGAGCCCCAGTAGTATGAAAACTTAGCTCACTAAATTCCTTTACACTTTTCCCCAGGATTATAGCTTCTTTATATGCTTGGGTTGCTTGGCTGGATCTTTTATCTGTTCTTCACATCAGTGGCTTCCAGTCTTCCTCTCTTACTCTTTCATGTTTTTCTCTCTTCATCTTGTGAGACCTTTTCTTTGTAGTATTAAAGCCATAGATACAAATTGTTTTTCTGAAAGACTCATCAAGTTTTGATTGATTCCCGAATACCAGGAGTAAATTGCAAATTATTTCCCCCGCCATTCCAGCAGGTTCCTTCAGCACAGAGATGGGGCTTGCATTCAGTGTAAGATGTAATTCATGGCAGAAAGAGGACACTTTGGGAAAGTTTAGGGACATGGCTAGTGTACAGGTTTGCTGTACTCTAACAACCCCTTGGGCTATTGCAACAAGAAGGCAAAACCCTGCAGTGCAGCTCTGCCCCTGCCCAAGGTGAGAGGAGATGGTGATTTACTGATGCAGCTGATCCTTCTGCTGCCCTACAGAGCTCCAGCACACCTGGAGCTCTATCTCACTGGGACCACGAGCAACTGTGGAATCAGCCTCTGGAGGACTGGCTGCCAAATTATTCAAAGAGCATTGTACAAAGTACATTTCTGATAAAGTATTTACATACTAGTTTAAAGTGTTTTCATGTAACCCATACTTCCTCCTATTCAGTTCTGGTTAATTTACCCTGTCCACATCCACAGTGAGTAAGAGTGTCCAGAGGCAGTGTGATTACATCTGTTTTATCAATACGCACCATTCTGTAGAAATGGGAGCAGCAATTAAAATTAAATTATGCTGCTTTTCCCCTTTGAAATCATTGATGAAAAAATAATCTACAAATATTATCTTAACCTTTTGCTAGTATCGCTGTGAACCCTTGGTTTAAGGTCTCTTTATTTAACTGTTTAAAAGAGGAAATGATAACAAATGTTTCAAGGAACATTGTTCCCAAAGACGTAGGAACTCTGTCTCCAAGCAAAATACTTCACCACTTCTTGTTTACAAGAGGTATTTTCTGATCTTTTCTGGTCTGAAAAGTTTCAAAATCTATGTTAAAATAAAGGAGAAGCAGAGAAGCACCTCTGTGGAACTCACAAATAAAATCCTTCATTTGCATTGTAGCTGGATTGATACAGTGATGCAAGGAAAGATTTGAAAAGTACCCAACAGGGAATTTTTTCATAGGATTACTCTCTGGAGTACATAAGCACAGGGGAAGTTAGTAACACCTAGCTAAGTTAAACTGTGGCTATGTTAGAGCCTTCTCTTGAGAAATACTAGCTGATGTTTCTAATAGAGATTTTTGAAATTGAATTGAAATAAGTAATTTAATGGTGCAAAATGTTTGGGATATTGTTAACTAAATTAACTTCTTTAATTAGGGGGGAAACCCTTACACATATTATGAACTGATTTTTGCACAGTGCTGACTGTTATTTTTATCCACATTCTCCCCATGAATCTGATGGAGCTGAGTGGAGTAACATGGCATGTGAGAGGAATCATCACTTTAATTTGATTTACTTATCAAGGCACATATAGGAACCTGCAGATTTGAGAGATTTTGAACACAAATCTTTAGTTTTAGAAATGGTACTACTGCAGTCACAGGAGAAGCAAGTACCCCATGGGCTTTCCTGTCCTAAGGAGTTCATGCTAAAAGAGCTCAGTACTTCTAGAAGGGATAGAGCTTTTGAAATCTCTAAGTATTACCAGTTGAAACAATTTTTAGGATTTATGTTGCTGACGTGGAGAACGTAACCTGGCCTGCAAAATTCAGTTGCTGCCTCAGATTTCTGCAGCTGTCCTGGACAGTTGCTGAATCAGGTCTCTTATGGGATTTCTCTGTTGAATAATTACTGACCATTGGACAGAAAGACCCTTCTTTAGTTATTTTCTTCTTTGCAATGGTAAGAGAATTCACTCTAGCAGCTAGTTTGAAGAAATCTTGAGAGGGAGGCAGGAGGAAAACTTTTAAAGAGGGTGATATTTAGCATTTTTAAAGGCAAAGAAAACATGCCAGCCAAACTTCTGACCACTCATAGTCAGCATTAAACACAAAACTAAGGAACATAAATTTGTTTTGGGTTTCACTTATTCCCTTTTAAAATACTGTAGAGTAATTAAGGTCTCAATTAACTTGAAACAAGATTTCATTTTTATGTCTGGATGTGGATATTGGATTAATATAAAAGAAGTTCTATTGCTGTAGCTGGAAAAAGAAACCAGGGAGGCTGATTCTTTCTGATGAGGGATATTATTATTTTTTTGATAGTGAGAAATATATGCACTACTCAAGAGAATAATATTAATGAGAAAGAACTCAGATTTTCCAAGGATCTTTAATTTCATTGCATTTACCCTATGTTCTGCAGTGGTTAGATGGTTTAAAGAAAGTTGAGAAAAATCTCATCACGTAAAGCCTTCCCAGAGGAGGAATTTCTTCCAGTCTGTATAAATTAGTGATTTTTTTTCTGTCCTGAAGCAAAGGATTCATACATAAACATAAGCTACAATTCCTATTTGAATTCATGCAGTTATCTGTCTGTGAAAAGACAGCATTTTCTGTGATGCGTTTCCAGAATATTTCTGTCAGATACTCCTGTGCCTTGGGTATTTTTAAAAAGCAAATTAAACCCCATTTTATATTGAATCTGTGAAAATGGGATGTGGCACAATTAAAAAATGGGCTCTCTGGACATTCTTTTCTGTGCTAAAACACCACAGTGGGTCTTGGTGAAAGTTGCATGGTACGGTGCACACCTAACATGAAGAATAACTAAAGGAAAGTTGCAGGCTGTGCAAACCTCTTACAGCTTTCATGAGAGAGGCACTTGAACACTGCAACAACCACAGCAAGAAGCCACAAGAGTAACTCTGTCCCATGGCACATCTTCCACAAGATTTGGAGCTTCCACAAGAGTACATGGACATGAGGAAATGCATGTTGATTTTTCCCAGTGCCTTGTGTTGTAAAAAAAAAAACTGTCTAGCCATTCCAGGAGGAATTTTGGAGGTGATTGTTTCTCACATAATTTTACAGTTTTAAAATATTTCTCACTTTCATGTAAGTAGAAGGAAGATGATAGTCAGGACAGCAAGTCATGCAACAGAAACCTGACCCTGATGGTGCTGCCCTTAATCAAGCTGAAGTGCAAATCATTTCTCATAGAAATTATTTCCTGTCTGCTGGATGTATTCCCACAGCACTAATAGAGAGCTGGTATATTGCTGTAATTGAAAAACCTTATGTGTCTAGAAGGCTAGCTTTGTATAAATGCAACACAGAACATTTGCTATCAGATAGCAGAAAATACAGAAGTTAATCCAAACAGGTCTGTGTGGCTTTCAGCTTAAAAAAAAAGTTTCATAAATGGAAAAACTAACACATGCTGGTTGCCCTGTGAATTATGCTATGTTACCCTTTTAACAACCCTGACTCTCTGACCCTTTCACAAAATCACTTTTTACTCTCTCATATTTACCTGGAAGCATCTTGTCATTCATTCTAATGTCACCTCATTTATATTCCTCAGTATTTCCTCTCTGTCTCACCTTCCCTAATTTCTACTTATGTGGAGTTTAATGCTAGTTTAACTCCACATATAAATACCCAAGTATATATCATATGCATGGAGTACATATTTAGTGGAACTATATACAGGCATTATTTATGGTTCACAGATATCAATGTATAGCTGTTTATCAGACTTTCTGTGTATACATCCATGAAACTTAAAATGCAATCTATAGCAATTAAGCAGACTTGTCTGTCTGTAGGCATACTGATCTAAATCAACCCTAAACCAAACTATTAAGAACAAAAAATCCTACCTACTTCTCATGCAGGGATTTACAGAGCATTGATCAAAAGCTATTACTCTATTGTGAACGAAAAACTCCATGTCTCAGGTAATGCAAACCGGACAACATATTTGTATATTTGCAAGCATCCTTTTTCATTAAAAGATCTGAATAGAAAAATTGAAGGGGTTTATGCTATGTCAAAAGGGGACTTCTGCAAAGTGTCTGTGCTCAAGAAAATAATCAAGCCACCACTTTTGACATTTCTGAGGTTGCTGAGAATAGTAAAATGCTTATTCTGTTCTTCCCTCTGATTTTGGTGCTTAATAACCTATTTCTGAGAGCTGTAAGGCCATGGTCCCTGAGTTTAGACACTGTGATTAGTACAGCAGCCTCAGGCTCCCCTGTGCCTGAGCACAACCTTTCATTTCATGGGCAATCTGACTTAGACTTAATGCATTCACGGATGCACAATGCTGGAAGCAGACACAGGCCTTGAAAAAGATCCAAATATATTAATCTTTACTTCTGGTAGCACAAGAGATCTCCAAACCCAGACACACAATAAGCCGTCTGTATACATTTGCCTGTTTTAGTTTCCTCATGCTTAAGCATTCTTTTGGGTTAAGTTACTCTTCTAAGGAGTTTAGCATTTTCTTCTTCCTACTATACTTTGACTGTTGCTCCAAAGCACAGAGTTGAAACAAGCTCTTCCCTAAACTTTTCAAGTGTCCACTAGTGAAAAAGAGCAGTTTTTAAAGACTTACTTTACCATGACAAGATATCTAACTTTAATTTATCTGTCTTGAGGCTCTCAGCAATGAAGTACTTTGTCCTGAGCAACAGTTCTCTGCAATGCTATTTGGATGCACAATCATAAAAAACTTTAACATATTATCTTCCATTCTTATCCCTGTAATGAGTCCAAAATTCTTTCTTGGCATTACTGCTGAGGTATAACCTAGCAGGAAGGTAAAGGACAGCAGCAAAAGGAGTCAAGCCCCACCCCTAAAATAGATGTTGCAAGCTGACCAAGTAATGTGCATATGAAAATCTCATTTCACATGGACATTTTCAGTGACCTTTCTTGCTACACTATTGCAGGAGTGATATTCTGCAATAACTGTGTCCACGTGGCCAGCTGTTTCCTACTTAATTTCTATAACAATGGCATAAAGACAGCAGGGGCCTATTCTGGGCAGGAATCCTGTGCTGTTTTTCCAGATGGTGAGCTAGCTGTTTGTGTTCTGGATCCTCTCCTGCAGCGTGTTGTGACTGCACTGCAGAGCCAGCTGGAATCAACCAGAACTGCAGGACTTGTGGTCAAGCTACACATTTGCACTGATTCATCTTCTTTTGGTGAATGAAAGCACTTTCAAGCTGCCATCAGGGAACTCTTCCTTCTGCCATGGCCCTAGGAGCCTCTCAAACAAAAGAGCTGAATGGATTTTTGTGTGGAAAACACACAGGATTCTGACAGGTCATTTAGCAGCTCAGATAAGGTGATGATATCAGGAGGAAGATGGGAATACTAAGCAGAAATAAACAGTTTCTGAAATAAATTAATTTTCTGAACACAGGTAAAAGATTGAACATGCTGGGGAACTGTATTGTACTGCAGATCTGTAATGCTGAGTGGGGACAATAACAATACAAGAACTGTGATGGTTTCTGTTCTTTGGATCTCTGCCATGTCAATCTTAAGAAATGTCAAAAGCACAGCAGAATGAACCATAAAACATAAAAGGCATGGAAGATTCCTGGTGTAATTACTGTTTTTTCCATGTGATTTTTATGTCTTAATAGCACCTGTGTACCTGTACTTTGCCTGCTGCAAAACACTCCAAAGAAATGTAGTTAAACAGAAATTTCTCTATAGGTTTTGATGACCTGCTTGCTCAGTATGGTGGCTTCTCCAACACCACAGTCACAAACCCATAAACAGAAAAGAGGCATTGCTCCAAAATTCAAAGGGGATACTTGCAGCGTTTAAATTGTTGCTACTGTTTTGGAAAAAAACCCTGCCATTCCCCTTGCTCTTAAACAAGAGTTTGCACAGAAAGATGTATTCGTTCTTCCTGGGAAACTACAGATTGACAGTGGAGACAGTGTATTTAAGAGTTGGAGCAGGAAAAGAGTGCTTAAGCGACTGATTGTGAACACTACCTCCCTTGTAAGTGCCTGCTTGCTTGCTTCAGATTGATGTGAAAAAAGGAGACCATATTTAATGGAGTCAAAGAACAAGAGGTGTTCCCAGATGACAACTGGCAATGACAACAAATTCAGAGAGCATTTGTGTTCCTGCATGGAACATCAAAATAAAGTTTATTCATCAGATGCATCATATGCATGGGAATTATGCTTTTATGGAAAATAGAATGATTTTTCACAGAACAGCATAGGTTAAATATATTGCTTTGGCAGTGGAGATCACTGTAATTCACAATACATTACTTTGCTGATGTGTGTGAGGATCAATGCTTTTATCAGCCACTCACGTGCTTTGCCTTACAAGAATCAAATCAGATATTAACAATGTTCTTATCAATCAAACATTGTATCAGTGGACATAACCACTGAAAAAGAGTAAAGATCTGGGGAGGGTCCAACTTTCTACCTGTTTCTTGATGAGTTCAGCAGCATACTGTAAACTTAACTTTCAAGCAGGTCATGTACCATCCCCAGAAGCTCTGTCTGCCACTAAGGGAGCTGGAGATACACAGAGGGAGGTGCTGCATAGAAAATCTCCCTTTTGAGCAGGCAGCATTCTCAACACCTCATGTTTCTGGCTGGATCGTTTCATTGCCTGAGATTGCTGTGGTCTCAGAGAAACCAGCTGTAGTAAGTACACTTGTGCAAAATCATTTGGCTTTTCATCAGCTTCAAGAGCTTTCTCTGGTTGCCTCTGCCCTGTGGGCACTACTGTAGTGCAGGTAAATGCTCTCTCATATAAGAGTTCTGCTGCTCAAAGCCATCACATAGATTCTTGACTTTATTTCTTTCCTCCTGAATAAGGTATCCTCTGTTTTCACTTTCTGCTGTGATTTTGATAGATTTCTGGCCTATCTTCTTTTTTCCATCTCACTAGGCTAATAGTTCACAGATAATAACTGAGCTCACCTTGGGTGTCTTGGCATTTTGTTTGTATTGGTTGTAGAAAATGGTTAAAAGAAGGAAAGGCCCTGTCTCTGGGTGTCAAAATTTCCTTGCTTAGGCTGAATTTTCTCCAGGCCAAAATATGAATCTTCCTACTAGGAACCACATACTGTTAGTGGCTGTCTGAAGTAATGGTCTGGACAAAAGGGCAACAGCATCTGGCTTTACAGTGTGAAGTGGGACATATTTAGCTATCAAACCATGAAGCAGACTTGAGTGTGAGGCAAGGGGAGGGTGGATTGTGTGGGGACAGGTTTGTAACTATGTCTGCATGTCTGCAGGCAGCCCTTACATTTTTGGGTATTAATATTTGGATTTAACATTAGTACAAGACTCTTCGCAATACAAAGAAGATTGAAGAAATGTGCAAGAATGATGAATCAAGTAAACTCCTCTAAAATTGTGCTGGAAGGGAAATGCCTGTTTTTGTGCTCTTGCTGTGCAGTTCTGCCATGCTGTCTGTCTTGTGCACTGAAAGACAGAGTTGGTCTGGCTCTTCAGAAGGCTAAAGATACACTCATTCTGCTCAGGTTTCTACACAGATGTCGTAAACATTTGAGGGAGTCACTGCATCAACAAGAAGTCCTGGCTTTCAAGAGAAGCTGCATATGATTAATAACTAGGCCATACCTCATTAGTCACTTTATCACTGTCTTCCACAATCCTGGATGAGGGAACAGCCATGCATAGAAGAGTAGAAGAATCATTGGGATGCACAGAGCACCAACCAGAGAGAGCAGAGAATGGAAAACTCTGGAAGACAGATACATACATGCAAAGATTAGTCAGCAAATAATAGTCAGCAAAACACAAGGAACTGGAACCTTTATCTGTGTTGTCAGAAAAAGTCACACCAACTGGCAAGTAAATTCTCAAAGAAAAATGGCAGAAAGAGTAAACCTGGCAAATGGTCTGATGCAGGCATGCCCATGGATACTGATGGAAATTTCCCACTACCAAACTATGAACCAGGCAAAAATTTATCTTAGCATTTAATAAGTTACTTGTCCAATTTATGTGCGTAAACACTGCACAAAGTGGAGCTCAGGTTCACAGGCTTTTGAAGATGCATGCAATTATGCTCACCAATCAGGTGTGAAAAATTCAATTGTAGATATTTGCATATAGCCCTGTGTAAGTAATTGATTTTTCAGTTGGCTAGGCCAAGCTTTCTCTTTGATTTCACTTGAGCACCCAGAGGAGATACAGACTCCTCATTAACATGGAAAGAAGAAATATTTCTTAGTCTTTGTACTTCAAAGACTCCTATAAATAATCCAGACTATATCTTGATACAGTTAGAGTAGGAGGTAAGGTTTAGCTAGTCATCTAAGATTCTGTTTCTCTCTATTTTTAGATTTACAAATGTGCTTTTAATTTTTGAAAACTGTTGTGTTGTTGATGTTCAATGTGGCTTATTTGTGGAGAGATGTGAAAGATAGCAATTGTGGGTAGTCTTAGCTTTGGTATGTCCAGATGTGGTCCATTTTTTAAGAAAATTTTTCAAGAAAAAGTTCATTCATGTTTAGGTTAATATATCCACATCATTTTCTTCCTGGGCAAAAACAACTACAGAGATAAAATGATAAATGAGCTCATACACAGATTCCACATCACTGATGTCTCTTGCAATAATAACCCACAACCTCTGTTATGGAGATTTGTTACAACACAATGAAAGTGTGACAAGGCCTCAAAAAATCACACTTACATTTTTATTAAAACAGCACTGCCCAGGCTGGCAAATGTAAATGTCCAGATGTGCATCAGGAAAGAAAGTGAACAAGCATGCACTGTTCATTTTTAGCTATAAGGAAAACATTTTCATAAATAAGGTAGCAACAATTTCCAGATATGATCTCAATATCAAGGTCATGCTGGCTTTTGAGAAAAGGATCATGCTTGACTTCAGAGTAGATAAATCTTTGTGATTTGGTAAAAGATTTCACATGACCATTTCTTCCATTTTCAATTTGCTTCTATACAAAATAAAGCAGAAGAGTTTCACAGAAGGGTTTTGAATTGAGGCTTGTAGGTAGTTGACAAGGGTGGGAATTTTGCAGCCTGAAATTTCCTTAATAATCATGTTGAGCAGAGTTTTGGGAGATGCACTATGGGAATCCAAGGCTCTTGCTGAGTGCAAGGCAGGATTAAGTGCTTTCCAGTCCCAGCACTGTGCCCGTGACTCAGCTCAGCTGCAGTTTCTAGGGTATGTCTGGGCATGGAGCTCACTTCAACATCAAAACCTTGTTGTGTCTAGAGATTTTACCTGGGATTAAGTCAAATCCACACTTGCATGGCATTTAAATCTAATAAATTATGAGCTCATTGTAGATTCACAGATGCCAAGGAAAGGATTCCTTTGAACCTCAACCTTTACACCTGAGTAACAGGATAGTGAGGTTGTGATCATCTGATTTATATACCATTAAAACAAATGTACCACTGAGTTCAGTGAGCTGATATAATTTTAGCAACTACATAAAAATTTTATTGCTTTTTATTGCAAAATTTTCATGGAAAATATGCTCATTGATGAAGAGATCTTGAATTTCAAGTATAGTTTACTGAGTATGGGCCCGGGACAGCCCTAGCATTATCTGGAGTTAATCTAGGCATGGATTGCTGGTGTGAAAAAATGACCATAACCCCATAGGTTATGCTTCCATGCTGTAGGAACAAAAATTCCTTTTGGAAGTAATGCCAGCCAGTCAGATTTCCAATGTTCTTGGAATTTTGCTTCATGTTGACCTCATGTGAAGCATGAAAGGACGAGGATCACTTATGCCACCAACCAAAGGACCCAGAGGACCTGTTACCTCATTTTCACTGCATCCAGTAAAGATTTATAATGCTATATGTATGAGGCTTTTGAATTTATAGTGTGCTGAAAGCAAATTCAGACATTAATTTAAATATATGAAGATTCAGCTGTGCAATTTAGTGAGATGTATCCGTCATGGACAGATACCTATCTGTTGAAAAACAAATGAACCCTTGGATTTTTTTTTTGGCTTCACTCCACATTGGGGTTTTCTCCAAAGTGGCCTGTGGATATTGGTGCCTGCTATTTCTCTGTTTTCTTTTAAATGAATGTATGTTCTGATGCACATAGCATAAAAGTCAAATTTTCATGCAAGGCATGTGTTTCTAGGCATAGTCTGGGGTTTGGAAATACTTTGGGGTGGAAGGGAGGCTATTCCATGGCATGCTGCCACATCTCTTTTGATTAGGAAGCTCACAGCTGGATAACTTCTGAAAACAGGAAGGTATGACAGCAAAACTTTATTTCTATTAAATAGATCCTATGTAAACACAGGAATTCCACTGTCATCCCCGCTCCTTGTCCTCAGCAGGTTTTGCAAGGACAGACTGGCTGGGTGACAGGTCTGGTGGCCCTATGCTGGCCACAGGTCACTGAGAGCAGGTTTCTGACCTAGCTCAGCTGGCAGCTGAAAGAAATTCTCTGAAAAGTTACAACACAGCCAGTCTTAGCAGAATTTACTATTCATCTGTGGATCTAGTGATTTTTTTAGATTTTCATGGGGACCTAGAGGAAAGCTTTCAAGGCCGGGATTATGTTACACACAAAATGTCTGCCACCTCCCCTTACTGCCTGGGGTTTGACAGACAACAAAATGACTGCCCTGTCCTCCCACGGTGCATGATAAGAAAAAGTGGAGTGCAGCGCAGGAGAACAAGGGAGGAGGCAGCAGGGAGGAGACAGCAGGGAGGAGACAGCAGGGTGAGAGCTGGAAGGTGTTATGGACGGGAGTGGGGCACTGAGGCTGGGCTGGCAGTGCGTGAGGGAAGGCCGCCCCTCCTGTGGGTGGCTGTTCAAGGCTAAATTTTAACCTTAGAAGCCAGTGGGCACTTTGGAAGTACCATCCCCCTTAATTTCAACTGAACAGCCCTAAGAGTAGATTTAGAGTATCAACAGTGATTTTTGATGTGTGCTTCTGTTTGTTGGGCGCCTGGCTGAGGTCAATGAGCGGTGCCATTTTAAATGCTGGCAGATGCTGACTAGCAAAGTGCGACTCTTCTGAATTACTTTTGGTGTCTTTCAAACATTATAAAAAAAATTCAGTTGCATCTTTGGAATTGAAAAGAGGTATATTCTTTCTTACTTTCTGGTGGAAGAAATCAGCTGTCTCAGATGTGTGCCCTCTCTTCTCGCAGGGCAGTGACAACTGTTTTGGTGAAGGAATTTGGAAGGCTGAGGACGCAGGGAACTGCTGCAGGTGAGGGGAGGTGGAATGTGGCTTGAGAACGACTGGAAGGAGCCATGGGAAGCTGCAAGTGGGGGTAGTGTTCCCACCAAACCCAAGGGGCATTAAGGAAAGGTGAGCTCAGCTCCTGACCTGCAGGCACTGAGGAGAAAAGGGACCACTCCCAGGTAGCTTAGGCTGAGGGGATGTGCAGTGGGGTATGGAGGGAGAAGTTTATTCAGTACAGAGGGTGAAAGACACATATTTTTATAAATTATTAGATGGAAAGGCTTTCTGCTTGCAAAACAGCATGCAAGGCAGTGGAGAACAACCAGTTATCTTTCTCCCACCATAGTTCCCCAGTCTATTTAGAGTTTAGTTCTGTGTTCGGCAGCATCATGAGCACTACAATTAAACTCAAATTGACCTAGATACTACTAACTACCCAGTGCACATGTAAAAATCACTGATCTAATGTATTGACAGAAAGCAAGCTAGAGAAAAGATGCAGTGATTATTTGATTAAATACAGGAGGGGAAAATTTTTGCAATCATAATGGTCTTAGCTGGTATCAATTTGCTCTATTTATAGCTCAATTTCCTCTAAAATTCTCAATGAAGTTTAAAGTGAAGTATGAAGGATTACTAAACATATCTGTTAAATAAACAAACCAAAACTTTGACATGCAATTTCTTAGAAGGCTGGTAAAATTAATTTGAATTTAAATAATCTTCTCCCAAATCACTATAAAACTCAATCTTACAGAGAAAAAGGGTGAATTTTGAATACTTGATGTTCATAAAACAGTGTTACCTCATTTAATTCTCATATGTAACTCACATTTTAACCACAGTGATGCTTTCAGTGTTTGTATATGTCCAGTGTATTGCAGTTTCAACAAATCCCTTAGGAAGTTTCAAATATTCAGGTGAAAATCAGGTAGAAGAAAATGAGAAACATATCTCAGAATTATTATTTAGGTTTTACTGTCTCTACACAAAAGTTTGTAATATTACTAGGAACTCTAGTTTCTTAATATTTTAATCCTGGTGCCTGCTGTTAACTGTCCGCTATGTAGTTCACAAATTACTGGTGTTAGACAAGGCTTGTCATTCCTTCCACAAACTCACCTGGGCTTTAATTACAGACAAGTCTGAAAATTTTCTGTATCTCCACCATTGTGGACCTCACACTTCTGATAAACTCTGAAAATTATCTTGTACTTATGAATTAAAAATCCATCCTCAAAGTTGCCCTTAATAGTCATACAATGTTTAAACATAGTGTGCAAACTGTGACTCCTTAGAACAATTACACAAATCAGCTGCCTATATTTCTTTATAAACAATACTGAGATTAATTAGTTGAAATGGCTTCCTTTGCTTCGCCTCTGATGTCATGAAAATGCTATTGCTAGCTCTTCCTTGGACAGAATAAACAAGCGTATCTGATATGCAAGCTAATATAATGTCCTTTATTTACATGATTCTAAATCCTGTTAGCTTTAAAACAATTTCGAATTTAGGAGAGAGCCAAAAAGGGGAATAACAAAGGAGAGAAGTGACCTCAGCAATTCCATGCTGACGTATCTTCAGCCTTAGAACTGCCATGGGAAGGTTGTGTTATCAGTTGGCTTGGGAATCCTGAGTGCTGTCTCTACCACTCTGCCCATAGCAGGACATAAACAACTACTAATTGTTTCAGGAGTTCGTATCTTTTACCTGTATCTCATTAAGCTTTCTGTGTAGGATGCATAGGGTTTCAGACATGCTGAACAGAATTAATCCTTTAAAAAGACCCAAACTGGGTTTTTAGAGCTTCATCTACTAAAGAATTTTGTATTCAATATCCAAGTACTAAAACATCCCTGAGTCTTTTTTCAGTGGCTGCACATCATTTTGGACAAGTTAATTTATGCATGTAAAAGAGAAATCTAACCTCTTTCAAAAATGGTGATCATATTCCCAATGAAAATATTGCTGTGTGATACAAAAATGCCATGAAACATCAGCCAATTGGTGCTGTATTTGCAAGGGAGTGCCACCCAAGCTTAAGCTCAGGCTGGTTACCTAAGCGCTTTACTAGTTTATTCTGAAAGGTGTAGGTGTTCATGTTTCCTCGTGACATCTACTCAAGAATGAACATATATTGTGAAAGATGAGCATTTAGCACACTTTTTCTTTTTAAACATATCTTTTCAGCTACATCCCACACTTCATTGTGGTATTTTCTAAGCACCAACTCTTCAAGATTACAAATTAAGAACCAGGATGGAAGCCAGATCCACCCTGGCTCAAGAGAATGAATGGTGGAACTCCTAGTTTTTACAATGGAACTGAGTTTTCAGCCTAGCCTTTGTCATGGAAGAACTCACAAAGAAGTGGCTAGGGCTTCTTCTTGTAAGATGCTGGGTTTGCCTCAAGAGTAATTGATTGAGATCAGGGCTTTGCGTACACCCAAACATTTTATTTTTCTCAAATTTAAGTACTTATATTTGAGTTTACAGAATAACCCAAATTTTATAAGGCTAGCAAATTGAAATTTTGCTCAAAGATACCCATACAGGCTAATATTTGTTTAGAGCTGATCTACTGTAGCTTAACTCAGAGTGATCTTTCATTTTCAGCTGCCCAAAAGTGCCTAACAAACAACATGCCCAAGGTATACCCAAACCTTCTGTCATCATAACAGTCAACAGAGAAGAGCAGCAGTATGGCAAACATTTTACAAGTATACCAATATATATATATTTTTGATTTCAGGAACTTCAAAAATCATCCTGTCCCCAAAGGCAATTTCCCTAGTGCAGTGCATAATCTATGAATGAGGCTGAGCCAATACCCCCAGTTCTGAATTCAGCCCATTACAGAGAATCTTCTGGCCTAAATCCCATGCCCTAGATGTAATAATCTGATTTTTTGCAGCCCCCTCAGGAGGTTTGCCTGCGTGCATGCATTCTGTACCACACACATGGTAAGTTATGCTGGGTCTTCTACAGAGCGATGTGTTCTTGTTCAGAAGGTCTGGTCATTTTTCAGGGAAATGATAGTAACACTCAGACTCTGCCTGCCTCACTTACCAGGGATGGAAACCACTGTTTTTGTTAATGCATTCCTTTTCTTCAGTGAACATGTGATTTATGGCATAAGTCATGGTATATGCAGGATTAACTTTGCTTAAATCAGTGACATTCATTCCATGATCTGGCATTCTTCCTTTCCAAGAAAGGCACAGGAAAACAACAATAGAAAAAGTAAGTGTTGTTTCATCTTAAAAAAATTAGCCTGATTCTTGTTTTTTCTCTCTTCCCCTTCATCCTTCCATGACAGAAATAGATAGCGTAACCATGGACCATGTATTACCAAGAAATCAGAAATTGTTTGGAGACTTAAGCTCTTCTCAAAAACCTGGAACAGTGTTTATATATTAGAGAGCTTGTAATATTTAATGCTTGTGATAAATATTCTTCAATTAAAAAAAAAAAAAGCACTAAACACTGGCAATTTCCAAGTATAAAGCTGACCCTGATTTGGGCTCAGCTGTTAGACTTGTGAGTAATCAGAAGGTTCAGATTTAGCAGAGTGAAAAAATCAAAATTGGACTTAGTCATTATAACTTTGATGTGAATTTGTATTTTCCTTCTGGAGTCTATGTCTCTTGAGTGTGCCTTAATATTGTATAACTTTTGATAAATAACCTAATTTTGATAGACTTGCCAAAGCCTATGCCATATATAAGAATTAATGCGAGCATATGTAATTGTATTTAAAATCGTCAATGTGCCTAATGTACACTAAACCACTGAGGATTCTCAGAAAGTACTGTGCAAACTGGTTTTAAAAAAGGCAGCTCACAAGAAATCTAAATGGACTTATTCCCATTTTTGTTGTGGCTTTTCTAGAGGAATGTCTAGAAGAATTTTTAGAGTATTTATGAGAGGGCTTTACTATTTTACCTAGGCTAGGCCCTGTGGGTGAGTCTGTGCAACACCAGGCTTAGCAGCCATGGAAGAGGAGCTGCTGGTCAGGTCATGAGTGAAAAAGTGCCTGCTCTGCAGTTTTTCATCACAGTTAACATTAAAACCATGAGCTTACTCTCCTCCTGCCTCAGCCCATCTGCAGTAAAGGAATTTTATCTTTCTGCTTTGTTTTCTGCTTTCTGCCCCAGATGTTAAGCTCTTCCAGCTACAAGGAAAATGACAACAGATTCAAGTGTTTTCATTTGCAAAGACTGTTTTCCTGAATGAGAGATGAGATGATATTTTCTTTACTGAGCCCCGTGCCAGCCACCTCTTAGTCCCCAAACCTGACTGTATAGCTTCTTGTAGTGTTTGGTGTTGTGCTCTTGGGGGAGTTTTTTGAGTTGTTTTGTAGTCAATTCCATTGAGTTGCTGTTTGTGTTTGCTGTGCTTGTGTGTTCTGTTGGTGTCTGTTAGAGAGTTCATTCAAGAGAAAAACACAGTTCATCCTTACAGATTTGCTTGAGGAAGCCTGTGCACTGCAGTCATTATCTTTACAAGGTTTAGCTCAATACATGGTCATTTACTCTGGGATGTGAAGGACAATACAGAACAGGCAGAAAGCAGTTGTGTGGGTCACTAGAAAGTCTCAAAATTTAAAGGAATACTGACATTCAAAATGGTGTGCGGTTTCATGTGTAAAGCATATCCTTTTGACAGGATTCGGTTCTCTAAGACTTTCAGAAAGCATTTACTGTAAGAAATTGAAAGTTTTGTCTGTTTATTTTTGCATACATAAAATTTGCTGGTTTTCACTCTGATTTTTTTAGACTAATTTTTTTTATCTGTTTGTTTTAGTATTTGCCTTATTTTAATATTGTCTATTCTTTTATGAGATGGTGAATTGCACTCTGTAACCATCTGAGTTACCTGTGCTGTTCCGTATCCTGACCCAGCAGCAGCTCTGGACATGACACGATGTAGCAGCCAGGCATGATGTCCTAAGGGCTCATAGTTAGTGCAGGACATTAGTAATTGGGATGCCACAGTTTCACTGGTCTGCTATGTGATCTAGGAAACTTTTTAACTTCTACTCTTCAGTCTTGGAGCTCAGAAGATGCAATACTGCAAGCCTATTAATTTCCATGTGGAAAAACCCCACCAATTTCTGAGTTTCTTGTGGTACATCAAAGACAAGAACATTAACAGAGACAAGGGAATAGAATGTTGTTCATTCAAGACTGTTGGCTGGAATCCAGGGTCTAGTTTGTTGGATAAGATCCCTAATCTCTCTAATCTTCTAAATGTGAAGTAGAGATAATGTAATTTTCCTTCTCCCATCTTCTTTTTGTTGATGGTTATTTATACAATGCTCTTTTTTCTGTCAGTTCTACTACATGCATGTATAATTTCATACCTCCCACACCAAATGAAGTGACTTTATGAACACTGATTGAGGTATTGAAGTTTAGAGTTTTTCCTCTGCAGAATCCCCAGGAAAATCTGTGGATTTTTTACGTGGTTGCTAGCTTTTTCAAGGCCATCTTCTGCTCTTCTATCCAGAGTGAGTCACTTTAACATCTGATAACTTCAGGTGAAAATAAGTGTTCTGCCATTCCAGCAGTTTCAAAGTCCAAAAAAATCACTATTTGCACCCAACACATGACCTCTTTGCACTGCCAGTATTAAATCCATGGTTTTCATGGTTATTTTAAGCTACTACTATTGCAAGTACTGTCTAACTGTGAAGCATTTGATCTCAACATCTAAATGGCACCACAGAGGTATGAAATATTACTGCATTGCTGTTTTGTTTTATTGTTAGGATAAATATAGCAGTGATGTCAAGGGAGATGTATGTCTCACAGCAGTTCTTGGAAAGTAGGTTGTGGTCTGATAGAGCATAAATGCCCTTTTTCCATTTTTTCTTCCATTAAGGCTGGCAAAAACAGAGGACAAGTCCTAGGGCATGGTGAATTATGACTTTTTAGGTGACACTCATTGTCACTGGAAGATGAAGAGTAGGATTTTTAGTTCTGAAACAAGAGGCTGTGAGTTTGGTATGAATAAAAAAAAATGCCAAGGGATTTACATATCATTCTACATCTTTGAACTGTATGCTTCTAAGATGTGTTTTAAAAATATTTCACCACAAGAATGATACTTGGATTGTAATATGTCACATTCCTGTAAAGATGCCTATATCTGAGTTATTCATTATATTATTTGAATATTATTTGACTCCTTTCTGTTTCTTAACATCTTCTGCATCTCTTTTCTGCATCTTAACATCTTCTTCCTTCTGAAATCCACCTATGCCTGACATTTTTCATTGCACAATTTTAGCCAGAGTTGCTGTAATTTCAGAAAACTCCGTGTAAGACAGTAATGTCTCCTGCTCAGGACCTGACCTTTAAAGATACAAATCATCTGAAGAGCAGCGAATGTGAAGATGAGATTACTGCATCTCAAATTTGGGCCTTGAGGGGATTGAGGAACAGGTTGTGTGCAGTCACAAATCACAGCAAAGTGCTCATGGATGGCTCAAGTCTGCTTTGATCTGCCCTCATTTGAGGGCTGATTTGCAATGGCTGTGAGAGCAGCAAGAGTGTCCTGTATTTGCCATGACATTCACATTCAGATCATCTTCAGGTGAGCAGTGAAAAAGTATGACAAGGATATCACTGCTTACAGGTGTTCAGGGATGAGCTTACAAGCTGATACTAAAGAGAGCTGCAAAAGCATAGAGGTTGTCAGTGCTGATACCAGCTCCTGGAAGTAACTTGAACTGGTTTTGGAAACCATCCTTACCATGCACTCAGAATCACCACATGTCAACCTTATTTATAGGCATTCTGCTTCACTTATTACATTTAGGACATACTTATATATGTATGTTTATGAACCCTGTAAATAGACATCTGCATTTTCTATGCTAAGGTAAAAATTGATTCTCCTTTATTATTGAATTCTTTAGTCACCACCAATAAAGCCTCTGAGCCATTTCACAAACTTCTTCAAGGAACAGCTGGTGCCTCATGGTGTTTCTGAACATGTCATCAAGCTGTGGAGACAGACCTGCCAGAGTTCACTTGCAAGAACAACCTGGCCTACAGTCTTAATCTTCCTCCCTGGGGGAAGGCTGTAGATCTAGGGTGATTCCTTGGTCACGTTAAGACCAAAGGTGATGGATCCCTGCAGGTATTATTTTGTTATGTGGTGGGTTCCTTTTTGAAGGAATGGGCTGGACCACAGCCACATTGTCTTTTCCTCCCTACCATTTCTGCTTTTGCTCTGTGTCCATTTTTATCTAATCTCCCTGTTTTTACCAGGTGAAATCTAAAAGCAATTGAAGGAAGAGAAAGGATAAATATATTTCTTGAAACTGTTGGTGTGAGTGAGGATTGACTTAGGACTGTCCAGTACCAAAGTAAAAAAAGGATACTCTCAGCAGGTCAACATAATGGAAGAAACTTTTAACTCCCACTTTATGGAAAACCTTAACCCTGATTTCTAGAAATGCTGGATCAGATACCAGATAAAACCTTGATACCCTGAAAAGATGTCTCAGTTAGTAACTGTTGATTTTGCATTCAATGTCCTCTTGGTGCTCACTAACTTAAAAAAAAAGAAGTATTTTTTTTCTAAACTCATTCTCAGAGGTCACTTCAGGCTTTAGGAAATATTGAACTTCCAAGTATTTGCATTGTTTCTGCAAAGGGGCAGGAAATGATTTATATAATATCATTCTTCCTCACAGAATTTGTGCCTGGAATTGGAACAGGAAGACAGCTGCAATTCTTCCAGCATTTCCAGCATTGTTTTAGCAGCTTTGATAGCTCAAAGAATCTCAGAAACAGATCCTTTTTATGCCTATCTATATGGCATTCTAGATATTATTCTCTGGATGTCTCTTTGTTGTTTAAAACATTTTATGCACAGCTTTACAGATTGGCCTGTGGGAGTTTATTTATTAGAGAAATAATAAATCTGAGTCAAATATTCTTTTAAAAGGTAAGGACCATACATGTTTGCTTAAAGACTTGCACAGTTTCTTCATGAACTACCTTTTATGCTTTACCATGAAGATCTTCCAGCATGTTGGATCACTGGCATGCTGCCAGCTGTCTCACACAGACCACCCACCCTTCACAATGACGTCAAGGAAGTCCCCAAGTTTGCATTATTCAATGGCAAGGAAGCCTTTGCTATCTTTGACTACACAGATGGTGAGCAAAGGGATGGGAACCTTTGGTTTGGACAGCATCCCTTGATTCTGATTTGTTTTCTCTTCTCAACAGAGCCCCTCTGTAACAAAGAAATCTTCTGTTTCATATACTTGCAATAAGAAAAAAAACCCACTCCTGTTGACGACAGGTGCTTTTCGAAGTGCGTCACACTGCTAGGAAAAAACCCAGCTGAAAAATGCATGGAACTTCAGAAAGCCTTTTGCAAGGCCTGCTGTGCGATCCCCAGGAATGTGCTGTGCTCAGCTGAGCTCAGGGCAAGGCTGTTTGCTTTCACCTTTTTACTCTGCTTCTCTTTCCTAGTGTTGCTGCAGTGCTCCAGTCTGTGCTGGTGCAAACATGTTCGCAGGGCACAGAGTCACAGGAGGGATTGGGTTGGAAAGGACCTACAAGGTCATCTTGTCCAGCCCCCCTACAGCAAGCAGTGACATCTTTAGCTGGATCAGATAACTGAGAACCCTGTCCAGTCTGACCCTGAATGTTACCATCGTTAGCGTGCACTAGAATTCTGATTTCCTTTTTTGTACTCCGCATCCTCTGCCATCTGCTCTTGGACTCTTCCTGATGTTTTTATGTTGCAAAACTCCTTGAGACAGGATGTTTTCCTTTTTATTTGTTAAGGACCTAGTGTAGAGTAATGATAAACAGGAATCTGGGGTTATGATGGATATCAAGTTGCTGTATTTTCCTGGCATTGTGGGAATGTGTCAGTTACTCAGGTGTGTGGGACTGATGCGGACAAGGAGGAGAGAGCCAAATATCAGCTAATATTTAGGGGTGGGAATTATATTAAAACTACTAACTTTTTATGATTTTGCATCCAGATGTCCCCCTCTTTTCAATTAAGAATAGTCAAGATCTGTAAATTTGGATTAAAGGACTCCTGGAAAATTACATATTTTGAATATTTATCTAGGGGAGCACCAAAGGGTGGAAAGAGTTTGGTTTCCATCTATTAAGCCAAGGTGAAACACTGTGGTTGCATCAAAATTTGCCTTCATTCAAACCTGGTAAGCACTTAAATGTGTACTTCTGCCTTTGTCTAAATGGCAAACCACAAAATTCAGAAGATGTGGGAGGCCAAATTATGAGGCATGGGTCAGGCTGCCCTACAAAACTCTTCTAAACGAGGCAGGCCCTACTCCCTTCCAAGGGCTAGAAAGGTTCTAGGGTAAAATAGAACTTTACTTGGTATCATATTTCAACTTTCTGTGTAGAGAAGAACCCCCTTCTGTTTAGAGAGCTGCTTGGTGGCTGTATAGTCCTGTTCAAAGGCACCCAGAGCTACAGAGATTTGCAGAACCTGAAGTAGTTAGTGCTCAGTGCAAAAGGCATAGCCCAAGAAGAAGAAAAGGACAATTTTTTACCTTAAAATCAGCTGTAATATTAAGAAAGAGTTGTGGAAATATGTGGGGAGAGAACAGCTTAGGTCCTCAGAACACCGGAATGGGGTGGTTTGTTTGAAGGAATATAGTAAAGCTCAAGATCTCCACTGACAGATGTTCAATGACATATCTTTCTTGCCCTCTTTTTATGAAAATTGATTTGTAAAAGCTTAATTTATAGAATTCACCTTTACAAGTCTAACACATTTTGAAGTAATTTGCTTCAGCTGACAGAAATTTTATGCGACACTAGGGAGCAGAATGGAAGGATCATGATTTACTTTTTATGTTCCACCCATTAACACATGCTTAATCATACTGGACAAACAGGAAGAATTATTGAACCTGTTACATTAATTAGCCATGCATTCAGAAAAAAATTGATCTAGGGCTATCAAGTGGACACATAATCCACTTCAAAATTCCTTTTACAGCTTTTTTTTTTCCTAAGGGAACCTCAGATTTACATATGTACCTTGGACAGATCTAAGTTTCAAAAGATTGTTGAAATTTAGTTACATGGGGAAATGTGATTTACCTGTACAAGTTTTGTTTATAAAACGTGTGTACAAATTTTGAGCATCCTGCTGAAAATGCGCATTTTCAGTTTAAGTGTCACTGCCTAAAGAAACACTGAGAAAACCAAAAGCTATGCTTGAATAGATTGGCAGTGAAATTTAAAGCTGGCAGTCCTAAACCATGTATCTTTACTAAGTTTAGTTTCAAACAGGAGCTGTATATAGAAAAGAACCATGCGGGACAGGTTCAGTGGTACAACAAAACCCTGTAGGCCTGGATTGATTCCTTTTAACTGTAAGTTCTTGTTTGAGAGGCCCACTACTAGAGACACCTTGTTCCAGTGTCTGTTTTCTGATCAATGGAGGGAGAGGCACTGTAAATTAGTCAGCCACCTTTAAGTCAAAATCACCTTTGAAAATTTCCAGTCATCTACCTGTCTATTAAATGTAGGCATAAGCTGGAGCAAATGAGCTGGTAACTTAGGCACTTTCTGGATACTCCAAAATCAGAGGAATGAACCCAACCTACATGGGTGTCATAACAAACCTGGAGAAGAAATTTGCTTTTCTCTTTCCTATATTCAAAAGCAAATAGAAAGCACCAATTCTGATGATTACCACCTACTAAAAAATCTTTCAGCTTCGCTTTTTAAGCCTCAACCCTTTGTTTATCTCTGCAATATGCAAGTTTACATTACAGTCTGTGATGACAAAAGTGGGAGTCATATTAGGCATTGCCTTTCTACTTTGGTTTCTAGTCACATACCTGCTAATTAAAAAAAAGGTCTGGGAAAGAGCCAAGTGAGAGAAAAATTCTGAAAAATGTCATAAGTATATTTCTACTTTTAAAAGGTATTTCAAGTTCTGGTTAAACTCAGATATTTCCATTAACATTAAATTATTTTTCTCAAAAAATAAAATCTTTCAAGGAAAATCTATTTTAATAAAATATGTGGAAGGAGATCCAATACCGACATTTTGGAATTGATTTATTTCCACTGGATTGAACTAAAAATCAGATATGACATATATCATATGCTTCTTCCAAAGAATTAGCCACTTCTTCCAAACTGAGAACTAAAGCAATTATTATGCCTTGCCTAGAAAACAAGAAGAAATATTTCTGAATCCTGTCTGAACAGTACTTTCTCTCACTTTAGAAATAGATCAGCCTGTCCACTGAGCTACTTTCAGGCAACCATTTCTGTTCTTAAAGCTCATCAGCTGCATTTCAAATCTTGCCATGCTTCTATCCTCTCGCCTTCATGCCTGCAGTGGCAGTTCTTGATAAGCAATAACAAGTTTGTTTCCCTGCACGTGCCTGCCAGCCAGGTAGATTCAGCATAGAGCACATGAGCTGGCAGCAGTTCATCAGTTTTTCTTGATATATCCACAGCAACCATTTTGGTCTAAAGCCAGCATTGATTCCAGATTGCTTAATTGCTAATGTACTCTCATCAGCATGTGAAAGTGTATTTGCTGATTAGAAGTAAATGAAGTGTGGGAGCTGGTAGATCTAGCTGAAAGAATTCCTCAGGCCCTGTCCAGGCCCTTTTGGCTTCTTCCTTTGTGTTTCTGCCTTGGGGCCATGGAGAGCAGAGGGCCAGCACGTGAAAGGGTACAATCCAGTGCTTGTCCCTGTTGCTCTTTCAGAGCAGAACCTGTTTCCCAGTTAAAGGAATTCCATGACCAGTGAATAGGCATCAAGGCTGCTCTTTGGCTCCAACAGAAGAGTAGAAGATCTCAAGAAACTGGAACTTGAATTTCCAATTTTAAGAGCCACATGAGTGATTGCTGTAGCAAAGAAAGGAAATGCATAATGTAGCAAGATGTCCCTTTTACAGCTACTGTTTTCACACAGAAAATAGCCCTCAGCTACAAAATGGGGAGCAAATTACATTCCTTTCTGTTTTGGAATTCAAAAACAGTCAGAGATATCCTCTTGCTCCAAAATGTGTTACTGGTTCATTTCTTCTTGAGTCATCTCTTGCATCTGTGCCGGCTAAGGATAAACTGCTGCTGTTCTGATTTGGTTGAAATTGCATTTAGACTGCCAGAGGCTGTAGCAAACCAAATGGATCAGGTTTGTATTTCACTTATCCCCAGGCAACCCTAGTGGGTTGAGCAGGTTCACAGGGAAGTGATTAAAAATCAAATTCAATCTGTGTCTTTTTTACAGGGTTATGTGCAATCTGTCACACATGCTTCTCTATTTTCACACAGTTACTCTTTGTATTACACTTCTGCATCACATTCATTTCAGTTTAGCCACAAACACCAGCTGAGAAGGCAAATTGTTTGAGGAATTTGTTGCTCACTTTCTCCTGATATGATCTGTACCATGCTCAGGTTGAATGTTTCTTTAGATCTGTCCTTCTTGCCTCTAAGGAGTGTAAACAAGTTTTTATTCAGATACTCATGGAACAAGTTAAGAGAAAAGCCTGTAAACCAGCTACCCTGGGATGCATTTAATAATTCTTTTTAAATGCTTGTATTTATTTTCTAGCCTTGTTGGTCTAACAGAAGGAGTTTATCAGCTTTGTTTTCAAAAGACATAAATTTGGGCTGTACAGCTTGGAGAGATATTTTCTTAACCTTAAATAGGAGGACAGCATAAGTCAGAAGAGTCAGAACCTCAGATGACAAAAATAGATTAATTTGATAAGAATTATTTACAATAGCCAAGGATTTGGCACAGTATGAGACAGCGTAACACCATTTGATGCAAAGGATTGTTAGGTAACATACGAAGCACGGAAATTTCAGTTATTCTTCTCTAAGGAGTTAGCATGCAGAGTTTCTCCTAAATCAAACAATCCCTATCACTAGGCTGAAAAATTAAGGCTTGACCTTGAGGGCAAGGCTGACAGCCTTGTTTGTCGAAATGCACCCTCAGCTTTGAAAATGTCCTCCCCTCATATGATGGATTTGATTCTTCACTGGAAAATCTTCTGCTAGAAAGATTGCTTGGGATTCCATGGGAGTTCATCTGAAACACATCCAAGATGCACCTCAGCATCTGTACACATGTGCAGTGAACTAAGCTGCGCTGCCTAGGCTGAGCTTAGAAGGCAAAATGAGCAGACACCTTCTGTCCTGAAGGTGACTGTGCCAAATCCTTCATGTGTCATTTTCTGTATGAAGACAGGAATTTCAGGTGGTTTAAAGAAAAATGCTGCTTGTAGAAATGGTACATGGTGCAAGCATAAAAGGGTTTTGAGACAAAATATTCTTCTAAGAACAATTTGAGGTGGTTGGAATTCCCATTTATAGTCTAACAGAGACAAGCAGGTAGAATGAGTTGCTGTGAGATCTAAATCCAAATCTTCTCCATCTTCCAGGGAGGACGTGGCATTTTCACAGGATTTTCATAGGATTTCACAGGATATTCTGAGTTGGAAGGGACCCAAAAGGATCATTGAATTCTAACTCTTAAGTGAATAGCCCACATGCAGGTTAAACTCACAACCTTGGTATTATTAGTACCATGCTCTAAAAAACTGAGCTAACATCCTAGATCTACAAGTAAATTACTGGGAATAAACTGCCCTTAAATCTGAACAAATTAATCTTGAGGCAACAAACATGAATAATATTAGGATTTTTCTAGCTCTTTTTTTAATAAGATTTCCATAACTGTGACCCAGAGAAAATGTCTTTTATACGCCATAAGTGCTACATGTATAGGTTTTTGCCCATGCCAATGTGCTGAATACACAGAGAACATCCTGGAAGTGGAGTTTATTTAGATAATTTTTATATTTTTCATAAGATATGCTTGAATAAATACTACTATTAAACTACTATTAACAGCTAAGAAATGAAGGGCCACAAATTACCTGTTTTCAAAGTTATCCCTGCAGATGTCCTTTCTAGGCAAGACATATATCTCTGCTCCATCATATTCTTTATTTTAAACTATTGTTCTTAAATTCCATCACCTGATCCTGATACAAACAAGGATATAGACTGATTGCAACTCAGTGTGTGAAAAGCAGAGGAGATTCTTCACTGCAACAGCATGCAAGGAGTGCTTACTTAGGTATTGTGTTAAATTCATAGTAAGATTTAGTTGGTTTAAATAGGACTTTAAGTAACAATATTAGATGCCTAAATGGCAAACCACAAGATTCCAGTTTACTACAGCATGTGGAAGATTGTGAAGTCTGTAGGAAGTTCAGAATTTCAGAAGAAATTTCTGGAAGTATCTTTGTCTTCTTGCGCAGGGCAGTTGTGAAAACTCCTGTTTAACTTATGACTTCAGCCTGCTGGGATTTACCAGTGAGGTGTTATTCAACCTCCTTGCTAGAAAGCCAGTCTGAAGGTGTTCTGAGGGTGAGCCTGTCAAGACTGGTCTCATGCAAAATCTATCCAAAAAAGTGAAATGTTTTCAAAATATACATAAGTGTTATGTTTCCCCAACACAATTATACCTAAGCTCAGTGGATGGACTGCTTGGGGAGTATAAGCAACCTGTTGGCAGCCTGGTGGCCTGTGCTTAGACCTTTTTGTTCCTACTTTACTGGAGAAGACTCCTATGGCTGAGGTGCAGACTGGCAGCAGTGGGCGCAGCAGGGTGGCCTGTGGTGGCTGCCAGGAAGGGGTGAGGAGCTGGCTGCCACATCACGATGCTGCATTACACTGTGCCCATACTCCAATTTCCCCTTATCACTGCCTTCCTAGGCCAAACAACCTCAGCCAAGGCCACAAAACCCTTCTACCTTCCCTTTAGATTCATAAGGATCTGTTTCTCAGTGTAGATTCTTCTACAATCCCCCACACAAGCAACTCCCGGACACAGACTCACAGACTGCGTTCCAAATAAATGCTAAATATTTTCTGCAATATTAATGCTGCATGTAGCCATTCTAGTCAAACTTCTTTTGCTAAATATCCTATCATAAATTTCCAAATTTGCATTTGTTTTGGTACTCACTCATTTACAGGTTCCTCACAGCATCCCTTCAAGGTTTAGTGAGGCTCTTCAGTGAATAGTTGAGAATATTTTTCAGCCTTCTGTTCAATGCATTTGCATAAAAAAACTAAATTGTCTTTGATACTCTGGGAACAACATAATAATTTACTATAAATATAATTTAGACAATATATCTCCAATACTATAATAATACCAGATTAATATTGACTATAAATTATTTTGGAGCCATCTCCCAGAAGAAAATACTGATTAATGAATAATTTCAATAATTATTGTCTATCTCATCTGACCTTTTTTTAAATTAAGTATTCCAAAGCAATGGAAATGCTATTCAAAAATACATGAAAGCTGTTATATATATACAGATTTAAAATTAAATTTTATAACAAAAATGCAGATGTTAATAGCATGAATAAATGCCAAGATAGTTTTTATAGGCTTTGACAAATAGAAGCAAAATATTATCTAGTTCTTATATTCTGTAGGAACTGTTTTACCATGTGGAATCTGTTTCATCCCAGAAGTCTAGAGTCATAAGAAAATTGTTCAAGAGACATGTTCTTCACCAGGAGTTGTGCTCAGTGCAGTAAAAACACGCCAAAGATACAGAAGAGGACACGATGAACTCTTACACAAACTCCAGCAGGTTAGAGAGCTAAATATTTTACAACAACAGTACACTAGGGGGACAAGTTTTACTCTTTCCTCAATCCTGAACATGTGTCACAGTCAAAGACAGTGCAGCTTCAAGGAATAAGTACTTTTGGCACTGCTTGTAGTGGATCCTCCATGTAGCAGGCCAAATATCATTACTCCTTGTCTTCTAAATTCAGAAAGTAATTTAATACCTCAAAGTTATCTGACATATAATTTTTTTCCCTTCAGCTCAGACAGGTGTTTCTCTGGCAGAGAACTGCCAGAGAAATTGTTTAAATGTAACAATTTAAATATGAATGTGAAAGGAAAGAAGAAATGAATATTAATAATACTGAAATTGATAATTTCAGATATCATTAAGCAGAAGAGAATGAACACTCTTCTGCTAGCATAAATCCGCAGCATTTTCACCACATAAAATGGACTTGCTTCAGAGCAAGTGCTATCCAGCCCCCAGTTTATTGTATATGATACAGCTAGGAAAATTGAATTTCATGCAAAAGAGCATATTTAAATTCTGTTTTAAAAGAAAACTTGATTATTTTGTTAAATAAACTTCCCTTACTTCTTTGAATAGGTGAATAGAATTAAGTACCGAAGTGAATTAAACTTCTTCTCCCTTAGATGTTTTGTGCAGAGAATTAGAAAGAGTAAAGTGTGAAATCCTGACTTGTCTGGTACTGCCTCTTGTCTTTTTCAAAAAAACACAGAAACTCTCACCTTAATCTCCCCCTACACTTTTGTTTAATCTCTGATGTGCAGGCAGTTCTAAAGGCCAATGTGCCTTAGGGCACTCTGGGGGGGCTTTACTGCGAGGGTGAGATTTTCAATAATCCAGCACCTGAATGTTCCTCTTTAATTGTAAACATAATGAATAAAAAACTGGATCTGGATTTTTTTCACTGAGCTGTCATCCTCAATAGAATCTGTGCGACGGTGGATATGTCTCTTAAGTATGTCAGGTTTTAAAATTTGCTTAAAATTTAAATCTCCTTTGTGTCACTAATAAAATTATAGATAAATAATTATAAAGAAAGACTATATTAAAAGGTGATGATTGTCTAGTATTCAACTTCCACCATATTATGTTCTTTATAAAGTATTTCTACAAAGTGTCTCACCTGCACAGTTAATAGAAATTTTCCATGATGCTGTCTCAAAAAACTTCTTTTGGCATCTAAGGCTATTTGAGTTGAGAACTTCTTACTACAGCCTAACCTAAACTTTTCCTTCCTTAGTTCCAAGCCATTGTTCCATTGCAATTGTAAATATTTCCCTTCCTTCATTTAAGATAAACTTTTAAGGAAAACATCAAGCAAACACCAAAAAAAAAAAAAAAAAGAAGAAGAAAGAAAAAAAAAGAAAAAAATCTCTCCTTCTTTAGAAGCAATGAAATACCTCAGTGTATTTCAAACATGTGCAGCTTTTAATATTTGTGCAGAAAGAAGTCCATGTGGAAAGCCATAACTGGAGAATAATTGTACATGTCATTGTAAATGCTTCCATCCTGAGCAACTGAGAAATTCTCAGGGATAAAACTCTCTTCTAATCAGATTTTCAAAGGAAAGTTCACACTAGTAGTTTGTGGAGAGACAGTTCTGTCCTATGCATAGCCTCAACTCTGACATTTGCATGTGACCACCAAATTAATATCAGTGGAATACAGTTCAGGGCTTTTAAAGCATTTCATCTAGTACCTGCTGGCATTTTGGTTAAGGATTAAGGAAAGATAAAAATGAAAATACCAATATTGCACATACTAAATAAAATAATAGCAAATATTAGTTCTTGATATATAGATGCAATTTGAGAACCATCAGTGGTCTGCTGTTTGATGTCTGATACTCCAATGTCTAATACTCCAAAAGCCCTTTTCTGATGCTGAGATAATTATTAAATTTTATAGATGGTCTGAGAAAAACATGAAATCTCTGCTGACCAATTTTGCAGATGCCATAAAAATTATTTAAATAAGGTAATGAATGAACTGCTTAGTATAATTGAATAATTTCCCAAGGAAGTCACCAACAAATCAATTGAATCACTGGATCAATATTTCTAAATGGGCACTCTTATACCTAGAAATAGGTTCTTGTAGCATGTGGATGGCCTTCCTGGGGAAGAGTAAACTGGGGTTCATGTCAGGCAGCTAACTTGGATATGAACTACCATCATGATGCCATTTCCAAAAGTGCTATTGAAACTTTTGGATAAATATAAATTAATAATTATTATTAATAAGAATTATTATTAATATACTATTTATTTATAAAATATCAATTTGTTATCGTAGATAGAAAAGGCATATATTAGCTCTGTATTTGGTGCTGCAACTATGAAAATTCTGTCCAGCTCTATTGCCCAAGACTGGACAGTTGATTTTGTTATCTGGACAGTTCCTCTTGTAATCCATGTGTTGATAAATTAGAGAAAGCCCAGAGCAGGGTTGCAAAAGCAATTGGAACATGAAAAATATAATACATTTAAAAAATTCATGAAGCTCAGTCTGATTCAAAGGGTTATGTGATGACAGCCTCTGCCAGGCTGTATCAAAACAAGAAGTCAGAGTTAAAAGAGAGGATGATAAAGCTAGACAAATAAAGGCTAAAAATGAGTCTTTGGGGAAAAAACCCAAATCAAACTAAAATCAAGAACAAAAACAAAAGTTGGTGGCAACTGGTTACAGAAAGAGTTGTGGATTCATAGTGGATTCTCAATTCCAAGAATTTTTTAAAGTCACCTTATTTCCACTGACATGGAAATGAATTCTTGAGGGCCTGTGCAACTTAATCTAAACCGGTCCCTCTTTGAACAGGGGGTTGCACGAGATGACCTGCTGAGGTTTCTTCCAGCCTTAGAACTGAAATTACTCTTTAATTGCATGGTTTCTGCTTTCTGGGAGATCTGACTGGATAACCCTTTTTGGCTTTTAGGTAAGTTTCTACTTGTTTGCAGTGCAGGGCAGAGATAGCAGCAGCCCTGTAGCTGCAGGGAGCACAGCTCAGCAGAGCTAATTTATCTGGAGATCAGTGCACCTCGTCCTCCAGTAACCGGAGGCAGATCTGATTTGCAGTATTCGAGAACCAAGGTGTGCACATGTGCCAGTGGAATGCAGATGCTTCCCTTGCTTGAGGTTAGCCTTTAGTTTGGATGTTTGTTTGCCAGTAACTAACTATGACAAATTCAAAGTCAAGCTAGCACTGGCACAGAGCTGGGTACAGGAAATATCTTCACGCCTTCAGTTCCCATTAGAAAGAGAGGGATAAAAAAGAGCACAGAAACAACATACATTGCCAGCACGGGGGGAAAGTATGTTCCCTGTGCCATAAGAGAACTTAGAGAGTTTATTAAAATAGGATGTGAAAGAGCTGTAACAAATAATAGGAGTGGAGAGGAACTGCAGTCAAACCCGCACATCCAGTCATGATGAGCTGCTCAGTAATGTATTTCTGATTCTCCTAACATCCACTTGAAGCAGTAGTGGTTTGTTTTTCAGTGTTTACTCAGTTACCAGCGTTCTGTTGATTTCTGCAGTTCTTAGTGCTACAGGGGAGGGAGGAGGAGGACTTAAGAATGAATGTAATACTCTTATACATTTTCTGTGGTAGTTTGTAAGGGGCTATCCTGAATCAATGCAAACTTGAAAGCACTGTGTAGAAGAAAGCCAAGCACAGATTCACTGGTGGAGTAGGACAGGACACAAACACCTAAAGAAGATAAAGGAGAGGTGTTGTTTCTACACTATTTACTATGCTTGCCTTTTTTATTTTCCTGTGTTGTTGTATAGTTTGTAATTTTTCTTTTTCATAAATTCTGGCTTTAGTATTCTTGTATGGTTATTACTCTGCACCTCGATGCTGTATTAATTTTTGTTTTGCATTTCAAATATTCATATTCAGCAAATATTTAGCTGCCTGTTTGATGGATGACAGCTAATCTCAGTGCTTTGACTTGGAAATTTTCTTTTCTTAAACCCATATCATCAGGATAAACACATCACTGATGTGTTTGTACTCACTATCATCAGTGAGTACAAAGAGCTCAGCTAAAGAACTCAAATATATTAGCTGATGGAGCCCAAATACTAAAAAAGACTTAGATGGTTATTAAAATATTTACTGAGTTCATATTGCTTGGCCCAAAATTCTGCTCTTTGCACACTTGAAACTCAGTCTGCTAAAAGAAGTTAAAAGCAAGTGAGGAAAACTAAACATTCAGCACCAAAGAGAATTCTGTCTTACAAGAGAACAATGTGCATGCAAGGACCTAAATATCTGTGTTTGTGTCTTAGCCCCAGCTTTACACATGGACAGAAGCATGGGAGGAGAAGTAAATTAGATATCTGTTCCCCTTGGATCACTTGACTTTCATTTTTAGAATACAGCAGAAGAATGTCGAATCACTGTACCCAGGTCTGACAAATATTTTTAATTTATGTTTTTGCTCTAGAAAAGCCAGCAGATATTTACTGATCCAGTGAGTCTGTGCATTAAATGGGACCTCAGTGCTGCTTGAGGAGAATGATGAGGCCAGCAGCAAGAAGAACAGGGAAACAGGTTCCCAATATGCCATGCTGAGGTAAGAATACTCTTAATTTTCCTGCTGGTTGTTGTGTTTTTGCTGCAGTAGCAACTGCTGAAAAGCACTACCTGAACTGATGTTTCTGCAAGAAATCTAGGAAGATCATTTATATAATGTGCTTTCTATTTTGACACTGGCTTTATATATCAGGGTTGTAAGTGAGGTTCCTAAACTTACTTTGTTTGAAGAAAATCAGTAAAAATCGGTTTTTATTGAAAAGGGCATTAATAAAATTACCAAAGAAAAGCCAAGAAGATACTAACTTTTGTGCTTGTGTGGGAATGAGTAGTGTTAATGAAAGAAAACAAATGGAAGAGATAAGAATGGTGTGGTTCTGTGAGCCTGAGGGTAGAGAACAACCTGTCCATTTCCATTTTCCAGGCTGACTGAAGTGTAAGAGCTCCAGAATCTGTTTCTGCAGCTCATATAGCACAAACCAACTGGAAGACAGAGCAAGCTTTAAGACTCTGTTATAGGAAAGACAGCAAGAGTTTTGCCTTTCCTAGGGACGAGGGGATCTTAATAACAGGAAGTGAAGAGCTGAATGAGGATGAAGTGAAAAGACACAATGCTGGGCAGTCTAACCAATACTCTGTGCCTCAGTTTCCCTTTTTCTATAGTGGATCATTACTGCTGCTCTTTCTCCCAAGAGATAAGTGGTCATAGTAATGTACTATTTGGAGACTCTAAAAACAGAATTTTGGTAAGAATGAAGGCTATGCCAGAGGATGACTGAATTTCCAAATTCAGATTTAGTGAAAATCTCCTAGTAAACATATTAATAAAGAGTTTAATGTTATGGAAGAATCCGTGGCTATGGACTAAAACTGGGTCCTCAGAGGGGAACATAAACATTTGTCTTGTGGAAAGGACAACGTTCAGGGTACATTGTGTACTTATTTCTAAGTGCAGTCACCCTGTATCTCAAAAAAGTACAAAAAGCATGTGAGAATACGCACACTTCTTCAGCACACAAGCTATAACCCACGGCCTCAACACAAGCTGAGCCAAGCAGTTATTTTTTTTTAATCTCTGCTGGCACAAACACACCCTTTTGCCCTCATCCCTTTGTCTCTCCTTTATGTTTGTCAAATTTACGCAGCTGTATCTCTCTGGAGCCTGGCTGTTCCAGCAGCATCCACAGCAGGCCCTGCCTCACTTCCCCTCTTGCTCTCACCCTGGAGTCCCTGGCAGAAAAGCACTCCTCTTGTCTCCTTCCTTGGCCAGGCAGCCCGTTTATTTTAGATAACGTTGCTGCTTCAGATGAAGGAAACTGAGAGTGTCAAAGTGTCTCGTGGTGCTTATGTCTTCATAAACACAAGATTTGCAGACTAGATACAAAGCAAATGAAATGGAAGGTAAAATCCTGAGTCATAGAAATAAGTGTTAAAATAATTACGAGTACAGGCTGTCATCTTTCTCCCCAATACCTTGAGAATGACTGCTGTGCCCATGAGCTTGGCTACTTTTTTCTACCAACCCTAGGTAGTCTAATGAGAGATACCATTAATTTGTAAACCATGTCCTCTTTTCCTCTGTCCAAGACAGGCTTTTTCTTCATAGACATGTACAAATAACAGTATTTGGATAAATGCCCATTAAGATTTTGTAAACAAGTTTTTGCCCATATATCAAAGACACCTCCCCATTACATTTTTTGAATTAAAGAAATTGACAAAATATTTGCCATCCCATACAAAAAGGTGGATGGGAAGCTGTGATGCTGAGAGCAGCTGGAGAGGTATCAACAGTGCAGCAGGAGCCCAAGAAGAAGGATTAAGGTTCCTAAAACCTTTCTCCAGCAGTCAATATGTCTTCAGTGGGATCTAATTGCTGCAGTGTGACAGTGTTAGGAAAAATTAATCCTTGTGAGGATGCTTTTAATTGTCTCATGAAGGCTGTCAGCTCTGAAGAGCTAAGTCTGTGGAATTTTACACAGTGAAATATAGACTGCACAGTCTGGATTGCTTAATTTTAATGCAATTTGGGAATCTCTGTAGTCTGTAGAAGTATAGCTGTGATACCACACATCAGTGAAAGAAGTGGTAATTGTTTTCTATATTTAAAAATACTTTTTTTTCCTCAAGTTTTCCAAGAAAGCTATTCTGGTATTGTAAGCCTTTTCAGAGGACACTCTAATATTGAACTCGAATTTTGTCATCTCTAATTTATCATTAATTTGTGAATTACAAAGAAAAATCTATACTGTGTTACAAGAATGGACAAACTCTTCATCCTCCCTTTTGTGGGCATTCTCTGAATATCTAATACATTTCTAGAGATTTTGATTTATTTGGGAATGACTTGTGATCAAAAGAAAGAGAAACGTTAACCCAAACACCTTATGAATGTGTAGTCTAAATAGGTTTATAAACAAATTTTCCAGCATATTTATCAATGCTCCCTACAGAAAATTTCTAGTGTATGTACATCTGACAGGAAAACTGTTGAAACAATAATAGTTTCCAAATGTAACTCTGCACTGAGCAGCGGGAGTTAATGTATATTATTTGGTGTATCAGAAGCAATGAGTTTCTGTGGTCAGGGAAACCTCTGTAAGGATTAGAGAGAGATTTCAGCAGTGACATGGCCAAAACAAACAAATTCAAATATTTACTACTTTTTCTAGTTCAACCTGACAGTTACTGTTATCAGCAACTGCAGAGTGTGGATGTGACAGATCTTCCCACTGGAAGGGCAATGAGGACTGTGTGAAATGTTTAGTGGCCTGAGTTTAATCTTCTAAAAAGACGTGAATGTTTCTCATGGCAGAGAGAGCACAGATAAAAGAAAATGCTGTACTTATTCTGTGGGATCACTGTGTATCTAGATGGAGCACAAAGATCCAATAGAAGGATACAAACTCCTTAGGTGCAGTGTAGTCATAAACCAAAAAACCCAGGCTGCCAGTGGGTTTCAGAAAATAGTGAGCTGTGAGGCAGAGCAGGAGGCTGTTGCATTGAACGTTAAAGAAGTTTACAGTCATTCATGCTGCATTTGTATAGCATCCCACTAGCAGCAATAGGCACTGTCTCCTGAATTAGAAGGCTAAATAAGAAGAAAATATCCTAATGTGCTATGCACATGAGTGTAAAGATAATTACCATAGGAACAGTGACTGCATGTAATCATTCATCCTTTTCAACCTTCAGAAACTAATTGAAAAGGTGAATGGTATGGAGAAAAAGGGTGCAGCTTCCTAAACTCAGAGGTGTTGCATTACCAGGTCATAGACTCAGAGGGGTTGCATTACCAGGTCATAGACTGCCCAGTTTGCCAGAGACAGAAACACAGAGTGCTCACAAATTTGTTAGTGGCAGTGTCTTTTATTTTCTCTTTCTAGAAAATTTAAAACACTTCTAGACATTTGAGAAGAATGAAATGTAATTATTCCTTTAGGAAAGACATGTAATTCCTCTCATTCTCTCCAAGCCCAAATTGTTCTGCATTTGTTCCCTGGCATACAGGGACAGACACTGGGCACTGCCACTGCCTCCCACACCATGACTAGAACATACCCAGAAGATCATTTGCAGTCCCTTTGAAACACCAGCCCAGCTTTTTCAGATGCAAAGTAAAATTTCACCACATCTAGTTTTAGGAGTCTCCAGTGAAAGCTCTGTGATCTGAGCTGCCTGTCTGTGTTCCCCTCTTATCCAACACACAGAAACTGGCACTCAGGACAGCTGGTTACATGGACACCAGAAAACTGCCCTTTTCTCTCCATCATCTCCCAAGGAAATCTGGATAGCTGGCTGATGTGCACCTTGCTCAGTAGAAGGTTATGTTTGGACAGATATCCTACCTCAGACATGAGGACAGAATGCTCCGATCTTTTTCATGGATATCCATGCCATGTTTTCCTTTGTGTGACTTCTCAGCCCTTCCATGTAATCATCCCCTCTGGAGTATCCCCAGTGCCTGACTCTGGGTGTGGGCTCATTGCCAAAAGTTCTGCACAGATACTGCTGTTCCTAAGTCTGCCTCTGCCTTTCTGCCAGCTCTCAAAATATCCACTGCCCAGCATCAAGTGTATTTTTTTAAATGCTTGCTGAACCGGCTTGACTTCAATTCTAATTTCACAGCCCTGGAATTGTCTCAGTCTCATAAGGTGAAATGCTCCATCTTGACATTCCTTCAAATTCACAGTAACCTGGAACAGAAACTGAAAAATCAGGCTATGCTGTTACACATAGCAATCCTTTAGGAAGTGTGCATTGAACTGATAATGTGTCATAAAAATCAAAACCAGTATTCTTCATGCTTTAAAATTGTTGGGAGTAAGTAAATCTGTACTAAAGGACAACTCCAACTTCCTAGTGAGCACATAATTGGCTTTATGGAATGAGCTCAGCTGTACTCTGTGGGATTAGATTTGTCTAAATCAGAAGAATATTGTCCTGCCCACTTGTAGTTATTGTTTGCTCAGAGTATTCAACCTAATAAACAGATAGATCAACTCTGCCTTTCTGTTTATAGAAAACAAAATTTACTCATTTCCTAGCTGTCCCAGGGATCATATAGCCTATTTCTTTTTCTTTTCCTTTTTAGAAGATTATTTTAATATTTTTATTCTTAATTAGTTCATTTGTGATTCAATTCTATTGAAGAACAAAGAAACCTCAAGTATTAATTCATATACAACTGAAAAGAGAGTAACTCTATATTAAGCATACTTTTGTTCAATGTGACTGAGCACCTTGAAGATAGAAAATGTAAGTCCAAAGGCCTTCCTGACAAAATATATCACATCCAAGTCAGTTTTTGCCATAATTTTCAAAGCTTCTTGTACTTTTGATGCACATTTTCTGACAGTGTCTTAATATTGTTTTCTCTTTAGCTCTAGCTATGTTCAGTCTGAGTTATGACAGCAGAATTATCCAGAATCTCATGTTGTAAAGGGTGTAATTTTATTTTCAAAGGATGCCAGTAGGACTTAAACATGCCAGCCTGAATTATGTCAAGCAGCAGACACAGAACAGAAGTTGGGCCAGCAATTTGCCATTTTCATGGGAGAATAAACAGCACAGCATGACTAACAGTACTATAGTCATTCCTTGCCATGCAGGAAAATGCATATTTTTTAGGCTTCATTATTTATCTGGGGAGGTTGAAGGCCACAGTAGCACTTCATTCTCAGTAGAAAACTTGCTTTAAATCACGTTCTGTCACTGCCTTTATAACAATACAAACTAACCCTCTACATTCCTACCTACCTTACCCGTATTATCTTAAACTTGTAATGAAGCTCTGTTAGCTCAGACAGTCTCTAATGATCACTTGCAGAATGCATGCATCTTCCATAACATGCTTTTTCTGCCTGGAATGCACCTACAGAAATTGCTTCTCCCTCATAGGATTGGATTTGAATACAGAAAGAATCCTTTACAATAACCTGTTGGTATTTAGATGTCTAACACAGAGGCATTTATGTGCAAGATGGGTATCTAAGCTCTTATTGCTATCAATATGCCTATTTCCTAAGTTCCTAGTTTTTATCATACCCAGAGGGATATGATAGCTTTCTCAAACTCATAAAGTAGAAGAAAGAAGAAATGAACCCATGTCTTAAAAATGCCTTGTCAGTCACTTGTCTGCCATGACTTAAGTGGCATAGTCTTCCTTTTATATAAGCGTAGGAGCAGGCGCTCAATTTATGCCTATTTTTCACAGACACAGAAAAAAAGAAATAAAGCAGACAGAGCTTCACCTTGCATAATGCAGAATCATATATGGACAAGAAGACCTTCACAGCAAGCATTGCAAAAATCCATTCTGGTTCATCCATTAACATTATGTTCTTATACTACAGCTATTCTTAAGCACATGGATCAGTCATTAGGTTTGAGGGAGTTTAGACGTTTTTTAGGTGTGCATAAAGTTATAGTGCAAACTCCTCCTGCTTATTTTAGTGAGGACTCAGTCCTACCAAGTTTAGTGTGTACAACTGAATGTGATAAGCTACAATTTTTAAAGGGATTTTGGGAGAAGTATGGGCTCATAACTAGTGAAAGTACAGACAAGAGCATAGTGAAGATGGAGTCTCAAGGTCTGCAGTACTAGTTTTATTGCTTTTAATAGGCATTCCAATATCAGGGTCATTGAGTAAGTGGATAAAAGAAGCTTTGTAACTTTAGTTATGAATTTTAAACTATGAAAGAGCTTGGAGTTAGGAGAGTCATATGAAAATAACTAAAGAAAGCAAATAACTTACACTCTTACTGGCTAAAATTACTGTGTTTTCTGGAAGTTTAAAAGCCCAGTGATAAATGGGAAATTAATAAATTATCTGAGATGGTAAAAGAGATTATGAAGACAAATTTAGATGGTCTCCCGATAGGGATTTAGCAAGCAAATACAATATTTTTTTCAAAAATACTAGGTTTAATTTAGATCACTTCAAGCTTGATCCAGTTCTCAATCATTAATTTGGCTTAAAACAGTGTCCTTCAACTTCAGTGGACTTTGGACCAAATCCTTAATGGACATAACAACTCTTGTAGTCAGTCAAGACTCAACTGCATGCCCAAAGCATTGAATGCTTCTTCTACTCATAGAAGTTGCTTTTATAAAATATACTGTCTTCACCTAAAAGCATGGCTGAAGTCTGTAGTTCACCACAGCATAGTGGATAAAGAAACAAAAAAATCCAAGCAGAACTTCTTCCTAGATTGGATAAATAATTTGGGATATTGCAAGATGTTCTATTTAATAAAGGCTGTATGTTATTTGCATTGTCAAAATTGGCTGTTAAAATTCAAAGCTATAATTTTGTTCTGTAGGTAAGAGTACTGCAAATCTTTGTAAAATGCAAGGTAGGGCAGCAGAGCAATATCTGCAATAGATGTAAAATTGTACAGAAACCCTTGAAGAAAACATGTATTTATTTTGTGGTTCCTATTGACTCAAACAAAGTATCTTTGTACCTAAATGGATTCCACTGTGGCTATTAATCACATCTTGCTGTTCATAAATAATGAAGATTATACCCCAGTGCATCATGAACTTCAATGTGGAAGAATGTTATAACAGGATAAGAAGCTTTTGTTGGTTTATTTGGCATTTCAAGTAACAACTCTTCATATCCTTCTAAAAATTATGTTTTGGTGCACTTTGTGAAGTGCCTGGTATGTTTTAAGAAAGCAGTTTGATCCTTTAATTGGCTCCTGTAGTTGTTTTTTCTCTCTGACAAGAAGAGTTTTGCTTTCTGTAAACAAAGTTCTGCAATCTGTCATGTAAAGTGGCATACTCATGGCATAAAATAAAACCTTTCTCATGTAATTTTCTTCCTATGGCATCCACAGCTGGCAAAGACAGAAAGTGAAAATATTCTAATTGTAATCATTCCCATTTAGGCAGAATTAAGGACATAAGAATTAAGGACATTGCCATTTAGGCAGAATTAAGGACATAAACTCTTGCTAGCATTCAGATAAAGGTATAAACATCGCTATTTACACATCTAGCATGACTCCTTTGCCTTTAAACAGCTGAAAGAAATAGCTGTCACAACTTCCAAAAAACTGATTTCTTTCCTGTTTTTAAGAATTACACTATAGGGTTTGAGTGAGGTAGAATGAATGAGTTCAGGAAGGTGGATAGCTGTAGCCTGAAATTTCTTGTCATTTAACTTGCAAAGTCAAAACAAAGATTTAAGCTTTTGGATTGTTTCTATTATTTTTCTAATTTAAACGAGGAAAAGGCTGAGACACCCGCTTTCTTGCAGGGTTCACTAAAGATAAAAAAATACAGATATTGTGTTTTTTCATGGAGACTTTATTCCTTATTTTGTTGTTTTAATCTAAAATCAAAATAATGTTAATTGAAAGCATATGGCAATTCTTTATGCACAGTTATAATGATCTAGGAACAATTATTGGATATCTTGGTGATTAAAAAAAGCTTTCTTACAAGATTTATGGCTGTTTTAGACATTTATGATAGGTTCTTCTTTAAGATGCCTTGGAAAAGCATATGAAATTTTTTATCACCTCCAGAGCTGAATTTGACTGTGATTCTTTGAATTGTCCCCAAGAGTTGAACTCAGTCACAGAATACTGGGCTGGCCATATTTGTAATGCAGAATCTGTCCCTCCTCACACAGTGCCACTGAAATCAGGGAGTAGAATAGAGCACATGTTAACATCCACAGAGCAGAATAAATTCTCTAAGACAATTGGTAATTTTTGTGATTTAAAGTGGGACTTCTACACCAGCTAACCATTGGCATTTTCATATGGGACATTTTGGAAAGGGAGAAGGCAGATATTTGTGCATAATCCAGCTCAGGAACAGAGAGAAACAGCTGTCATGGAAGATGACTATACCTCAAAATGCAAATAGGCCACTTACACATTAAAAAATAAATCTGCCCTAGTCTTTCCATGTCATATGTATCTACCATATTAAGTTGATGCATTCATATTGAACTGTCTTTGTGAAGGAAAGATGAAGAGAGACGGGAAGTCTTTTCCCTTTCCTCTGTGAAGGCCTGCTGACCAAGAGGAGCATCAGTCATAGGCCTGCTCATGCTTACCAAGGCAGCAATGGGTGGAAAAGATTGATCAATCCATTAAAAATTAATAAAGAAGTACTTACCATGGTCTTCAGAACTATACCAGGAATATATATGTGTATATATATATATATATATGTACACACATATATATATACACACCTGAAATAGAAGCCACACTAGATGCTCTCTCTATCTCTTTTCTTACTCTGCAGGATTTAGGAAATACTTCTTGCCTTGTCACCAAGGCCAAACAACACAAATTCCGTCATGGTTCCTTTTTGTCAAGCTTTAAAAACACACAAAATAAGATTCTATATAAAACAAGACTGATGCAATGGTAATACTAAGATTTATGAGTTTGTTGATACTGTAAAATATTATTTATAAAATACTTCTTAAAATAAAACATTTACAAGAATATTTTTTTTCTGAAGGCTTATTGAGCTAAGAGGTTGATCTCATTCTCAGTGAAATCAAGACCTTTGCCCCTGAAGTCATTACTTTCTATAGTCCTGGATTTGCTTTAAAACTTTTGTCAAATTATTTAATGGCTAAAGAAGTTGTTTTATTAACCAAAAGTGAGTACATATCCATCAACATCAAGTTATCTGGTATGCTACAAATTTTTCAATAGTATTTTACTACTAGCTACTACAAGCATATGGAAAGCTGTTTAGTCTTTAAGGGATGATTTTTAAAACAACAAAATCAAAGAAGTAAGGTTCCTGATGGCTTCTTCAGTTTGAGTGAAAGTTGCATTGGATTTGACCTTGTGAATGAATAAAAAATAGAAGAGTTTTTAAAGACTAATTGATGGTATTATATTTCTGATATATATTTAAAAAAACAAACCAACCTTCAGTAAAGTTAATGTATCATCTAAACTTTGAAGTTTTGCTGGCGTATTGAGCTGGCTGCAAAGTAAAACTGTCTGCTGGGGAAAATTCAACCTGATGTCTGAATGCCTCAGTTTGGAATGCCTGATCGACTGGAAACAGAAAAATATGCCAGCAAAGACCCAAGCAGAGATGCAACCAGAGCCACACAAGCAAATTATAGTAGTTTCCAGGACAGTGTTTCCTAGCACCAGTAAATCTGCCATGGCAGAAACCTGTCAATACAGTCCACACCTCTGCTACAGGACCTTCTCCAGGCCTGGAGGAAACCTAGACCCAGTAGGGGCACACATGCATGCTCCTGAAATTAAATTCAGAAGGCTGAGCTAGGCATTTTCTGTTTCACAGGAGGTGTTAATTTAAGCAGGGCCTAGAAGAGGCAAGGGACTGAAAGAGCCTTCATCAGCTCACTGTCACCAGAGCTCCCATGGCCAACCCTGGGAAATGAAGGTCTGTCTGAATGCTCTGTCAGATGTTCAGAAAGGAGGATAGATGTTTGTTTTCACTCACTGGTGAAAATTTCCTTACAAAGACATGTCCATAGTCCCTTTCCCATAAGGAGAAGACACAGCATGTTTGGAAAGGATAGGCATCAGGGGAGCACTGCCTTTTTGTGCTCGCCCACCAACACAACCTGTGCACTACCAAACTACAGCATGGAGGATCATGGAGCTGCTTTAACACTTGCATGTCAGAAGAGGTTGCGGATAAAACTACTTTCTTTCTGTTGTAGCACTAAGGATAGAAAGATGCTGGCATCCCTAAAAGAAGAAATGTTCAAGATATACATAGTCAGAGAAGTCATGCAAGTTTTATATGATCCACCTGTCACGTGAAAGGTGGGATCTTGAACCCAAGTATTCTAAATGTCACAACTGATTCTTTATCTAGAGGGACTAAACAGAGGGAAATGAAGAGATGAAAATTGTCTGAAGCTTAAGGAAGCCATCCTGCTGATACACAACAAAGGGAAGTAATCTGCTGGGGAGAATTCAAACTGAGTTTTGAAAACACCATCTGGCTGATGGCACTGGGCGCCCCTTTGACAATCACAGCTGGCAAGAGTGGGACAAACAATAGTTTGTGAATTCTCCTAAATACTAGACAAGTGACTGAATTTACCAGAACTGTGTCAGAAACATTCAAAGTTTGTTTTCACAGCACCTCCTTGCATGAAGAGATGCTATTAATAAATTATTGTGATATATTTCATTCAGGGGGCTGAAATTGTAATTTTGAATTTTTTATGCATTACTCAAACACCTCCTCACTGTTATTTGCTTTCTCTCCTTCAAATTCTTTTAATCTTTTCCTCCATAGAGAAAGGACAACCTCCTAAAGGATTTTAATTAGGTGTGCCAACAACACTGCTCAAACATCACATTTACAGTAGCCATGAATGTGGAAAACAACCCAATCTCTAACAAGGCTTGAAACACCATGATGCTTATGAATTTGTGCCCACAAAAGAGATTAACTTATGCTATTAATGGAAGAGATGCACCTGGCCTCTGAAAGAGTATTTTAGAGAAAATGGTACTGCATGTCACTACCAGCACCACTGTATAAACCCCAGTCTGTGATTCTGTGGTCCTGTGATTACTCAAGTGAAGTGGCATCTAAGCCCTCAATTAGAATGGAGAATAAGTTCCACTTATCATGACAACAAGGAGAAGCATTCAACTCCTTGGATTTCATTTCTTTGGAGTAGTAACTACAGTGTCTTCTGAGCTATATACAACCATGACTACACCTTTGACTGCTTCAGGAAAGCACAACTATTAATTTTCGACATTGTTGTGAGTGGATGATTTGGATTTGTATACTGTTGCCAAATCTGGGTTTGTCAACCCAGCAGTGCAAATGGAGATTGATAATGTTAACAGAGTAGCATTCCAAAGCATAAAAGTTTGACATGAGTACCAGCGGAGTGATTCAGATCAAAGCACCCTCTATCCAGTAGTTCATCTCTGACAGTAACCACTAACAGAAAACCAGGGGAAGAGTTTTGAAGGAGGTGAGGTGTTAACAAGGTTCTTCTATAGTACACCCTGTCTGCTGGCATTCTGAAAATGGATTTTCTGAGCCAGGATTTGCATTTGAACCAGCAAATTCATCCAATGTCTTATTGGCTGGAAGAACTAGTAGTGCATTTTTGGGTACTGCTTGTACATTAAGATAGTATTACCATGTAAATAAGAAGAGTTGAAAAGCAATTAAAGTAATTTAGGTGATTGTTAGAACCCGGTACTCCTTCATAGCAGAACTGCAAAAGTGACAGAGACCTGTAATCCAAATCCTGAGAGAAGCACATCAGCTAAAGAGGAAGCAGTAATTTACAGGTGCAAGTACAATTCTGTTAGATATTGATTAGTGAGTGTTGACATATCAGGCAATCTTTTCTTTTTTTCACGCTTTCCTTAATGCAAAACCAAAATATATGGAGTTTGAAAACTGCACTGTCTTAAAAATGTTTATGTACATATATAGTATGTGTGTATATATATATGTTCACATATATATATATATTTATTGCACATTTGTTTGATTTAATATTAATCTCTGAGTGCAAGTCAGCGCAGGATAAGAATGCATACCAGGAAAATGCGTAGAGCTCCATTTATTTTTCCCTGGTGTTTCAGGGTGACTGTTTCTTATCACTATGATTGCAAAGGCTATCCCAGGTTTTCTTGTCCTTTCTTTGCTCCCTATGGAGACTTGGATGGATTCACTCCACTCAAAACAAACTTGTTTCTCCACCCATTAGAGATAACTTTTGTAGTTGTACCAACATCAGAGTATAAATCCTGTTCTGATAAATTTGAAATGTCAATTCTGTGAATGAAGCTTCACAATATGTTCTTTTGAATGGTTATAAACAAGATACAAGTATTGTATCTGACATAACAAAATCTGTACCTCATCCACAGCTTTCACAAGGAAAATAAAACCTTCACATCATTACACAGGGGACTCCTTGGAATTGCAGTTGGAGATGATGATTATGCGGAAACTGAGACTTATAAATGCTTTATTGTTTTGCTGGAAATCAGCCAGGAAGGCAGATAAAACACTTAAGAAGAGCTAGCTAGGAAAAAAAAATCAAGAGACCTAAATGACCCTACTGGAAAAATAAATTCTAGAACTTAACATCTGGTTCTTGCAGTTGTCAAGTCACTCAGCAAATGGTCAGACTGATTAGCTGCTTGCTTGCAGAATGTGGGGACTGGAGCAAAGACCACATCCTATCAACAGTAGCAGGCAGTGCCAAGTGAATGCTCATAATCTGCAGTGTTACTGACATAGGTAGCAGATAGCAGTGTCCAGATAAATAAAGTTTGTGTTCGTGCTTTAGTACGTCTTCACTGGTACAATCACACAGAAAATAAATAGTGATTAGTTGGTTGTTAAGGAAGAGGATATGGAATCTTAAGCCTCACAGAAAACATTTGGTAGCAAATTACCTTGGACTTCATTGCAAACTTTTAACTGAGGCCAGGTTTACTCAAGTCAGGCACTGTACTTCCAAAAGTTTAAAGTCAGCTTGGACTGGTTTACAGCCAGTGACTTAGTTAGCTCAAAACAGTATTTTGATGCAAAACCACAATCAAGTCAATGAGATTGGAGATTTTTTCTTGAAAAAAGACCTAAAAATAAAGATGTGGGAAGCCCTCTTGGAGGAGAAATGCCTTCTGCTGAATGCAGCAAACATGCAAGACTAGCGTTCTATCTAAGCTGCATTTACACCACACAACAAAAGGGACGCTTAGGAAATTACTGTGTGTTTGGAACCTGAGACAAAAAACCCACCCAGTGCAGCTTAACACAGTGGAAATCCAGACATATCAATCAGTTTGGTTCTTGCCAGTCCTTGCAAGGTGTGAAGCAGGAGTGGCCACACTCTTTGCCTGCTTTCAGATGCCAGCTGTCCTTCCCCTGGATCAGTGTAGCTGTCTGTCCTGGCCCCAAGGGCTGTGGGGGCCAGAGGCACAAATCTTCCCTCCGAGTCAGGAGTTACATGTGCCAGCAGCAGTGGTGACCCAGCAACTGTCTTCTGCTTTTACTCAGCATTGGTCTTTTATTCAATACTAATCAAACAGAACACAAAAACATTTTCTTTATTAAGGGAGAGTTAGTGGAGTGGAAATGTGTTTGCTTCGCTACATGAAGTACAGTAATGTGTTTGAAGCTTGTTTCTGTGTTCCCTCTACTCTGGTCCTTGTCCAGGATGGCAAATCCAACAGCAAACACTGGGAGATACCATTCCCCAAAGTCTGATGGAATCACAGTCTTCTTTCATGATTAGTTATTCTCACATTTAAGCATTTCAGCATATTTTGCTTGCAGATGAGTGCTATTCCAGCATAGAAACAGGACACTGGTGGCAATCTTTCATAAGTCTATCATTTGTGAAAATCAGTCTTCTTGCCTGAATAGTCAGCAGCAAATAAAGGACCACTTTTTGATGATGCAATGATTTATGTGAAGAGAGACAGACTGCTGAACAAAAAACCCTCACCTTTCCCCCATGCCCCAACCTACCAGAAAAACATAGAAATTTGACTGTTATTCTGTCAAGCTTCTTGGTAATGAAACATCCTGAAAGGCTACTGGTGTATCTCCAGACAGCCCCACTATAGCCTGGGGTACAAGACTAAAATGCAGGCTTTCCTTAGACCAGCAGTAAGAGAGGACTCTCTCTTTTTCTGCCCTGCTCACTTCCTGTGAGCCATGCTGAGTGCCACTGGTGTTTCCATTGGAGCTGCACTTATTTCCAGCAGATCTGAATGTGGTGGTAGACTTACAGAGCTGATTTGTTTGTAATGTTCCTTTTTACAAACACAGCTATATTTCATTCCTTGCATGTTTAGATTTCTAATCATGTGGATCTACAATAGTTTCTTCACCTCAAGGTGCCTGAATATAAGTAGACAGAAGTCTGTAGGCCAATCTTGATTTATACAATCCAGTAGAATTGTATAGTCTAACTAGGGTGGAATATGACTCCAAAGTTTTTTTTTTTAGAGGCTGAGAGATTAATTATCTTGTCACTTCCTACAGTCCCTAAAACAAACTCTTTTCCTCAATAGAAAAATACTCTGCTGCACATTTTAACCATCAAGGTGACTGGACCATGCTCAGAAACCCAACATTTATAGATTCTAGGTTACAGAAGTAGCAATTAATGATCAGGAAGAATTTTTGACTGGAATTTAGGTGTCTTGCATTTTTAAGGCCAGCACAGAGCCCATTAAAGAGCATTTCAGGATATTCAAGCTTGAATATCAAGTTTTCAACCACAACTCTACTTAGCTCTGGAAAGGCTGCATCCTGCGTCCAGTTTTGAGCCCCTCACTATGTGAAAGGCATTGAGGTGCTGGAGTGTGTCCAGAGAAGCGCAATTGAGCTGGGGAAGGGTCTGGAGCACAAGTGTGATGAGGAGTGACTGAGGGAGCTGGGGGTGTCTAACCTGGAGAAAAGGAGCTCAGGGGGGACCTTATACTCTCTGCAACGACAGGAGGGTATAGCCAGTCAGGGGTCAGTCTCTTCTCTCAAGCAACAAGTGACAGGACAAGAGAAACAGCCTCAGACTGTGCCAGGAGAGGTTTAGGTTGGATATTTGGAAAAAATTTCTTCACTGAATAGTGGTCAGACACTGGGACAGTCTGCCCATGGAAGTGGTGGAGTCACCATCCCTGGAGGTTTTTAAAAGACATGTGCATGTGGCAGTCAGGGACATGGTTTAGTGATGGGCTCGGCAGTGCTGGGTTAGTGGTTGGACTCAGTGAACCAAAAGGTCTTTGCCAACATTTCTATGATTCTGCAACTTCATGTTCATTCATTGTGATTACTGAATTGAAAAATCTTTTATTTAGATGGAACACATGATACCTTTACATTTTCTTGATCCATGTCACAGCTTGAGCTGGGCAGTGGAATGGCAAAAAAAGTAGATTTAATGAAACACAATAATGTTCCAGGGTCTTGCACTCTCCCCATTAAAATTCTTTTGTAAAACAAAGGCATGGAATTTCATTAAAAAAATAACTACATAGGCTGCTCTATATGTTATTTTTTTTCAAGGTTGATGCATGTAAAAAATCTGTATTGCATTAAATAGGAAGTGAGTGTAAATATGACCTATGGAAATCCTCCAGAAGATTAAACTGTAAAAAATGATTTAGTGTTGCAAAATATTTCTCCTCTCTCTTAGCTAGCAGCATGCATTTCTTTATAAAGACAATACAAAACTTTTCATGCACTTATTTTAAAGAAATTTAACTAGCACTTTAAAGAGAAAAAAAAATATTTCATCTTATTGCTGTATTGGGATTTTTACTAACGTCAAAAGAAAAACAATTACTTTAACACGAGGTCTTTAATATGAGGCTCATTCAATCAGTGCATATCAAAATCAGCTTTTTTGAAGTAAGTGAAATTCAATGGTACAGAAGTTAGGAGGCTGGGGTCTGTTCCACTGACTGCAGTACAGTTACCTCTGACCTGCCCCAGTGTGAGATCAGATTCAGTCCAACATGGATAGGCTTGCACATTCCATTTAACTCCAGGAACAGGCTTGAGACACACAGTTTGAATCCACATCCCCACTTCCCTAAAGACAGGGTGTCGAGTACATTCATCAGGGGTTTGACAGTGAGAAACACAGGAGCAAGTTCAGAATACTTGGATTTTAAAATCAAATGTCTGCAAATCAACACCCTTGCTTATATTGTCAGAAGCTAGCAACATGTCTCTGAATTTCTACTGCATGAAAAACTAACATTTAAAATAGAAAATATGCTTGAAGTGGGAGCAAAATTATCTGCTGTTGGAGAAGAAATACAGAACTCTGGATTCATTTCTTGGCAGATAAATTCCTTTTGATTCATCTAAACCTAATGTTGACATTAAAAAAGGACAAGATGAATAAAACTTGGTTTTCTAACTCTTCTGAGTGTTCTGCATGAAGTAAGATAACAAAGCTGGCTTAAGTGGTGAAGGAGTTTGATGTTCAGAGGTTTGAACTGGATGGCAAATGCAGAAATGTTTTTATTTTTACTATAATCCTTGAACCTTCCCCATTTTTACAACTACCTCCAAAGTGCACTATTTTTTTAAGTTTAAAACTATTTCAATAAGTCTTCTCCACTTTTGGTTTCTAATTGCATCTAAAATGCCAAATGTCTTAAGGAAGGCTGCTCTCTCAATTTCTTCAAGATGTTTGAATACATTTTAAATCCATATGGAAACCCAACCTAAGTATAAAGCCTTTGGATATGTCACCTCATTACACCCCTGCAGGTTCCAAAAGAGCAGTGCCAACCCACCTACCAAAGCTGTGAACACCTCTGCCTCTCATCGCACACTCATTATGTTAAACCAGGCAGAAAGCTGTTATTAAAGATCATGCTGTCAGTAGAGCATTATGGACACCTACTTAAGAGCGTATATTCTTTTGTTCCTTTTCTCATTTTTAAAGCATATCAGCAAAATCAAGAGGGAGCCAAGATTTCCTCACAGCGTTGGCATCAAGGAGTCTTGCTAGGATCCCATGGAAGGAAAAGGAAAAGAGCTAAACATAGCATATGTACCTTTTTAACCTGACCCAGGAATAACCAGACACTGAAGTGAATTCAGACCTTTTTTCTCTTCTCACTCTCATATGGAGTGAATTTCCAAACAGAGGAAATGAAGAACAAAGTGGAGGTTAGGTGATGGTCTGGTCATAACCACATAATTATAGTAACACAAGATAGGGAAGTCCTCAAGAGGTAGTAGAGTGCAACACAAACACAGCATTTTCCCTAGAGACACTTCCTTAATGTATTGGAACAGCAGGCAAGTTCTGAAATCCAATAAGACTTAGACTGGTGAGTGTTTAAATTCCTGGAAATCCTTATAGTTTGAGAGATTAAAGAGGTAAATCCAGACCAAAAAAAAAAAAAAGCTGCTTACAGGATAGGAGTTGATTGATAGACCAGCAACCTACCCTTTTAAAAAATGGTAATATGATAAGGCTGCTGTTCTGACAAACAGCATGATAAATACAGATGGTACAGTTTTGTTCAAAGTCTCTATGCCATATTTGATGATGCAAAAAAATGTAAGTGTATACAGAAACTATAGACTTAGCTTGGTGTGGTTTTGTAGGTTTGCTTACTTTTGTATTGTAGCAGTAGGATGTATAATTTGAAATAAAATAAAAGGTGATTAAGAAGTCATATTAGCTTTACTTGGTTGTTGGTTGTTCTTTTTCTTTTTTAAAGGTTCTGTACAAAAGATTTATGGATAGAACAAATTTTAAAAAGAAAATATTATTCCAACTGAGTTCTTCGGTGAATGTAGATTGTTTGCATCTGTTGTGCTGCTTGATACTTCACAGTATGGCAGATCACTGAGAAGATCAAGAGGCAGCAACTGATCCCAACAGGAACTCCAGAAGTGTAATAGAAGAGCCCTCTGAGACCATCCCACCCTGGTGCGATTATCTCCTGTTACTAGACAAATGCCAAAGTGCATTCAAGTCACTATCAAAACAAAATGTTGAGAAAAAGCTGAGATGTTTATTTTCAAAGCTGGAGGCTCTGCCCCAGGAAAGCAACCCTCTGAGTGACCCTGTTCTTCCTGGCTGCATCAAATGACAGATGTTGGTGTAGGGTCATGTCATCTGATAGGCACCAGAGCAAGGGAGTGAATTTCTCCACCATGAAATAGGATTTACAGAAGTTAACTATTTAAAAATAGTTTAAAATAGATAGTTAAAAATATATTTCCTGGTATTCTGATTATGATTTTAAAAAGGTTCTGGGGAGTTCAGGATGTCCAGTGACTGTGAAACCAAGTTTGTGAGAAGAGCCCCAAAGAGCCCCATTGCTCATGAGACAGAATCACATCAGCGTGGTCAATCCATGTGGGACAGGACAGACTTTGGAGAGGTGGCAGTCAGAAATTAGGAGCATCATCCCTGCATGTCCCTGCATGTCCTTCTGACATCTGCCAGCAACTTGCATCTCAGGAGGGCTTTTCCCTTACCTTGGAAAAGCCTTTCCTGGGTTTGCTTCTCTTCAGGATCTGTGGGGAAAGAGCTGATTCTGTCTCTGGTCACATGGGTCAGTGACAGGTAACTTCTATTTATTAATCTGTTTTGCTTTTTACTATCAAAATTAGGGCAACACAATACTTCTCACGAGAAAGGCTTTGGGTTGTGGGGGTTTTTCTTATGGTTTTATTTTAATGAAATTTAATTGAATTTTGAAGTTTTGTATTATTACCCTAAATTCAGCCAGCACAAAACTGAAAAAAGTCCTTGAGAGCTTAAATTTTTTTTTTAATTTTTTTTTTTTTTGCTCATTGGAACTTAGAAGAATGTCCCGGAGATGATGTTCCAACTGTATTAAAATAGAGGAGAGCATTAGGATGTAGGGAGAGTGTGAGGGGAACAGTCTGAATGTGTAAGCTGCAAAAGCACCAAGGAAAGGAGCTCAGGATCCAGAGGTGCATTTATGATCCATTCAGCCTAGGCAGCTGCTGGTGAATAGAAATCCATGAAATTTTCAGAGCAAGCATACAGAACTGAGAAGCTGGTTAAAAATTTCTTATGTCAGATTTTGGTTTAACTCTTTCACAGCACTTATTTTAAATTGAAAGGAAAAAAATATCCCCATATTTTCTTGCTTTTCCACTCTGTTTTATAATTTCTCAGTAAAACAGCTGGAGAAAACTACTTTTCCTGGGATGATGGAATTAATATTGAGAAACATAACTGTTTGGCTTTAGATCACTGAGTTGAACTGGAAGGGACAAAGCCTGTCAAAATTCAGTGACTGTTCCAGACTGCATATAGAACTCATTAGTAGCTTCAGTTTTATTCTCAGTTGCAAAAAGATAAAAAATACCACTACCATGACTTAAGCCCTTTATTGGCAATCCCAACAGAACAAGATAAGTCAAGCTTGGAAGCAAATGAGTGGGGTGGGGTGGAATGGGGGAAATTCCCTCTCAATCCTACAGGTGCACTATCTAAGCCAGTGTTGCAGCACATGGAGGAGGCAATAATAGCAGATTTGTGCTGCCAGAACACCAGATGGATCTCCTCTGAGCTTAACCAAAAGACAGAAATTCATGTTTGAATGTCCTGAAAACTCTTCATTTAAAGATAGCAGACCTCCAGCATCTGTCACCAGAATTCTTGAGTCCTCTCAGGCCTCCAGTGGGTCCCAGGAAGTTAAAATAGAACAAACTGTCAATGGAGTAATCCTGTCCAGCCCCAGAGTGAAGCAGAGCACGGGGCACAGTGCACCTTCATTGTGTTTGATAAAAGGAACACTTTCAGCACATTTTTATCGGTGCCTGGTTTTTATTTCCTCATTTGTAAGGCTCCTGATATTAAGTTCATCTTAAGGCAAACATTCACTGTGCACTGATAACAAACTGGAGATACTTTGCTTTTGATAGTGATAAAGTAACCCCTTTCTTCCATAAAACACACAAAAACATATTTATTTAGCTAAGTTTGCCTAGGGATTAATCTTATTTGTCTTACAGTGTGCAAGGAACAAAACCCTTCATTAAGGTACAGTTAAGAAAATTCAATATAAAATTTTTGTGTGTGACATTGGGAAATCTCTGAATCACTCCCAACACTGCTATCAAGACAGAAAGGCAAATGCTGAATGTTTTTCATGTGAAAGGTCCCTCTTTACATCTTAATAAATTGCTGTGTCATTTTAAAACAAGTGGTCATTTAAAACTTAGAATAAAATATTTGAATTGTAGTTATTGGAATGAAAGAGAGAATTGTAGTGATCAAATCACTAGCTGAATTCTGTTATTTTATTTTCTGTTTCACAGTTTGTTGTTCACAGATTGCTATTTGCAGGAACGCATCCATTGAAAATCATTCCAAAATTGTGAAACTATTCTAATTCAAGAAGTTTTTGAACCCAGAGGGATTTTTCAATGAGGACAGTATAGTAAGTATTTAGTACTAGTATCCAAGTGATCAAATACCTCTCTTATTTTTAAATAATCATAATAAATATTTATACAAACACACTTTACATCTGAGTTTGCTTATATTTAAATGGAACTAGAAAATAACAGTTATGGTCCAATTCTTATTTCAGCATATACACGAATTATTTTTTTTTAATTTTCTCTAGGTGTTCTTAGTTATTACTCCTTAAAATATGATTCCTTGAGAGAAAAGTCCAAAGAAACAAAAGAAATATATGATTGTTTAATTCAGTTCACAATTTTAAAAAATGTTCATTCTTTTAGGAACAATATATATATATATATATATATATATAATTGTACTGAATTCTTATTGAAAAGGTCTCTTTTACTGACATACTTTATCTAATACTACTTATTTAAGAAAATAAAGGTGCTTTTTGGCAGCTCTATTTCCAACTCTATGGCATTAGAGTGCTTGCCAAGTTTTTCTTGGCTAACATTACGGATAATTATTTTTCAAGTGCATTTTAGCACTTGAACCACAATATTTACCTACATAACTACTACGGAGAAAGTAGAAGTTTCCTCAAATCAATGTGGCTGAGTAATTTTTGTGATCAAAAGCTGTAATGGTAAGAAACCAATATAACTGATAGCTGTTTGAAATGTGCAGATATTCAGATCTGCTGGAAGCACTGAGTTATGCTTTCATGTAATTCACACAGGTGTTACCAAGCTCAGAACCCAGCGCAGAACATTTCTTTAATTCTTGATGTTTTAACAAGTTGCCAGTAAACCTGATATTTAGTGCTATTAGCAATCTCTGTGCTACAGCAGAGTTTGGTTCTGTGCTCCAGAAGAGGCTGATTAGTTCTTCACAGTCCCCTGCATGGCTGTGTGCAGCGCTCTTTGCCTAATGCAAGCTATACCAGCAGCTTCAAGTTCAGAGCCTTTCCCTTTCCATACCTTAATCCTGAGGGATGAAAATTACTGCCCCTAATGGCCTTATTTGCCTGCCCTAATGCCCTTAATGACCTTATTTGCCAGCTGTATCCAGGCTATATATGATTTTCCCACCTCCATGGTATCATACAGAGGGAGTGATGAATATCCAGCTTTTTAAGAAGGAGGCAGTGGCTACTTCCCAGCAGCTCTCAAGTGCTTAGATTAAGTAGTCTCCCGTAGAGCACAAGACTCTTATTTAAATGTTTGCATCTGGTTTATTTGAAAACCACTGACGCATCTTTTCTGTCCTAGGAACATGTTCAAGTGGGATTTCCAACATTGGGGTTGTTGTAGTAGAGAGGTATGCCTGTGTTCTGTATTAGTTACCATCAGTTGCACTCTGTGGCTTGTGCACCAAAGTTGCCAATGCACCAGTCTGTGTGACCCATCAGAAACAGATTCTCATTCCTTTTGAATGAACCCATTATTTATCAAAGGGTTTACAAGTGTTTTGCTAAACAATTTCTAGAGTATTCTCTATAAATCTCTCTTTGTAGTTTTCTGTTTGGTTATCTGAATCTTGTGCTGGGAAACAGGAAGGAAATTTAGCCTGAAAAAAGGAGAAATGCATGGTTTCACTACTGTGGCCAGACCTCAGGGTACTCCTTATGACTCTTTCCCTACCTCTGATAGGTGAGTTTTGTGTTCTTTCTCCAGTCAGTATCTAAAAGCTTCTCTACTTACACAGACCCATTCCAGTTTTGAATCCCAGTGAATCCCAATTCAGTGCTGCGGAACCCAGGCAGCCTTGGGTGGCCCAATTGTAGATTACAAGAAATACAGGACAGGAATATTTTGCACGGAGTATTCTTGTTCCCAAATTTGAAGAAAAGCCTGGGAAGAAAAGAGATCATATTTCTGCTGTCATTAATCATTTGTGCTAGAATCCACAACTACTCTATGATTTATTTGCACTCCCTAAAAGAGAGGAAAGTTGTCCAAATAATCATGATCCTGATCCAATGTTGTAATTCCCTACAAGCCAATCTGCAAACTGAACCTTGATTTTACATTTATGTAGGGATTCACATAATAGGTTTATATAATTTCATTAGCCAGGTAGTTCCCTCTTTATGAAGCAGGGTGAAAAAAACAAACAAAAATAGCCCAACTTCCATTGCTCTGTTTGCTTTTTGATGTGTTGGCAGCCTGGGACACTTTTACACCACAAGTAAACACTCCCTAGAGACAGATCTCAGAATGGTCCAGCCTACAAAAACTAGGCCAAAAGTTCAGGTTCTCATAGTTGTTTGTTGGTGCTTCTATTTTGCAATATTTGAGAAAGGCAAAATCGCAGCAGAGCAGTAGAATTCTGTTTACTTGTTCAGTTCTCTCATCTGCTTCGAATGCTCAGGCTGGCAGGTCCTTGGAGCAGTGTGAAAAGGTGACCAATTCCTGCAGCAAAAAGTCTCAAGCATTCCTTCATGATTTTGCAGGAATTTGGGACAGTTTCCTTTAGCTGTAGTTCTTATGGCAAAACATTCACAGGGAACAGAAAACTTAGGTTAGAAGTGGCCCATTTTTTCTTTTTCCTGAAAGTTCAGTAATTCAAGTTTGGAAAAGAAATCATTTTGCACACACATCAGCCTCATACAAAGATAATGGCTCAACTCCAGGCCTGTTGTTGTCCATTTGGTGGGGTCAGCTGTCCTGATCAGGCTTCCCTGGAATTGGGGTGCCTAAATGAGTAAATACTGTCCAAACTGCATGGTTGGGATGGGTAAACAACTGCAAAGAGCTCTTCACATCCATGAAATAGGTGTGTCCAATCTAATTAACACTGTGATACTAATTAATTCTGAAAGGTAATAATGTCTCCTGGGACAGTGGTTTCTCTTTTGGTTTGTTGGCATTATAATGGTGTTGCAAGGGGACAGTCATTAGACAAGTGTTCCAGCTTGTGGAGACTTTAATCATCACAACATTCTGAAGATAGCAGAAAATGTTCCTGACACATTCCATGTTTTTACTTCTGACATGCAGAACAGTAGTCTCTGCAGACATCGTCTCATAAGGTCTTTCTTCATGAGCAGCTCTGAGCAGTCATTCTGTCCCTTCTGCTCTTCAATCTCATGCTTCTGGGCTGCTTATACCTTGAAGAAAATGTAGCTTGTTGAGTTTGCTGGGACAGCCTAGAGATAAAATATTTTGTGGAGAAGTGTTGAGGTTGAGAATATCAGCTTCACGGTGATTTTTGACATGGCTTTCTCCAGAACACCACTATCCTGAAGAGCTGACAACAAATCATTGTTCTTGGTGACAAAGCCAGTCATGCCATGAAAGAAACAGCACAGAAATTAATTAACCTTGATGATCCCAGAGGATTTGTTGTCCTCTTCTCTTTACTGGGCTCCCCTTGTTTTTCCTTTCAGGTCTGAACTCTCCACAGTCTCTGCCATCATGTCAGACACCTCATGCCAGCACTGAGACATCGGACAGCCTGGCTCTTGGGCAGCCACCACTCCGTCCCTCCCTCGCTGCCTGCTCCCTTCCTTGGCCAGCATCTGCTCCTGGAGGAGCCGGCGGTGCTGAGGTGTGGGAGCAGCTGGAAGCATCAGGGCTGTCTGTCCGAGGCCAGGAGCAGAGCTGGAGCCCCAGGTGCCGAGCGAGAGGAGCTGCTGCCCGCGGGGAGCAGCAGCCCCGGCCAGCCCCAGGGCTGAGACACTGGCAGGGCTCCGCCACCCCAGCCAAAGCCAGGCTCTTGGCACCTCTGTGACTGCTGAAGGAGGTACACAATTTGAAACAAAAAGTGTTTTTAAGGCTAAGTGGGGCGGAGGAGGCTTTTGCCTACCTAAAACTTATCATGCACTGTAGGCACAGACATTTAAGTTTTAGTGGCGATGGGGATACTTTTGTTTTCCAATGTTCAAGTGCTCTAACAAGAGAGAATTACTGAGAATGAATAAGTAGCTGGAAAAATGTGGCCAAGGTAAAACCTTTCAGGTCCATTCATGTCTGTGAATTAATTTAGCTTTCCCTTTTATGATCTTAAGTTATGAAATGGTCATGCAAAGCATTACCAGCTAAAGTGAGCCAAGAGACAGTCTATTATGCCAAACTCTAATCACTAGACAGTAATTAGGCTGTCAGTTACAAAACATAGCATCTGTGATATTTCCAAATGAATCAACAGCCCATGCCATATGTCAAAACCAGGGATTGGTTCAGACAGGTAGGAGCCTCTTCCTTTGACAGTTGCCAGCTTAACTTCTGAGCAAATTAAAACCTTGTGACATTGTGCCAATGAGTCTTGGTTTGACAGAAGATTTTATAGAGACATTCTTGGTGCAGGCCCACAGATCATGAAAGAAAAATTTCCTAAGAATACAATAGAGATTTTCCCCTGATTCTCAACATAAAGGCAGATTATTACTCATCTCATTATTCGAGACCTCAGGACATTCCTTTTTAACACATGCATGAGCAGAAGTTAAATAACATCACAACATCCTGAAGAGTTTAGTGAAGCTTGTTTTATGGTTTTTTGGATGTGAGGTGTGTATTAAGTCAAGCATTTCTGCATAGTCACCATGAAAGTCATGCAACAGGATCCATTTTGAGGGTTAAAATAGTAATTCAGTGGTTCACTGGATTAGGGGCCCAAGTACACTTAGCTGTCCATGTTCCCATACATTTTGCTCCAAGGCTTAAGGTAAATTTTTACTCACATTTACACATAATTGCCTACAGTTCCCCAGAGCGTGCTTGCTGGGAGAGGTAGAAAATTAAGATGCACATAAATCATTGTACTCATTAACATTGTTTTACTAGCATAAACATAGATAAAGAAAACACTTATGTTCAAATGTAGAAACAGTAGCTGATGCTACATGGGTGATGTAAGCAAAACCAGGGATATTTTACACTCAAATATGCCACTTGAGTCTCTCACAGCAGCTCGGCTGTGGCTGACCTGTCCAGCCTGACAGCAGGAAAAGCATCTCATATCTGCATAACTAACCATTGCAGGGGGTGTTTGACATGCTACTGATGAAACCTCTGGATTTACAGAGTAAGAGTTATTTACCAAAGATGTCAGGTGCAAAATTGTCTGTGGTGAAAAACCGGTGCTATAATGGGCAAAAATCTCCCATGGTCCTTCTTCAGTGCAGAGTGCACCTTAATAAATAGCAGGAATGTTTTCCAGCTTGATAGAAGCCAGCACAAAAGCTTTGGCAATTGTTGCTGGGAACAGCCAGCTCACCCACCGTGCCATTTTTAAGGTTAACACGTCCAGCTCCAAGCACAAGCAAGCTGCAGAACAGTGTGAGTAATTTTACTGCTTTGCACCAAGACCAGCACCAGTTGCTGGTGATTCTGTGCTTCTCAGAAGCAGTTATTTGGTGAAGCAATTGCTCAGACATTCAGACACTATTCAGACATTTGGGGATTTCTTCTCTTTATGAACACACCTTTTGTTTTGTGTTTCAGCCTATCTAGAGTCTGGCTAAACTTAGGCAGCTGTTAGGCCAGTACATACAAGTAGATTTTATGAAATCCCAGATAAATAGGGAGCAGTAAATACTGCAAAAGACAGAAAATACTACTCAAATATTTACTGAAATTGAAAACATAACAGCAATGCAAGACTTTTTAATAACATTTCAACAGCCTCAATATCAGCACGTGTAGGTGTTTTGCAGAGGTGAAATGCACTTAGACTCACAGCACTGTTTAATCACAAAGAGTTATATTGCCTCATTTTCCACAGAGCTGGAAAGTAAACACAGAATTCTCAAATCTTTTACTACTATCATAAGCCATCATTCTGCTAATATAACCAGAAACATACAGCACAAGCAATTCTGGGAAATTACTTACTGCCAAATGAGGACAAAAGGAGAAACATGTAGGAAGAAAGAAAGAGAGTTACCATGAAAAAAGATCCTGAAAGAGACATACATAAGATAGATATTTAATATGACTTTCCAGTGCAATATGGTAGTAAGAAAAACATATTTACAAGCTACAGGGCAATAGGTCATGAGGAAGAGAGGTTGTATAACCCTGTCTGTAGGGTTATGGTGAGACCATTGCTAAAATACTTTTGGTTTTGAGCAACTTACTATAAGGGTGATTGTGCCAAACTGGAACAGACTCAGATAACAACAAGACAATTATTAAATGACTGGATTTATGAGGAAAGATAAAGCAACTAAATATATACATAATTTGGCTATGAGATATCTAAAGGGAGACATTCATTGTCTGTTAGTACAGTATTCAAAAACTTAAATGCCAAAGAGGCTGAAAAATCATATGAATTATTTAGTGATATATTAAAAGGATGCAATTATGGCAAATGAAATAGTCTCCAGTGATAGTGCTTGAGAAAGGGCCTCAACCATGTAATGCAGCAATGGTCTTTGGTCTTATTGACACATGATCTGCTGCAGGTTTATTGAGAGTACATGTATGTAGGCCAGGGAGCAGAAAGTCAGGCATTAGAGGCAATTTCACTCAAAAATTGATTTGTGGCTAATTACACGCAATTTACACTCTGGGTGGACAAACAAAAAAGCATGATTTATAAATGTAAACTCCCCAAATCCTTGTAGAAACAAGGTGTTTGGTATAAGGATAGCTATCAAAAATTGCAAGTTTCTGTGCAGGTTACACATTCATTGTGAACTCCAATATTAGCCTGTTACTGTTTTATATATGCAGAAAGTACATATGCAGTGCAACTAAATAAATTTAAACTGTTCAGTGAATTTAAAAGAATGTAACATCCTGCCTACTGGATTTTTAAGCATGAGAGAGAAACCTCCAGCGGTTTTACTTTTGTTTCCATGTCAGATGCATGAAACTACTCAAACACAGAGACCCCAAACTCATTTAATCTCCTTCATTCCCTGGAAAAAAGCATAGAAAAACTTTGGAGAGCTTTGGTTCTGCTAAAAAAATAGACTTCATCCATTTCCGCTGTGCTGTTACGGTTTTTATCTGTGGTGTTTTGTATGGAGGTTGCCAAACAACATCTGTGTTGCTCATGAAAAACAAATGAAAATGTTTTCAATTTGTTTAGATCAGCACAAAAATATATTTTCACATTAAATAGTTCTTGTTCTAGCAGCTATCTGATGAAGAATTGACTGACAAACACATGAGTCAGAATTGCTCCTGGCATTTTGCTGCCTTAGGTAAAATACCAGCCCAAACACCCATTCAATTTTTTATCATGTTTGACAAGTCAATTAAAGAGTGCTTTCTACTCAGGCAGAATTTGGTGAGATAACTTGTCTTTTGGATTTTGCTGTGCTTTCTGCTCTTATCCCATTGTCTTCAATCAGCTTCATGCTTCAGCATGTCCCTTTGTTCATGTTATGCTTATTTACTAAGGATATTTAAATCATTTTTGCTATTCAGCCTCTCTTCATGCATTTCCTTTCTTTTCCTTCCCATGTACTGTTCTACTGGAGTCGCATATATACTGGTCCAAGCCATCCCAGTTGTCACACCTTGCCACTTAGAGAGCCTTAAGGCTCATGAATGCACACGCCCTCGAAGGGAAAGTGCCCTTAAGAGAGCACCTTGGTACTTTTAAGGCTTGCAGTGGAGAAGAAAAGTACAAAGATAGCTAAAGAGGGAGAAAAGGCATTAGTTTCAACTGCAAAACTTCCTTTATTTGGTTTGTATGTGATTTTAATGATTTTTGTTGTTGTATTTTAGTATCTGTAGTTTTTCCTTCCTATCTCTGAACTGCTGCCTCCCCAAACCTGAAAGCAGAGAAGACCTTGCAGTCCAATATGCCAGTGCTGGGGCAGATGAGCACTCTGTCTTTCACTTTTAAATAAGCAGGAAGGACCATCCAGATAAGTTTCCTAACCTTGGTTCTGCAGGATTAGCTCAGACATGACTGAGACAGATCCTTGACACACAAATGTTGTATTTTGGAACAGGTTTGAATTAGATTTTGGCAGAAAAACTCCGTCTGGTCCCCAAAGATTTCAGTTTAGTAAAAGCATCCAGGTTCGTGGCCTAGAAGAAAAGTTTGTGAGACAGGTGTGACAGTACAAATCTTTAATGTTAAGTCCTGTTTTAAACTTCAAGTCAAAGGCCTGAAATTCATGTGTCCTTCAAACAAGGGACCTTTCCAAGCTGCCCCAAGAAGCTGCAGTTCCTGCAATTCCTGCAAAATAGTCAGAAGCAGATGAATTTCACCAAGAATATGTTCCTTTCCTGTCCTTTGCTGGGAAGCTTCCCTTGTGAAACCTGTCAAACTGAAGTAACCATTTGGAACAGATCTCCACAAAGAGCTCAAGTTTACATTAAAATTCAGGAACATTTTGAAGAACAGGAGGTGAGATATATGTATAGTATACATTTATGCATATGCATACACATTTATATATACATATTAACACACAATATACATTCATTAAACCTTTTGAATACTCATATTTATTAAGAGAGTGTAGTTTAAAATTGAAGAAGATGGTGCATTCAGTCAGGATTCTTCTCTTAAGATTTTGTCCTGCTTGTTTCCAAGGATAATTTTTCTCAGTTTGCCTTCTACAGTTTCCAGCAAGTGTTTTTAAGAAGATGTCTTATGTGAAAGTGAGACCTTAAAATTGTCACATAACCATATTCAGACTGTTTAGGGAAACTCTGAAACTTGATGCATGAGAAATAGTATGCAAACTGATTATACAGAAACTGGAAAAATATCCAGGAGTTTGGGAGTGTAGGCATATTTTCCAAGCACCATGGAGGCACTTAACCATGGTTTAGACAGAACATGTTACCCCTTGATTTAGTTTTAGAAAAATACTCAAGAAAATGTGAGGCCTCCCCAGGACACACTAATTTTTGGTTTTGCAGTTGCAGCTGTCCACAGAGATTAAGGAACTTGGATTGGTTCCAACCTTCACTTACAGACGTTGGAATAGCAAAATCCTGTTTGCTGTGTCAGGTGACGGTGCCTTTAAATAAATGAACTAATTTGTGTCCTAAGTGTTGGCATTTAATTTATGTCCTAAGTGCTGGCATTGAGGTGAGGATAGAAATAATAGAGGAACATAGGCAATATTATGCTCCTTCCTGTTTTTAATTTAACTGTTATAGTAAACTTTGAATATGAAAGTGCATATATGAATTTCTTTTCAATATGAGACCTGGATCCTGAACACTGCTTCCAGCTGAGCAGGTTCCTGCAGCTCCAGACCCCCATAAAACCAACAGGAGCACACCAAGCAGTCAAAGGTGTGATCTTGTATCGTTCTCCACAGCACAATAAATGAGGCACAGCTATTTTATACATTCAGAAGAAACAATTTACCATACAATTCCTAATACATACCAAAGGAAAAGAGTACAGCAAGGGCACTGGGCCTGTTGATTTTGCCAATGTGAATAGACTTTGCTCATGGGAACAACTCTGTTATCCTCAGTAGGAGGGAAGTACCCTGCAGCAGCTGAAGAATGCAAGAGATTTTTCGGAAATCTTTTTGATTGTTAGTGGTGTTCAAGCTGTATTTTAAACCCTGCATTATAAAAAACAAATAAATGTACCAATCAAAACTTCACCAGGCACAAATCTTTGTTGAATCCATTATTAAAAAACAACCAGTTAGAGGTCAGCTGCGGAAAGTTCCTTGCTACTGCTCCCAGACACGCCTGCAACAAAACAGGGGATGTATAAAACATTGTTCTGCTTACCAGCAGGTACCATCAACTATTAAATTCTCAGCACTGTTAATGACATCACCAGGGACCATGACTTAGGTCAACAGCTTGGCAGGAGGTGCTGGCAAATGTTAAATCAACAGCAATCAAAACTACAAAACCAACATGCTTGCTACCATCAAATTTAAAAGAGAACTTATTGTGCCTCAAACACAGCAGCAGGTTTAATAGAAAAGTAGACATGTTTATGGTTTCAGATTTACAACAAGACTTATAAAGACCTTATTACTCAGAATCCAGTCTGCTGCCCTAGAAACTAAGAATGTTACTTTGTTGAGAAGAAGGATCTGTTGACACAAATGTCTTGCCTAGCTTTGCCATTGTGGTTAACCAAAATACATTTACTAGTGAGAAGGTAAATAAAAGCAAACAAGATGCCTCTTATACCACAATACAGTAAGGCTCAAACTGACCAAGCTTAATGCTATGACATAAATATGCTTAATGTTTATGGAATTTTTCTAGGAGCTGTTTGCCCTGTTGGGCTTAATGTCTTACATGAGACCTACTGAATGGGAATGTGTTTTAGGTATTACACATACTTAAAGACCTCATCAAAAATATTCAGAGGAGCTGCCACGAATACCACAGTTAACCACGCTGCAAATAAAATGGGTCATGGTTTACTCTTAGATTAACATGAATAAATCAATCTTGTCCCATATAGTATATGTACACAGAAAAATTAACTGACAATTGAAGTGATAACACTATTGGAATGAGGCTGTATAAATATAAATTAACTGCACAGATTGTGCTGAAAAAACACAGTAGCTCTTTAATCTGCAAGAGAAGAGAGAAAGTGGGAAACCCAGCTCTGGTATCTGAGCTTCTGTTCAGGGATGCAGGGTCTTGCACAGCTGCTTCTCTAGTAAGTAACCAAAAGCATGCCCAGCATCTTCTGGTGCTAATGGAGAAACTCCAGGCCACAAAAAGCTGGTTGGGCTTAGATTAGTCTTAGATTGCTCTGCTGCCATGCAATAAACTCCTCATTTTTTTCTTCCTCCTATATGGAAGAGAAGACAAAAAGAGAGGGTAACTACTGAGAAGAAAATAAGGCCATAGTGCATCCATTTCAGCACACAGTCTCACACTGAATCAGGTTGGTTTGCAAGCTAAGAAATCTTGAAAGGCACTTTCCTTTCATCTGAATTTGGGTTTTGTTAAATTCATGTTTTAAGACTCATTAATTCTATTTTTAAAATTAAGCTTGAAACCATAAAAAAGAAAGTAGAAGACCAGCTTCCAGTGGCTGTAAAGAACATCTGTTATTAAGTCTTGCTCCAGAACATGTCTATGTAAGTAGAGATATAGCATTAAAATGAGCTTGTTTTCTCAGTACACCTCTGAACAAGCCTGGAGCCTCACACCAGAAGTGTTACAATTAGTATGAAAACAAAAACCAGTCAGCAGCTGTTGAAGGAAGGAAAAAAATAAAAGGTGAAAGGATTAAGATCATGTGACTGCACAGTAAGACTGTAGTTTACACTGAGTCACAAATCAGCATGGAAAGGGCAAATGTTGCTCAGAGATCACAGATTCCTTCAGGGAAGATCCCCACAGTGCAGCTGTAATTTGTGACAGTGCAACAAAACCACTCAGTGGAATAATGCTGTCAAGTAGTAGAAGTTTTCCATCTCCATAGAAAAAGTCCCAGGCTCTGATTTCCACAGCTTCTCCCTCCTTTTTCTGGCATTTTTCTTTCTTGGTGATGGCAAAGGAAGCACAATCTTTCCAGTCACTCTGTATTTAACAATATTGTGTAAAATCTTGTGAAAAAGCATTTCTTACATTACATTCTGAGAGAATGAGGGCTCAGGAGAAGGTTATACACATGGTTCAGTTGTGGAAGATCAGCTCTGCCCTGAAATACCATTCTCCCATGACTCCCATGTTTAGACAAAGCACTGTAAACACTCCTTGCCCTCACCTTCACCAGGTAAACCAGATGAATTTTTGTTAGAAATGCTCACATGGCTGGGTATTGTATGTGAGCTAAAGCCTGATCACTTCTGGAAAGTCTCCAAGAAGGAATTAAATGGTTTGCTGACCATGCCTGAGCATCCTGATTTCCAGTTGTACCTTTCCTCACTGAAAAGCTTTCCATTTGACCCACAGAGTTTCTCTGTCATTTGTTGCAAAAAATTAGGTAAGCTAAAAGGAGGGAGATAGAGTCAGTACTTACAGTTGAACCATGGGGTTTCCAGGGGGGCTTTCCAAATGTCTGGTATCAGCCATGCTTTTGAATTGAATCCAGAATTACACAAGCTTTCCAACCTTCCAAAATTCTGCTGCCAGAACACATTCACCAGCTACTCATCCACAGACCACTGGCAGGTGAAGTCCTCTCCAACTTCCTGGAGTTTCTCAGTAGGTCAAGGTGATTGTAAGGCCACTCTCAACAGTTTTTGAAACTGTTCTTGATCTGGGAACATTCTTGAGATATACAAGTGCATTTGTTTTGATTTAGGGCAGATTTGGGAGAGATTTTTAAAGGGGTTTTGTTAGATAAGCAGATTTAATTGGCTTTTTGTAAATTGCTTCAGGAGAAAATATTTTTAAAGGAAAGTGGAAAAAACCTGTTTATTAAACACTAAAACCTAAACAATATTAAACAATAAAACTCCTTGCTGCTTTAAAAGAGATGCCGAATTTAGAAAAGGGGTTTTTTTTCAGGTTGAGTTTGGCTTATTCAGTATTTTACTAGTTTTTTGGCACTGGAATTGTTGCAGTTTAGGCCTGGCTTGGTGGGCCACAGGTGCGAGCTGCCAGTGTTCTTTTGGGTGTTCAGTTCAGAGCAGGTTTAAACAGGTCTAAAGAAAAGAGAGGAAAAAAAAACCCTACAGTCCAGGGAACTTGTTTGCTTCAGCTAGCTAAACCTAACTAAAACAAAGGAGAGCTCTGTCCCGCTGTCTGTCCATCTGCAGACAATGCAGTCCAGGAGCAGGAATGTGGAGGAGTGAGCAAGGTGTCTGAAAACAAACTGCTGCTTCTTCTCTCCCCTCTTCACTCTCTTGAACAAGTCTTAAAGGTGCAAAACTTATTATTCAGCATAAACAGAACAAGACAATTGAAAATAAATGCATCATATAGTCAACCCAAAACAAGAAGGAGAAAAAAAAACACTCCTGTGTTCAAGAAGGGCAATAAGGAGAATCTGGAGAACTGCAGGCTACTCAACCTCAACCAGTCCCTGAGAAGGGAAGGAAACAAGAACCTCCCTATGAAGGTCAGAATACTGTGTCAATTAAGGTATGAAAAAAAAAATCAGATAAAACAATAGCAGGGAACTTCATTGATGCAGTATTTAACTCGGGAAATCCTTAGCCACAACAATTCAGAGGCACAGAGTAATCTTTAGGGAAGATCAGCCTAGGCAGACTATTCTTACACTGTCATCACAAGTGTTTGCAGAATCACAAAATCAGTGAGGTTGGAAAAGGCTTCCGAGCCCCTCAAGTCCAACCTATGACTGAACACCACCATCTCAATGAGACCTATGGCACATCCAGTCTTTCCTTAAACACCTCCAGGGATGGTGACTCCACCACCTTCCCAGGTAGCCCATTCCAGTGCCTAATCACCCTTTCTGTGAAGAAATTTCTCCTAATTCGCTGCTCCTTTCTGTCCCAGACATGATAGCATGGCAATTCTTACATAGTTTATCCCTATTTACAAAGCATCTCAACTGAAATAGGAAATGGCTTATCAAGATAATGCTCTGAGTTACTGTCCCTTTAAAAATGATAAATAGATAAAGATGAATCAAAATCTAATAAGTAAATTATAGTTTAAATTGATAATGTCAGAGAGAAAAAATTGAGCATTTTTGTACTGAAATTGGAAAATAAAAAGAGTTAAAAACATTTTATTTCAAATTTTGGCAGTAGAATTTATTTTTTGAGATTTAAAATAACCTTTCAAAAAAATAAGGGTGTAGGTGTAGATTTTTCTGTAGTGTTCATATGGCAGAATAATCAATATGGTTTTAAAAATGTTTCTTCAGAGACCTTCATTTTCTTTGAAATCTGCAGGTAAAGCACCAACATCATCCTCTGTACACATATGTTTAAAAAGCATTTCAGGATTTTAGGTACTTCTGGGATTTTGCAGTGACCAAGAGTTCTCCCTTCTAAAGCAAGTGGATCTGTGGACTGTAGGTAATGGGCATGGGCATAAAACTGAATTTACTGTGGAGGTGAGGTGTTTGGGTATTATCATTTTGGCAAATAGATCTGTGATTTAGGAGTTGGTACAGCCCACAATTGTCCTTTTTAAGCGACTCCACGATGCCCATTTCTCATATACAAATAGGAAGTATTTGCTACAGTGAAGGACACCTTTAGGATATTGGTCACACTATCTCTTACTTACTGAGGGAGCAGGATGAATTTTAGAGAGAAAGATGAAACATTTGTAGAGGTATTAATCTGCAAAGGCAAGACCAGCTGGAACCCTGAGCATATTCCATAATAAGAAGAGGGAATGCATGTACACAGCCTGAAACTCTACATACCACCTAGATGCTAGAAGGAGAGGCCTTTCTTTGTAAGTCAGCCGTAGATTTTCTTCCATTTCTTCAGCTGTGTCCTTAAAAACACAGCTTTTATCTATGCTGGCTACATTCTGATGCTTTGATTTGCATTTTGTCTTGACTTGTCTTGATTCAAAGCAGGTAAAGAATGAAAATAATGGAGTCTTGCAATAAAGCAAGACTCTGGGACATGTTAGTGTGTGTCCTAATTCCTGTGCACATCATAGAGGTAATACTGCATCTGCCATTTGGACTTTAACAGATAAGGTGAAAAGCAAATAAAATAGGAGAGGGAGTGGTGGTGGAAGCAGAAGTGTCTTCCAGCAAATGCTGCTGACACTCAATGCACATTAAGGGACATGGACAGAGTGTCCCACTTGTCAGTTCAATTTTTGCTTTCCTCTGCTGTAAAAATGGGAAATCGAAATTAATATTATTTCATCAAGAAAAAAATCAGAGTTTTTTCATAACAAGAGGGACTCTATCCAGCCACTGACTGAACATGACTCAGATTAACCAAGGTGCCACCCCTTAAAATAAACCTGCACCTAGTCTGAAGAACTTCCTTTTCAGCCTGAGTCAGAGCAAATAAGTTTCAAGCCATGACAGCATGACTGTTTCATAGCCACACAGCCCATGAACTCAGTTACTCGCCTCCATTTTCTGCTACTCATTAACATTCACAAAAAATAACATTTTTTTTCATAAATGGCATTTTCTTTTTCATAAAACTCTTTGTAGCAGTAAAGGGATATGTATCAAGAAGGTGCTTGACCATTCACTATTTTGTGTATGTGCTCTGAAGACTGCAAGAGATTCCAGCTTGTTTCTTGGTATAATTAAAACTGGGTTGATATCCATGACCATGAAAAGGATTCCTTAACTTTAGGACTGTTCTCACTTTTGTTTTGAAATTACTCACATATTCCTACATCAAACAAGTGTAACAAAATCTGTTTTTCTTTTGTTAATTTAAAAGGGAGACAAAAGTTATCCAGTGTCAAAGTGAAGAATGTTTTAATTTTCATATTAATTTTTACTGGTTTTTTAAATGCTTCTCCAACAGGGAGGTAAGAGCACCACCAAGTCAAATCAAATACATTAATCAGGATGTAAAGGCTCAGCTCAGAAGCCCAAATTCTCAGTTCTGCTCTCCTGTGTTACCGGCAGATGTCTCTCTGTCAGCTTCTCCCTCCGTCTTTCCTCTGATCAAAAATCCCCATTTAAAAACTGTGCTGTGAAAGGATGTCTGGCATTTTTCATTGCCACCTGCTAATCCATGTCTACATCCAAGTGATTTTGAAAGAAATTCAAAGAATCTGGTTTGTCTAGATTATTTTAAAATGTAAAACAAGATTTATCCTTTCTAAACAGTCAAACTACAGTAATAAATCCAACATTAATTAGCGCATCTTCATCTTGAATGTCTACATGGTATTTATGGATTAATGTCCTAGATTAAGTACTAATTAACCAGAAGCACATCCCAGTTGATACTGGGAAAAACAGAGTTGATATAAAAGAAGAAAAAACCTACAATAACCGTGGCTCTGAATTTCACATAATCTCAATGCACTATCTAATTCAAAGAAAAAAATAGTATCAGAATCAGGACCAGAATGTAAGTACCTTTCCTTCTAATTATCCTAACAAAATTGCCTGAACTAAAAGCTGCTACTAACCAATAGCAGAAATACCTCTTTTTTATAACATCTAATCTAAATAACTTGTCTTTTAGTTTAAAACTGTACCTCTTTGTCCTGTCACTATCTGCTTATGCAAAAAGTCACTCTCCATCTTTTTTAAGCCTCCCGAAATACTGGATGGTGAGGTTTCCCTGGGGCCTTCTTTACTTCCAACTCTCTCAGCCTGTCTTCCTTAGAAGAGTGGTTCCAGCCCTTGTATCATCTTTGTGGCCCTCCTCTGGACCCAATCCCAGCAGGTTAACATCCTTCTTGTGCTGAGGACCCCGCAGCTGGAACCACAGAGCCATGGAATCCTTTAGGATCAGAAAGGTGTCAGTCACCCATCACTGTCAGAGATGTAGGAGCCCCATGGTTGGGCTGCAAAGGGATCGTGACCCTCTCTGAGTTGTTCCATTTCTGTCATTCCTCACGTGACAGTGACTGGGAGAGCTCAGAGGGCAGGGAACTCTAGAGAAGATGAGCACAAGCAAAAGGGGAGTAAGCAATGAAGGTAAGCAGAAAAATAAGTAGAAAGAGGGCATAGTATAGGATTAAATACATTGCTCAGTCTCCTCATTCTAGGGGCTAGAAAGTTGTCTGAGGGTGAATGTGAGTGGGAGTGAACATGAGTTAGCTCTTTCCTCAAGGAGGACACCTGCCAGCCTGCAGGAATGGAAGGTCACTGATCTTGAGATACTGCCTGATGCTGAAGAGATTCCACAGACAGGATGTTGAAATTGCCCATGGTTGAAAAGTTTCCATCAGCTGAGGGTATTTGCCAGAAAGTTGAAGGTAAACCTAGAGCTTCATAGATGTAAGTTTGTATTAAGAGGTGAATTATGGGCCAAATAGCTTATCTTCTTGATAAAAAAGGTATAGGACAAAACCAAAGAGAACAGGAAGAAAAAAAGGTAGATATAATAATGACAGATAACGATAGAAAGAAAATAAAAGTCAGGGAAGGAAATTAACTGTAACTTGGAGAATACAATTCTAGTGAATGCCCTGTGTGGTATTCAGCTGAGGATAACTAACTGTGTCCTGTGACCACACTGATCTAATATCAGTAAGGACATGAACCTCACTTCCAAAGTTTAGTGCCACTGTGGAGAAGGAGCTCAGTCCCCAGCACAACCTGAAGCCTCAATGGACACCCAGACTGTTGCTCTAAATGATAACTATAAGTACCTCTAGCACAATCCCAAAGAGATAAGTAATCTAAACTACAACAACAAGAGCTACAAGTCTTATTTAATTTCAGATTAGTTACACAAATGACAAAAACCCCCCACATCTTCAAGAAATTCCAGGAAGAATTCCCTCAGTCCACCACAGCATGCCGCAAACCACTAGAACAGATCACTACAGAAATAATCTAGGGAATTTCTTCATCAAAGCTTTGTTTTTGAAGTAACTACATGAACATTTTAAAAATTGGCTTCAGATCATGAAAGAATTAGGTGCAGAAATTAAAGCTTCCTGGCATAACACTTTAATGGAACACACTCATCGTTTATGGAACAACTGACCCACATGTACTGGATTTTTGAAAATACAGTGTTTTCTCACACATTAACTGTTCTCTGTTTGAACTAGTGCTATTCCCTGAACTGCTGTACAAAATAGGCATATTTTTTCCCTCAGGTACTTGTTAAGAAAATCAACTTGTCTTAGTCTATGTCCAAGCATCTCAGTAACAGAAAACAGAATGGCAGCTCAAAGTTTGAGGCTATTTGCAACTTTGTCCTGAAAGACAGCTGTGTGAAGAGGGATTTCAATTCTAAACACCTAAAGAAGATGTCCACCCAGTTTCACTTAAGATACCCTTCAAAGAATAGTTATGTCAAAAACCTTCTTCCTTCCATAGATTAGCAAAGGAAAAGTCTGGATTGCAGTTCAGGGCACGGCTCCAGTAGATGCAACTGTACTGTCACTTACATGGGGTTAACATCCCCTCACGTAATATCCCCTGTGAGGTTAATATCCCCTGTGTTAGGGACACAGTTTGTCCCTAACAGCATGTTCCGATTTCCCAGGTGAACAAACTATAAACAAAAACAAAACCAAAGAAAAACAAAAACAAAAACAAAACAAAAACCAAAACCAAAACAAAACACAAAACCAGAACCAATCAAACCAAGCCAAACCAACCAAACAAACAAAAAAAAAACCCCAAAAACTAAACCAAACCAAGCAAAACAAAAAGGCACTTGAGCTGAAGAGGGTAAAAGAGTAGAAAGACTTGTTTATAAACAGGGCATATTAAGGAACTGTTAGAAGTAGCCTACGCAGACATGGTTAAACATACTAGATTTCAGTGTGTAATAACTTAGGAATCCAACAAGGTACAAAGAACAATGAAGCTCAGCATCTGAGAAAAATGATTTAGCATGGTACAGGAAAGAGGCAAGTTGCCAGTTACTGGACATTATGCATTGTTTTATTTTTCTCCCTGTGAAAAGCGCCTCAGATTTAATTTAATATTAGTTCTGACTGGTTGAGCTAAATAAAAATCAATCCAAACTCTTTGTTCAAATGAAAATCATATCTATGATTTCAAATGCATTCATTAAATGAATAGGTCTTCTGCCTTTCCTTTCAAGTATCAAAACTCAGCTCCATTACAATTCTTTAAAGCCTTGTGCTCCTTCTGCCTCTTGCTTAACACAACCTTTCCAGAGACTTTCTTCCCAAAATAACTCAATTCTGTTCAATCCTCACCATCTCCATGCACTCATTACCTATGTCTTCTTAGTTTTTTCTTTTTGATTTGCAGCCTTGTCTTCTGACAACTTCCAAGCTCACAACACCTCATAGGCTTGGGAACTTACAATACAATACTTCCACATCACTACAGCTGGCAAAAGTGCAAGTCAGCACCTGTGTAATCCCAGTTATGACTGAAGCTGACTTCCATCCTACAGCTATTTTTAAAGAATGCCTTCCTTGAGCCCTTCCCAGTAACAAGTGGCTTCAGGACAAAAAAAGAAGTTGTCTTTTGAGGAAAAGCTGTGATGTGAAAAGTCATTAACCCACTGCATTCCATACAAAGTAGAAAGAATTTGACCCATTGTCACAAGGTGAGCATTTCTACAGGAAAAGACCTGCAATTCAGCCTTAAAAAAACCCCTTGTAAGTTCAACAAAATTTGAAAGAAACACGTAACTATGTATCTGCCTGAAGGCCATTATAAGGACTTATAATTTTTTGTATTTGGAAATGAACAACTGAAGAGAAGTGTTTACATCATGCTTATCTGGCTAATTTGCTTATGAATAATAAGAATGACTTAACACTGTTCTCTTGAATGCCAATTGTTATGCCAAATGTGTGTGATGTGTACAGAGCAGGACAACACAGAAACAAAACTTGGGATTTGGGCATGCTGTGGTCAGTGGCAGCCAAACAAACACAAAGATCTAAAGAAAGAAACCAGCCCTGAAGGGCAAAGGTATTGTTGTTTTGTTTAGTTAATTTAAATATTCACAGACCTCATAACTATGGTTTGGAAAGCTCATTCGTGGGCAGGGACATATTTCACTAGACCAGGTTGCTCAGAGCCCCATCCAGCCTGGGCTTGAACACTGCCAGGGAGGGTGAATCCACAGCTTCTGCAGGCAACTGTGCCAGGGCCTCACCACCCTCAGGATAAAGAATTTATCCCTAGTATCTAACCTAAATCCACTCTCTTTCAGTTTGAAGTCATTCCCCCTTGTCCTGTTGCTCCATACTCATGTAAATATTCCTTCTCCCTCATTATTGCAGGCTCCATCAAGTATTGGCAGGCCACAACTTAGTCGCCCCTAAGCCTTCTCTTCTCCAGGCTGAACAACCCCAACTCTCTCAGCCTTTCCTCAGAGGAGGTGTGCTCCAGCTGATCCAGCAGGTCCCTGTCCCTCCTGTGCTGGGAGCCCAGGGCTGGATGCAGTGCTCCAGGTGGGTCTCAGCAGAGCAGAGCAGAGGGGCAGAATCCCCTCCCTGCCCTGCTGCCCACGGGGCTCTGGGTGCAGCCTGGGATGGCCTCGGCTTTAGAGAATTCAGTATGGACAGTGCATTTAGAACGTTTTTCATGGCAATTCTTTTGATTCTTAAAAACTTCAGAGATAAAAAGTAGTAAGTACTCCAAGGAATCTCCCTTTAGAAAAGGAAATACAACTTACAATTGTCAGATCAGGAGATCCTCCATCAACACCACTGGCTGACCAAACAAGCTAAAAGAAATGGTTTTCATCTCTTTGATCACAGTCATCCCTTGATGAACAAGCCATCACACTGTCACTCATTAGAAGTCTAAAGTACCCAAAGACATTTTCCTTCTTCCATCACTATGCAGCTTGTTTTGTCAGTAGAAAACAGATATTTGTATTGTGTTGTCTCCTTGTCTTCTTTCTGCATCTTGTTCAAATTCCCCACCTCCTTCACCTCTGCTTTGCTCTCTCTTTCTTCCCCACCAATATTAGTACCACGTGTACAACCTTCTCACACAAGAGGTTGGGTTTTTTTTTTGGCTCTCCACACCGACTACAAAAATGTAAAACCTGCAGTCCTCGGTATGTTACCAAAGGAAACAGTTTTACTTAAAATCTTGTTTTTGCCAAAATATTTTCAAAGTATCTGGAGAGGAGTCAAACCACAGTGGCTCTCAGTTGTATTTCCTTTTACTATTTCCTCAGGTACTCCCAGCACAGCACTAAGTAATTGGATAGTCTTGCAGGAAAAAAAAAAAGGCTGCACAAGACAGTTTGTAGGTTTAAGAATTATTCTTCTGGGGCCTGTGGGGATGAATACAGGGCACACAGTTGCCAAGCTTGAAATCCTTGCTTGTGTTAGTTGTTCCTGAAGACAGGAATCAAATATGACAGTTTGTAAAAAATATACTGATTATATTCAGCCTGTGTAATGCTGTTTCAAATGATTGAAATTATCTGTCATTTTACTCTGTTTTGGTATTTGGTCCTGTCTCTATTTCAGATGACCCTTTTCCCATAATATAGATACTATATTGTAAGTTTAGACTTACATTACTTGCAGAGAATTAACAGTGCAGTGGGAAAAAAGTTTCTAATGCAGCTAAGTTTGCTGAATTAATCATATAATTATATGCTATCATATCATTTATATGATGTAACTGCTATCATTCCATTTTACATGGCATCTAAGTAAATCTTGTTACATCCCAGACTTCAGCTTATATTGAAAACACAGCTGCAAGGCTTCTTGCTATAAGCCAAACACATATTCCTTGAGTACTGGGGGTCTTCCCACAGGCCACCTGTAGTCTATTATTTTTAAATTTTACTTAATTCTTCTCAGGCTATTTGTGGTCTTGCTGACATCTCCAGAAGACTTATTCCACATCTCTCTTCAGGAGCGTTAAGATCTTGAGAACACAGACACTTCACTTTGGCCTCTAAGGATTCTGTCTGCTTCTCTTGATGGTTGCTGAATTCTCTCCCACTAAAACTGGAAAAATGTTTTAAAGCTGAAGTAGGAAAAGGCTTTTTGTCCCATGCCCTCATTACCATCATAAAAAGCCTGATGTGAATGAATTCTCAGTATGTTTTTCTTTCTCTGCAGGATCATACTTTCAGGGGATAAGAGGGATATCAGGCATTGTTTGGTGAAGAGCACATGAGAGATTGGCTCAGGGAGCAGCAGAATAAACACGAATATCACAGCCCAAATGATACAGAGTTTATGGCTAGCCCCAGAGGGATGTCTGTTGTATGCAGTGCGTGCAGCTAGGGGTTTGTTGGATAGACCTTTCAGTGAGTCAATTGTTCCCTTACATCTTAGAGGAGCCAGTGTTTGCAGATGGACTGTAATGGGCTTGTAAGGAGGAGATGACAGCTCCCTGGAGTACACAGTGCTGCTATTCAGTATATGGGCCCTACTGCAATAATGTCTTACAGCCCTTAATATGCCTTCTCAAAGATTATTCTCTTGAAAATGTGCACACATAAACAACATATATACAGCTGGAGCAATGTCCAAAACACAGAACCTTTCACCTCAAGCAGGGATTCTCTCATCACTCAGTGTAACAGCACCCCTTTCCAAAAAGTGTTAGGAAGAATTACATACTCTTGCAGTTGGAGTCAATATATTTATGCTTGGTGGGATGGAAACTGATATTATTCTGTTCCATTCCTCTGCTGGTTTTGGCTGAATAGAGTTAATTTTCTTCATAGTAGAAGGTAGAGAGCTGTGTTTTGGATTTGTGCTGAAAACAGTGTTGATAACACAGGGATGTTTTAGTTACTGTTGAGCAGGGCTCACACAGAGCCAAGGCCTTTTCTGCTCCTCACCCCACCCACCAGTGAGGGGGTTGGGGGTGCACAAGAAGCTGGAAGGGGACATAGCCAGGACAGCTGACCCCAACTGGCCAAAGGGACATTCCATACTATAGGGCACTGCAGTCAGCATTGAAAGCTGGTGGAAGATGGAGGAAAGGGGCATGATTGGAGTGATGGCATTTGTCTTTCCAAGTTCCTGTTTCACGTGTGATGGAGCTGTGCTGTCCCAGGAATGGCTGAACACCTGCCTGCCCATGGACAGTGCTGCATGCCTGGATTTTGCTTTACCTCCTAAACAGTTTTTATTTCAACCCATGAGTTTTCTCAGTTTTCCCTTCCCAAATCCCTCCCATGTCCCACCACACAAATAAATGAATGGTTGTGTGGGGCAGATTTGCTGGCTGGGGTTAAACCATGACAACTGCTGAGTGGAAATAAAAAAAAAAGTACATGAGAAACAAAATTGTTTTAGATTCAAATACTGCATCGCCGTGCACTGCTAATATGTCATAGTATCTTTGTGCTTCTGTGAGGTCTGGATTTGGTTGCATCACTGAGAGCAGTCCTGACTCTGAAAATGCATTTTGGATACATAAGGCAGGAAGTAAAAATCCATCAAAATTTTTCATTTTTAAATCTTGTTCCTGGGATCATACAGCAGAATATTTCACTTCATCTTTTCACTCCAATAGGTTCATAACATAGATGAAGTGGACCCTCTTAGAGAAGAGGCACAAGGACCTGCAAGGGACATTTTTCATTTGCTGTTCCAGAGAGAATAAATCCCTTGATTTATTCTCTCTGGAACATTCTGATTCATTCTGTTCATTCTGATTTCCAAAATGCTTTCTGCCCTTCATGACTTAGACAAGCTACAGAGACAATGGAGCTGAACTCTTTTGTGGGGTGGAAGGTTACAGAACAAAGATGCCAGCCACAGTTTAAGCGTTAAAAGGTTCAGTGTGGAGATTAGAAAAAAAGTCTCCATGGGGCAGCATTACAGTACTGCAGCGGGCTACTCAAAGAAAAGTTGGAATGTCCATCCTGGGAGGTTCTTAATACAGAAAATCAGGCACATCACTTTATTAGCTTTGATGTAGAGTCCTCTCTGGAAGATGACTATTTATGGCAGCAGAAGTGGAAAAGCAGTGGAAAAGCACTTTAACACAGATCTGTCTGTGCTTCGCTCCCTTCTGAGGTGTTGAGCAAATGCCTGCAATGAATGGCGTCTTATGGTTCGAATTGTGCTCTGTCTTTCTGTGAAGAAAGCAGGCTTCATAATCCCCATAACAATCCAATTTCCTGTGTTTTTCCCACTCATGTAAGCACTGTTTTTCCCAAGGATGAAAGAGTCTGTATTCCTTTAAAAGTATTTATTCAAAAATACTCCAGCTGCTACCTTCCTATTGGCTGCTAAGCTTAAGGAGAAAGATTTTTCAAGATCACCCTGCAGCCAGACTCTAAAATGAAACAGAATTCGTTATTTTTAACATCATTGTTTTTCTTGAAGGCACCCCAGCTTATAATTGGTCCCAAGTTATTTCCTAATTTCTCCATATTTGTTCTTGCTATGTTTCATTATCATGAGGATAGAAAATATGAGTCAGTAACCCTCAGATCATTCATTTCACTCACTTTTGGGGGCTTGAAGCCCAAGGCTAACAAAAAGTGTCAAATATTTCAATAAACTGAAAAAACCTCTACCATTTACCACCCACAGCTGTGTTCACATTTGCAGCAGCATCATAGCTGGTCTAAAACATGTTTAAAGAATTAAGCAAAGTAGTCCCACAGAAAGGAATGTTTAGGCTATCAAGTGTTACACCTGAAAAGGAATATAGTATGAGGTGTTCCTTTAAATGGAGCATTAAATGTCTGTAGATAAATTTTATATATTCTTTGATGTGTAAATAAGGAATACACATTTGCCTCGGACTCCTGAAAGTATAACCAGTACCCATACTTTCTTTATTAAAAAACTTCACTGTTTTCAACTTTTTATTTTCCTGACATTATCTTCTTGTTTTCGGCTGAATTATAAATAATCACTGTTACAGAAAATCCTTTTTTTCAGTGTTTCCTGTTAGACAAAAAAGCACCATTAGCTGGACTTCTCTAGCGCACATCTATTCAACAGAGACTTTCAGATCTGTATTTAAGGTCAGATGTTCAGGCTTCTGTGTGTTTCTCTAGACCACCTCAGAACAAATGATGGACCCCAGCCACCTAGAGTTGCACATTTCCCTGGAAATGGTGACTAAAGAAATCTTTCACCACCAAAAGCCAAAAATATTAAGCCAAAAGTTAGTGATGACCACTGGACCTTTACTTTGTTCACGTAACAGTTACTCCATGGCTGAAGCAACTTTAAGCGCAATCAGACTTTGATCTTTAATTGCAGAGTAGAGCAAAATTTCTGTGAGTTACACCCTCAACAACAGCATTCACAGGAACCACAAAGAAGAACAAAAATACCCACACTGGCCAAGAGGAGCAGTGATGGACAAAGAGGTCCAAAGAGCCACTTTCCTATTAGACCTGGGCACTGTCTGCTACACCACACCAGCTGCTTGAATAAAAATGTGGGTAACAGTCTCAAACCCATATCTGACTTAAGTTTTCCATTTAGTGGAGGACCCTGGTTACTCCTTCTTTAAAAGATGGGGAGAGGTCCTGGTAGTGCCACATTTTTGGTAACGGCCTGGTGGTGAGTGTATATGTGCAGGAAGTGTGAGTCCTAGTCTCAGTGCTACGCTGTGTATTCTGAAAATGTCCATAAATAACTTCCTGCAATTGGCTACCTTCCCTAGAACTGTTATTGCACTTAGGAGAAAGTTAATTTGCATTTTGGCAAAAAGTGGCCCCACAAATTCTGGCTTTCATGGGAAATATGCAGAGCATCCAGAGCATTGCTGAACCACCAGGTGCCATTCCTGAATGAGCGTTGTGAGCTGAAGTTTTAGTGCACAAAGATTGGTGGAACCAGCTTCACCAGCTTTATGTTTTCAGCCAAGGTGGGTGGAGTTGCCATGGGTGCCATGGAGTTACCGTGGATAAGCAGGAGCCATGATAATAGCCTATCCTGCTGTCAGATCACTCACCAAACTTTCTCGAGGAATAACCTTTTTTGGGAAATTCAGGCATGTACTATTGAGTGTAATTTAGGCACTACTAACCAAAAATATCTTAGGATAAGCCAAGGAGCAATATTCTAGATTATTAAGTTCCCTGGTGGTAAATAAGTAGTCCTTGTGTTTAATTAGGGAACTAGGATCTGTAGGTTGCTCATTCAGTTTAGATACCTAAGACACACACTAGACTCCTAAACTTTTCTTTCAGTTGTCTGAAAGCAACCCCTTTCCCCTCATATTGACAGAAATTTCTTTCTTTTTTCTTTTTAAAAATGTTATCTCACCTCTCATGTCTGATACGAAGAAATAAGAATCTTAGGTTGACACACACCTTTCTAAAACCATTATAGAAGCTTACCTGGCGTGGCTGCTCAGTAATATGGCAGAGGGAAACAGTTTGACTTCTGATCCTGAGCCTCTTCACCAGCATCTTATGCTCTGAGAAGGGCAATGTGCACCATTATGTGGTCTTTGACTTTATAATGAAAGTTTTTCCTGTTGATTTAAATAAAGTAATCTATGTATTAAAAAGCACTTTAAGTGTCTCAGAAACATTCTGCTGATTAGATGGAGACACTGCACAGAGATACTTGGCTCTGCTTTTCCTCTGAAGCCCGGTATTTCATTTGTTTGGGAATTCAGTTAACTCAAGGCAAAAGTTCTTTGTGGGAGGTTTGTAGGGTATTCACTGCATCATTATACATTTCTTTGTTATGGCATTGACTGATTTGTATCATGTTCTTGTGGTGCTCAGCAAGCCTGGGAGTTCAGCCAGGTCTCTTATTACACATTTGACTACAGAAATGAGTACATTTGGGAAGACAGAAGTGTTATTAAACTGAATCAGGTTATGTCTTCATTTTTCTGCTTCAGAATAACATGATTTAGAATGAGTAAAGCCAGGTTTGGGGCCTTTGTGTGAAGGTAGTGAGTTAAAGATGAATCTGGTACAGACAGGGCAGTGATTTCTACAAAATGTCAAAGAAATTAATTAATCTTACAGTAGTCACCATTTCTTCTTAGTGTATCTGTCAAAAAAATACCCCAAACCTCTTTAGTGTGATTACCTCTTGATCTTTTACAGAGTTTTATACATCTATGCTCAGTTTGGCTCAGAATCACATATCAGTCTTAGCAAAAAGATGGCTTCTCCAAGTATTTCCCCTTCATATGCAATCTGATCCGAAGATCAAGTTACCTTCTTTTTTTGTGACTCATCAAGAACAATAATGTTTCTGCAAGACAGTTCTGGCCTTAAATTCATGGCCTAGCGTTCACCTGTGCAAATAACTAAATGAAGAATTTGATCTCCAAAGAAATCACTCAGGAAACTATATGATTTTCCACAGGGCTCTGCAGGGATTCTGTGAGTTTAGGCCTGCTCAATCTATGTCTTGCTAAATATTTTCTCATATTTTTCTCTGTAGAAGAGAATAAAAATACATACTTTTGTTTCTAAAGTAGCCAGAGATTTCCTTCTCATACAACTTTTTCTAAATGTCTCTACAGTCTAGTCACAGGCCAGAACTGGGTATTCATTATAATACAAATTGGAACTGCTGCATTGACCAATTTTTCGAGTTTTGATACTATATTTCAATTCAGATCCATTTCTAAATATCTGGAAGATGAAAAATCTCAATTAGAGTAGTCCAAAATAACAATCTCTTTTTATTAAAATTTTCCTTCAAAACCAAGAAAGAAATATGAGTGGTCCTGGTTAAAATCTTGCCAAATTTACAACTAATTTTCAAAACAATACCTATTAAAGTGATGCCTTGAGAGAAAACTATTAGGGGAAAAAAACTATTAGAAAACTAATAAAATATTAAACAACTAAAAAATTATTGAACTTGCTAGTAAAAGTGTCAGCACAAAAAAATGAGTAGCAACAGCAACAATTCTACTGGGAATGCAGGCAAATTGAGGCAGGTTAGGTTGGCAGGTGTGAGAATAAGGCCCATTTTTTGGAACAAGAAATGTGGTTGAACACAATGAGAAGAAAATTTATGATAAGTAGCTAATGCAAGAGAAAAATAAGTAAAACCATTCAGTAATGATCCTGAAAGATGATCCACCCCCAAGCTTTTCTAACTTCTTTATCAGCAACACTAGTTTAATAAAGCACTTTATGTTTCTGTGTAAGTCCTTACTTTTATCAGCATCATCAAAAAAAAAAGGCTTATATTTGTAGCTAAGACTTTACACACATGAAGATTTTAAGATATTTTGTGAGCTCAAACAACACTGTACTTGTTGGGAAGTGCTGTAGCAGGTCAAATGCCCCAAGGCACATGTGGAAACAGCACCAGGTGTTTTTACCTTCCCAGGCATTGCTCTCATCTTGCCTGAGCTGGCTGTCATCTGAAGGGCTATTTCCTGCCCTTTGCCGATGCACTGGACATAATTACATCAGCAAAGGACAAGATAAAGAGCAGGGTGTTACCATTCTACTGTCGGCAGCTAAGACTATGGTGCCTCTCTTTCCAATTCTCCCAGAAGTCTCATGGAGATTTTGAAAAATAAGTAAAAAAGCCACCAGTGTTAGCACCGATCACTGCAAGGTTCACAGAAAGAGAAGCTGTACTTTATAAACTAGGAAGAAACCTGGTAGACCGTGCCTGTGTACTCCTGCTAATGACAAAGGTGCTAGTGCTAGTGGTAGTGTGCTCTGCTGTGTAAAATTAGTCCAGTAGTTTGTTCAGGAGTGTTTAATGTGTGCTTAGAGCCTGGAGGAAGTTTTTAAGTATCTTCAGAACTCACAAATCCAGCTCATACACTGGGGCTGAGGTTGTCTTTCAGGTTTTATGATAGCAGGAAGTCCAAAAGGACTTAATATGACGCTGTCCAAAATGCCGGGATAAAAAGGTTTACTGTGTTTTGGTTATAAATAGACTAATCATTTACAACAGAAAAGAAAACTATTTTTAAAAGACCTTAAAGACTAATATTTCAAAAATTGAAATGAATGTTACAGAGTCTAACTTCTGTAGGAACAAAAGACTCTGAGATCATTCCCAAATGCCACTGTAAAAATATATATAGAACAATTTTATGAGAGACATGAAATGTGAAATGAGCTTGGATTTGAATATTGTTACAAGGACCCAAATAGTAAACTCTAAAGGCTATTTTTTTTACAAGGAAGATATCAACAACATTAACAATTGCAGGTCTGCTTCAAAGCTCTAACAAAAGCCTTAAACACTTGTAAAATGTTAATAATTTCTAAAGGCATTTGTTCACAACAGGAAAAAAAAAATTCATTTCCATGTTTTCTTCTCAGATCATTTAGGCTGGGCTATACTTGAAGCACTGACCACAGTGAGAACCCCAGACATATAAAAGAGCCTGAGCAGTTATGCTATCTGCCAAAGACAACTGTTAGTTTAAGAAGTTGTATGGTGAAAGTGCATCACACCACTTGCTGGGGTCAGACAAATGCACACAATTTAAAGAAAGAGAGAAACCAATCATAACTTAACTAAAATGTTGAAGACCTGGCATGAGTCTCCTATCTTTTTTTCTTTCCAATTCAAAGATAGGTAATACTTCTCCTTCCACGCTCATGCCTACTAAAAATAGGGTTGAAGCAAAATCAAAGGGATGTTTTCCTGGATAAGTAAATAACAGTGTAAAGAGCAAGCTGGATCCAAAGAGCTGCTTACAGACTGGCAATTCTGCTTCAGGTTCAGTTAACATTGCTCTGAGGCTACAAAGCAATTATTCCCCTGATACAGAAGTAAAAAGCAGTTATGCTTAAACATCATAGTAAGCAGGAGATCGATCTGCAGCCTAAGAGTTTTCTTCTTAATCTTTCAAGGAATGTATCACTGTCTTCAGTAAAAGCAATACCTGAGGCAGAATTACAAATCAAATAATAACCTCTTTCTATGCCTAAAGATAATCTGAATTAGTCTGATGCATACATCAGGCAAATCTGTTGCTTTAGGTCCATATATTCTTCTCTCTCTCAATATGAAACTCCTTTAATACCTGGTTCAGTTGCTTTCCAAGCAGATGATTGAAATCAGCTCATTTTGAAGACACATTGTAAAAGGTATCTTCTAAGGACTACTCTCTGCTGACTACCACAAGCTGTTGTCAGAGTTTTTCCACATCATCACTATACTGTACATTTCCATATCCAGTGTCTTTTGCTCTCAGACACTGGAAATCATAGAGCCAATAAAATAAGTTGGCCAAACAGCCAGTCCAATAACCAATACAAGGGGGAAATACCGGATCTGACACTGTGCAATCCCAGTGCCTGGACCAACAAAGGCAGAACAGAGTTTGTAGGGAAGAGAAACAGAAGAACAAGCACTGAGAGAGACTCCTTTTGAGAAAGAGAGATGTGGTGGCTCACTCTGGGAGAGAGATGGTGCAAAAACTTCTATTAGCCTTGAAGTTTACTCTTGTGTAAAAGTGAAAGGAAATAATGATAGGTAAACAGGCAAGACACGCTCATGGTTATCCCAGCACTTTCAGAAGGAAAAATAATTGCTGATTTAAAAAGCAAATAAGAAAATAAATAAGAAATAAAAAAGAAGGGAAAAAAGTATAATTAGGAAGGCAGAATTTGCTTACATGGCACACTTTATCTGTGAAAAAGACAGAAGCCTCTTGCAACAATGAGAAAGGTTCCACTTCAGGATTGTCAGTGGAACAAGACTTAGGAAAACTAAAACATTCTCATATCCTAGCTATTACCTCTTCCATTTGAACATTGATTCTTTACACATGATCTAGTTTTTTACACATGATCTAGTTTTTTACACAAATAAGCCATCACTGCCCTTTCATGTGGATTTATAGGACTTTATTGTTTCATTTAAACATTTTGTGTGCTGGAATTTTTGTGGTCAAAAAATCCAGTGTGTATTAGTAATTCTCCTACTCTTTTCTAAGGAGAATTTACAAAATTTTTCCATCGAAACAAAATATATGACAGAGTTGTTGAGCAGGGAGGAGAGAAAGCTTCAGGGAGACCTTAGAAAAGCCTTCCACTGCCTGAAGGAGGCTACAACAGAGCTGGACATGGACTTCTCACCCCTTGTCCTAGTGATGATATTCACCAGGCAATGGCTTTGAAGGGAAAGAGAGCAGGTTTAAATTAGATATTGGGAAGAAATTCTTCCCTGTGAAGGTGGTGAGGCACTGGGACAGGTTGTCCAGAAAAGTTGTGGATGCTCCATCCCTGGCAGTGTTCAAGGCCAGGCTGGATGGGCTCTGAGCAACCTGGGATAGTGGAAGCAGTCCCTGCTCATGGCAGGGGGGCTGGAATGAGATGATCTCTTCCAAACCATTGCAGGATTCTATGATACATTGCAGTGATATTCACCAGTTTGAGGTTTCACCCTATACTCTGGGCTAATGCAAGAAACTTTCCCTAGTAAGTCTCTTTCTTTTCTGTAGCTGCTGATAATGTCATTTTCCTCTATGGGACACATGCAGGAGCCAGAGTTGCTATTAATTTCAGAATTTGTCAAATGCCATCCTCCTCCCTAAGTCCCAGATAAATAGTGAGATACTGTTCATCAATTAAGCAAAAAGCACTATTAAGTTGTCACTGAGAAAGAAAGCATTCTAATAAAGGAGGAACTGGAAGCAGAAGAAAAGAGTCTGAATGATGGCAGCTGGAACCTGCTTTTTTACTAAGGCCTGATTTCCTTAGTTGAAAACACACCACAGCTGGATGATGCACTCCAGGACATGGAATACATATTGAGATTTGTGTTTGAAATCTTGTGACCTTCCTGGGGAAATGGTCTCCATAAAGTTACAAATTTCTCAGATCAAGTGATTAGACTCCCAATATTACACTGGCACAGATGCATTCAGCTGGTTTGTTCTTAATAATGCCCAGCTGCAGTAGTCACAAGTACAGTAGAAAGATGAACAATAAATGGAGCTGCGGCTGTTCAGTCTTCACCACATTTTGGGCTGATTTTTTCAAGCTTTATTAATGAATTTTCACAATAAAGGTGGCCCAGTTTGTTGCTATCTGTACTTCTGTTTTCTTTTTACATAGATCTGCTGCCTTTGACAGCCTCATGCTTGAGCAAAACCAGAACACAGTGTGAAACATGGATAAACTATCTAATTCTGACCTGTCCGAGGTCATCAAACAAAACCAAAATACATCACACAAAATTTCCATCTGGAAGCATGAGTTGGCTGAGCTGGATGCACAAACCCTGTCAAGCCTTCCCTTAAGTCTCGCCAGAATATTAACTTTGAAATAAAGCTTAGTTTTTCTGAGCTCTGTTTTGAAGATTTCTGCCCTATTCTGCCATTATTTTAAGGAAGAGGTAAAAGCCAAAGAGTGGAATTTGGAAATACATGTGTCATCAGCTCAATTATATTGCTGTCTAGAATTGAATCATGCTGGCACATAAAACTAAATTGTGGTTAGAATTACATGATGGGACAGTCATAACACTTTTGCTTGACCCATCTAGTAGCTATGGCCACTAGAAGTACATTCATCCCACATAAAATCAACTTTTGGTAGCCCTCTGTAAACCCCATTTCTGCACCCTGCCTTAATACAACAAAAAAAGAAGGAGATCTGTAGGGCCATGAGGAACGTTTCAGAGATCTCTCCTCATAATAAAAGTTTCTAAAATGCCATCCCAAGTTCCTACATACAGGGTCACATTCCTGCTATATAAAAAATATACCATCTGGTTTTAAACCACTAGAAATTGGGGAATTGATTCAGATCCAGTATCAACAGTGCTCAACCCTGGCCAACAGTACTATCATACAAGAGGAATCATGAAATTGCTTGATTCAGTGCCTACCTAAGTGAATACAAAACTTTCTGTGGGTTTGAGGAAGAGCTGGTTGGGAAAAGGAAGAGATGCCTAACACTGATTTAGATATTAACATGGCTAGGTAAATTTTCAGACCTTTAGTCATAAGAATTCATGTTTCTGTGCAGAAGACATGTGGTTTAGTGACTGAACTGCTTCACTTCTTTTAGATTCCTAATAGCATCAAAACAGTTGTTGGATGAAGATAAAAGACATGCACAGACACAGACAAGAAAACATGTCACAACATTTAGGCTAAAACCTTCAGGTGCAAGTACTAGCCAGTTCTTTGAAAATACTAATTTTTAGAAATATTTTTTTCTGATTGGTTTTCCACTGCTCCTTGGGAAATGAGATCTTTTATGGCTCACATTTTTCACTATGATTCATCACTTTGAAACATTTATCATGTCTGGATTGTTGAAAAGTATGGTGTTTAAAAAAAAAATACGAAGTTTTGCCTGAGAATTTCAAACTGGGTGTTCTCTGCCCACATATGGATGGATACATTTTTTATACTCAGTGTTAAAGAAATATTTAACCAACGCCTGCACTCAACCAAGCTCATCTAAGTTAGTGGAAGCGAAGCTACTGACTCCTGACTGACTGAGCTCCTGTTCATTTCAAGGATATTATGTATCTGCTGTATTCAAATTAAAACACCCACTAGAAAAAGATATGACATTATCAAAGTTCACAAGAAACAGGAGATTAATTTGACTGATTTGGGGGATGTAGGCTGGAAAGACATCAAGAAAGCTCCTCCCTGAAAAGGTTTTAATGACTGGTGAGCAGAGATGAGTAACAGGGACAACACACTTATGTGATTGTCAAGAATTTGTGACAAGGCGCCATCACCTTCCTAGCTGCTGCTGTTAGTGAGTCCAGAGCAGCAGTGCTTCCACAGGGCCCCAGGCTTTTTCTGTAAGCAGCCAAATACCTATATAACCAGCCAATAACCTATATAACCCTATATAAAATAAGGAGAGCCAAAGTTTTTTGACACACACCACAAGCAAATAGGCCACTGGTAGTTCACTCATGAACAACAGCATGGGAACCTCCCAGAATGTGTGCAAACAACCAGCCCAAATAGGGAATCCACAGGAATGCAGCTGCATGATAGCTCTGTGTGCGAAAAGTGAGCACGTGTGTGTCACTGCTGACGGAAGAGTGCAATCCCTCTCCAGTCTCTCTGGAAAACTCGTGCCAACAGTTTTGTGTTAATACAACATAATTAATGTCAATTAACATAATCATCAGCATGATGATTTAGCCCATTCACTAGCAAATAAATTATTTGTATGAGATGAGAAGAAAACAGGTGTGCATTGCTAAATCCTCAGAGCATCCTCCCTAACTGCATCAGTAGAAATCATAAAACCAAGCGTTTGTTCAGGATTTGCACAGCCTACACAGGGAAAGCTGTAGCAAACAGTGCTTTTCAGACCTTCAAGCTATGGGTAACAGACACGCTCTGCATGGTAGAATCAGAAAGTTTTATCTGTCATCTGTCCAGTTTAGTGGCTACTGTAATGTTAATCCTCTCAGCAGCATATCTGATCCAAACAATTATCTGGAGGAATATTTGAGTCAGACCCAAATCCATCAGGATCCATCCAACAAGACATTTTCTGTACTCTAGGCCTGTGCTTCTGCTACCAGGCTGCCTCATTCATGCAGCCCTTGGGGGCACCTTGGAAGAGGATGCTAATATGCTTGTGCATTGTCTCTCCATCAGCTTACTAGTCCTTTGCTTTCAGTTTACAATGTCTTTCCAATTTCCAAAAGTTCAAAGTAGGTATTATTTATGAGTTCTTTGGCTGGGATTCATGGCACCTATTTTTAGTTTTAAAAGTGGAGCAGATTGTCTAAACTGGCCATCCATACTCCTCCTCCAGGGAGGAGCAAAGCCCTCCAAAAAGCAACTCAATCCAATCAAAAATGGGATTTCTAAAATTGACCTAATTAATCACCCTTTAGTAGCTTCTGTTGTTCTGATAGTGGGGGAGGCTTGGTAAACTAGTTAGTCTACAAGCCTTATTCTGTCTAAAGTCAGCTGAGTCTCATAGAAACACTTTTCTATATTTTAAACTGCCCATTATGAGTATATTGTAACTTTGGAAAAAGTCTCTCTGGTAACTTTAAAAAGCCTCTGAAGGAGGTTAAAAGCTGCACCTGCTGTATTAAAACATAAATCCTTTTAGTCTTAGAAATTACTCAAGGGCAAATAGACCAGCCAAAAAGAAGAACACAGCAGGTTACAGAATTTCTACCACAGCATGTTGGGTGCTTTAAGTTTACATGAGCCCAATCAGAGACCAAAGAAGTTCGAGGCACAGGAATCCATGTAGGTTACAAATACACCACACACCTGCAGGAAGCCACACATTGTGACAGACTCACATATTACCCTGCACACACCTTGTCCTACGCATCTGCTTTTGGCCACTGCTGAAGAGAATGCTCAGAACTTGGTCTGAGTAATTCTGCTCAGAGCACAGATCCTCTTCCCCTACTAGCCCCATTACCAGTTTTTGATTCACAAATTTACTGGCTAGGAATTAACACATTTGAAGAGCAGTGATTTAAACTGAATTTAAAGCTCTTGTCAATTAGCATCACCTATCAATAAAGTTTCATCGCAGCTAATTATTTAGACTGAAGCTCTTCCTGAAACTATACCCATAAAACTGGCAATGGCAATTGCCTATTTTATTTTCTGCATATATACTTTTGGAGCTCTGTTTACCCCTGTTTATGCTCAGAAGATCCTAAAATATGCTCAGCTGAACACTTCTTTGTACTCAGTCTTTCTCTATCATCCACTCTTTTTTTTTTTTTTTTTAGGTAAGTTCTGATGCACCATACAACCTCACGCTACTATTTTTGCTGTTCAACCTACTAAAAAGCCACATGAAACAAGGAAAAACCTACAACTTTTATGTGGTCACTGCCACCCTGAGCCAAGCCAACTTTTTGGTATCTTTGGACTCTAAGCACCTGGGTTTTAGCTTTACATCCTGTAAAGGAGAGAGATAATATCACAGGGTGCAGACAGGAAAAACAGGAGCAAAACAAAACTTTTAATGCAAAAATCCTGAATCAAAATTTTCACATTGTAATGACCCTGTTATGTGGCTGTTTGGGTTAGTTGTCAGTAGAAGCTGAGGGATCGTGTAACAGTTGTGAGCTCTATTACTGGGGCTTGTGGGATGTTGCACTTTTCCTCTTCACACTGAGAATTCATCACATAGATGCTCACAAGGGCTTTAGTAGCTGTGAGTATCAGGTGTTCCCACCAGTTTGGACTAGGAAGATATCCTGCCCCTCACTTCACACGGTGATCTGCAACTACACAGTACCATGTCTGGAATATCACTGACATCAACTTACTCTCTAGTAACTTGATATACCTCCAAATGTAATCAGAAACCACAGAAACAGAAAGGGGCAACAAAATGGTAACAAGTCATATCTGGATATGGTTTTTGTGTAAATTGGAAGTCATCTGAACAGGTATGGGAATGTTGATTTTTTTTGTTTGCTCAATCCCGTAATACAGTATCAAAGGCACATCTGACAAAATTGAAAGGCAAGTCATTTAGAGCTCTTGAAGGTAAGAAATACATTAAAATAAGCTTATTTTTCAATAATAATCCCTAAGTATTGCTAACCTGTTACAGGAGAAAGCCATTATAGGATTCATAGAAACGTTAAGCATTATGTGAATTTTATAAATACCTTCTCTTGCACAAAACATGATTAAATTTTGGGTCCCCATCCCTCAGTGCATAAGCAACCACCAAGAAACACAATTTGGAAGTTGCCCTTTGGGTATGTTTTACCATAATTTTCTATTAATGATTTTCTTATAGATTCTCCTCAAGATACTGCTCATGGATATTGCTGGAGGTAAGATACAGGATTATGTGAATTTTTTGTGTGTTCTAAGCGGCTCGTGCCAAAAATCCTTAACAAATTATTTGGGTTCTTATCAACTATGAACTCCATTTGACACCTGTAAAGACTTGTTAAAAATGTCATGGCAGCCTTCCAAAGATACCTGAATTTAATCCAAAGGAGAAAAAGTCCTATTGTAGTAAATACTAAAACCTATGTAAAAAGTGTTAAAAAAATGAAAAGAGAAAATTTTCACTTGCTTTTTTGTATCATTCCTGACTGTATTAGAAATTATCTAATTAGACTATATCATTTGTGGGATTAATTTGTTCTTTAAGAACTACTTCTATGCAAGAGAAGCTCTTAAATTTAACTGACCAGTAAGACACAAAAAAATTTTAGAATTTACTCAGTATTAGATTATAATAAGTCAAAACACATCCAAGAAAACATGAGATAAACTAAATTAAGTACAAGAAGCAGTGCATTCAAAATAACAGAGCTGAATGAGGCTAATCCACCTTCTTTAAAGGGATTGAGAGGCCTGAGATGGGATTCTGCATCCAGTTAAAAAAAAGAACATAAAAAAACAACACTTTTGAAAGATATGGATTACTTGGAATAAGAAAGAATAAAGAGTATTAAAAAAAAAAAAAGTTACAAAGGAGTTTGAGGTCTTAACTTTCTTTAGAAGGAAGAAGACCAAGAAGGACATGACTGTAGCCTGCCAATATATAGAAGACTGTGAACAGATCCACAGTATCATAGAATCACAAAATTGTTTGGGTTAGAAGGGACCTTAGAGTTCCCCACATTCCAAACCCTTGCCACAGGCAGGGACACCTTCCACCAGACCAGGCTGCTCAGAGCCCCATCCAGCCTGGCCTTGGACACTGCCAGGGATGGGGCACCCGCAGCTTCTCTGGGCAACCTGTGCCAGGGCCTCCCCATGCTCTGAGTAAAGAGCTTCTTCCTAATATCCAATCTAAATCTACCCTCTTTCAAATAAAATGATGTCTCATTGTTCCCTATAGCCCTGCACTTTAATAATTTTGTGGCACACAGCAGACGAATCTCAAGGGAAGACTCGTCATTCCTAGTGGGAAATCCCAGTAGGCCATGCCAAGGCAGACAAAAGAGAATTTAAGACATGAGAAGATAAAGTGCTTGTAGGTACACTGGAAAAACTGTAGCATACCACACAAGCAGCTTTTGTAATTCCCAAACCTGGTATGTATTCTTCGTTCAAAACTAACATGGCAGAGATGCCAAAACCTACATTGTTTTCTGTGCTGATTTATATTGTGGTTAAAATAGAGAAAGTGCCTACACTTTCATACAAAATATTGAATTCATATACAAAACCTCATTTTTTGTCTTTTGAGTTAGTGAAAAGCAAGGCCTTTTGAGATGTTTTAAGGCTGTAATCCAGCCACTTTAGGGACGGACAGTAAGGGCCACTCAGCTGTCTTAGCTGGAAAAATTTGGAAAGGTCTAAAGGACAAAGGATGACGATTCAGTGGCAGAAGCTGCTGCATTATCACAGGCCAATTTCAATGTTTAACATCATATTCCTATTACCTTTCAAAATACTAAGATTTAAATAATTTGATATTATTATGAAAATTTAGTTTTCCCATCACTTTCCAGTTGATTTAACTGTCAAATCCTGCTCTTTTTCTAATATACTTCGATTAACACTGCATCAAAATCAGATCCATCTGAATTTCATAAAAAATATATTCTAAATCTTACTGAGTTAAGCAAGTATCTCTGCTATTTCATAATAATGTGTAAGTAAGGAACTGATGAGAAGAAAATTTTCTATCTCATTCACTTTAATTCAGATTCTTCCAACAGTAACAGGGAAAAAAGCACTTCCCTTGCACTATTAAAGAAATAATAGTGAACTGAATTATTTCCATGTCAGCTTATTAAGAATTATTATTAAGATAATGATATTTCAAGAAGAGACACAATGCTGTCAGGCATCACATTAAGGCAAGACAAGCCACTGTTCATCTGAGAAAAGCAGCTGTTCATTTGTTCTACAACAGCTCCTGCTATGTCACTTTCTGATAAGTTCCTTATCAGCTCGATGATGCACTTCAGGTAAAATCTGGGCTTGGGAGTAGCTTTACAAATGATCTGTATAAAGGTGATGGCATCAATGACATTGCAGACAGCAAATGTTGAGGAGCTGGGCAACAATTTCACTTGGCTGGAACCAATATAACCACAAAAAGTCATATAAGCAGATAAGAAAGGGTCAGACAGAAGTGAGAAAGGTGAATACAAAGTTATATTTATATATCAAGTTGAAAATTGTTGCAAAAACTCAGAGACTCTTTCAGTCATAAGGGACCTACAGAGACCATCTGCAGTCTAACTGCCTGACCAGGCTGATAAAAGTTAAAGCATGCAATTCAAGGCATTGTCTGAATGCCTCTGAACACTGACAGACTGGGAATATTAGCCATCTATCTAGGAAGCCTCTTCCGGTATTTCACCACACCATTTTCAGTGAAACTGCTTTATTTTCCATGATCTGTATTTATTTGCCAGCATTAATAGCACACCAGAAGCCATAACTTCAGCTCTCTCTGATACGTTTCATCAACTTCCCAATGTGTTCATTGCACACATACCATTAATAAATGGTCTGTAAATAAAGCAGGACATGCAGCAATTTTCAACTTAAAGGAGGAATTTAAAATGCAACAAAAATACTAGTTTTGGTATCTGACTGAAATTCTTAAACTTCACACATCCTTCAATATCCCTTCTCCAGTCATATTAGCATTGAATACCCTGAAAGCTGACAAGCCTGAATGAGTACTGTGGAATACAGTATTCATGGGGCTTTGCAGGGCATAATCAATTCTTTAAACTTTCTGCTTCGTGTGTACAGCCAGGTCAGGGGGCAACTTACATCCTGGTTTTGCACTAAAATATCTGTTTTAGAATACTTGCAACTCCATCCTCCTTTTTTATATAGATTCAATGACAATAGAACCAAGAGGTGGCCATTGCATGTAGTTCTGTGATTTTGAAATGGTGATTGGAAGACACAGAAGTCTAAAAAAAATTATTATCTCCAGAGGTGAAGCAAATGAATGAATTAACTTGTAATGGTTTGACAGGGTGCCTCTGAATTCCATCAGCTCTCTGTTGGGCTAATATGGTGAGGGCACTCAACTCTTCACAGTCAGTAGGCAAGGAAGGTACTGATCCTGCAAAGGCTAAGTTATAAAATTATGCATGTTTTTGGAACCTTAGGAATGTGCAAAGATTTAGAATTTATACTTCTTGGATTACATTTTTTAACCCAATTAAATCTGACTGTGCCAGATGAAGTAGCTGAAATTATAGATTTCGAACAGCTATTTGGAGAATGTTCCAAAGTAGATGTAAATCAAGCACCATGATTATTTTTAAATGAACCAAGAAGCAATTTGTTTTGTTTAACAAAAGTTTTTTAATACCACAAATTCTTGCATATTTGCATGTGTGTTAGCTGGGCTCTGGATTACATCTACATTGCAAAATAAAGGACCCCGGAAGGAGCAAAAATGTGGAGAGCTAGTGAGAGATAACTGCTATCCCCCTGTCACAGGATAGGCAAGGAAGGCAGTATGAAATGTACAGCATGTGCAGATGTGCAGTTGAAGCTCATCCAGACTATTCAAAACCTATGGAGACTGATAATACGTATTTTGAACAGCTCCTGCAAGACCTACTGTACTTCACCAAGCTCAGTCCTGGTGCCTAACCCCAGCACACTAATTCACTAAACCTGTGGAAGTCAGAAGGCAAAAATAAGAGTGGGTGTGTTAAGATTATTTTCATACTTACCATTGGTGACAAAACTGGGCTATCTTATCACTGTGGCAACCATTTTCCTAACAGAACCAGGAGTTATGCTCTGTCATTTAGGTAAACACATTCAGAGCCTTCAGCAATGCTCTGTGTGTAGAAAACACAGTATGTCCCTATTTTTGTTATCTCCAGCTTCATAAGAGCAGCGAACATGCTGAAAAATGCTGAAAGACCTTTTAAATTAAAATTTATTCTGCCTCAGCTTAAGTGGTATTTTCTTTGTAGTTCTGCATAGGAAATGGTTCACTGAGAAGGAAAGTTGTGAGAAAATTCCTTGGTTGTATTTGTCATAAGTTTGCATTTTCTTTTCAGCAGTAGAATACAAAATTCTGGTGACAAGTGATTTAGTCAGGTATAAAAGCTACCTTGGCCAATGACTCCATCTTTCTCAGTAATTGTGGGAGAAAGAGCAAGAGTCAAGTAGAAACAATATTACTAAACTTTTAACAACCTACTCACCGAACAGATGGGTTGAGCATGGATGCACTAGGAGCCCAGAATCCCCACGGAAATCAAGGCTTCACCACGGCACCACCAGTTTCCTGTTGCACAGGTATAATTTCCAGCTAGCAACCCCATGAGCTCATCTTTACAGCTGGCAGATCTTGTTGTCAGGCATAGCCTATCGCTACGCATTTGTGTTTGTCACAAATCCAAACTCTGAAGCCACTGTATCTTCCCATGCCTTCTCTGTGGACTTTATTCTACATACACCCCTCATAACAATAAACAAAACTAAAAAAACACACTACCACCAACAAGCAAAAAAAAAAAGACATCCCTCCCCCAACTAAATTAAAACAAACAAACCAAACCCCACCCCCTCCAAGAAAACAAAATCAAGTCACCCACCTAAGAATCATCCAGGAAGGGAGAAGTAAATATCTTCCTTTTCTAAAATCAATATTATTACTACAGTCATGCTGGAGATGGAAATCCTAAGGGCATATACTTCAGCAAATGTGTTAGGATTGTTCAGCTGGGGAGAAAACAAACAAAGAAAACTAAGTATGGATGCCATCCAGCTGCCTTAAAGAACTGCCTAAAGTATGCTTAAATGGGAATGCCTTGAAATAAAGATTTCCTTATCCATTTATTTACCTTTTACAGAGAATGCTCCTGCTGTTTTTTCTCCAAACTCTCTGAGGTAGGTCACAGTGGAAAAGAAAAAGGATGATTTTATTGCTGTCATGAGCTTTTCCATAAGTTCTAAGATTAAAAACTGTTCAGACTTAGTTTCTAAAACACTGTATGCAACAACTCCTTTACTTAGATCTCTGGGTACCCTAGCTGTTCTCAAATGGAAAGAACCCAACTTACATTAACCAATAAAGTTGTCCAGGACAACAGAAGAAACTGAGAAGACAGAGGATAATGATTGACTCCTCTTGGTGTAGCTACAGATTTCCAAAAAAGTATTTCACTCAATCACAGAACTGCTGAGGTTGGAAGGGACCTCTCAAAAGCATGAGTTCCTCAGAGCTTGTATCAGAGAAAACACGCTAAAAGCACTTATAATCAGTTCTAGAAGATCCCTTTGGTCATCCATCCAACACAGACATGAATTTTTTATGGGAGCTAGCCAGAAGTACAGTTCCTCAAAAACCCCAGTATTTATTGCAGGAAACAGCTGACTCTGACGACTGTACCTGGTAAGTCATGCTGCTTTCTGTAGAGACTGACATGCAGACAAAAGTCCCTGACATCTTCAAGGTTTTCATAGAATCTTAGAAAGGTTTGTGTTGGAATGGGACCTTTAAAGTCATCAAGTCCAGCCCCCCTGCAATCAGCTGGGACATCTTCAATTTGATCAGGTTGCTCAGAGCCCTATACAACCTGGCCTTGAACACTTCCACAGACGTGACATCCACAACTTGTCCAGGTGACGTGTGCCAGTGTTTCATTACCTCATAATAAAAAATTCTTCCTGTTCCTACTCTCAACCTACCCTCTTTTAGTTTAAAATCATTATCCTTTATCCTATTGCTACTGGCCCTGCTAAAATGTCTGTCCTTGTCTTTCTCCTAAACCGCCCCTAAGTACTGAATGGCTGCAATAAATTCTCCTTGGAGTCTTCTCCCAGCTGAACAATCCCAACTCCCTCAGCCTTTCCTCAGAGGAGATGTGTTCCAGCCCCTGATCACCCTTTAGACACTCCTATGGACTGGCTCCAGCCAGTCCCTGTTCCTCCTGTGCTGGGAGCCCAGGGCTGGATGCAGTGCTCCAGGTGGGTCTCAGCAGAGCAGAGCAGAGGGGCAGAATCCCCTCCCTCCCTGCTGCCCACGGGGCTCAGGGCAATTTAGAGAGAAAGTTTTACAAGGAAGCTGTAGTTTCTGTGTAATGTTTCAAGACCGGCACTTCCAGGATTGGCAGAGCTCAGCCCAAACTGAAAAGATCATCTGTGGAGCAGTGCTGAACAGCCATATCCTCACAGTGATTTGCATCCAACACACACTTGTTCTGATACAGGGGTTTTTTATCTTTAGTGCTCCTGAGTTACAGCAGAAGTGGTGTTTGGGAGGTGGCTCAATAAAAAGGCTTGTTACCTCAGGTACTGAATTTGGCAATTAGTCAAAGACAGATGGAAAGGGAAATGGACCTTGAACCTCACCTCTGCGCCTGGTTGGCAATTAGGTTGGCAATTAGGATTTTCAACCTCATGTGACAGTGTTCCAGCGGTGGGCCCATCAGAATAAGAGAAAGGGAGGCTGCTTACTTTAGAACCCGTTTCATCCTCAGCCTGCTTTACTAGCAGGGAGCTGATCTAGTACATTTAGTCCACAAAATGACAAAAAGAGCCCAAAAACTCTTTGGAATGACTGATAAATCCCTGAACAGATTACTACCCATTTTCTTTTGCAGCTGGCTATTGAAAGAAATGAAGTATCAAGTCCGCAATCCAGCTGTGAGAGTTGGCAACAATCAAGACATTCCTGAACAAATAGAGACAAAAATGCATAATGTCCAATTTCTTATTGAATTTACTGAGATTCTTGATGTCAGTGGGATGGTGAGACTCAGAACTGAGTTCATTAGTATTTCAGGAATAAGCCAGAAAAATGAGACAAAATATCTATTTTTTTCACTGAAGCTTGACATATACAGATATTCAACTTTATTCAGATGCCTGAAAGATTAGATTTCTGATATTCAGTGGCATTCTGAATGACCATGAAAAATGTTCCTTTCATCCAGTAATGTGCATTCCTGCCATCCTCAGGAAAAAGAGATTGTCACATCTATATCAGCACATGGACTCTACGCCTAAAAATTAATTGGAATGCTTTGCAGGCATTGGGAAAGAGCCAGTAAAGAAAATAATTTCGTTGCTCATTCAATAATGCTTTTCTTAAATTTTAGTCAATACCAGCCCAGAAGGTGGGTGGTAATGTGTGGTTCTAAATCTCAGTAGCCAGTTATGTGCAAAGGTAAAGAAAACATGAAAAGAAGGCTGAAAAACACAGCAATTCACTATTGTATTTTATCACTGGATCATATTTTACTTAAATGCGCACAAAATGTTTCAAATTCTGAAGTTTAAAAAAATACTGCAGGAATCCCAGTGGGTGGGGGGGAGGGGTTTCATAATAAGCTTATATAAGTGCCACTTTCTAATTTGGCAGCAATTTACCCACTGACCTCTCCCTACGCCTTTTTCCATGTTGCCTGGAATGCCCCTGAGAGAAGTACTTGTCTGCAAAACCTACCTGTGCTGTGAAGACTGGAAAAACGCACAGCTTGATATACACTATTTGTATGTACTACTAGAGGAGGAAGAGAAGATTTGAGCTTCATATGCATTGTTACAGGAGGCAGCTTCAAGTACCCCATGTATCCAGCTTTACTGATAGCTTGACTGCTCAGCTTATTTTGTCTTTTTCTTTTTCTTATCAAATGGTAGCTCTGTTCTCTCCTGTGCCATGCCTCTACGGAGCTAAATTAATTTAAATTGTTCTGAATGTGATAAAGTGGAAATTGCTGTGGTCCTAGTAAATTTAGCTTCTATATCTCCTTGTTAAAATGAGCTGTGAGCTGAGTTTAACATCCACCTTCACTTTTGGTGTCACCTAGTTTCAAGCATCTTTTAGTACAAAAGCAGCCTTTATAACACCTTGCACATTATTAGGGAATTTTTTATCATCACCCAGAGAGTAGCAATGACTGGAGGAAAAAAACCCAACATATATCCTTGATACAGGGGAGCATCCCAGACCATTTCATAAGAGAGCCTTTGAAGCACAACTAGATATGTTTCATGTCAACACACAATAGGAAATTCACCTGAAATACTCTGTGCCATCCCCATCTCCTGTGCCTGATTGGATGAACTGAAGCCAGCAGAGCTTTGGTGAATCGCCAGCAGAAGCATCCAAAAGGACACGTGGGAAACAGGGGTTTTGTTTTGCTGAGTCTGAAAGGAGAGAGTACTGCTCTTCAAACACTCAGATATACATCAGTGGTGGAGAAAAGATATTTAAACTGAAAGACAACCTTTGCGGTATTTATACCATGACACATCAAAAGAACTAGTTGGTAAGAACCAGTAGTGAATGATTAAATCTAAACATTCCTCTTTAAAAGAGCTTTCAGAGAAGGCTTTCAGATGAATCAGAAAAAAAAATCAGTTAGTTTCCAGACAGGTTTTAATCTGCTTTTTCTGCCTTTCTCTATCATAGCTAGGGAACTACACTTCATGGTTCCTTTCTGAAGTGTCTTCCCACACAACATGGCCATGATTCACCCATTTAAAACTGTAGAATAAACATTTGCAGATAGGTTATTATTTGATGTTACAAGTTGGAACTTGGGAATTATTTCTTTGCATATTTTAATTCACTGTATCTCTCTGTTATTTGAAGCATCAGAAGATATTTTCTTATTTATCTAAAATGAGCATTCTCACCTCTTCATATATGTTAATTATATACAGGAAATTGCATGCAGGACTCTCTACCTTGATACAAAGGCAAATAAAAAGTACAGGATGAGATTAGGAGACTCTTCAGAGAAGGCCAGCCATATTCTCTAAAGACCATTTACATGCCAAGGTAGACCCCACAATTCTGTAAGTTCGTGCAAATCTCTTCAACCAAACTGTATATCAGTTACACACTACTGTCTCCATTGAAATGCTGAGCCAAAAGATCAATTTAAATCCTAAGTCTTGTTTTCAAAACAAATGTTTCATATTCAACTATCAGTGAAAATACTGATCTGAGCAGGAACTTGTACCTGCCTCTCTGTGATTTATTTTCAGAAACACTATTGTGCCAGTACCCAGTAGTACAATGCTTGTATAACAAAGTTCTTCCCAGAGAACATATTTTGGCAATTACTAATTCACCCATGACTGATAGACACAGGTACAGCACAAATCACCTGCATTACACACCTGTAGCTGTGTAATGGAGAGCTTGTGCCCCACTGTGACTTGAATTTCAACAGCGGAATCAAGGTAAAAATGGCACCCTGAGAAATTAGTTCAACTTTTGTGCCCCTTCTCTAGATACAGTTTTCAAAAGCATGTCTCTTGATCACTTAGACCAGTGTTCTAGTGGCATAATTTAAACTTTAGGAAAAATATTATGATTAGATACTCAGGCATTTCTGTAGTGCAAGAAAAACTTCACTGACTAATTCATAGCCTAACAGCTCAATTTGTGATGAAGCCAGAGCATTTGTTCCAGGAAGGACTCCTACACTTTTTTTCAAGGGTCAGGAATTCAGAATATCACAGTTAGTTGCCCTCACAGAGCAAATGAGACCAAATCTCTGCATATGCTCGTACTATTGCTTATTTTGTGAAGACTTGTTTTGCTTCTGAAATTCCTTTATGAGTTGTGCTGTCTGCAAAGAGCTGTAGAGCACTGACTCCATTATTTCACATAGCACCACCTGGATTTCTGTTCTGTTTTACTAATAAAGACTGTGGGAAAAGTAAATTAGAATAAATCAATTTACAGACTACACTTCATTTGGGAAGAGATGGACAAGATGACAGGGTTTCTGGAGTATTTTTACCTACAGAGATTTTATTGCTTCCTTGTATATACGTCTAAAACCAGCTTGAACTTTCCTGCACACAGCTTTATTGAGTAACTGGATACATTACAGTATCTCAGAATCTTAGCCTATTTCTGAGAAAATCTAGGTGTTGGAGGAGATGAAGTAAGGTAAATTAGTGTGCCTTCTGCATGACATAACGTGAATGACCAGTCCAGCACAGCAACGAGGAAACAGAGCTTCACAACTACTGGGAAGTTAACTGGAAAGGACACTCAAACATTTACACACACAAGTGTCTCAAAAGATAGTCCTGCATGACATAATTTTTTTCACAGCATTCCAGAATATCACAGATCAGTGATCTATGGTAAATAGACTTTAGCTGTGAAAATCAATTAAAAAATTAATCTTATCCCTTTTCCCTGAAAGCCCTCCTTATGCTGCTTAGATAATTTTATTTTTGGTAGTAGTAGTAGTAGTTAAAAGAAAAAGCTCTGACCTCTGTGGAATCTGTTAGTTCCCTGGAGCACAAAATGTAGGCTTTACAAAATTGAGGGCACTTATGTTGGGGCTGACAAGCCAAGTAGAATTAATTTGCAGAAACAGGATTCAAAAGTGGGCATCAGTCCAGGAGAAGGAAGAGTTTCCAATGGGAACATTTGCAACCTGATGCTTTTGCACATAAGAAAAATTAACTTAGCTACCAGTAAATTCACTACCAGTTCTCAGCTTTGAGGAGGGGAAGAAAAAATTCTTCCTCTCCAGACACTTCCCCTAGAGATCCAATCAAAGCATGCAGGAAATGCAGGAACACCAACATGCCTCATCAACACCATTCCTTCAAACCCCAGCTCTCACACTAATGTCAAGGATTTCAAAGTACTTGGAAAATTTCTACACAAATTAGTGACATGGAAGTCATGTCTAGGATAGGTAACTCTGGAAAAGGTGCTATGAATTCCCTGATGCCTTATTTTCTGCAGCTCCCACCAGCACCGTTGCTCTGTTAAAACAACAGACAGTTCAACCAAGAGAAAAGGACATTCTTAGTCACTGTCTTATGAATTCACCTTACTCAGAGGTAAGAAGAAACTAATAGGCTTTCTTTTGTAATACTGGGTGGTACAAGGGAACTCCAGGTAGTCTGGCATCTTCCCATTCATCACACAGGTCACATCCATACCCCAACAGACAATGCACTATGGCACGACCAAGAAGTGTAAAAGAGAAAAGACTTGCACTCACAAAGTCATAAAGCTTAACCTCTTCAACATCTTCCCCCAAACTGCACAAAATGAGGAGACTTATCACTGCTTTTGTCTGTGCTGGTTTAACCAAGTGAAGGAAATGCTACTCACATGAGTGAGGCTATGTGCTTTGGTTGCCGTGAGTATCATACTCAGTGAAAATATGTCATGGAAAACCATTAGCTCTGAAGAGTGAGGGAAGATAGTTAACACAGTCACTAATGTAAAAGATGTGCAGTCTACTAACTGAGAAAAATTTCCAAGCATAGACCCTAAAGCAGAGTGAGTAGTTGAAGTGATCCTGTGAAATATGGATATACAAGCCAATTTAACAAACTTCTCAGAACAATAAATTCACATACCAAATAAAACAGACCCTTACAGGGTCGTCAGCTATATGATACAAACTGACCTGTTGGGTGATTTTGTAATCAAAAGAGGGAGGACATTTCATTTTAAATAATGGCAATGCTACATAATTCTGTTTTATTATTTCTATATTAAAAGGATGCTTTTCAATAATAAGTGAATGTTATGCTCTGGCTTGGTGTCCATATTATTGTTTTACAGTAAATTCTACAAACTATAATAGCGTGGAGCATTACAGGGCTTCACTTGGGAAACATGAACAATGAAGGAATATTCTGTGCTGGCAGCAGTGGTTCAAAGAACAAAGATGGGTTATAGTGATGGCCAGTAGATTCAATTCCCATGGTTATGTACCCACAGAAGATGATGGGGTGAAGATACTCTGCAAAATGTTCCAAATAAGGACAATCTTGGCTTTGATGTTATTCTGGATAAAGCAAACTGCAGGGAAAAGTTTTCTATGAAAAAACTTCCTGCCTCCGACTTTTTGGAAACTTTGCACAAAATGCCTTTTGATTTCACAGGGCTTGGGGCAGGGCTTGCAGAACAGAATTCACAACACACCAAGGAGGGCTCAAGACACTCTGTGACTAGGAAGTGATACTAGCCATTATTAGGCCCAGGGCTCTGTGAAAAGTCACCCACTGGCATTTCTCTGATGGCAAAGAAATGGAAGGTTAAGTCGCCCATGTTATAACAAAAAATTAGACTTATTGCTATAGTTACCTCTGGAAACACCACTCAAAATCAGCTTTATAGACAATCTACGAAGCAGAAACTTCATAAAAAGAAATGCTATTTAAGAGGGGTGAAAAAAGGAAGAGGGATTTCTGTCTATGATTTTCATGAGAAAATCTACTGAATTTTTCCTGGAAGACTATCAATGGCTGAAGAACAGGTGGGATTATCACCCCAGTAGTGTATAAGTAAAACCAAAGTAACAGAGAGGGGAAGTGGTTTATTTTTTGGACTGTTTAATGCTTTGAGTTATTTTTATTAACACCTACTTAGCTCAAACACTGAGAAACACCTGGAAGAAATATCTGATCCTTTTGCATTGCAGTGGAAGACTGAGAAAGCTCATAAAACACCTACGGGACTTGCAAAGAGCCTTTTATGGAAAACAGCAGAGATCTGATTTAATATAGCTAGCTGATACTTTTAAAAGGAAAAGAATCCATGACTACAACACCCTAAAGGCATATAAAAGACATCACAGCTTCTTTTCCCTTATTTTTCACGACTTTGGCTGAAGCCCTCATAATGCAGGCGGAACCAAAGTCCTCTGACATTATCTGACAGGGCAAGGACAGAGCAGTCTGCTACACCACACCTACACAACAACTTCAGTAATTCATCTTGCCACACCAAGATGTTTGTTTTATTTCATAGAAGAGGAAACCCAAACTAATTACAGTAATTGGAGGTTGTCAACCAGTTAGATTTCCCCTAATTATTCCTAAACTGGCATGAGCATTTTGGTTGCACTTTGGAAGTGTTTTCTGGAAGGCCAGGGTCAGGAGATGGCTGACAGCAGAGACGAGAGAGGGGGGAAAACGGTACTGAAAAGATACCTTAACTCATAGTTGAAAGAGTTAAAAATAAACATAGTTAAACTATTTTTAGTTGTAAATAATTATAATTAAAAGAGTTTAACTCACAGTTTGCACTGAAGGAGAAATCTTTCAACAGGAACAATGTAAAAGCAGTGAGAAAAAAAACAACAGTCTAAATAATACAATGGAAATACTTAATGTTACTAAAAAATACTGAGCTAGGTATTAAATCCATTGGGAAAAAAGGGAAAAATGCATAACTAAAATAGCATTCAACACCCAGACAAACAAATACCACATCACAAACACATTGTCACTTAGAGGTACTTTCATATATGAGATTAAACAAAGTCGTGTATCCATTTTAATATTTAGTCTCAAAAAAAAAATAGGCACAGGTTAGAAGCTAAAATCTGAAATTTGTCTATATCTAGGGTAGACAGACAGTAACATTACGTAGGAGGTAATGTCTCTAAAGACATTATGGTTTATTGTATTCTTTCCCCTTGACTGAGACTACCTGCTAGAAACAAGACACTAAATAAAATAACCTTCCAGGGTATCAGGACTGTTTCTGTAATTCACAGCTCAAGACAGCATGAGGTACAAAAGCCAAACAATAGTACAAGAATAACCTCATTGCATTCCTGTCACCAGTGGTATTTTGCAGTTTAAACACTGCAACTTATGCATGAACTTGCTTTATCATGAGCTTTACTAGCACTGCAAATGTCTCAGGCCAAGAGTCCAGAGCATCTAATAAAAAATTTGGATAATCAAATTAAGTGCTCAAAACAATCCTAACACCAAACCAAACACAGAGATTTATTTACCAGTAACCTCAACAGGACTGGCAAGCGAGTGGCTTGTTTTCCCCCAAAGCACACAAGCTGTTTTGGTAACAGAAACCAGGTTCTCTGGTTTCATATCCAATATACAGGAAGTCTGGTGCCTACCAATATTCAGTTTTCTCAACCTTTGTTTTATACCAAATTCCTCGAATTAACCCCAGAAAGGTGAGTAGGTTTAGGCTAAAACAGCCACAGAGCATTTCAGTTCGCTTTGTCAGAGTAACAGTATTTCTTAATCAATGCCCACCATTAAGGTAGCTATGAGAGCTCTTCAGAGCTTTTAGCATTTTCACGTCATATTTTGTAATTATTTTACTCCAGACTCAAAGTTTGAAAATGCTTAGTGAAAGAAATTTAACAGTCTATTCATGCCTTAAGAACTTTGCATTATTTACCTTTCACAAAGAAGTCATACACAAAACCAAAACATACACATGCAAACAGAAAGCCTGCAAACACAAGCCAAGTTTCTAACAGACTTACAGTAGAGTCTTCATGCATTTTGTATGCAGGTGGAATTTTAATATGTCCTGCCTGAAACATTAATCTGATCCTGCTTTCATACCACTACAATCTTACCAATTTCTTTACATGCATGATGTAAGTAGCTGCTAATACCAGAATTCCCTTATGCTGTAAGACAAGAATGGTCTTGAACAGCTGAGAGTCTCAGCATATTGGCTTATCATTAGCATCAATATCTCCAAAAGCATAATTACACCTTGCCTTTCACCTTCCTGAAGTGCTATACCTTTATAAAGGCCTTGCCAGGGACTTCACCCAGCACATGCGCACTGTAGGAAGTGGGACAGAGGAGCCTGGTGTTTTGTCAACACAAATCACAGCTCTTTGAGGGTTAAACCAGGTGCCAATTATATAACAGCTATGGATGAACAATGAATGAGAGGGGATATGTTCTGAAAGTGGCTGTGAATACATTTCTGTGTAGGATAGCTCTGAGATACCCCATTTGTAGAGCACAAGCACCATCCTATCCTACAGCAATCTGAAAAGAAATATGCTAATAATGCTAGCCTGAGAAAAACAGAATTGTTAGGGCTGGAAGGAGATCATGCAGTCCAAGCTCCTGGCCAAGGCACAGTCACCTGGAGAAGGTGACACAGGAATGCATCTCAGTGGGGTTTGAATGTCTTCAGAGAGGGAGACCATCACCTCCCTGGGCAGCTGTTCAGTGCTTTGTCACTCTCAAGGCAAAGTAGTTATTCCTCATGTTTAAATGGAACCTCCCTTGACCTTGCTGGCCAAACTCCTTCCAATGGACTCCAGGAGCCCACGGGCCCCCCTGGCTGCCAGGGAACACTGTCAGCTCCTGGGCAACCTGTCACCCACCAAAACTCCCAGGTCCTTCTCAGCAGAGCTGCTCCAGCAGGTCAGACCCCAGTGCTGGTGCTTGGGGCTATTCCTACCCAGGTGCAGGATCCTCCACTGGCCCTTTTTGAACCCCATTAAGTTTCTCCCTGCCCAACTCTCCCCCCTATCCAGGTCCCACAGAATGGCAGCACAGCCTTCAGGTGGATCAGCCACTCCCCACAGTTCCACAGCAGCAGCAAACATTCTGAGAATGCATTTCATCCCTTCATCCAGGTTGTTGATAAACAGGTTTAATAAGGCTGGACTCAGTATTAATCCCCAGGGAACACCATGGACTATAGGCCTTAACTGGATTCTTCTTCACTGATGACAAACCCTCTGAGCTCAGCCATTCAGCCAGCTCTTGATGCACCTCAGGGGCCATTCATCCAACCCACATTTCCTGAGCTTACCTGGGGGGAGGTTGTGTCAAGATAGACAACATCCATTGCTCCCCACTCATCAACCCATTCTGCCATGCCATCAAGGAAGGCTCTCAGATTGGTCAAGCATGATTTCCCCATGTTGAATCCATGCTGATGGTTATGGTGATTCCTCTTACATCCCTCTAGGGAAACTGGATGCTTTATTGCCTCTCTGAGGTGCCTGTATACAAACACAGCACAGGGAATATAAAAGAAGAACTAGCAATCTCTGTGTGGTCACTGAGCAATGATCTCATTGGAATTACTGGGACAGTGGGGTCACTCATATGACCAGAATATTGTCATGGATGGCTATGTACTTTTTAGAATGGACAGGTCAGAGAGGTGAAGCAGCGGAGTTGCTCTTTATGTGAGAGAGCAACTAGAATGCCTCAAGCTCTACCCAGGGACAGACAAACGAGTTGAGAGCTTACGGGTGAGGATTAAGGGTCAGGCCAAAATGCATGACACTGTTGTGGGTGTTTAGCATCAGCCATCTGATCAGGAGGAGGAAGTCAACAAGACTTTATTTTTTAAATCTCTTGCAGATTCTCCTGGTGATGCCCCCCCTGTGCCTGACTCAAAGAAGAACATCTGAGGAAAAGAGCAACTACACCTTTGGAATAGTGTTACAGAAGACACAAAAGGAGGATAAAGCTGGGTAATTAATAAATTAGTTGCTGCTTAGATTCACCTCTACACACCAGAAGAGGTGGAGTCAAGAAGAGGGGCAAACAACTCCAAATGAAAAAAAAATGGTACCTGATCACATATGTAGAGAATGCCACACAAGTAATTCTCTCAAGAATAGCATCCTCAGGTTTCATAGGCTTTTCTAATCCCAGTGTCTGACTTCACAAGTTTATGATGTATTTTACTGGAAATATCTATGTGAACCAGCTATGTGACTGGAAATGAACATAATGGCAAGAGAATAAAGAGGGAACTTCAATTTTCCTCTTATGAAGTTCTAGTTTTTTAGACAGCCCAGTTTAATCAGTTTTTCAGCTTGACTGCATTTCACATTCACAGACATTTTTACTGGTGAGCAGAACAATATTGTGCAATAGCGTAATACCTCCATTCAGAATCTACTGTGAAACAGTGAAAGAGTTTCTAATTCAATTGTGTCTATTTCCTGCTTTTTCTCCCACCCAATTTTTTTAGTTTTACAATTACACAATGGCCATTTATCAAATGCCAATAAAGTATCTTTGCGAATCCATGAAGAAAGTAATATCTAAAACATTAGGTATAAATTTTTTAAGTCCTGGGAGAAGGGGATATGAAGCTGAAACACATCAAGAAGAAGATTAACTGAACCTAGTCCTCTACCACTCTCTTCCCCAGAATGTAACCTCTGAATTACTGCATAAAGAGCACTTTACCACTCTGGCAGAAAGAAGCTGTTGCAATTTGTGGAGCTGAAATGCTCTGAGAACAGTTATGTGACCAAGAAAGAGATAAACATCTTCTGGTGCAATTCCATGTAAACTGAAATGTGGTTATTGGTACTCTTAGTAGTAATATCTCTGGCTCCTACAGATTTAGGCACCTTCAGGATTAGGCAACAACTCAATAAGGACTTTGAGAACCTAATTTGGGTTTAGTCACCCAAATCCCATACCAGCATCTAAGGCCTCATGTAGATCTAGGCCTTGGTCCAATACCATCTATTGCTGGGAAACAGAGCAATGTCCTTTCTTAGTAATAACAGTGAGGACAGATATTGCAAAAGGAGGATACTTTTTTAATAATGCAAAAGATGTAAAGAAAAACAAATGTTTTTTCCAATCAGGTAAACAGAGATTAATCACAATCTTTAGATGATCAGTTGTGCATAACTTGATATTTTCTCAGGCCAACTAAAACAGAATGGAGAACTCCTCCAATGGGTTTCGCAATCAACTTAACAGAATAGTCCTTCTTCTTCACATTAGCAAAATTCTTACACCCTCTGTTTAAACTAGTTTGTTGTTTCTTCAATTTTGTTTGAGCCAGGAACACAAAAAATTAGTCACTAAATAACTCTCAGAAACTATTAAAAACCAAGAAAGTTCAGAGAGCAGAGCACTCATAAAACAACCAGACAGAACAAACAGGTAGAATTATTTTTTGCATGAGTTAAGCCAGATGGAAAGTTCTTAAAACTTAGCCATATAGTTTGGAGGCATTCCTTTTAAATTAATTTTTAGTGAACTGAAATAGAGAAGAAACAGAGAAGCACCTTAATATGACAACAAATTGCGATCACTGTGTTTACCCTATGTTTCTGTTGTTCTTTTTCAGAAGAATCCTCCACCCTTCTCTTGTTTACCAGTATTTAAGCAATTAAAAGAAGTATGGCAATTTAATGTAGGTAGAGGTCCAAAGAGACAATGAATGTTATGGCTAACCCTCTTTCTAGCTTTTATCTGAGTTCCCCAGCCTCCAAGACCCAAATGACTAAATAACCCTTTCCAGTGCATTTGAAAATGTGTTCATTAGAGCTCACACAAAACACTTTCTTTGCAGGGATTAATAAGCTGGTACCTAAAAAAACACTTCAGCATTCAGCTGCATTTTGAAAATAAGTTGTGTTCATGTGCTAAAAAAAACCCTCCATTCTTTTACGTAAGCAGGAACACTTCAAAAATTCTGAGATGGGACATCATAAAGAGATCCTAGGGAGATGTCCCCTAAAACTAAATAAGCCCATCATGAACCCAGAAAGCTGAAGCTCAGTGGGATGTATCCTTTTCTCTTGCTTCTGGTCTTATTGAACAGAGCATACAAAAGGTGTGGAGTTTTTCCTATCCTCCTCTGAATGACAGAAATACTTTTCTACCACATCTAATTAAGTACTTTTTACAGATATTTATTTAGATTCCTATTATTTCTGAGAAAATTCTTTTTTTCACTGCTTCAAAGTAACCAATTTTCTCAAAAAGATTTGCAATTTCAAGGTAGAACTGTTCCTTGGAAATAAATAGCTTCTGTATATCCTCCTAAATTTTTCCTCTTGAGAAATAAATTTATTGCATGAATAGAGATAGAGAAGCACAGATTCTTTCAAAGAACACCACACCACACCAAAAAAAATCCTCTATTTTAAACATCTTGAAAAATTACTTTTTTAGGATGCTTTTTTTCAAAACTCTGTGCAGTAATGCTGTCCTGAAGATCTTTCTTTCTTCAGTTTTAACAGACTTCAGATAAAACAGAAAAAAAATTAATGCTGGGTTTGTCAAATGGCATAAACTGTTTAAACAAAATCTTTCAGGAAATTGTTTTTAAACAGTTGTGCTAAATGATAAACTTCATGGACTTTGCTCTGTTTCACTTGCCCTATCCAGAACTCCCCTTCCGCAAACTATACTGTGATCTTTCTTTCTCTGATGTTAAAATGCACCTTTCATTTGGGGGAAAAAAAAAAAAACAAAAAAACACAACACCCAAAAAAACCCCAAACCAACAAAAAAAAAAAAAAAAAAAAAAAAAAAAAAACAATAAAACAAACATTTTTTTTTTTTCTGGAAATGTTCGACATATATACTTGTGAGCACATTCCTGATATTTGCCCCCAGGTTCTTGCCAAGTCTCTTAGAGTCAAAAAGTGCCTTTTGCTCTTTCAGGAATTTGCAAATAGTAGGCATTTGTCATGTCTTATAGCTCTCCACCTTCACTGAACTGTCATGCTGGAAAAGAAAACATATTAAAAGATGCATCTGTGCAAGTTAACTTCAAAACAACTTCTAAGCCCACAGTTATGAAAATGGAAAATACATTTCTCTGTAAAGAAAACCTGTAAGTTAGCTAATCAAGCTTTAGCCTCAGGGGTTCAGGCTGGTGTCACTAAGGGCTATTAACATTGCACACATAAAATCAGCCTGCAAAAATAACAGAGACTTAACCACACACCATAGTGGGACTCCTTTCCACTTCGCCCAGCCGCATGTTCAGGGTGGTACTCCCAACTCCAGCACAGTGCAGAAATGCTCCAGCCAGCTGTAAATAACTGATTCACGCATCCAAATCATACTAGGCTCAGCAGCACAGTGCTCTGTGCTTGGCAAAATCTAATTTACACAGGTACAAAGAAGGCAGCCAAGGCCATTTTATGTAGTTCCAGACTCTACCCCTCCTATCCTCGTCATCATTTATTGCCTTTTTTAAAGGTACATCAGTACAACTAGGAGGTGTTTTTTCTCCATCCATTGGAGAGCTGCAAAAAAAAAACACTGCTGAAGTTTGGGGAACAACAGCTTTTAACCTTGTTTTTCCATATCTTAAACTTGAAGCTGATTTTTCATTTTTGGGTCAAATTGCTGAAGCAGATCCATATCTAATTTCACAAAGAGGATGAAGGGCCTGGTTTCCTGGGCTACATCTCGGGGTTACACCACCAGCCCCAGGCTTGCTGCTGAAGATGCCTTTTATAGAAGTGCTGGCACTTCTGGGCACTTCCTCCCTGGCATCTTGACTTGGGTGGGGGGGTAAATCAGCATCTGCAGCTGGTGAGAAAATGAGCCTGGCATGATTCTTTCAGAGGAAGATTCTGTGCTGAACTCTGCAGGGGATGCAGGTTTGCCCCTGAATGCAGGCAGTGTGGCAGTAGGCTGTTTCACCATGGGGAAAGTAGGGGTTGGCCCACCATGACAGAAATGAGAAGATTTAGAGAAGAAATGAAAACTGAAGATATTTGGAAGCTGGAAGATGAGTTGAGGTTGTAAAATCCAAGCACTGCTGCTGTCTTTGCAAATCCACCCAGCAAATGTGACCTTGGCACATTTTGGTTGTGACTTACCTTTCCTTTGCAATGAAACCAGATGCCATTCCCTCACCAGACAAAGTCATTTTAAGAGAAAATAATACGAAAAAATGGCAAAAATTTTCTTAGTTTCCCTCCCACGCCCCTCAATTTGCCGTCTGACCATGTGTTTTAAATGTTTAGAAGCATGAAACAGTAAATGTCAGGAATCAGGCTTTTCATATGTTTATACTGGAGGCAAATTCCAGGGCTTCCAAATAGCATGTCCAAATTCAGGTTGCAAGTATAAAGAACTTGACTTGTTAATTGAGGTTTTCACTTTTTTTAAAGGGCTGTGTGACTACAAATACACCGTTTCAGCATACATTATTTTATCAAACTGAATTAGAAAATTGTTACGATCTTAAGAGAAAAGAGACTCAGAGAGAACACTGCTGTAACACCAATGTGGTTTAAATTTTTAAGAAATTTAATACAGTACACAACACTTCTTTATGGGGGGTTGTTCTGCTTAGGGTTTTTTCACCAGAGACCGGCTTCCAAGCATGTGGGCTAATATATTCAAGGTACCTTTATATCTATTTGACAAAACTGAAAATATGACACTGGCCATTGAATGAATGGCTGAGATTGGTCATGATCAAATTGGTTTTCTTATGAAACAGGTAATATTCAAAAGCTCATTCATGTATAGCCAACATTAAAGCCAACCAACAAGGCCACTCTCAGTCATTATGAGTTGTCATCTGAAGTCACTAGGCTGATGACACGTTACACCAGGGCCTGTAATCTTAGTTCTGAGTACAAAACTCAAAATGGTGGCACCTGTTTCATGTCTAACTTTCCATATTTCTTATTTGCTGCCAATAGTGAAAGAGATTAATGTATCATATCTTGCTAAAATCTGATCACAATTTGCATAAGCATACATTTTAATGTGCTGCATATTTCTTGTGAATACTACCAATTCTCACGCTATTTGCCCAAAATCTTTAGGCTAAGTTGTCTTTTGGCACCTCATATAACAACAGACATTTTTACTTACCTCATTCTTTCTTATTAAATCATTCAGATTCTTTTTTTATTTAAAACTGTTTCAGCATGCTTTCAAAAGGATCATTATGAAGTATAAAGATTTGCATTTATCAGCTTTTCATAAAGAATTGGAAGACTAAGTTCAGTTTTAGGGTAAAACCCACAAGAAATAGATGACTCACAATAAACTGAGAATTATTAATACTGATTCCTAAAACAGTTGAATAGCATGAATGTAATAACTGCGTGTTAGCTGAATTGCATTCATCATCGTTTTTCAGCAAGTCACCACCGTTTAACATGCAGATAAAGGCAGAACAAGCACACAAATCTGTTCACCACCGTTTAACATGCAGATAAAGGCAGAACAAGCACACAAATCTGTTTGCCTTCTGATGGAATGCTATTGCTATAAAGCTGGTGAGGAGCAATTATTTAGATAGAGAAACCATCTTTCTATTGTGCACATTCATTGTGCCCAGACCAAAAGGCCTTAAATTGTGTCTGGCTATTCCAGGCATCACCACAGAAATACAAATAATATCACTGCCTTCAGTTCTTTGTCTGCAAAATAGCTTTAAAAAGTTATAGTTTATAACAGGGGTGAAAGTTTACTTGCAAAAATGTTGTAATGCATTTATTCTTTATCTACTATAAAAAAGTCTTACCTGTGAGGAAGGTTGCTCCTACATTTCTGGGGGAAAAATATTATCCCTCACTTTGAGAACCCAAACTGTAGCACCTATCATCTACCCCCTCTTGTGTTTCTGACAGGAGACAAATACATTTCCTGTTGATTGTTTCAACCAAATCCCTTGTTTCCTAACTTTGCACTGAACTCTCAGATTGATTTTGCCCATGGCTATCCATGCTAACAGTTTTAACCCCCAGACCTATCAAACAGAGAGGCGAGCAGCAATCTAAAGGGACGAAATGAAGAGTTACACACACTTTCTGCCATCTCATGAGCCCACACATCTGAAATACATTGCAAACAGGTGAATGGTACCACTGCTGACATGTAAGACATGGTGTCACAGAAAAGGAGAGAAGACCCACACATTCCACATACCCCAAGGACCCTCTGCTCCTGCTTGTGAGAGCCCAGAAAGGATGAAACAGGATGAAAAGGATGAAACATAACTTGTTTCTCGTGTGCAAGACTTGTTTCTTGCACACGAGAAACAAGTTATATGTGCACCCTCCAAACTGAGACAATGTTATGCACTATGGCAAGCACTGCTTCCAAATCAAAGAACATTTGTTCTGTGCTCCACTCGATGTCAGAACATACAATGTTCCTTCAGTCAGCTCACTCAGCCTTAAGCAGAGGGTTTAGGGCTTAGGTCTAAGTGAGTTATTTACATGAAGGAGTAGGGTGTGGGTCAGGTTCAACAAGAGGCATTAGAATATGCAGTACAAGACTACCACAAGATTGAACAAATCCAAACATTACCATATTTTCTGGGAAGAAAATAAACACCACCCAAGAGAAAAAAGTGGTCAGAAATCAGAGACGTGTCTGACCTGAGCTGTACATACCACAGTGTTGTTGCTCAGGTTGACATTCCCACTGAATCACTGGCCAGAACAACACTGCTGCTGGGTTCAGTTGCCGCACTGCGAACCCAACTGTTAAATACTGGAACTCAAACAATAACCTTTCTAATGCACCGAGATAGTTTCATTCCCACCCAACTTTCCTATCTGCCCTTTCACTTTATTATTTAAGGATCTATTACCATGGGTTTGTACAGCAATTTAATCACACAAGGTCTGATCTTGTGAGGTGCTGAATACCTTCAGCTAGCACCACACATCACCAGAGGAATGTTTTGTCTTTGGCTGCATTTTCAGCCTGGCTATTTCCCCTGACTTTTCCACATAGTGGTGCTACATGATCCATGTAAAGAGTACTGTCAGTGTTCTTTGAATGCCTGATACACAGGACTTTTAAAGTAATTAATTTAGAAAAGTGATTGTTTTAAGAAGCAATGAAGCATGTTTCCAAGTTTATAAGCAGAGAGTATTTTCACTGACTTAAAGGGAACTCATGTGATTGATTTTGTTAATTAAGGTAGATTAAACTATGGCCTATTGTTTGCACGGCAGCAAATAGATGTAATGCAGAGCAAGATCTGCTGGGGGAGGGCATCTACCCATCCCAATCCTGCCAGTCAGATGCCAAGACCTGTAATGGATGCCCAGAACAGTGTAAAGGCATTCCAGATGTTCCAGCCAGTGAGTCAGCTTTATCCAGGGCCTGGCCCAGATGCCTATCCACAAATGCACACAGTATGGAGAGCAAACAGGAGGAACTAGAGATGTGCATGGATGATACCACTGGCATCACAGAGACATGGTGGGATGGCTCCTAACACTGAAGCCTTGGAATGGGAGGTTTCAGGCTTTTTAGGAAAGACAGGCTAGAGCGATGAGGATGGTGTGTAGCCCTCTGTGTCAATGATCAGCTGGAGTGTATGGAGCTCTGCCTGGGGAATGATGAAGTGCTAGCCCAGAGCTTGTGGGTGAAGTCTGAGGGGAAGGGAGGGCAGGGACAGGAGCTGTTAGAGTGGGGATCTGCCACAGGCCACCCAGTTGAGAGGATGGTGTGGATGAAGTGCTCTGCCGACAATAAGAGTGTCCTCACACTCACAAGCCCTGATTCTCATGGTGAACTTCAACCACCCTGACACCTGTTGGAGGGACAACATGGCAATGCACAGGCAACCCAGGAGGTTCCTTGAATGTGCTAACCACAACTTTCTTACCCAAGTGACTGAGGAGCCCACAAGGAGAGGTGCCATGCTGGACCCTGTGCTCACCAGCAGGGAGGAGCTGGTGGGGGAAGCAGTGCTCCAAGGCAGCCTTGGCCACAGCAACAATGAGACAGTGGAGCTGAAGATCCTCAGGGCAGTGAGAGGAGAGCACACTGTCAGCTCACTGCCCTGGACATGAGGAGTGCAGACTTTGGCCTCCTCAAGGATGTTCACAGTAGAGCCTCATGGCATAGAGCCTAGAGGGCAGAGGGGCCCAAGAATGCTGACTGAATTTCAAGGATCGCCTCCTCCAAGTTTGGAAGCATGCAAGGACAAAACTGGACAAGAATGCCAGGAGGCCTCCATGGATGCGTAATGAACTGCTGAGCAAACTCAGAATGAAAAGAAGCAGCTTTCAGGGGTTGGAAATGAAGGCACGTAGCCTGTGAGGAATATAGGGAAATTGTCTGGGAAGCTAGGGATAAGGTTAGTTCAATATCTTTGCTGGTGACTTGGACAGTGGGATCAAGGGCACCCTTCACAAACTCACTGATGTTACCAAGCCCTGTGGTGTGGTCAATATACTGGAGGGAAAGGAGGCCATTCAGTGTGACCAGGACAGGCTTGAGGGGTGAGTCTATGCAAACCTCATGAAGTCCAGCAAGGCCAAGTGCAAGGTCCTGCACCTGGGTCATGGCAATCACAGGCACAGATACAGGCTGGGAGGAGAAGTGATTGAAAGCAGTCCTGTGGAGAAGGCCTTGGGGGTGATGGTTGATGAAAACCTCACCATGAACCAGAAATGAATGCTCACAGTCCAGAAAGCCAAATGTATCCTGGGCTGTAACCAAAGAAGTGTGGTCAGCAGGTCAAGGGAAGTTATTGTCACCCTCTAATCTGCTCTAGTGACACCCCACCTGGAGTCCAGTGCTGGTGTCCCCAGCATAAGAAGGATATGGAATTGTTGGAGCAAGTCCAGAGAAGGCCACAAGGTTGGTAAGAGGATTGGAGCAGCTCCCTAACAAAGGCGGGCTGAGAAGGCTGGGGCTGTTCAACCTGGAGAAGAGAAGGTTGTGTGGAAACCTCATAGGAACCCTCCAGTATCTGAAGGGGGGCCACAGGGAAGCTGGAGAGGGGCATTTTTCAGGAACTGTAGTGACAGGACAGGGAGTAATGGGTCCAAATTTAAAGAGGGGAAATTTAAGCTGGATGTTAGGAAGAAGTTCTTCCCTGTGAGGGGGGTGAGACCCTGCAATAGGTGGTCCAGGGAGGTTATGGATGACCAAGCCTGTGGATAAGGCCTTAAACAACCTGGTCTATCTAGTGGGAAGTGTCTCTGTCCATGGCAGGGGAGGTGTGGACTACATGATCTCTATGGCCCATTTCAACCCCTGACCATTCCATGAGTCCAAGACTCTGTAAGTCCCTGTCCATAAGAATTAATCACCTGAAACACAACTACCTGTATGGAGAACTGTTAAGAGATATTTGAGAGCTTTGTGCATTTTAGAATTTTCAAAGACAGAGGTCACTCCATTAGGTCTAGCAATAATACAAAATAATATACATGTAAGATTCTGAGTCTATTTTTAATAAAGAAATGTCATGTTTCCTGAACTTTAACACTTCCATTATACAGCTGCTAAATTTCGTTAGCTTTCTATTTCCAGTCAAGCATAAAAAGCAGGTACTGGTCTCCAGTTTTGTACAACCAAACTTTCCACTGACTTTGGGAGCCTGATTTTGTGCATAAGAATTTCATACAAGAGGATGACTTCCTGAGGTCTTATCAAAAGCTGTAAAATTATTAGCTGGACACAAGTGCAAAAACCTATGAATGTGAACAGTGTTTGCACCTAGTTTATATCTCCCCTTGACAACATGAAGAACCAAAACCAATCATTATTAAAACCACTATTGGGAGATTGTCTGTACATTAGAGGGTTCTGATCTCAGGTTCAGGGAAATGTCAAGCTACTCTCTAATTAATTGTGCTTTTATAGCCTTTATGAAATATCAAATGCCCATATGGGTATCATAGCAGTGTTTGATCACTAACTAATGGCAGCATCTGAAATCTGAAAAAAAAAAGGTAAAAATCTTTCAGATTAATTTCTCAAGTGGACATTCATTTTCCTGCCTACAGTTAAGAAAACAAAATTTAACACGTACCAAGTCACTGAGAAAATACAGCTTAGCACAGAATCAGATTTTCCATTAATATTTGTGGTAAGTGTTTGATGGTTTATATGTTATTACTATAGGCAATAGCTAAATATTTGAAAAAATAAACCTTATGAAGAAACAACATAGAATATTTATCTCTACCGTGAAGAGGTCATGGATTTTCAGATGAAAGTGGTCTGAAAGTGGAATGAGTAGATCATGTCAATGGGATTCAAATGTTTTAACTGAGTGGTTGTATACAACATCTAAAAACTATCTAAAACTGTTGCAGAGCAGAATGAGTTAAACGACATGAACTGTGTGCTTGAATTGCTAAAGATTGTAGAGCAAGAGCTGCGAGAAAAAGTTGTGAAAAAAACCTGCAGAAACTGAGAAAAATTCATAAAGAAAGAACTGCAAAAACTGTGTCCCCTTCCCAAAGAACAGAACAACCTGCTGTGATAAGCAATTGTGCAAAAAAAGTATGCATTATGGCCTGCTATGTACTAAATCACACATAGAGCAATTAGAAATTGTTATACAGAAGCTAAAACAATAGAAGTATCTGTCTTTTCTCACTAAACGTCCTTGCAGTATCACACTGCTTAGTGCATCTTCAATCACCGTTATAAAGCAATTAACAATCTTTGAAACTAAAGTGATCCTCAAGATTTAGAAGTTGTACAAAGATTGGAAATAATAAAATGGCATTGCAAGAACAGGCAGTAAATACTTTAATGTGCTTTCAAAATCCAGACAGAAAACAAAACGTTGTTACCTGCAGTGAGTTCTATGCAGAAAGAAGTGTTCAAATAGTATGTATTTTCTCTAAACTTTACTCTTTCCAAAACTGAACTCTACACAAACTTATTTCCTTGCAAAAACTATAGCAAAAGTTCAGTTGGATTGAACTTTAGTCTTCAATATAGCAGGTTGAACGATTTTAATGAGAACTAAGCCTTCTCTGAAAGATATAAACTCGTGAAAATTACTGTTAATTTCTCTCCGCAGTTAAATTAATTTCACAGACAGAAAAGGCAGAAATTTGCATTTTATACAACATAGACAAGGAATAAGATGCAATTTTCCCTGCTGACTGAAGTGCACCAGAAATGTGCTCAACTACAGCTTTAAAGGTCTTGGGTAAACTCACTGGTCTTGAATTAGGTGTATTTTTAGGAGTGCTGCAGCTTTGAAATGGAAGGTTAACAAGAATTTTAAAATTTAATTTCCTTTGTCTGTGTATTAACAAATAATAAATATAAAATCATATGTTATTAATTTCAAAGTAAATTTCTTTCCACAAGCATTCAGCATATAGCACTGTATGCCAGTACAAGTGCTGTCAGGTATCTCAAAAAATTACTCAGAAGAAACAGAATAACACGCAGGAGAAAACTCCAAAAGAGACTGGGATTTGAAAGCCTTAGAAGAAAGCAAGGTAACAAACACAGAGGTCCTAAACAACTACTCGTAACTGAGATTACTCAGGACCTATTTTTCCTGGAGCAGAACCAAAAACTGCTCAGCACTCAAAGCTAGTTTGAGCCCACATTGCACCTTTCAAACCCCACCTTTTCCTCTGTAGGTGACTTCAAAAATAACTGCAACAGTGGGATAAGCCTGATTGACAGAACTACTGCCAGTCTCAGCATCTTCAAAAACTTCAAGCTGAATTATTTTGAAATTAACAATTTCATCTAGTAATTCAAAGCTTCCCTTGAGAACATCTCCATGGTATCCATGTGCATAAAGTGCATTTCTGCAACAAATTGCTGTTTCACTGCCAACCCCTTGTCTCTCAGGACCCTTTATTTAAATTTCACTCCTGAACTGAAGGTGAGAAATCCATATTTGAATGCAAATGTTTTTTTCCAATCTAGTAACCTGATCCAATCTTTGTGAGGGATGCATTTTGCTTTGTGAATGTTAAATTATTGCTGCTTTTGAAAGACAATACTGTGTAGAACCAAAAAAACTTGATCTACAAAACGGTTTGAAGCAGCATTGTCAGTCCAGCTGTGAGATGTTAAAGGTATATATATCTGTCTGATTTTCTTTATAAAACTAGGTTCCACTAAAGTGGGCCTTTTTAAAAAAAGATATATTGAAAATTCCCTTGAAACAATAAATCATCCTCTCCCAAAAGATGTCAGCTATAATTAGCAGTATGGAAGGAGGTAGTGTCTCAAGACTGCTGAAAGGCATGATGATTATTAAAAAGCCCATCAAGTTTTAAATCACTGCCCTAATGGATGGGTTTCAAAAGATGCTGTAAATTATTTTGATCGCCCTCATCTCCCATTTCTAACCAGTCTACTCTCACTTTCCTAGGAAACAGGGAAAGCAGGAAGCCTGCTCCATCTGATCTTTTTCTTTGTGAACTACTATAGCGTACTTCAAAACCCCAGGAAGGTGATTTCAAAACTTTTCAGCTGTTCAGGAACCCAGACTAGCCCACTGAAATCTACTGACCTCACATATGGAAAATAACCAAGTAGGAACTGGTGTGTACATCCTCTTCGGACTTCCTCTTACACATTTCAGACTTAAGAAAGAGGCTGTAAAGGAAAAACATTCTTTCCTATAAACATTAAGCTTTACAATACCATTTGCTTTCCGTTCTCAAATTAAACTGGAGCCCATATTTTGTTATGATTTTAAATTGTCTGCAGTAATAACTTCCCCCCTTATAAAATGTAGAAGGCAAGGCATATCCAGGACTATGATGCTTTGAGTTGTTTTAAACCACTTGGGAAGTCTGCAGAAACTGGACTCCCACAACTGCTTTTGATACCTTAGGATTTTAGCTTGTTTATTTTTCATATATTTGTAATCCTGTAATTCTTGAGTGCATAGCTCTAAACTCCATACACAGTGCTAGCTACTGTCTTCACATTTTGGTCAGACAAAACAATTCCTCGCTAGGCCTGGAAATCAAGGACACCTTCCTGTCCTAGGCCCCGAGAAGTGTAAACAAAAAGTGAGTTGCAGGGGGAGAAAACTTGGGGTAAAATTCTTCATTACCTGAAGCTGTATTGGAAGATTAACCCCCGATATACAAATGGACCACAGTTATAAAAGTGTGAAAACTCATGACCTGTTGTCCATTTTGGGTGGTTTGTCTGCCCAAAATGTACCTGCAGGCCCTTCAATAAATATACCCCTTAACTCTGTCTGGCTTCTCTTTTAGGTAGACCCAGAAATGGCATCCCTTTGCACTGGGGGAAAATAGGTTCCCAAAACCAACAAGAAGTCTTTTAGATTGTTTAAGATGGAAGACAAGGAAACTCTTTGAAAACAAACAAGCCTCAAAAGACCTTCAAAGCAATCAGAGCAAAAGAACCCCAAACCTTTCTCTTACAGGTTATGAAAGAAGCAATTTTTAGTGTATTCCTTAAGTTTCCTATGGTTTTTTTTCTGAGGGACTACCTGAGATATTCCCAAAGCCACAGAGAACTGCCTGCAAAAAGATGCGTGCATTCAGATCCCTGTCCACTGTGCCGTATCTCTTAGGAAGCGCTCAGAGAATTGCACACTCATTGCCTAAGTTCAGCTTCCTGGATATTGGTGTCCTGCTAATTCTCAGCAGACAGTTTTTCTTCCCTAAGTGCACAGCTTTCTCCTGGTAAGTGTGATATCTTTGGCCGAATGCAGCCTTTTCCAAACAGACTCTTTTTCCTGAAAGATCAAGCTTTCATTTGTTGTTTTTGTTTCATTTACTAAGAGACGGGCTGAGTGTCCTCCATCATACTTCCATTATCTTGCAAAAGACTTTTGCTGCTCTCCTACCTCAACAGTTGGTCCTGCATAATTTAAATGTGTGGGAGTTTTTCTATTGAAAGGCATGGGAGCAAAAAGAGGTCCTCAAAGCAAGATAAGCTTGTCAAAGCCCAGCTCAATTGCCTTTCTGACAAAAAAAATGTGTTTACTCTTCATATTTACTGGTTTTGTTTACAGCATGCGTTCTGGTCGCTAGTAAAGATACAGTAGTAAAATGTTCTGAATCAACAGAAGAAATGGAAACTCTATAGATGTTGCAAACTCAGTATCTTTTTCTGTCAGTTAAACTAAAAGAAAAAAAAATTACAACACAGAATTTTATAAAGCTCTTCTTGACTTCCATCTCCAGAACAGTATTTCAAGTAAGTAAAGAAGCCAAATATTCACATTTGAAGTCTGAACTAAAAGAAAGCTTTCATGCATGAATCCATCCCCAATGTAATGCAAAATTCACCACTGGATCAGCTATGCCTTCTCACTCTTTTTATAGGAAGTAGACAATATATTATGAATATAGGAAACTCAGGTGGTAAGTGCGTTGGAGCATTGAGGGAACCATTTCACCTATGGCAGTCCTCACATGAGCCAGCACAAAGGCATGTGCACAGTTTCTCCAGTGAGTAGAAGTGCTAGCGATGCTCTTCAGACTCACCAAAGAGACAATATTCTTGACCTCCTCACCTCCTCTGCAATAAAAAAAAGGTTCATTTCAGCACACGATTCAAAAGGTAAAATAATGCTCTTTCTCCAAGATCTGGGGAGGCAGTCCCAAGACTCAAGGCTTGTTTGCATCAAACCCTCACAGATGCTCCTTTTTCCATTTGTAATGAGAAGTAAGTGAATATCTATTCATGTGTTTCTTTTGAACGGTCTGTGATATTGATGGTATAATGAGATAAGTCCAGCAAGAAAAGGCAAATCTTTTACACTCTTATCATGAGAGCTGCTGCCATGGTTTGGGAATGGCACTCCCCATTTCAGTGCTCCCACAGGAATCCCAAACCATGCTGCTGTATGCTTGCTTCCCCCAGTTCCATTCTCCCTGTCCCCACCTGTAGGGGGGAGAGTGAAACTGAGGCACAGAAGGTGAGGATCAAGGGTTGAGAGAAGAAAAATTTACTGGAAACAGCAGTGAAAGATGAAAACTACCAGTAACAACAACAATACTAAAGACAGAGGGTATAAGAAAAGGACCATTACGGCTCACCTCGGAAGTCCCTGACAAGACACAATACCCACCTGCCTCCTCCAGCTCAGAACAGGCAAAAACACAACCACTCCCTCCAGCTTATAACCAGGGTGAGCCCACCTGTGGTGGTGTGTGTTTTTCACAGTTTTTATTGTTGTTTTATTGTAGAAATCAGGTAGTTTATACTAATAAGTTACAATGGTTCAGTCTATGTACCCCTATTCTATTCCCTCATAATGGTTTCTCCCCAACTTGTTTACTGCAAAGTTTTCCCGCCATTAGCTTGTCACTCCTCATGTCAACCTCCCTGCTCCTCCCCTCTTCCCCTTATAAGGCTCGCTTAGCCCAAGTTGTTCTGGCTCTTATCCCTGTCAGTCATTTAATCACGCCCCTTAAGTTCAAGAATGTTCCGTGTCAGTTGCTCCCTCCTCGCCAGAGGATTGGTTTGTAAAGTCTGTCCCCTCCCCTGTTATGTCCTCATTGGACATGTCTAGCTCTGTACTCCTCCCCTGAGTTCTCCTCATTGGTCATGAGTTGTATCCTCCCCTTACATCCTCCCCTCTTTTGAACAGTGTTATTTTTCTGACTCTTGTCCCTCATCCCTTGCGCAGCCTCAGAATAAAGTCTTCTTACGCTTCACACAAGTGATCTCTCCTTTCCTTCGCCTTGGTTCCTCGTGGTGTTCCCTTGCAGTGTCGCCCACTCTACTGCACTCACCGCTACATGCGTAGTCTCCACAGAGGCTCAGGGATGGCCGCTCTCATATGTCCTTCTGGCCACGCAGGGAGTTTGCTAGCCAGCATTCCAGTGCTCCGTGGCTGCAGAGAGAATCACACCCATCAGTCCCCTGACCACGCTTACATAATGAGAAGGAATCCCTCACCTTTGGAAAAGACAATTTTCCCCTTTCTTCATGAAATGATTTGGGTGGTGTACACTAATCTCTGGGTCCAAACCAAGCTTCTTTTGGTTGCTGCAAAAATTAATCTTCCCCTGGCTGCAGTGAGACTGACAGGCCTGTAGTTTCCAGGTTCCTCTTTCTCAGCCTTCTTGAAAACCAGAATCTCCCCAAATTCCCAAGACCACTAAAAATAATCCAAAGAGGTTTTGCAATGACACAGCCAGCTTTCTGGGCCTTCTTTCATGAATCCCTCAACAGGTTTTAGCGATCCAGATGGAGCAGCAGATCCCACACATGTTCAGAATCAAATGGCAGTTGATCATTTTCACAGGCCACTAAGACTCTCTTGGTCCATCATCCATGGGGAAGACAGAGGCAAAAATCATAGTTAAACTGCCTACCTTGTCTGTGTCTCTCTTGGTGAGGTGACCACCCTCATTCTGTCATAGGTTGGTATTATTTCATCATAGCCTTTTGTTATTCACGTACTTGAAAAAGCCCTTTATTTACCCCACAGTTTTGGATGGCTTCAACTGCAGTTGAGGTTTGGCTGCACAACTTTTCTCCCTATGGCAGCAAGCAGCCTCTCTATATTCTTCCATTACTTGCTTTGTCTGGCCATAAACCTCATAAACCTTCCTTTTTCATCTTATTTCCAAGAGAAGGTCCGTGTTCAGCCAAGCTGCCTTTTGCCTCATCTGCTTGATTTCCAACATAAAAGCATTACTATGTGCCTCCTTTCTTCCCTACTGCTGCAAGGTATGTAAAATGAATACAGGCAGAACGATCAGAGAAAGTGGAGAGCCAGGAGCTAACTTGTGCCTGTGTAAATCCCTCCCCAGGAAGGAGCAGCCACTGGAATCTTGAGGGCTCTGTGTCCAGTTCTGTATGAAGTCGAACCAGTCCCACGCACTTAACTGCAGAACATGTTGCCCAGATGACATAACCTGGGCCAAACGCAGTACCACAGATGAAGGGTGACTTAAGGAGTTGGGCAGAAAGGCCAGGGGTTCAGCAATCACCAGGGGTCCCAAAAGAAACCCACCCCCAAGAGCACCCTGTGAAACTGGGCAGACTCCAGCAACTTATGGATGTGCGCTGGAGTTGCTCTGGAAACCCGTCTGAGATCAGCACTTCCAGCAGTCCTCAGGGGTGACAACCTGTAGGTCGAGCTGCAGCTCTGATATGGAGACTGGCTCCCAAAGCTGTCGCCTAAGGTGGTGACTCCCCACGGCCAAGGTGGGAGAGCTTCACTGCCTTGACCCTTGGGCAAGGGAATTCCAGCCACCCAACAAAGGCCGACAGAGAAAAAGGAGGCAGCAGACACTCTCTGGGGTAGAAGTCGGGGTTTAATCCAACACAGGAGAGGAGAAGACAGGAACAGCAGAGAGCATCTGTCAAAGGGAACTGGGCGCAGCCAGCTTAAATAAGGAAGGGGAGGGGACAAAGGGTACAGCTACCATTGGATGGAGAAAACAATGGGCAGAGCATGGGACAAATAGGGATACATAGGAGGAGGGAGGAAGGCAGGGCTGTGGTCCTGGCACCAATCACCTCCCAGCCAGAGAAGAACCCTCTGGAGCTTGGGCTGGACTGGGGAGTGATGGGCAGTCCACAGAGGGACGAGTGCAGCATAACAGACAGCATAACATGAACCAGAGATTGGATGAACAGGTAAGAGAGAGGGAACTGACAGGGGGCAACTTGGGCGCCCGGGGAGGGACAGCTTGGGGCAGAACCATTCAAAAATAAGGGGGGGTTGGAACATACCAAATAACAATACAAAGAACTGAACCCGTACAATTGAAATTAGAAAAAAGCAACACACCGCAACATCTCCCCCTTCTTTACATAAAAAATTGAAGGGGGGGAGTGCGGGCATGAACTTAAATGGAAAGTTCATTCAAAAGTTCTTTGGTGTTGTTTTGGGACCAGCAATTCATCCGGAAGTGGAGGCAACCCTTGGAAGGGCAAGTCCATTGGATACAGCGAGTCTCTAGTTGGAAAACCTTCCATCTCCACATACTCGCAGACTCTGCATCTGTGTTCTGGTCTGCTTGTTGAATCGCCGTGGTCGCATGGTTGACGGAAACAGCTGTGGTGAACTTAGAAATAAGTTTTTTAACACAAGACCAAAAAATCAGGAAGCCGACTAAAACTAATAATAAAATGAACAAAACAATTAACACGTCTTTTAGAATTGAGCCAAGCCATCCTGAGAGTCCCCAACTTGTAAAAGTGTCCCCCAGCCAGTCTGAGTTATCTTCTTTTATCTGATGCACCATATCTCGCATCTTTTTGATGGAGATCCTCGCGTCCTCGGCCCTGGATGTCAAATTAAAGCAACAAAGGCCGTTGACCTCCTCACAAGTGTGGTGGTTCAGGACGAGTAGGAAATCTAAAGCTGCTCTGTTTTGCAGCATCGCGTGCCTCATTATTTCCTCGTCTGAGAGGAGGTCCGCTAGGGTAGCTGATGTAAGGTTCACCTGTTTAATCACCCAGCACTCGAGCTCGCCCAATTCCCTGAGTGCCTTGGTCACTCCAGCCCATGGAAATAGTATGGTGGTGGCCATAATGCGGGGCTTGCCCCAGTGTACTACATCTGAAACACAATCAGGGTTCCGATCCCGGAGATCCCTTTTTTGGCAGGCCAATTCAGCAGTATCATTCTTTTTATTCCAATTAACCACTTGAGTTTTGTTAGGTGAAAACAGGGACAGCTGCCCAAATGTACAGGGCCCTCTGACAAACTGAGGGGGGATGCCTACCCAGGCTCGGTCTCTGCAAATAAAAAACACTCCATGGGGCAACTTAAATGGGGGGCCGTCAAGGGAGGTAGGGGTAGCAATAAGAACCGTGGCGCTGCACCACTGTTTGGCCATAAATTGTGGCTTGTGTTGTCTGTATACTATAAACGAGCCATTAACAGGGTCAGCCTGCCACGGCGGGGAAAACTGAAAACACAGGGAAGCGTTTTGGGAGCCGAGCAATTCGAGTTCTTGGGAGTCGGAGTCAAGATGGGGAAGACTCCCGACCCCAGTTGCCCAAGCGCTCCTAGGGTAGTGCCCGAAACATGGGTTACCGTGCGGTGGTAAAAGCAGTATGAAGGTAGACTCTAGGGGCTCAGGCAGCTTCTCAGGCAGGAGAGGGATCCCCACAAGGCACGCTGACAGGGGGCTTTCGGCTGAGTTTCCATCGAGGCATATATGGTCCTGCCCCATGGATGACGCAAGGATCTTCCACACGTTGGCGTGCGGCTGGGGGACGACCCATGGGTCACCAGTTGGAATGAGGTTCCCGAGGATCATCATGATGTTCCAGATGATAAAAGGGGTGTTGGGGCTCATCTTCGGGAGGATCTCGGCTAAAACATAAAGAGAGCAAATTTAACATACAAAGACAAATGGTTCTGCCTCAGGACAGGACTCCAAGGTCGAGGGTAAAGGGTTCAGTCCTCCTTTGCCACCGCCAGCTGGCTACCGCAACCTGATCTGGATGGCCCGGTTTTTCGGGGCAATGTGGAAGGAAGGGCCACACAAATTTTGATGGAACCCACCTGAGACCTGAGGGAGTGGACACGCATGCATATCCCCTTCCCCGGGTCACCAGGTTGAACGGCCCCTCAACCTTCTACGTCTCCGGATCCTGGACGAGGACAGGGGGTTTCTTTTTTAAATGAAGATTCTCATGAAAACCAAAATGCCTAATAATTGCGGGGTCAAAATTATCAAAGGAACAGTTTAAGAAATTCAGGGTGAAAAGTGCCCTAGCAAGCCGGGATTGCAGATACTCCACCTACATCGCTGGGCGCTGGTGTTCTAAAATCTTTTTCAGGCTCTGGTGGGTGCGCTCCATGATTGCTTGGCCTGTCGGGGAGTGGGGGATGCCTGTGGTGTGTTCCACTCCCCATTGCTGCAGGAACTCCCTCATCTCCTTGGAACGGTACGCTGGCCCATTGTCGGTTTTGATGGCCTTGGGGATGCCCAGCACTGAGAAAGCCTGGATGAGATGTTTCAGAACATCCGAAGCTTTCTCGCCTGTGTGGGCCGAAGCGTAGACAGCACTGGAAAGGGTGTCGACGGACACATGAACATACTTGAGACGGCCAAACTGCATGACATGTGTCACGTCAACTTGCCACAACTCACAGCTATTCAAGCCACGAGGGTTGACTCCAGTGGGCAGTGAAGGAAGTTGGTCCCGTTGGCACTGGGGACATGTCGCCACAATTGTTGAGCAGCCACTGCTCCACTCAGACTGGTTTATTAGATGTCCAATTCAGCTTCCAGGTGGGGCGCTTCTCAGTGGCTGCTACTGAAAACCCTGGGGAGCCGGAAAGTCAATTTTGGCTCCCCACTGTGAAAGGGCGTCTCTCCCCCACAGGGGTTCTGTGTAGTCCAATACAAATGGGCGTACTTGTGCCAATTGCCCATTTGGCGCCATAATTTGCACGATGCTCTTTGATTGTTTAGCCAATTTAATGCCTCCTACACCTTGTATGTGTCCAGGCACGCTTTGCAAATCCCACTGTGATGGCCATTCCCGAGTGGGAATGATTGTCACTTCCGCTCCAGTGCCGAGAAGGCCTCTGACCATAATTTTTTCATCCCCCCTTTTCAAAACGCAAGACAACCTAGGTTTGGCTCGATTGATCACTTCCACCCAAGAGACAGATGGTATGACAGGTGTTGGTCAGCGATTCCCCTTCAGCTGGAAACTCAGGAGCCCTGAGCGCTCTTCTGGCTCATCAGGGTCCCACTCTCCCATTTGAATGTAATCTATTAAATCAACGGGGATCGCCTGCGCAACAATCAATCCTTCTGGGAGAAAAAGAGGGGGGTTAGTACAATACAACTCTAAATAAAAGTGGTCTCTGTCAGAGGCGGAGAGTGCTGGCCAGATGTGTATTTCTGGTGGTGTGAATTTTGTGTCCCCAGTGACGAGGTACCTGTTGTCCAAAAGGTCCCAGCTGTTTGGGCCATCCGGGGATGCTGACAGACAGTGGATGTCCCTGTCGCGCAGATGTAGGGCACGGGTCAGCTGTAACCTAAAAGGGGAAGATTTAGAAAAGGTGGTTAAAATAGGTTCATGGGGTCTTTTAATAATAAATGTCACGTCCGGTGGTTGTGTGTCGAAAACGGTAGCGATTGGAAAAACTTCGGCCAATGCTGGAAATGGCCGGGCTGGCGGCAGCAGGGGTCCTCTTGGCTCTCCCTCCCAGCATTTTACTGATGTTTCGTTTTCCCCGCCTAATTTGTATTTTCGCACAGGAGGGGAGCTGAGCTTCCTCCCTAGTTTTTTTGTTGGGATTGCCCTCCCCTGACTCCCTCCTGCCTTTTGCTGCTTCTGAATTCATGAAATTCTGCACATAACGGGCAGTCGGGCATCCAGTGCCCTCTCTGCCCACAGAGATGACACGGCCATGATTCCTTTCTGTCTGTCCCCAGTGTCATTGCTGGGAAGGCCATGGCTGCCTCTGCTTCTTCCTCGGCATCTCTCACGTCTAGCACCGCAACCTTTCTTTGAGGCGGTTTATTATTTGCGTCAGTGTCGATGGTGAGCAGTGGAACTTTCACGTCACAGGCCTCGAGCATGTCCTGCAATGTGGGTGGGGGGTGGACCAGGAGACTCAAAAGAATAGTTTTACAAATGGGGTTAGAGTGAGTCATTACGATTTCCTTAACTGCGGTCGCTCGCTGTTCAAGCCCGGCACGCTCCACAGCAGAGCTGAGAGCAAAGAGATGCGAGCAAGCCGGCAGCCTGGTTGGGCCAGCGGGTTCAGCAGCAGCCCAGGGCAGTGCAACCCGCTGGCTGCCTGGGACCTCCTGGCGTCGATGGCCAAGGAAGGCGTCCCAGAGAGACTAGAGACTTGAGCGCAGCAGCAATCGGGGGAGCAGCGGAGGAAAGAAGATCCGGGAGCCAGACAGTCTTCTGTAGCAGGGAAGGGTTTATTGGGAAGGGAAAGGTAGTGAAGGGTGCGGAGGGTACAGAAGACTGCCCAATTCCCCACCCCTCGGTCGGGGCAGTTATACAGAGCCCGAGGGGAGGGAAAACTCATACAAGACCAATCATAATACAGAACATAACAAGAATGGCAACCTGCTGGCAAATAGAAACTCAACAGAGGAGTGGCCCCCCACCCTAGCCCAATCACCCTTCATCCCCGAGGGAACTTTCCAGACCTGGGGAGTGGGGAGGGGGTGATGGACAGGGGGGTTGCCGGGGAAACACAGGAGGGGATATCGAGATGGACATTAAAATTGAAATAAAGGAGGGAGGGTTGTCATGGTAATGGATGAGTGGCAGTTAACTGTCTGCTTGGACTGTGAAGGGAACCCGGGAAATCCCCTTGAAAGCGCCATCTTAAGTCTAACTAACAACTTATAAAATCAAACAGTGAAACTCTAAAACAACAGTGAAATTCTAAAACAACACACCACAACACTCAACAAGTGGTCCCCTCGCATGGTCGTCCAGGACCTGCTGTTCCACTGCCCGCCTCACTCTTTCCATAAACATAGAAAAAGGTTCGGTGTCATGTTGGTAAATCTTTGAATATGATTGCAAAGGCGCCGCTGGGTGCATACCAAGGAAGGCCGCTTCTGCAGCCCTGGCTGACTGTTTGAGGACTTCAAAGGGAATTTTGGCGGCCGAGATGTGGCCATCTCCCCGCCTCCCCCACCCCAGCATGTGATCTTTAGAGATCGTCTCTCCCTCACTGTCTGCGGCAACCATTGGATCCCTCCAGATGTTCGGCAGCATCTCCACTATCCCCAATTGGGGAGGGGACACAGGTCCTGATCCAATCACCCTCTGTCCCAAGTAGAAGCTTCTAGGGAAAGGGCAGGGCCAGAGAGTGACAGACAGGGGACTGGGAGGGGAGAACAGAACCGTTGTTATGGGAACCAGGGAGGGGTCTAGACGAAACTATAGCAACATGCGCAGTGGACGGTAACTGACCGGGAACTGGTTACATAAAGGACGGGAAGGGGAGCCCTGGGCAGAACCATTTGCAACCTAAGAGCAGGGGAAAAACAGAATGAACCAATTAAACATTAAACTAATACCGAACATAACTTAGAATAGAAAACAGAACCCACCACAACAATCATAAGTCCATTTACAATAGCATACCCTGATACTTGCTCACCATCTACTACCCATGATGAACCATCTATAAACAGTATATCTCCTTCAGGTAAAGGTAGTTCTAATAAATCTTCTCTAATTTATATCTGCAAATTTATGGTTTCAAGGCAGTGATGTTCCAATTCTTCTTTTGGTTCTCCATATAAAAATTGTGCAGGATTTTGGATCCTTGTTGTTGTCAATTCTATATTTTCACTTTTGTTTAATATCAATTCATATTTTAAAATCCTGTGCGGTTGCTCTGCTGTAAGTGGCCCGGCTGCTCCACAGAGCGGAGACTCCGAAAGGAGAATCTGAGCGGCCACAGTCTGTCTTAGCTGAGGGATGACTGGCTGTCGCGAGACAGAGCCAATCCCCTGGCCACCTAGGACCCCTGGGCGGTATGAGCCACAGGAGGCGTCCTAGCGAAGAAAGACTGGAAGTCACGGACAGCGGCAACTGGAGAGGCGGTGGAGCGAGGAAGGATGACACGAGCCAGTCAGCTTGCCGTGGTAGGGAGAGGGTTTATTTAGGAGCAGGGAAGATACGAGAGGGATAGGGGTCACGACAAACTGACCAAGAACCTCCCCCTGGTCAGGCCTTATAAAGCCGACCCCAGGGGGAGGGAGAAACAATACACAACCAATCAAGAGACATTACATCAAATCATGAGACATCAGACAACAAATCAACAGAATCTAAAGGAGTGGCTTTTCCCCCTAGCCCAATCACCACCCGAACCCCGAGGAACTTTCTGGACCTAGGGAGTGGGGTGGGGGTGATGGACAGGGGGTCGCCAGGGAAACAAAGGAGGGGAAACACTGACGGACATTGGAATTAACATAAAAGAAGGAGGACCCGGCTAATTGACAACTAACGGACACTGGGGGTAGGGAGGGAACCCTGGAAATCCCCTACTCAAGTCGCCATCTTGATCCAATAAAACTTAATGGGAATAAAATATGTAACTTGTAGAACTCGACATCAGAACAGTAAAACAATGAAAAACAACATGCACCCCAACATCTCCCCCTTTTTTAAACTAAACAAAACAAAAGAACATGGGGAAGATGAGGGGGCTGAACTTCAAAACTTGAACAAATGGAAAAGTCTTTAAAACAACAGTCTTTAAAAGTCCAACTCAGAGTCTTGAGCCCTCTAGACACCCTCAACGCTCTCGAAGCTGCCGCTTATATTGTCTGCTGAACCGGCTCTCTGTCGTCTCCCTCGTCTCTGCCTTCTTCGCCGCTGGTTGTCTGCGGGGCCATGTCCACATAAGCGGATGTTTCAGGGGGAGGAAGCGGAGGGAGCGGAGCCAGGACCGCGTTTGCTGAGGGCGTTGAGGTGAGTCTTTTAATGAGTTGTTTCAAGCATGTCCAGAGGGCTAGAGAGCTAAAAAGTATGATAATAATAACAAAGGCAACAAAACTTAAGTCCTTTAACAGGGAGATGGCCCAGCCTGAGAGTCCTGAGTCCAGGAAAAGATGGTACACCCAGTCCGTGGACTCTTGCTGCAGATCAGCGATGTTTTGCTGCAATTGGTGGACCTTGGCCTGGACGTCTTGTGCTTTGGTCTTTAGGTTGAAACAGCACATGCCCTGGAACTCCCTGCAGTCATGATGGTGTTTGAGCAGCAGGAAGTCCAGGGCTGCCCGGTTCTGGAGAACCGCCTGCCTGGTGATTCTCTCCTCTGCTAGGAGGTCGGTTAGTGCGGCTGATGTCAAATTCGCCTGTTTGGCAGCCCAACATTCGAGTTCACCCAATTCCCCCAGGGCCTTAGCAACTGCGACCCAGGGCAACAAAACGGACATTGCGACCCTTTTAGACTTGGGCCAATGTTCAATTTTGGAGTCGCAATCTGAGCCAATTTGGTCGGTGTGCCTCTTGGATCGAATTACGTACCCTGTTCTATTTTTGTTTTGCCAATCGGAAATTTGCGACATGTTGGGAGCAAACAGGGTCAGCCGACCCAGGGTACAAGGGCCTCCTATCAGTTGAGAGGGGATGCCTGCCCAAGCTCGGTCGCCGCAAATTAAAAACAGATTCATAGGGAGCTTCTTAGAAAAATAATCAAGGGTAGCGGGGACTGTGACAGTGATGGTAGTTTCGCACCAATTCTCCGCTTCAAACTGGGGCTTAGGTTTGGGGAGAAACGTAACATATGGGGTAGGCGGGACGTCGTAATTGGGAGAAAACATAAAACAAATGGAGGCTTTGGCGGCGCCGAGCAGTTGGAACTCAAGAGGGGGCTCCCCGAGCCTACCTTTAGGGAAGCGGGACACTTCCCTCTCCCAAATGACCCGGGGACTGGTGCTTGCTCCCGGGGCAACCGCTCGGGGATTCTCCCACCTCTTGAACGCCACAGCCATGAAAGGTGGTAGTTGGCTGATGGGCACTGGGATCCCAACCAGACTGGTCCCCAGGGGGTTCTCCGAGGCACCGGCGTCCAGGCAGATGTCGTCCCTGCCGAGGGACCTGGCCATCATCTTCCAGATGTTCTCATGGGGTTGTTGGATTGGCCAGGTGCTCCCCACGGCAAGGAGCGACACGAAGGTCCACCACACAAAGAGAGGCAGGCTGGGCATCTTGGGCATAACTGAAATAAACGAAAAGAAAGACGACTTGAGCAGGGGTGAACCGAGGGGGGGAAAACACAAGGTTACTGAAGAGGAGGGGAGAAGGACTCCCAGAGCCACAAGGGAAGCAGGTTTTCTTCGGGCAGGTGGTCAGTTTGCCCGAAGGTGGACTCTGGGGCCTCCTGGATGGGGGGGAGCTCCCGCCTCCTCCGCCGCCAGCTTGCCACCCTGACCTGAGGGGGTCCTTTGGCCCGCGTTGGTGTGCGGGGCACGTAAGGGCGGACCCACCGGGAAGGGACCCACTTGGGGCCTGAGGGAGTGGACACGCAAGCGTATCCCCTCCCCCAGGTCACAAGAGGAAACGGCCCCTCCTGCCGGTAGGTCTCCGGATCCCTCACCAGGACCGGAGGCTTCTCCTTCATCCTCAGGCTGTCGTGCCCCCCAAAGTGCCTCACAATGGGAGGCTCTAAATGCTCAAAAGAGCAGTGCAGAAAATTTAGGGTATAAATCGCGCGAGATAACTGGATGTGGGGCGATTCCATCTTCATAGCCGGGGTCAGATGACTGAGGACCCTTTTAAGGCTCTGATGGGACCGCTCCACCACGGCTTGTCCCGTAGGGGAATAGGGGATGCCGGTCTTGTGGCCTATTCCCCACCTCTGCAGGAAGTCGCGGAGCTCCCTGGAAACATAAGCTGGGCCATTGTCGGTTTTGATCTCCTTGGGGATGCCCAACACGGAGAAGGCCTGGAGCAGGTGTTTTTGCACATCCAGAGCCCTCTCCCCTGTGTGGGCAGAGGCAAAGATGGCACCAGAGAAAGTGTCTACAGACACATGGACATACTTGAGGCGGCCGAAATGTTCTGCCACCAGCTCATGTGGCTGTGTGATCCTCTTGGACCGATGGCAACTGAGGAACACCCACTCTATAATCAAGAGGGGGTCGCCAGTGCCCTGGTCCTTGCCCCGACCCTTCGATGGAATGCAGGACTGGTCCCATTGATAAATGAGACCGTGGAGGTGTGGCAATCGGCCTAATATGATGAATTTGAACGGCAGGTCCGGATCGAGCCGGTGTGCCTGCCGTGCCTCAAGCAGCCCAGCGATCTTCTCTAATGCCGCCTCGGCCTCTGGGGTGAGGTCCCTAGGCGAACAAAGCGCCTCTCCCCCTTCAAGTAATTTGAAGAGGGGGGCTAGGTCCTCGGTGGTAATGCCTAGCCAGGGCCTCACCCAATTCAACGCCCCACACAGCTGGTGGGCGTCCGCCAAGGTTTCCACCTTGAGGTGGATGGCCAATTTTTGCGGCACAATGGTCCGCTTTGTTATCTCAAGGCCCAGATATTTCCAGGGCGGCATCTTTTGAATTTTGTCTTCCGCTAACTCGAATCCCACAGAGATTAGGCAATCGCTGATGCGGGAGAGCACGTGTGCCAGCTGGTCGTCGTCGCGGGCACAGACCAGCACATCATCCATGTAGTGGTGGATGACGACGTCGCTGTAGGCCTCGCGGATGGGCGCGAGGAGGGCGGCAACGTACCACTGGCAGATAACAGGGGAGTTCTTCATCCCTTGCGGGAGAACTCGCCAGTGGTAACGCTTACCGGGAGCCTGCCTGTTCACCGACGGAACAGTAAAAGCAAAACGTGGGGCATCATCAGGGTGAAGGGGAATTTGAAAGAAACAATCTTTTATGTCTATTACGGCCAGATTCCAATTTCGGGGGAGCATCGTTGGGGACGGCATCCCTGGCTGGAGGACACCCATGTCTTCTATGACAGCATTAATTTGGCGGAGATCGTGCAAGAGCCTCCACTTTCCTGATGACTTCTTGATGACAAACACTGGTGAGTTCCACGGGGACGTGGTCCTCAACCAGGTTGCCCTTCTGGAGTTGCTCCTGCACGAGCTCGTTGAGCGCTTGTAATTTTTGTTTATTTAGCGGCCACTGTTTCACCTGTACTGGAACATCTGATCGCCAATTCAGTTTCTAGGTGACGCGCTCTTCAGCGACCGCTACCCGAAAAACCGGGCGAGGAGCCGGGAGGTCAATTTTGGCTCCCCACTGCTCAAGGGTGTCTCTCCCCCAGAGAGGCTCGCTGTAATTCAAAATGAATGGCGAACACGAGCCAATTGCCCATCCGGCCCCGTAATTTTCACGAAGCTCCTTGATTGTCGCGCCAATTGTGAACCCCCAACACCTTGAATGTGTCCGTCCATGTTTTGGAGCTCCCAGTGTGACGGCCATTCCCGAGCGGGAATGATCGTCACGTCCGCCCCCGTGTCCAACATCCCCCGGATGTTGATGGTGTCCCCCCCCTGTGCCAAGCTGCACTCAAGCCTAGGCTTGGCAGCCCCCAGCTTCTGTGCCCAGGCCACGGTTGGTATCTTCCGCAGCTCCTCCTCCCTCCGCAGATGATGGCGGGGGAGGCCAGAGCGCTGGCCTGGGCAATCTGGGTCCCAGTCACCGACTACGATGTCATCGATGGCCGGGACTGGGATGGCTTGGGCGATGATAGTGCCCTTGGGGAGGAGCATGGGTGGATGCAGACACGCTACAGCAACCTCGAACCTGTGCTGGTCTGAGGACACCAAGGCCGGAAAAACCTGCAAATCCAGCGGTGTAAACTTGGTGTCCCCCACGACGACGTAGTGGTGATCCAGCCGGCTCCAGGTACCTGCGGCGGTGGGCAGCACTGACAGGAATTGCAACTGGTCGTTCTGAAAATGAAGGTCCTCCTGTGTTGACAACCTGTAGGGAGAAGCAAGACAATTGGTCGTCAGCACAGGTTCTGGTGAGGGAGACGGAGCCACACAACCAAGGCAGGCTGTCTCCCCGAAGGTCAGGATTGGTGGTTTGTCGAATCTGGAAAAAGAGATGTCAAGTCCGGTTAAGTTGGTCCTCAGGACTGCCCCCGATGGTATGGGGGGTGCTGGCGGCGGGCTTCCTCCCTGCTCCTCCCCTCCCCTGCGCTGTACTGATGTTATTTGCCCGCCCTGATTTGTGTCTGAGCGCAGGGGCAGGCTGCGCTCCCCCTCTAGTTTTTTGAGCTAGAGGGGGCCCCCCCCGTGGAGTTGCCAGACTGCTTATCCCTGCGGAACTGATAGAACTCTTTCCGCAGGGGGCAGTCCGGCATCCAATGTCCCTCCTTGAGGCACAGATGACAGTGTCCCCGCTGTTGAAGTCGTGGCGTCCCAGGTCCCTGGGCAGCTGCAGCTTACACGGGGTCTTCTGGATGGTATACGAAAACTTCAGGTCCCTCAGCAACTGAAACGCGCTTGGTGGTAATCGGTGTTTTGATGCCGCTGGTCTGGCGAAGTGCTGGAACTTTTCGAGCACAAACCAGCAGCATCTGCTTAAGGGTCGGTGGTGGCTGCAATGGCAAACTGAGAATGGCTGCTTTGCAAGCCTGGTTAGAATTTGACGCGGCTATTGCCGCAACCATCTCTTGCCTGGTGGCTTCTGATACGTTTTCAAACTTTGCTGCGGCTGTGAGCCGCATTACAAAGTCATCAAACGGCTCTTCCGGGCCTTGTTGGAGTAGGAAAACTGGAACTGGGGGCACGCCTACAATCACTTTAAAAAATTCCTGAGCCCCCGCCTGGACTGCCCTCTCCAGGGCCTCAGATGGAATCAGCTCCGCTGCCTGTTGCCCTTTCTCCCAATCCCCCAGACCGCAGAGATGTTCCACTGTCAGGGGATTCCCGTTCGCGTCCCGGGAGATATTGGGCTGTGCCAGTATCTCCGGGAGGAGATCAGCCACCGCTTGCCTCCACCCCTCCTCCCACCGGGAGAACTGAGACTCGTTTAAGAGACACGAAAAAATCTGCTTAACATCGCAGGGGACGAGCTCATTCTCCCAGAGGGTGGCGTTGAGGAGGCCCTTAAAGAACTCACTGCAAGACCCAAACTCTTTTTGGGCCTTGCAGAGTTCGCGGATGGCTGATCTAGGAACGGGCGTCCAGCCGATGTCCCACTGCCCTCCCTGCCGCCGGTGAAATGATACCGGGGCTGCCGTGATGGAATCAGGCAGGCCGGGGCCGGAATTTCCCACGCTCCCCCACTCCGCCCCCAGCGCCGGCCAAGATGGCGGATCGTGGGAAACGGCAGTGGGGGCGTGGGAACCGGAACCTGGTGGGAGGGGCTGGGAGGTGACGCTGGACGGGGGAAGAGCCGAGTGGTAAGGCGGGGCGGCAGGCAGAGCTGAAGGCGGGGCTGTGGGAGGGACGACTGAGGAGGTGGGCAGGTGGGAGGAGACATAACTGGGAGGGTCTTCGGGGAGGAAGGGGTTGGGAAGCGGGAGGAAGGGGTTGGGCGATGGTCGGCCCGAGGGGACATGGGAAAGGGAGTCCGACCACGGTGCCTCGTGGTCCCCGCCATCTTGTGCTCCACAGGAGCCATCTTGTGGGGGGACCACGAAGCGACCTTTACTATTTAACTTGGGGGATTTCAAAACTTGGAATCGGGGGTTAGGGGAAGGCGAGGGACAGGGAGAGGCTGACCGCGACCCGGCCGTTGGTCGCGGGCAGCGAGGGGATGGGGACGCCTGAGGAGGGCCCTCGGATGGAACTCGAGGCTGTCTGTGGCTCAGGGCTGCCCGCCTCAGGATTCCCGTTCTCTTAGGAGTAGAGGGAGTGGGCTGAGGGGTAGGGACACTTTCAGGGGCTGAAACAGGGGGAACAACAGAACTCTCAACATTGGCGCGTCTGCGAACTGATCGCTGCCGGGCAACTGGAGCACCGGCAGCGGCTGAGCGTCCTCCCAGCTCTTTAGCTTGTTTGATCTTTAACGCAGAGACTAGCTGCGCCATCCAATGAAGGTGTCTTGCCAATTTTAAACGTTTTGTAATATCAATTTCCTCCGAGCGGGCCAGATCAGATAATTTACGCAGAACCTCCTCCCAAAACGAGAGGTTCTTAACATGCTCGGGAGAAAAATCCTTAAACTGGGAGGAGACCCAGCGTATTAAACTTCTGATCTCCCGCTCCTTGAACGGGAGATCTGCGCCATACAAAAATGCGAAACATAAATGAACAGACTCGCGCTGTGTGGTGGAGAGCCTTGCGCCCATGGCTCAGATGTTAAGGTCACCACACAGCTTCAAACGACCAGCCACAACCAAAAACCGGGAACGGGAGTAGAGAACTGGCAATGCAAACTAGGGTAGGGAGCCACGAATCTCACCGGCGCCACCCGGGAGACCGCGACAACTTAACAGGATTAAAGCGAGCCACCCCCAATCAACGCGCGGAAAGCCTGTCAACCCTCCCCCCTTTTTCTGGAGTTCGGGGACTCTCCGCGACGCTGACAGGGAATAGACTCAACGCAAAATGGGCATTAGCAAAAACGAGAGAGGAAACCTCCGCGCCGGCCCCCCCGATCGCCGCACCTATGAAGGCAAGATTTGCGCGAAAAACCTTGCCCCCCTATACCTTGGGAGTCAGGGGCACCCCGGGTCCTCACCGACGCCCGGATTGCGACTCGGGGGGGTTTATAAAAACGGAGGGGGGTGAGAACTCACCGACCGGAGCGGAGGGGGACAGGGAAGCTGGCTGTTCGAGGCTCCACCGGAGCAGCACCTCTGGGCGTCGAGGGGTCTTTGCTGCTCGGATCCTCACGGAGCGGCAGCTGAGTGCCCCAGCTGCTCACTCGACGTGAGGTGTTGCCGCGCCCAAGGCGGATTTGTAAATCCATGGGTCCGTGAGGCGAAAGGGTCCCGAAGTCCGACGTTCAGGAAAAGTCCCTCTGGTCGCCCCACGTTGAGCGCCAGCAACTGCGGTCGCTCTGCTGTAAGTGGCCCGGCTGCTCCACAGAGCGGAGACTCCGAAAGGAGAATCTGAGCGGCCACAGTCTGTCTTAGCTGGGGGATGACTGGCTGTCGCGAGACAGAGCCAATCCCCTGGCCACCTAGGACCCCTGGGCGGTATGAGCCACAGGAGGCGTCCTAGCGAAGAAAGACTGGAAGTCACGGACAGCGGCAACTGGAGAGGCGGTGGAGCGAGGAAGGATGACACGAGCCAGTCAGCTTGCCGTGGTAGGGAGAGGGTTTATTTAGGAGCAGGGAAGATACGAGAGGGATAGGGGTCACGACAAACTGACCAAGAACCTCCCCCTGGTCAGGCCTTATAAAGCCGACCCCAGGGGGAGGGAGAAACAATACACAACCAATCAAGAGACATTACATCAAATCATGAGACATCAGACAACAAATCAACAGAATCTAAAGGAGTGGCTTTTCCCCCTAGCCCAATCACCCGAACCCCGAGGAACTTTCTGGACCTAGGGAGTGGGGTGGGGGTGATGGACAGGGGGGTCGCCAGGGAAACAAAGGAGGGGAAACACTGACGGACATTGGAATTAACATAAAAGAAGGAGGACCCGGCTAATTGACAACTAACGGACACTGGGGGTAGGGAGGGAACCCTGGAAATCCCCTACTCAAGTCGCCATCTTGATCCAATAAAACTTAATGGGAATAAAATATGTAACTTGTAGAACTCGACATCAGAACAGTAAAACAAGGAAAAACAACATGCACCCCAACAATCCTGCAATCTAAAATCCATTGACAGGCTTTCTTACTTAGTATACTTTTTATATCATGCGGAGTGTACACCTTGATCTTGTTTCGTAGTGTCAACTTGTAACCTTCCTCCACAAGAGTTACAGTTCCAGCCACTGCCTGGAGACAAGCGGGCCAGCCTCTAACTACCAAATCCAGGAATTTGGAGAGATGAGCAATGGGTTTTCGCACCCCACACCATGCTTGTACAATAACTCCATAAGCTATTCCTTCTTCTACATTGACGAATAGTTCAAACAGTCTATTCACATCTGGTAAACTTAGTACTGGAGCATTTGCCAACTTTTCTTTTAGGTCTTCTAACTTTTTCTCATCATTTTCATCCCAATTTATGGGCTCATTTTCAACTAATTTATCATATAGAAACTTAATTAATTTTGTGTGTCCATCTACCCATAATTTACAATACCCAATTAATCCTAGTAATTTTCTCACATCTGTTTTTGTTTTTGGGGCTGGCAATGATAGTATTTCCTGAATTCAGTCAGCATCTAATCTCTTATATCCTTTCCCAATTATATGGCCTAGATACTTTACTTCTGGTTCCACAAATTGTAACTTTCTTTTAGATACTTTTAACCCCTTTTCCCCTAGGAAGTTCAGTAAATTAACACTTGTTATTTGTATGTCTTCTTTCTGTTCCCCAGAAATTAACAGATCATCTACATACTGTAGGATTTGAGATCCTTCTTCAGGTATAAACTGTTTCATTAGTTCTTCTAGGGTTTGGCCAAATAGGTTTGGTGACTCCATGAATCCCTGAGGCAACCTTGTCCATTGTAATTGTTGGTTGTTTTCTCCCGGCTTCTTCATCTTCCCATTCAAACACGAACCATTTTCTACTTTCTTTCTCAAGCGGACAGGACCAAAAAGCATCTTTTAAATCTATAACACTAAACCATGCATGTCTTGATGGTACTTTGCTCAATAAATTATACGGGTTGGCTACTACTGGATATTGAGTAACAGTTTGCTTATTTACTTCTTGTAAATCTTGGACTAATTGGTATGTACCATTGGATTTCTTTATGGGTAATATTGGGGTGTTATGTGGAGACATGCATGGTTCTAAAATTCCTTCTTTAATTAAGTCTTTAATTACAGGTGTTAATCCCCAATTCCCTTCTACAGAAATTGGATATTGTCTAACTCTTATTGGGGGAATGACAGGTTTCATTTTGATTTCTATGGGTGGAATTTCCAACAGTTCATGACCCCCTCCTTCTGCCCACACTCTTGGATCTATCTCTTTCTCGTCTTTTTCTTTTAAAACCATCATTTTCACTACCATACATTTTTCTTCAGGGACTACCCCTATTCTTAACTGCACTTGTAAATCCCTGCCTAAGAGGTTAGAGTCTAATTCAGGCATATACAGCAGGTCAGCACAGCCTTCTCTGAAACTTCCTTTTATAGGTACTTCTTCAATAGTGGGTACTTAAAAGGGTTATTCTCAGCACCTTTAACTTTACAGGTTCGGTTACCTAATTTGCATCCCTTGGGAGTCTTTGAAATACTTGAACGATCTGCTCCAGTATCCACTAAAAATTCCATTTCCTCGCTCTGAGGGCCAATTTCTAGGTTTACTAGGGGCTCTTTTTGATGTCTGGTATCATCCCTCAGAGCGTAGAGCCCCTGAGACCCCTAGTCCTCTCTTTCAGCCTTGTCCCTAAGGTGTCCTGTTCCTGAGCAATAGCCTCATCCATCTTTCTTTTTCCGCAGAAATTTCTAGTATGTCCTTTCTTACCACAATAAAAGCATATGATTTCTGCCCAAGTTGGTCTTCTCTCAGGCCAAGGTGACTTATTATCTCTGTCTGGCTCATACCTTCTACTTGGCTGATCTTTAAACCCACTTGTTCTTGGACCTGTGTACTCACTTTTTCCATCTCCTGGTGACTCACTATTCTCAAATCCAGCACTCTCTCTAGCTACTGCTACCATAATTTTTGCTTTTGTCCTGGTCTTCTCCTCGTCCCTCCTTAGATATACTTTTTGCACCTCTCTTAATAACTCGTTCATTCCTTTTTCCTGCTAATCATCTAACTTGTCCAATTTCCTTCGTATATCCACCCAGACCTTAGTTACAAATTGAATTTTAACTAAAACTTGTCCTTCTGGACTATCTGGATCCACACTTGAGTATAACTGAAAGTTTCTTTTTATTCTTTCTAACCAGGCGCTGGGTGATTCATCTCGCTCCTGTTGACTATCAAATGCCAATCTTGCATTATTTGTTCTTGGGACTGTCTCTCTTATCCCTCTTACAATTAGTGTCCTATATTGCCTCATGCTCGCTCTTCCCTCTTCCTGTTTTGGATCCCAATTAGGTGTGTTAATAGGCATTTTATCTTCCCCTGCAGGACCCCCTCTATTTTCTCTTTCCCAAATCCTCATACCTGCAGTACGAATCATTTGTATTTCTTTGGAAGAGAACAATATTTCTAGGATAGAATGGATAGAATTTAATTCCTCCCACGTAAAGATGTTAGGCCCTAGGAATTGATCTAATTGTTGGGAGATGCCTATTGGGTCTTCTAATAAAGTTTTAATTTCTTTCCTAAAATTTCTAACTTCAGAGGCAGTTAATGGGGCATTCACAAAACCAATACTATCTCTGCCCCCCCCCCCATAGGCACTTCCCTTAGAGGAAACCTTTTCCATCCTCCACATTCATCTTGAATTTTCTTTGCTTGAAACCTTGTATTATATTGGTGTCTTGCTACATGCTCATCTGGTTCAATTAACTTATTTATTTTCCTCTATATCTTTACAACAACAGGGCTTTTTCACTCCCTGACCTTTTGTTCGCAAACTTTCCTCCTGCTTTTGACTCTCAGTATGTTGGGGTACAGGGAATAAATAAACAGGAATGTTTTGTGATGTTCCAGGAATAAGAATAGGGGAAGAGGTCCTAGTTCCTCAGGGACTAGACTCCCCCAGTCTATCCCTGAGGAACAGCCATCCAGGTGGTTTGAGCTAGTGGTTGGAGCTCTACCCCTCACTGGGCAAGTCCGCCCCACTAGCCCCCCTCGGGTATCCCTATGACCCCCCAATGGGATCCTAGTTCGGGATACCGAGTGTGTCCCCCTCTATGACCCCCCAATGGGATCCTAATTCGAGGGGTACAACTCGGGCCAATAGCTCAAACCACTCCTAGGAGCCTCCAATCACCGGAGGAATGGGAGCCTGTGCAGGTAAGGGCAGCTATAGGTGAGCTCTCCCCACCTCCCCTACTCCTGCTGGTCCATAGCAGTACACACACTCCACAACAACACTCACTTTTCTCTGTTCCTGGCCAACCCCTCCACGGGAGTCCAGAACTGCGGTACTGGGAGGATTGCACTCGCTTCAGGGGTCTGTACTCACAGCCCCCATCTCATTCACTCACATGCACTTCACACCCCTATTACCTTCAACCCCACTCACGTTACTCTGAGGCAACGTGAGCCCCGCTCCTTCTCAGAGGCTCAGGACCCTTTTGGGTCGCTGTGTTCTCTGCAGCCTCGGGTATAGGCACAATTCCTTCCGCAGTCCGACATCCAAGATAGTCCAATCTCTGGCAGCCAAAAAGGTGGCTGGACGCGTCCCCTAGGTCCTGGGCTACCCCGGACTGTTTTGGGGTGTGGCCTATCCGGGATGAGCTCCCAAAAAGATGTTATGAATCTGAACAAGGACAAACTTTCTCTGGAGAAAGAGATTCTCGTTTATTAAAATAGCTGCAAGGAACAGAGTACCCAGGATAAGCCCAGGCACCCACACAGCGAGGCCAAAATCAGAACAGTGCGCTAACCCCAAGTGCACTGGCTTCTCCCCACAAAACAAGCATCCAAAAGGAAGAACCCCGACCCAACCGAACTCCCCCCCATTTATAGCCCCCTTTGAGTCCAGGATTGGTCCATTTTGGATCCATATGGTGATTGGTCCATTTCCAGGCTTCTCATTGGTCTTTAATGCCGTTCATTCTGGACCAGTCATTTCTGTAGGGCTTCGAATGATTGGTCAGATCTTCCATCCAATCCCTCTTCGACCTCGCCTTGCCCCACCAGACCACTGCTCCACCAGACCACTGTTCCACCAAACCCTGGACCCTTCTCCTAGAACATTCTAATCAGCCTCCCCACCCTTAACATAATACAATTAATGAAACATAATTAATACAATATAATTGAACTATGCCCTAATTTAACATAACTTTTACCTGTAACTACAGGGTGTCGCCATGCCTCTCAGAGTGTCTACTCAGCATCACTCCGACTTGCTCTGACACAGCAAGCAGCGGGGGGACACTCTCCTATTCCTCAGGAGGCCAAGAGAGCAGCTAAGGCTTTCATTTGCACGGACAAGGCTCTGTGTGACGACAGCAGAAGAAGGAGTGGACTGCCGTTGAGAGTTCAGTCTGGGTTTATTGGAAAAGCACAGGAAAAGGGTCTGCAACCCAGGGGGTCTGGTCAACAGGAGACGCAGGACTGGGCTGTGCACCATATTATGAAGGAGGGAGTGAACAGGGGAGGGGTTTTCCCACCTGCCAGTGGGGATACAGGAGGGCATGGGGAACAGTGGAACAGGCAGTCAGGGGAACCAATGAGGGTAATCCGTGCCTGAACCTATCACTCGATGACCTTGGTAGAAGTTTCAAGAGGGAGGGGATGGGCTGTCAAGTGACAGACAGGATACTGGGGAGGGGTTGGGGGAATGACACAGCAATTTTATGGAACAGTGGGAGGAGGTAGGGTAACTGACAATGAAAGAGAGGGAGGAGGCAACACGGGCTGAACCACTACAATGGGGGAAAACTGGAACAAACCAAGACATAACTTATTACAATTAAAACATACAAAAAACACAATACAGCAAAAGGGGATGGACCACTGGGGTGCAAGGAATCAACATAAAACAGGAAAGGATTCTGGAGGCAATCTTTTTGCTCTCCATAACCAGAAGGGTTATGGCTTAAGGGTTGGTCCTCCAGGGGAGTGCAGCAGGCTTCTCTTTGGCCAGTTCTCTAGCCTCCACAATTCACGCTTCTTTTTTTAATAAAAAAGTCTCCCCCAGAGACCTCACAAATATGTTTTTAAAGCACCCAAACATACATAAAACAACAAAAGCTACTAAAATAACCCGAAAAATGTTTCTTAGGAAGGAGGCAACCCATCCCTAAAGACTCCAATATCCCAGGAGGTCTTTGAACCACTTTGGTTCCTTTTCAGTCTTTAGTTCTTTGACCAAATCCTGGATCTTCTGGATGTGGGTGTGGATGCTTTCACTATGGGTGGTCAAGTTTGTAGCGGCTCGGCTGCAGTGGAGAGGGGTCGACCCTCTCGGATGTCCTGGCTAGCTGGCCAGCAACCACTAGCAGTCGAGGGGGCACTGTCCCACTCTCGGGCACCCTTGGTGCAAGGGACAGTGCCTAAGGAAAGCACCCTGTGCTATGACAGATGATGCTTCCTTGTTGCAGGACAAGGCAGGCTAGAACTACGCCCAGCAGGAAAGGGAGCGACTTTCCAATTGTGGCAAGTCCAGGATTTTATTGTAGATCCAGGTGAAAAGGCTCGTAAATACCAGGGGAGCTGACAGTTGGAGAGCCCCAAGGGAGGGGTTCCGACAGGTTATAAAGGCAAGGGGGAACAGGGGTGGAACCCGTCCTCGGGCAAATAGAAACCAAAGTGCAGATGATTGACATAAAGAAACCACCAGTAGTAAACTGTAAGGGAGGGGCCCCGGCCCCTGAACCAGTCACCTCTTGCCCTAGGGAGAAGTCTCTGGAAAAAGAGGTGTGGGCAGAGAGTGACTGGCAGGGCACCGGGGAGGGGTATAGAAAAGATACATTGGGTAACCATAGAAACCAGGGAGGAGTTGGGATAATTGACAACAGCAAGGCAGGAAGGGAGAACCAGGGCAGGACCATTAAATCATAAAGGAGGGGGGAACAGAACAAACCAACAAACCACAACACAAGTTGAAGCAGCACAGCCCATCAAACTCTTTGCAGCCATATGCATGGGTCAGTAATATGAAGTTGATAGCAGCTCAGTTTTGGAGAGTGGCATGCCTGGTAGTCTCTTAATCTGTTAGGAGGCCACCCAGCATGGCAGATTTTAGGTTGGCCTGCTTGCCAAGCCGGTATCTGCAGGGATATACCCTGGGCAGGTACTGTCAAGAGCAGCTCCCTCTTGGTCTGAGTGACCAGCTCCCCCAGCCCACCTTGCTCTCAGGCCCGGATTGTCATAATGTGCGCTCAACCAGTAGCCAAAGGAGGGCTCTTGATACGATGTCTGACCCAACAGGGTTTATTGAAGGTAGGTCAGAGAGTCCAGGTTGGGTGAGGAGAGGGACAGAACAAGCAGGAGCACAACCACTGTTGAAGGGGATCAGTGGCAGAGCCTTGAACAAGGGAGGGGTCAGGGTTTATACCTAGGGGAAGGTAGGAGAGGTCAGGGTACAAGCTGTCCAATGGAGAAGGGAGTCAGGGGAGGAGTTGAGGTGGGGTGACATGGGATACACCAATGAGGGAGTGGATCAAGGGTGGTCTTTCAAGGGGAATCAACAGAGGAACAGAAAGCATAGAACTTTCCAGAACAGGGGAGTGAACCACAGTTGATTGACATTCAGACAACAGTATCTTCCTAGGGCATCTCCACCCTGTCTTCCCTGTGGCTCCCTCCCACAAGTATCCCAGGTGAGAAAACTCTCTGAGGGCTTTCATAGCGGCAACCCAAGGTAGAAAAAAGGACATTACAACCCTCTTTTTATATGGCCAATCAATAATTTCAGTGTCATAATTTTTATCCAGTTGGGTGAGATCTCTTTTTTAGTGGGCTATTTAATCTTTCAGTCACCTGTCCTGGATTAAAGTTGAGTTCAGGGTGAGGATGGCAAGCTGGCCAAGAGTGCAAGGATCTCCCTGCAGGCAAGAGGGGATTCCAGCCCATACTCTGTCTCCACAGACCAGGAACATGCCCCGGGGGAGTACTTTGGGATGGATGCAGATGGTAAGTTGCTGATATAATTACACCAGTTTATTGAATTGTAAGTTTTGTTAGTAGGTGTCACATCCTTTAGGTAAATAGATTTTTGGTATTCTGCAGCCAGCCATGGTTTGGCTGCTGGTCTGTAATAGCATTTAATAAGTGGCCTTAGAGGACCCCAAAAATTCCAGTTCTTGGGGTTCCCCTGTGAGTGTGGTAACATCCTCACCCACTTGTCCCATGTGTCCACCAGGCTGGGCTCCTTCCCTGTGAAGGGGTACTTGTTGGGCTTTAGAGGAGTCCCTACCAGGCATGAAGGTTGCTGGCACTGCCTCTGGAGAGGCACATGCTGTCTTGTTGAAGAGTTTTAGCTAAGGCAATCCAGTTGTTCTGGGCCTGTCATGTGGAAATAGTATGATGTATAAAGTCCATTTTAAGTACTGGCTGTGCAGTCAGCAGCTCCAGTCTAGAATCCAGGGGCTTTGCAGCAGGGAGGCCAGCAATGATGCACTATAGCTGTTGATTTGTGGGCAGCCAGTAGTATCTGGCACACTTGACAGGGATGTTTGTGTCATCGTGTGCCGCTGGCCTGCACTGACATGGTAGCCGCTAGGAGACAGTCTTCAGCTAGCCCTTTCTCCAGGCCTGTGCCAAAAATGGCTGCTCCCTATCCACCCAGAGGCTGGTCTGGGTAGAAGTGTGAGCAGGGGTGCTTGGTATCCTAAAGCAGCAAGGCTGCTCTCTGCGGCTGTTGTTTCCGACCTGCGTCGAGAATCCAAGGTTAAGAAATGAGAGGGGTCACTTGCATGGGTTCCCAAGAGGTTTATTTCTTGAGAGGAGCCAGCGGCAAATGACAAAGAACATAGGCTTGCAACAACTTATATACCGGGGAGGGTAAAAGGAGAGGCTACAAACTTCAACGAATGGCAGGAAACCTGGCAGGGAGGAGCACAAGGCAGGGAATACCATGTTTTAGCCAATGGGGAATAATGGTTTACACATACCAATGGTGTTTCAAGGAATACAGGACAGACATAGAAGGTTCTAGGAACAAAGGTGGGGCTACAATGACAGACAAGGGAGGAGGGCAGGGTTACACTGACTGGCAGGGAGGGATCCAGAATAGGGGCCTGGTCTCTGGGATAATGGACAGGGAAATGAGAGGGTACTCTGGGGTAAACTAAACATACATAAGGGTAACTGGGGCAGACAGTTATGAGTCTGTAACAGAAAAAGCACACCATCATATCTCTCCCTTTTTTGTTTAGTTTTGAAGAAAGGAGGGAGAGAGATTGAAATCAGTAAACTTTTAAACTTCAGTCACTTTGGTTTTGTCTTCCTCTCACCAGTTCTGAGATTTAATGGCAGTGGTCACAACAACTGTGGAGGAAAATGGTCTTTTAGTGTTCTTAGTTAGCATTCTTCTCAGGATGCCAAATCCAGACCAAAGAGATAATGAAAACAAAACATAAAATGTCTTTTTTATCCAGCCCAACAGTCCCCAGTCCTTAAAGATGCTCTTGAACCAGTTCTCTGTTTCTTGCTTAAAGCTCCCAACCATGCTCATGTCTTCAATGGAGATGTAGATATTTTTGCTCTTACTGGAGAGGTTGTAACAGCAGAGCCATTCAAATTCCTGGCATCTGTGCCCATGCACTAGCTGCTCTGTTTTGGAGAGTCACCTTTCTGGTGATTTCCTCATCTTCCAGGAAGTTACTGAGGGCAGTTGAGGTGAGATTCACCTGTTTAGTTACCTAGCATTCTAAATTGCCCAATTCACTTAAAGACTTGGCTGCTGTGACCCAGGGGAGGAAAACAGAGACAGCTGCACATTGATGGAAAATTTCAGAGTCACAATGCTTAAAATATTGATTTGCACCCCTTTTCTGGATTTGCAACTTATTTTGACTGCTCCAATTTGAAATTTGGGTCATGCTGGGGAAAGTCAGGGATAACCACTTTAAGGTGCATGGATCTCCTAGAAAGTGAGAGGGGATTCCTGGATAGGCACGGTCACCACAAATTATAACCACCCCTTTTCCTAGGCTCAGTGGATAAGAATGTTCAGTTCATGGCTTATTCACTTTGATGATAGACTGGCACCAACTTTTGGCTACAAATCATTGGTTATGTTGCAGCCCATGATTATATAGGTCACTCCAGTAAGTGGGTTTATGATCAAGACGACTGTGCAGGATGAACCCAAAAGCTCAAATTCCTGGGGTTCAACATCTGCCTTTGATAGGTTGGTGATCCATTTTCCCTCAGTAATAAGGGATTAGTTACCGGAGCTTTTACCTTGGATATGATGCAAGATGAAATATACCAAGAATTGGTATATTTCAACCCAAGAACTGGGAGGCTTCCTATTAATTTCTGCCTGTAGTGACTTTAGGATGTTGGAATATTTTTCTGGCCTAAATGGAATCCCCACCAGACAAGCTGACATGGGGGTGTCTGCCACAGCCGAGGACAAGCGTATGTGGTCTTGATTTAGCGCATGCGCTAGGGTCACCCACGTGTTTTCTTTGCCTGGGAAATGATCCACACCTTAATGGACTGGTACCACAGGACTAGGAGCCACGGATGTTGGCACTTCAGGAGGATGTCTCTTAAAAAATAAAAAGGGAAAAAATACAGTTAGGATTTAACAGAACTCAGCACAGGAGAAGCAGGGGGCTTGGGACTCCCACTTCCTTTGCGGCACCATCAGACGCAACAGCGTTGTCTGTTGGATTGTCCAAAGGAGGTGCAGGTGAGGTTGCAGTCTCATTCTTCTAACTTTTAGATGGAACATAAGGTTTTACCCACTTAGGCGGGATCCACTTCACACTTCATCCTAGAGTGCGTGGACACACATGTGTCTCCACGTCCCCAAGTAATTAGTTCAAATGGCCCTTGTGTCTCCCATGACTCTGGATCTTTGATCAGGACTGGCGGGCGCTCCTGCAGTTTGAGCTGCTGATGTTGGTTGAAATGTCTCATGACCAGAGGATTAGGGTTTTCAAAGGAGCAATTGAGAAAGTTCATGGTAAACAATGCTTTGCATAGTCTCAGCTGACTGGATGTCTACTCTCTGGTGATCAAGGACTCTCTTTGAGGTTTGATGAGTCCTTTCTATTACTGCTTGGCTGGTGGGGGAGCATGGAATGCCTCTTCGATGTCCAACCCCCCATTCCTGCAGGAACTTACTGAACGCCTTGGAGGTATAGGCCACACCATTTGTCAATTTTAATTACTTTGGGGATCCCCACCATGGTGAAGGCCTGCACCAGGTGTCTTTGGGTGTCAGCAGCCTTTTGCCCTGTGTGGGCCGAGGCATAGGCTGCACCAGAAAAAGTATCAACCAAGGTGTACATACTTGAACCTTCCAAATTGTGGGATGTGCATGACATTGTTTGCCACACCTCACAGCTATGGAGTCCTCTCAGGTTTACTCCTGAGCCCAGTGATAGTAAGGACTCCTGACAGTTTGGGCATGTGGCCACGATCACTCTGGCCTGATCATGCCTCAGGTGGAATTGGTGGACCAGACCAGGAACATTCTGGAATTGCTGATGGCTTAGTCTGGCTTGTTGGAAGATGTTAGGTTGGCCAGCCAGCTGTAATGGAGCAGCTAGGCTATCTGGTCTTTGGTTACTCTCCCCGATGAAGTCAGGAAGATTGTGTGACCTTACATGCATTATGTAGAACAGTTGCTCCTGGCGGGAAACTAGACAGATCAGTTTGGAGAGCAAGCTATAAATCATGGGGTTTGAGACTTCCTTTAACACAGCATTCTCTGCTCTGGATACCACTCCAGCTATGTAGGCTGAATCGGTTACGATGATGATCTTAGTTTTTCCATTCTTTAATCCAGTGTTAAGGCTGAGTTCAAGGGAGTTGATTACTGTCTTCATGATAACCCGGATAAGGCATGGGATCATGCAAGGGAGAAGAACAACACTTATTAGTGCACTTCCTGTAATAATTAATACCTTTTTCCACCAACCACCTTTTAAGATGTTATTCCACCAATTTCCCCAATCAGTTTGTAGTAATGGGGTCCACTTTTGGACAGGGACATGGCTTAATTTCCTGAAGTTGGCAGTAATATTTGTAATTACCTCACAATGATCATCTATTTCCATGCAGTATTCGGAAGAATTAAATTTGCCACATGCCCCTCCTTCCTCAGCTAAAAGGTAGTCTAACACCAGCCGTTTTTGATAAATCATTGTTCTCATTTGCCGGGACTGGGCTTTGAGAAGGTCTATGGTTAATGTGGAGTGGTTGGAAATAATCTCTAATAAAACTTGTAATCTGATTATTCTATTTAACATATAGATCAGAGTTCTATATCCCCATGACCCATCTTGGGCCCACGTGGCAGGGCCGTAGGTGGTGATGATTTGCTCAGGGGGCCATTCTTCATTCCCTCATTGTTGGGTGCTTCCTATTAATATGTCTCCTTTTTTCTGGGCTGATTTGTCATAGAGAGGCACTCCCAGATGCTGCCCTTCCACTCTAGGGAGGAGGAAGAAGGCGGGCCTTATAATCCCTAGAGTACAACTCTCTGCCCGCCCTTTTGGAAGGACCATATACGCTGCTTTTCCACACAGCCAATAGAGGCTTTTGGGGGGCTCTCCAAAATTGTGGATGTTTTTCTAATTTGTAGCTAGTCTTATTCTAAAATTTTGATATTTGGGGTGCATCCAAGAATGGGTTTGGTTCTTGTGTGGGGAACTCATATAATTTCTCCCTCTCTATGAAGGAGCACTGTGGTCTTTGAGATCTGGAGCAGTATAGATGTGGGGGTCTAGGGATCCACCATTGGTGGGTGTTATTCAGTACCAAGTACCTTTTGCAATTGATTTCACCCAAATAGATGGTATACTCAGAGCTTTTCATCCAAAGGCATTCTTCTCCAATTACTTCGGATCTCAAACTCCACATCTCCTCCTTGGGTCTCTAATCTGGTCTGGGTCCTTCTCTGTCCAGTATTCTGAGTACACTCCATGGGCTCATGGGAATCCCCTCCCATGGCCAAACTTCAGCCATGTGGGTGTCCCCACAAATCCAACAGTTAGACATGTTAAATTCATGACTGATTTTATCAGCTAAGTCCAGGAACAGATTTTTCCCTTCTAGTATCTGGATTTCTGGCTCCTTCTTGATTACCCCTTTTATCTCTCTTTCTTTAATCAATTCTGGTTCATAAGCCCCATATTTCACTTTTCCTTCAGTAGGTCTCTTTTCTGAACAGATCTATTTTTCTTTCATAGGGCATGCATCCAGCAATTTCTGTTTAAAATTCCCTATATTTTCGAATAGCCAGTATGTTTTGCCATCCTCTATACATCCTCAGGTTGTTAATGACAAAAAGTTGATACAACTGGGTCTTGGATTAGTGTCGGTTCTGAGGACGGCAGTCTGAGAGTCTCCTGCATATAGAGGATAGTAACATTTCTCACAAAGCAGAGTTCCCCCCTCACTGGTATTTATAAGCAGGAGGATCAATACAAATGGGGGTCTGGCACAGGCCACTCTCCCAACCATGTCTCCCCTCCACAGAGGATCAGTGACTCTGTGGCAAGAGTGTAACCTGATCTGGTCTTGCCCCCACTTCTTCCTTACCACTGTGATGTTCTTACCAGTTACCACTGAAGGAGTCTACTTTCCGTTTTTGTATCAACTTGTTTTTTCTTTCTTTTAGGGCCAGATTATTAGATGCATGGGAGGATGCTCTATCTTTTTCCCAGATCTCAGGATCTGTAACAAGAAATACCAGAGATTAAAACACATTTTTGACAATTCATGGTTTGGAGGGGTTTTTTTGTTTGGTTGGGGTTTTTTTGTTGTTTTTTGGGTTTTGGGTTTTTTGTTGGTGGTTTTTTTTTGTTTTTGTTTTTTTAAATCAGTTATCTTACAATTTCACACCCATGTATAAATACTATTTCTTTCTTCAAGTTAAAAATATTAAACACTTCCAATTAAATATCCTACAGCAAATCTAACAAAGTTCTATTATAACTTACAATTTATGTGTCTTCTGATGATGTTTCCGATGTCTTCCTTTTTAGAATCAGCTTAGTATCATTCAGCTGAAGCAGGAGGCAGTTTCTCGGGTGCAGAAACTGGCCCTTTCACTTGGGAGACATGTCCATGTGTTCTTATGTTCAAATGGCTGTTTCCATGATTAATAAAACCTGGAATGGGCCTTCCCACTTTGGGATTAGTGGTTGTTCTCTCCAGGTTTTGATTAATACCCAGTCACCAGGTTGGAGTTTATGGATTTTGAAATCAATGGGAGCAATTTGAGGAAGGTATTCCTTATTTCTTAATTTTTCTAAGGTGCAGGTTATAGTCTTTATATATTTTCTCACACCCCATTCTCCCTCCTCATATGTTCCTGCATTTTCTAAAGTTGCTAAGAATGGCAAACCAAACATCATTTTGTATGGTGAAACCCCTGTATCTGTCCTTGGTTTAGTCCTTATCCTCATTAGTGCTAGAGGGAGACATTTCAGCCAGTTCATCTTTGTTTCCTCTGTTAATTTCATAAGAGTTGTCTTGAGGGTCTGATTCGTTCTTTCTGTGCTCTTGGAACTTTGGGGTCTCCACAGACTATGAAATTTCCAAGTGATATGTAAGGTATTTGTTTGTTGTTGTAATACTTTAGCTGTAATATGGAGACTTCTATTGGAATTGATGGTATTGATTATTCCATACTGGGGTACAATCTGTTCTAATAAAATTTTGCTTACAATCTCTGCAGTTGCTCTCGTTGTTGGATATGCCTCCATGCAATGAGTCAAATGGTCTGTTATTATGAGTAAATACTTACACCTTTGCACTTGTGGCAATTCCATAAAGTCTATTAGTATACTTTGAAATGGCCTTTTCATTAATTCTCCTCCTCCCTGAGGTAATTTTCTAATTACCTTTCAGTTTATTTTCTGGCATATCATGCATTCTGTAGTTATTATCTTTGCAATTTCCCATATCCCGATGCATGCATAAGTTCTCATAAAATGATCGTGCAAAGCTTGAGTACCCCAATGGGTTGAGGCATGTAGGTCTTCTAATGTCTTTCTAGTTAATGAGTTAATGCCTTGTTTAACACTTGTCTACCATCTGTCATGCTCCATTCCCCTTTCTCATTTTGGGTTGTACTATGTTTTTGTAATTCCTCTTGTTGTTTTGCATTAAATATGGGGATCCCCTCATGTCCTTTATCTTCCTCACTCCCATCTCCTATTTCATTGGAGAAGAAGCCTGAACATCTTTTCCGAATTTTCCAGAGCAGCCCGTTTTGCAGTTATATCTGCCACGTTTTTCCCTTTTATTTCTCTAGTATCATCTTTTTGGTGTCCCTTTGTACATACTACTGTGATTTCCTTAGGTCCTTTCAAGGCTTCTAGGACTGCCCTTATGAGGCCTTCATGAATTAAGGTTTTTCCTTTCAAGTTAACAAATCCTCTCTCTGCCCAGATTTTCCCGAAGGTGCATACTACCCCATAAGCATATTTGGAATCAGTAAATATAGTGCCACTCTTTTTGTCAAGCCATTTCAGTCCTTTTAATAGTGCATAAATTTCACAGCACTGTGCAGACCAATTAGTAGGAAGCTTTCCTTTTTCCACAACTGTCATTGTATGCCCATTTACTATGGCATACCCTGATGCATGCTTCCCATCAACTACTTGCAATGAACCATCTACAAAAAGTATGTCACCTTCGGACAAAGCTTGTTCTAGTAAGTCCTCTCTGACTTTTATCTGTAAGTCTATAGTCGCAAGACAATGGTGTTCCAATTCTTCCTTTGGTTCTCCATATAGAAACTATGCAGGGTTTTGAATTCTTGTTGCAGCCAATTTTGTATTTTCACTATTGTTCAAAATCAGCTCATACTTCAAAAGTCTACTATCTGAAATCCACTGACAGGCTCTTTTGCTTAATATACTCTTTAAATCATGGGGAGTATACACCTTGATTTTATTACTTAATTGTGAGAGCAGTCTGTGGCCACGGGCTGGAGATCCACTGGCTAACAACGCCCTTAGTGGCCTGAGGGCACACATGAGGATAGCTGCCCCCGATCTCTGCTGAGATCGTCCCAGATGACAGTGGTTGCAGCGGCGTGGGTGCCACTGCAGGGGCTCAGTACGCGGAACCCGAAGTGAAGGAAGCAGGGAAAGGACACTTGCCTGAGTCTCCAAGGAAAGTTTATTTCCCAAAGGGGGTCAGGAACAAATGCCAAAGAGGAGGGGGTCTGGCAAGCTTTTTTAAAGAGGGGAGGGTACAAGGGGTGGATACAACACTTAACCAATGGGTGGATCTTAGGGAGGATAACATCACATAACTTAACCAATAGGGAACACTCAGGGGAAGGAAGAAGCCTCTTAAACCAATAAATTATCGAAGCAGGGCTAACTGATAGGGAATATTCTGGAACAAAGGGGAGTGTTAACACTAATTGATAGGAGCAAGGGGCAGGGTGACCGGGATTGGCAGGGGCATATAAGGGAATGAGGGAGGAGCAGGGAGACTGACACAGTGGGGGACAGACAAGTGGCAGGAAAATTTTGAGGTAAACAACTTAGGACTGAACCATTGGAGGGAATAGAATGGGGTACATGGGAGAAACCACTGTGACTAACTAACATAGCAACTCTAACTTTATTACAACAGCAGCCAAACATCAAACTACCACACAATGTTAATTTGTAGCCTTCTTCCACAAGAACCACAGTTGCAGCTACTGCCTGGAGAAAAGTACACCAACCTCTGACAAATGGGTCTAACAATTTTGAGATGTAAGCAATGGGCTTCCGCACTCCACACCATTCTTGTACCACGACACCATAAGCTGTTCCTTCTACATTAACAAACAGTTCAGTCTATTCAAGTCTGGTAAGCTTAATAATGGAGCAGTTGCCAATTTTTCTTTTAACTCTTCTAACTTCTTCTCATCATGTTTACTCCAATTTATAGGCTCATCTTCAACTAATTTATTACATAGGAATTTAACCAATTTTGCATGTCCATCTATCCATAATCTACAGTACCGAATTAATCAGAGCAATTTCCTTACATCCGTTTTTGTTTTAGGTATTGGTAAGGATAGTATCTCTGAATTTGATCAGCATCCAATTTCTTGTATCCTTTCCCAATTATGTGACCAAGATATTTCACTTCAGGCTCAACAAATTGCAACTTCTTTTTTATACTTTTAACCCTTTCCCCCCAGGAAGTTCAGTAGATTAACTGTTGTTGTCTGTACAGCCTCTTTTTGTTCCCCAGAAATTAACAAATCATCCACATGTTGTAGAATCTGGGAACCTCCTTCACCTGTAAATTGTTTCATTATTTCTTCTAAGGTTTGGCCAAATAAGTTCGGTGAGTCTGTAAATCCCTGAGGTAACCTTGTCCATTGCAGCTGTTGTTTCCTTCCAGTTTCCTCATCCTCCCATTCAAATGCAAACCATTTCCTACTCTCTTTTTCAAGTGGGCAGGATCAAAAGACATCTTCTAAATTGATAATACTGAACCATGCATGTCTTGATGGTACCTTGCTCAATAAATTGTATGGGTTAGCCACCACCAGATACTGGGTAATGGTTTGTTTATTTACTTCCCATAGGTCTTGAACCAACCGATATGTACCATCTGGTTTCTTTATAGGTAGTATTGGGGTGTTATGTGGGGACATGCACGGCTCCCAAATTCCCTCTTTGATCCTTAATTACAGGTGTCAGTCCTTGTTTCCCTTCCACGGAAATCGGATACTGTTTAATTCTTATTGGAGGAAGGTCAGGCTTCATTTTAATTTCTGTAGGTGGAATATTTAACAGTCCGTGACCTCCTTCTTCTGCCCATACTCTCAGATCTATTCTGTTTTCATCTTCCTCTCTTAAAACCATCATATGTACCGCCATACGTTTTCCCTCAGGTACCACTCCTATTTTTAATTGCACCTGTAAATTCCAGCCTAGGAGGTTAGAGTCCATCTCCAGTATACATAGTAAATCTGCACAGCCTTCCCTGAAACTTCCTTTTACAGGTAATTCCTCGATGATGAGTACCTCAAAGGGCTTGTTTTCAGCACCTTTAACTCCGGTTACTTAGTTTACATCCTTTAGAAATCTTTGAGACACTTGAACAGTCTGCTCCAGTATCAACTAAAAACTCAGTTTCTTCATTCTGAGGGCCAATTTCTAAGTTTACCAGAGGCTCCTTTTGATGACTAATATCATCCCTCAGAGCACAGAGCCCCTGACACCCTAGTCCTCTCCTGTTAAAATCCTTCCCAGGGTGTCCTGTTCTTGCATGATGACCTTATCCATTTTTCTTTTTCTACAAAAATTCCTGGTGTGTCCCTTTTCACCACAATAGAAACATATGATATCCGCCCAAGGTGGTCTTCCTTCTGCCCAACATGTTTTACTATCTCTGTCTGGTTCGTTCTTTCTACCTGGTTGCCCTTTAAATCCACCTCCTCTAGGCCCTGCATACTCATTTTTTCCGCCTCCTGTCGATTCGCCATTTCCAAACCCTGCACTCTCCCTGGCCAGCGCTAGTGTGATTTTTGCTTTGGTCCTGGTCTTTTCCTCCTCCCTCCTTAAGTATACTTTTTGTGCCTCCCTTAATAACTCATTCATTCTCTTCTCTTGCCAATGATTCAGCTTTTCCAATTTTTTTCTGGACGTCTACCCAGGCTTTTGTCACGAATCGAATTTTAACTAAAACCTGTCCTTCTGGACTGTCTGGATTGCCACTAGAATACAGTTGAAGACTTCTCTTCAGCCTCTCTAACCAAGCACTGGGTGATTCATCTCGTTCTTGTTGACTATCGAACGCTAGTTTAGCATTATTAGTTCTAGGGACAGCTTCTCTTATCCCTCTTATAATCAGTGTTCTATATTCTCTCATATTTCTTCTCCCCTCCTCTTGATTCAGGTCTCAGTTGGGTGGGTTGATAGGCATCTTATCTTCCCCTCTGGGACCGCCTTGTTTGTCTTTCTCCCAGATTCCCATGCCTGCTGCACAGATCATTTGTATTTCTTCTGAGGAGAAAAGTACCTCCAAGATTGAATTTAATTCCTGACAGGTAAAAATATTTGGTCCTAAAAATCGGTCCAATTGTTGAGAGACACCTATGGGATCTTCTAGTAAATTCTTAATTAATTTCTTGAGATTTCTAACCTCAGAGGAAGTCAATGGGGCATTTACAAAACCTATACCACCTCTGGCTCCTCCCATAGGCACTTCCCGCAAAGGAAATAATTTTTCAATCCTTCCTGTGTCATTCTGGATTTTCCTTGCCTGGAACCTTGTATTATATTAATGACTTTCTACAGACCCATCTGATTCAGTTAACCTTTTCTCCTCTATATTATCACAACTGCAGGCCTTCTTCACTCCCTGATCTTTCATTTGAAAGCTTTCCTTCTGTTTTTTGATTCTCAGTTGGTTGGGGCATAGGGGACAAATAAAAAGGAATATTTTCAAAGGTTCCAGGGGCAAGAATAGAAGAGGTACTTTGAGTTATAGGTTGAAGTATGGGGGAAAAATAAAGAGGGGTATTTTGAAAGGTTCTAGGAGTCAGGATTGGGGTAGGAATACTTTGAGTGGTTGGGGTAGTAACACTAGGAGCTGGTGTCAGGGTACTTGAGGGAATCTGTAGAGCCAAAAGGAGTATTGAAATGGGCAGGCTTCAGTATGTTTGGGATAGGAGGTGATGCAGGAGAAGGGATAACAAGAGCAGGATAACTTAAAGCAAAGGGTTGAGATGACTTTAAAACTTCTATAGGAGCAGATACTGGAATCTGTATTGCATCTACTTCAGTAGATTGTACTGAGGAAGACAGTGCTGGAGGAGGAGGAGAGAGATGGGCTGTAGGAGGAGTCGGAGGAGGAGGTAGCAGGAGGTAGTCTAAGGGATCAGGAAGGGGAGGTGGAGGAAGATGATCTAAAGGATCCCACCTCCTCTCTGGTAGCTTAGCCTCTTCTTTGTCTTTTTCCCTGGATACCTTATACACTTCTACTTCTTCATCATGCTTCTCTTTCCCTAACAACATTATTATCCCAACTATTTAATATTTTGCCCAGAGGGCTACTAGGGGGAATATTCTTAAAAATTTCCTTTGCTTTTCTTCCCTTGCGGGCACTCTTCCCTGCACACTGTCTCATATTTAGAATAGTAACTAGAGTCCAAATACTACTGAACTAATTCAAACACTCATTTAGTATGCCAATATTACAACACAATCTGAATAATGAAGTTCTAAGTACAAGAATCACCTAAGTAGTATTAGCTTCTAAGGAATAAAGGTCAATAATTAACAAGGAAAAGGAAATAAGTATAAAGTATCGTGAGAAATGCAATAAAGATGTTTACTTAAAAGGTTACTTATCATGGGAAACAAAACAAAGATGGTGATTTAAAGACATGCTTGGCGTGGGAAACAAAATAAATATGGCAGTTTAACGGGGGGGATCAAAATAAAAATGTCAATTTAAATGAACCTATATAATTAAAAGAGGAAACAAAATGTAGAAATTAATTTGTGAAAAAAGAGAAAGAATATCTATACTTTGAACTGGAAAACTAAATAAATGTGGCAATTCCAAGAAATGAAACAACCTATGGCCACAGCCTATAAGAAAAAGGATTTTGACTCTGGGTCTGTGAAAATCTCAAGGTGTTCTCTGTAGTACAAAATGGCTTCCACATCTAGGACTCAATATTACCTTGATAAGATGGCTGCCACACACTCTCACAAAATGTCTTCTGTACACTATGCCACAAAATGGCTGACTCACACTCCACAAAGATGTACCCCAAACCAACTGTCACAAAATGGCCACCACACAACACAAAATGGCTGTCACTTGACTCTGCAGTCACCAACTACGACTTTTAAAAACGAATAAACTCAAATTCCAAAGGTACCCCTACCCAAAAGAAAATGTAATGAAGAACAACACAAATTCTTAACCAATTAAAGTTCTTTTCAATTTAAAACAAAAATAGCCACCACAAGTCACCACTAACAAAATGGCCACCGCACGGCCTAACACACTCTAAGCAAAATGGCCGCTCCCCCAAAACTGCAACTTGCTCCCCTCCGTTCCTGGCTGGCCCCCTCGCAGGAGTCCAGAACCACAGCACTAGGAGGTTCTCACACGCTTCGGGAGTCTGCACTTGCAGCCCATCTCATTCACACACACCCTCGCTTCACACCCCTTCACACCTTAAACCCCACTCACATTGCTCAGAGTATCCTCACTGTATCCTGGACTGCTGGAGTCCTTGCCCGAATTTCCTGGCTAGAGAGCGGGCAGCACACGTCCAGCAGTCCTGGGGGTGGCAAGCAGCAGCAGCAAGCAGCAGCTCCGGAGTGGAGACGGGCTTGGCAAGCTCACCACCTGAGGTCGCGACCTCCCACGTCTTGGTGGTCGGCTTCACGCCTCAACCCTCGGACGAGGGGAATAAACAGGCCGCCAGTGAAGTCAGCGGGTGAGCGAAAAGGAGGCAGCAAACAACCTCAGCAAAACAGCGTTGGTTTATTCGCCAACAGGGAGGGAACGAACCGGGGAAGGGCTGAGGAGGTTTGCCACAGAGAATAGAGTGCAACAGGCTTAAATACAGTATGGGAGTGCCTAGGCTATACGCGAGGGATTGGACACACAGAGGGAAAGGCAGAGCATGAGACCAATGGGACATGAGGAGGAACAAGGGTGTGGCCGAGGCCAAAGGACCAATCCCAACCCAGCCAGAGAAGAACCCTCTGGAACCTGGGCCGGGCTGGAAGGTGACTGACACATCTAAAGACAGGTGGGCACACATGACAGATAGGGGAACTAAGGTGTGGATTGGCTGACATGCAGGGAGAGAGAGAGAATGACAAGAGCAGCTTGCTCAACCAGGGGAGGGACCTGCAGGAAATGAACCAACTTTAAAACAGGACAAAGGAGAGGGGGGTGGAACGAACCATCGAACAATACACAGAACCAAACCCGTACAATTACTGAGAACCAAGAAAAAAACGAACGCACCGCAACACTGGACCCTTTAGAACTTGCAAAGAACATTGACTAGCCCCCTTAAAACAATAACTCCCCTTGCCAAGGTTACAATAATCAACTCAACCTTAACTCAATACAAACTGAATCTCACTTGTAACAGGGTGATTAGTCCTACCAGGACAAACAGAGTACTGAAGGGATCATGAGGAGCTAGGGAGACATCTAGCTAAGTTAGGATTGCTCTGCACCATCTCAGGGCAGTCTGCTCTCACCAGTTCACTCAGTCTGGGACATGGGTAATCGGGTACAGAGGGATCAGGATCTGAGGGTTTCAGGGAAAGCAAGGGAGGTTGTGGAGAATTTTCTTCAACTTTCCTCTTTTCATCTGAACTTGCCATTAATGAGCTCATCTTAACAAACAGATGCAAAAACTCGTCACCCGCTTTTTCATCTTTTAACGTACATTCAGTGAGCTTAGTGTCCACTGCCACCCAGAACTGTACAGATTTTACCTCCTCCAGGGTGGTGTTTGGAAAGTTGAAGAAAATCTACTTTACAAACCTCTTAACTAAACTTTTTTCACATTTCATCCCCCTCTCCCACCAAGGAACATACAACTTGGATGTAAACCTCTCTTTCCTGAGTTGAAAGCTTCGCGCCCATAATTATGATCAAGAGGCTAACAACTCAGCAGTCCACCCACTTGTGGAGGGAAATGCAAAACTAAACAATAAGGTTCCCCAGCCCACTGGCAGTCGGAGTGTTTCTACGCAGGGTCCCATACCTGTGCTCCTCAGTGGGAGATAGACCCCAAAGTACTACCCACAGCAGCACCTTAAGTCCCTCCCGACTGGCTTCACACCCTAGGTCCACACCATGGGAATACTCACAGGACCAACAGACTGGAGAAAGAAAACTCCACAAGGGTCTGCTCCACTGAGGAAGACTGTGGCATTGTGTGTTTTTTAAGTGTTATTGTTGGTTCTGTTACAAAAGACAGTTATTTTCTGTTAGTTAGAAAAATGGTTTGATCCTCTGTACCCCCATTTCAGTCCCTCAGAATGGTTTTTCCCTAAGTTGTTTACTCCCTGCTTTTCCCGCCACCTGACTGTCCCTCAAAGTGACTGATCCCTGGCTCCTCCCTTTATGTCCTTAAATGCCCACGTCAATCCCAGTAGTTCTACCCACTGCCCCTGCCTGTCATCATAACCACCCCCCTTTTTTTCAAGAAAGTTCTCTATCAATCATCCCCAATTCAGTAGATTATTCGACTCCAAGGCTTCTTCCCCCCTCTGTGTAATTCCCATTGGTTCTAGTAAGTGTTATATCCCTCCCCTTGCCTTCACTCATTGGTTGCCTTCTGTTTCCACCCCTCACACCCACTTCCTTTACAAGAGTTGCCCAGACCCCTTTTCTTTGGCATTTGTCCCTGGTCCCACTGAGGAATAAACCTCCTTGGTATCTATACAAGTGTCCTCTCTCTCACTACTTCATCTTGGATCCTTGCAGCCTGCACTTGCCTGCATCACCCACGCCGCAGCCTTCACCACTACCTGGGTAGTCTCCGAGAGCCTGGGAATGGCCACTCTTGTGGCCCCCTCCGGTCACTTGGAGGAGCAGCTAGCCAGCATCTCTCTGCTGCTGTGACTGCAGTGTGAGCCGCAGAAGGTTCCGCCTCACATTTCAGACATGGACAAACCGAGTAGGTTGGCCTTCCAATCCCTCAGGAGCCGCACAGCTAGAACGCACACAGGCTCACTGGGAGTGGTTGACGTGCCAAGACTGAGCAGACAAAAACGCCCACGTGTTCCACAGCAGTCTTTCCATGAGGTCTTGCTGAAACAGATGTCCAGGAATGAAATGTCCACTAGAAACTGCCTAGAAGCCGCACGTTGGGTGCCAAGTTGACACTGCCAGTTGCTGATCACGGGTTCCAGGAGGGATTCTGGTGCTGGCTAGCCCCCATTCCTGGACCTCGGCACGACACCACCGAGTGGCTGCTCCCTACCTCTAGTCACAAGCTGGGGCCAAGGGTAGCGTTTTGGCCACTGGCAAGAAACCCCTCCTTTAGCTGGCCTGGGCCAAGCAGGCACCCAGAGAGGTTCCTCGTCATGGTGGAGCGGTGAATGAGAAAGAGAGGGGCTCTCTGGCTATGAGTTCCAAGCTGTTCATTCTTTCCCAGAGGGGAGAAAAGACAAAGGGAGGGAGAGGGAGCAGGGCTCACGCTGCCAGAAAGGAGCAGGCACAGAAGAGCCCCAGAACAGGAGTTTGCAACAACTTATAGAGGGGGGGGCTGACTCTGGGGAGGAGACAGCCTAACAACCAATGGGCTAACTCAAGGGAGGAGCATGAGGAGGGACTAACATTACAAGATAACCAATGATGGAGGAGAAGGGAGCAGTGCATACATAATTGACCAATGGGACAGGTGGGATATCATAACTGACACAGAATTTTCGGGATAGGAGGGAGTAGCAAACAATGATAAACATGCTGCAGGGGCAGGGTTTAGAGGATTGACAGTGAAGGGTCTAGAAATAGGGGTAAATGGAAGGAGATTGACAGAGAGAGGGGTGTACACAACTTAGGAAAAACCATTCTGAGAACTGAGCACGGGTGCGTGGAACAAACCATTTTCCAAAATAATACAATAATGAATTAACCAAATAGAGAACTGAATCAAACCACAACAAAGGTTGTGTGTTCCCAACATTATAGATGAAAAAACCTCCCAGAACAAAGCCTCAGACCTTATCACAATTGCTTCCTGAAAGGAAGTGAAGCTAAACAGTGCTTAAGGCCCATTGAAGTCTGCTTGGAGACCTTGTCTCTTGTTGCTCTAGGTATCAAAATAGGAAGTAAACAGTTTAGAAACAGTGCTGAGAATGGTTTGGAGGAAGTACAGCTTCCTCTCCCTGCACTTGCTAAGTTTGTTTATCTTTCTTTCTCTCATTGCAGCCAGCAAATGCTGCAGAGATCCTGCAGAAATGGCCTAGAAAAGCAATATTTATGCAAAAAATCTGTCACCAGCTCATAACTCTAAGAAGCCCTGCAATGCTCTACCACAGCCTCACAATTCTGAGAAGCCTTGCAATGCTCTGCCTTAGAGCAAGAGCTTGAGGATATACTTCACATCACTCAGAACTTCTCCATTTCAGCACCAAGATTTTCACCAAAGACACACCTCAAGCAGCAGGTGGTCTTAGATCTCTGCTGAAGATGCAACACAATTCTGATTTTCACCGTGTTTACATACATACGACAGCAATGGCTAAAACACTTTGAAGTACTTTACAGGCATTACTTAAAGGGAAAATACAGTGTTTCTGGAGTTTTCTTTGGATCTTCGTTGGATTTGGGAAAAACAAGTCCCCAGTCTGCTTGAGCTTGTAATGTACAGAAACAACCAGAGAATACAATGCTTTTTCCATCAAAGCTAGAGGCCTTTATGAAAGACAGGATGACAGTAGACATTCTAATGGGAAAGGATGAAGTGCCATACAAGTCAGCAAGGCATCAACCCTACAGGCAGAGGTCAAAGCAGAGCTGTCAGAACAGTGTCACTGTTCTCCGTGGCCCACCGACCCAACTTATTATTAATGCATTCATTAGGGGATTTAGAATTAGTTTTTGGTTAGGGTAAGGATTAAATACATGATTTTTAAATGCACTGGTCTAGTGAAATTCATATGAGGTATCAGTGTGGTTCAGCTGCAGAGCCACTAATAGTTCTGGCATGAAGAAAATGCCTGATGGACAAAAAAGTTGAGGGAATGCGGTGTTGTTCCTGGGCAGGTGCAGTTGAGAGCTGTCTCCTCTTGGTCTGAGTGACCAGCTCCCCCAGCCCACCTTGCTCTCAGGCTCTGAAGACAAGACGTACGCATGACCAGACAATGAAGGAGGGCTCTGAACACGGCTGTGGGTCCAACAGGGTTTTTTGCAGGAAGGTCAGAGGGTCCAGGCAAGGTGAGGGCAAGGAGAGGGGCAGGGACAAAACCACTGCTGAAGGGAAGCCAGTGGCAGAGCCCAGAACAAGGTGGGGCCAGGGTTTATAACTGGGGGAAGGTTGGCAGGGTCAGATACATGTATCCAATGGGAAGGGGATTCAGGGGAGGAGTTGAGGTGGGGTGACAAGGGGTACACCAATGAGAGAGGGGGGTAAGGGTGGTCCTATGTTGAGACCCAACTGGGAAAGGAAGAGCGGAGAACCTTCTAGAATCAGGGAGTGGACCACAGTTGATTGACAGTCAGGCTGAAGTATCTTCCTAGGGCATCTCCGCCCCCTCCTCCCTGTGGTCCCCTCCCACAAAAAGTATTCCCAAAAGCTGTAAAAAGCAGAAATGCAATATTTTAGCAGAGAGGAAAATGGAAAAAGGAGAGAAAGGGAAAAAATTAATCTGGTCAGCTTCATTCCAGTTACTAAAAAATGTAAAGTCAAACAGACAGCTCTCCCCAAGATAAGGAGGCACATCCTAAATTAAAGGACACATGGGTTTGTTGAAAACAAATAACATGAACCCACTCCAGTTTTCTTTGTGGCCAAACCAGTCATTGAGTGAAGAGAAGCTGGAGATGTCATTTATATTGATTTACACAAACCCGTATTAGACTTTCTCAGAAATTAATCAAAGAAACATTTTCTAGATGGATGAACAATTAAATGGATGCTAAACAGGTAGAAACCAGACAAGGCACATTTCAGTTTTTCACTGCAAGGAAAAATCAAACAGGAATCCTGGTCAATTTGCCCTAAATGGGGACCAGTTTGGCATTTTCATAAATGATTTAGCCAGCAGGATATGAAATATTACTCTTATTAAATAGCTGCTGGCAGGGAGGAAGGGTGGCCCTAAGGAATTTCAATAGGTAAGGGTAACTGAGCATACAAAGAAGGGAAAGATGTTGCTTGTCCAGAGGAAAGGAAGACCAACCGAAACATGGCAATTGCCTTCAAATATATGAAATGTAGATGCAGAGCAGGAGGGCAGAGGCTGTTCTCCTTAAATTTCAGCACTGGCAAAGGTGGCTATGGCTTTAGGGTGTCTAGGTCAAACGAGCATCTGTGAGCAATTGATACTGCCTGGGGCTAGCACAACACTCACCTCCCTCCTCGCTCTGTAGTTTCTGATTTAGTTGCAATGGAATACTTCTGTAAGCTATAAAAAATGAAGGTAAAAATAAGAGGTAAATATGTAAAAAATGTACAGGCATTTAGATTGGACTATCACCATCTGGAGGCTGATTAGTAAAATGAACAGAGAACATTTTAGAATTTCATTTCAAATTTTAACACAAGATCAGGTTTTCACAATGAATCATGCAAACATTTCGGATTGATTGTTTCAAAACAAAATTAACTATTTGGGGTGGAAAGACATATCTGGATTGCAAGCTGGTCCACACTTTACATGTGAGTGCTTTATAAAGTTTAACTTTTTAGTTTCACTAAGATGATTTTTAATATTTCTAATCAAAATATTCTAATAATGCTGCTGGAAAAAACTTGTTTGTTTTTTTTTCCATTTTCTTCAAAATCTCATTACTTCAGTCCTTTTGCTAAACAAATATTTTCATTCCATGATTATATTAACTGGACAAAACACTCTACTGGACAAAAATGCTGCATCAAAGTTCTGATGGCTGCTATTACAAGAGGCAAACTGTAGAATATGTGGAATTACAGCCTTTTCAAAATTCTAGAAAATCTGATCAAGATTTTGAAAAGATTCTAGCTTTTATTCATTGGTACACTGACGACTTTTAATGGCAATTTTTTTTACTGGGACCCATATGAGAGCAGCAGACATTTTTTTACACCAGTGAGTAAACAAAGAAAATCCATCTAAGAAGAGAGAAGTCACAGAATCACTGAATTTGCTGAGTTGGAAGGAACCCACAAGGATCCTCATGTGTAACTCCTGGCCCTGCACAGGACCACCCCAAGAGTCACACCATGTCCCTGAGAGTGTTGTCCAAACACTTCTGGAACTCTCAGGCTGGTGCTGTGATCAAGTCTCCTGGGGAGCTGTTCCAGTGCCCAGCCACCCTCTGGCTGAAGAACCTTCTCCTAAAATCTGACCTAACACAACTTCAGGTACTTCCATTGGGTTCTGTCACTGGTTGCCACAAAGAAAAATTACAGAATCACAGAATCAATCAGATCGGAAACAACCTCTGAGATCAGCAAGTCCAACCTGTGGCAGAACACCATCGTGTCAACCAGACCATGGCACTGAGTGCCACATCTAGTCTTTCTGTAAGTGTCTCCAGGGACAACAACTCCTCCCTGGACAGCCCATTCCAATGCCTAATCACCCTTTCAGTGAAGAAATTCTTCCTAATGTCCAACCTGAATCTCTGCACACACAGCTTAAGATTCTGTCATTGTACTGCTGGTTGCCTGGGAGAAGAGATCAACCCCCACCTGGCTACACTCTCCTGTCAGGGAGTTGTAGAGAGTATTAAGGTCCCCCCTGAGCCCCCTTTTCTCTGGGCTAAATAACCCCACCTCCCTTATCTGCTGCTCAGTCCTGCCCCTCCTCTTCCCCTCATGAAGGACATGTAACTGCAGTGAGGTCTCCCCTGTCTTCTCTTCTCCAGGCTAAACAGACCAAACAACCACTCATCACACTGCTTCTCCTCTTGACCCTTCACCATCCTCGTGGCCATCATTTGGAGGCTTTTTAATGGTTAAATGTCTGTGACAGTGGTCACAAGGGTTTTCAGGTAAGGTGAGAGACAAGAATGTTGACTCCATGATCAGAAGGCTTGATTTATTATTTTATTATATATATATATATATTACATTTTAACTATACTAAAAAGAAATAGAAGGAAAGATTTCCAGAAGCTAGCTAAGCTAAGAATAGAAAAGAAAGAATGATAACAAAAGCAGCTGGCTCCGACCAAGCGAAAGAGCCAGCTCTGCTGTGACTGGTCACTGAACCAAAACATCCACACCAGACCAATCACAGATCCACCTGTTGCATTCCACAGCAGCAGATAATTATTGTTTACCTTTTGTCTCTGAGGCCTCAGCTCCTCAGAAGGGAGAAAATCCTAAGAAAGGATTTTTAGTGAAAAGATGTCTGCGACAAATGTCTTTCTTACACTGTGGCACCCAAAACTGCCCCCAGCACTCAAGATGAGGCTGCCCCAGAGCAGAGCAGAGCAGGGCTCCCTCCTTTGTCCAGTTGGTGATGCTGTGCCTGATGCCCCCAGGGCAGGGTTAGCCCTCCTGGCTGCCAGGGCAATGCTGCCTCGTGGTTAACTTGCCATCAGCCAGGAGCCCCAGGTCCCTTTCTGTGGCACTGGTCTCCAGCATCACCTTCCCCAGTCTATACACATAACAAGGGTTGCCCCATCCCAGGTGGAGAAGCCAGCACCTATCTTTGCTGTATTTCATACAGTAGATAATTTCCCATCTCTCTAATCTGTCAAGGTGTCTTTCCAGGACCTCTCTCCTTTGAGGGACTGACCAGCTCCTCCCCGTTTTGCAGCATTTGTGAATTTACTTAGCATTCTTTCCAGTCCTAAGTACAAGTGATTTATGAAGATGTTGAGGAGCACAGGGCCAAGGATGGAGCCCTGTGGAACCCTGCCCAAGTCAGGGGACAAGTCATCCCAGTCACTGTAACCCTTTGTGCTCCACCCATGAGCCAGGTGCTCAGCCATCAGAGGATGTGTTTATCCAGCTGTGAACTGGGCATTTTGTCCAGAGGGATCATGTGAGAGACAGTACCAAAAGCTTTGCTGAAATGCAAAAAAATAAAAATAACATGGACTGGCTTCCCTTGATCAGCTATGTGGGCTACCTTGTCATGAAAGGAAGTGAGGTTTGACAAGCAGGACTTTCCCCCCATGAAGCCATGCTGGCTATGATCAATGACTGCATTGTCCTCCAGGTGTTTTTCAATACCTCCCAGAAGAATCTTTTCTCTGATTTTACCAAGCACTGGAAGTGAGTTTGACAGGTCTGTAGTTTCCAGGCTCCTCCTTCTCACCCTTCTTGAAAGTCAGGACCTTTCCAGATTCCCAAGACTGCTCAAAAATCATCCAGAGAGGCTTGGCAATGACACCAGCCGGTTTTCTGGGCATTCTCTGATGAATCCCTCAACATATTTGTAGGGATCCAGATGGAGCACATGTGTTCAGATCCCCCATGTGTTCAGAGTCAAAGGGGAGTTGATCATTCTCACAGCTGTGGTCCTGCAGCTCAGGCTGTTGAGACCCTCTCAGTCCATCATCCATAGGTAAAATGGAAAGACTGCAGTAAACACACCTGCTTTGTCTATGTCCCTCTTGGTGAGATGACCACCATCTTCCTATTATAGAAAGTAGAAGCCTTTAAAATGAGGGTTCAGTGGTTTAAAATTGCATTGCCACTTCTGCTTCAGGCTGAGATTAGGAACAGAAAACTTGAAGGAGCATTTCTGACTTCTTCGACACTTGTGTGATTACATTAACACACACAGGAGTGTGCAATGAAAATTGGGCCAGAGTTTTGTAAATAGAGGTTCAGGAGTGCCACAAAGTAAAGAAAGGCTTTAAAAACATACTTCATCGATCCTTGGATTTTTATGATGCAGCTGAGTGTTTTCTGAACCTTCCTGATATAAGGTTGTAGGGCTTACAGCCGATATGCAATGACTGAAGGGGATGTAAAAGGAATGGTACCACAGCTGCCACTTCTGTCTCTGGATGATCCAAATGTCAGGAGGAGCCTCCATGAAAAATGCAAGTGTTAATAGAACTGGCAGGGATGGCCTGATGACAAATTGTGGCTCTATGAACCTGAAGTGAAATGAAGCCATCTAACATTTTTGGCATGCAAGGCACACCTCCAAAAGGCTGCATTAGATGAGTGTGGTATGTAACCGGCATTCCTCAGGATGAAAAGGCAGCATCTGAGAGTGTTTGTGCCCTTCAAGCCAAGACAAGGAAAGAGTAGGAGGAATGTGGTGAAACACATTCCTCAGGAAGCCATACAGTTGTGCACATCTCTGTATTTTTTCTATGGCAGACACTGTTGGCTTGCAAATCTCACCAACTGCCTGTGGCGTTTTAGGAGCATCCAATCAAGTCATCCTGTATGAGGCAGTCACTAGTCTTGGTACTCTGGTTGTCATCGAGATTGTTGCTTTGTGTGATGTCATATAATCACCTGCACTGCCTCTGGTCAGAGATTTGCTAACAAGGAAAAACTTCCACTTATTTTTCCTGTTCAGTGACAGAACAGAACTTTGTGGCTATGAGAAATGTAATGCTGGCAATGTTTATGACGTCAGGAGACAAAACCTCCTTGAACTCAAGTAAATATTGGTAAATTGAACCATTTCAAAAGGAATGGGAAACTTGTAGCCAGCCAGAGCCAGGAAGGCATATAAAAAAACTGCTTTTTGGGATACTGCACTTCTCTGGTCAGCCCAATGCAATATCCAGTTCAACCAGGGCATGCTAGGACTTCTCAAAGGCTCAATTCCCAACTTCATCTCTTTCTCTAATCATCATAAAAGATTTTAAATACTAAAAGCTATGGTCTCTGAACTAACTTTTCCATCTCAGATGTCCTGCCCTGCCTAGACCTGCCAACAGTGCCCAATGGCAAAGGTCTGGAGCTTGACCTTCCCTGGCTCTCAGGGGGATCCAGCCAGCTTGGGCTCTCAGACAGGGAAAGCAACCACCTGGCTTCCCCCTTTTGCCATCCCCTGTACCATGGCCCAAGCAGTGGCAGTTCACAGGACATGGCCAGCATCACAGGGATCTGCTCTGCCCTCGAGGGTGGTGCTGGGGCATGGCCCTTTGTGACAGTGGTCTGGTGTGACAGTGGCTGTTTGTGATGCAGTGCCCTAGAAGAGCACCTCCCCCAGGAAGCAGCAGCTGCCCAGGGCAACGCTGACAAGCCTGTCACAGAAGATGCCAAAGGCAACCATGGAGAAGGAGAAGCAGCTGGGAGCATGGCCGGCACAGGCATGTGGTTTCACCGTGTCAGCTTCCCTGAGCAGGGATGCAGATGCAGGGATGGACCACCAGCAACAAGCAGCACAGCAGGAGCCACCAGGGCTGTCAGTGTGCATTGAGTGCTACCAAAGCACTACCTGGCTGTGGGGGCATAAGAAGCAGGGGCCTTTTGTGAGGGAGATCATTGTGTCCTTCAAGAGGAGCCCTCCCGAGGACCTGGATGGGAGCTGCCCAGCCAGAAGCACATGCAGACAGGCCCCCCTCTGGAAAGCCACCCAGCAGGATGGCCTGGAGGGCAGGGAGGTACAACAGCCAGAAATCCAAGGACACAGTTTCTCTCTCAGGTGCTGTGGGGGACTCCATGACACACCTGGGCAGGTGAGTGCCAAAGACAGAATGGGATGGCCTGAGATGGGACAGGACAGGGGCACAAGACTCTCCTGGGAGGCTGGCTGCCCCTCACCACAGGTGACAGGGGAGTTCATGAAGGGTATCTTGAATAAGCAGGTGATGCAGGAGCAGCTGGGAGCCCAAGCTCCAGTCATCAAGCCAGTGGCCTTGATCAGGGAACAGGAGTGTGAAAATGCCACTGATGCAGAGCTGTCTGAGGAAGAGGAATGGGCAGATGCCGTGGACACAGAGCTCTCAGAAAAGGAGGAATGGGAAGATGCCATTGACACTGAGATGTCAGAGGAGGAGTACTGGCAAGATGCAATAGCCACAGAGCTGTCCCAAGGAACAGATGCTCTTGGGTCACCTCCTGTCCACCACTGGGTCAGTTCCTTGGGCCAGGAGGACAACACTGATCCCAGGGAGGGTCTCAGCTTCCCCATCAGTGTGGGCAGAGAGGCTGCAGGAGAGGCAGCTGACAAACTGCTGAGAGTATCTCCTGCCCCAGTGCATCTAGCAGATGCCCAGCTGACTGATTCTGCCCCACTTGTAGCTCCTGAGGAAGTGGAGCACCATACACCTCTCAAACATGAGAAGGCAGAGCCACTGGCTTCTTCTGCCCCCATGGAGGCAGCAAGAGTAGCAGAGGCAGAGAACCAGGCACCTGCTCCACATGGCCCCAGAGCCGATGGCCCAGCTCAGCTGGACACAGCCCAGTCCATGGAGGCTGAGGGCCTGGACAAGTCTGTGCTTGTAGTCCACGAGCTTGACAAGCCACCAAGAGAAATGTGGGGCCAGGAACAAAGCAAGGACAAGGTGACAGGAGACAAAGCCACAGCAGAAGGGGCAGAGAATCTGGAAGTTGGCCTGCAGAGGCCTACAACCAATGCAGCGCTACTGCTAGACTCTGCTGATTACATCAGAACTGAGATCATTAAGAGGGCCTGGCTTATGATCCAGGAGCCTGTCCAGGAGCTAGAAGAAGAGAGGGAGCAGGAAAGAACCATAGATGAGGCAACAGCAGCAACAGCCAGAACAGAGGGGCCAGAGATCCCAGCACACAGCCCACACAGCCCCACAGTCGATACCCCACCTCTGCTGGACATGGCTGACTACATCAGGACTGACGCTGTTAAGAGGGCCTGGCTTATGATCCAGGAACCTGTCCAGCAGCCAGAAGAAAAATGGGAGCAGGAAGGAAGCCGGGACAAGGTGACAACAGCAACAGACAGAGCAGAGGGGCCAGAGAGCCCAGCACATGCCCCACACAGCCCCACAGTCAATAACCCAGCTCTGCTGGACATGGCCAAGTGCATCAGAGCTGAGATTGTAAAGAAGGCCCATCATTTGGTCCAGAGATCTTTCCAAGAGGTGAAAGAGCATCAGGACCAGAAACAAAGCCCAGATGAAGTGATTGCAAGACCTGCAGGATGTGGCTACAGCCTTCTTGCCTCTACTGTCCTCAACACCCCGCCTCATGAGGGATGGCTGAGATGTGCCCTGAAACTGCGTCACAGGAGAGAGGCAGAAGCAGGGACCAAGAGCCGATGCCACGGATCTGCTGGACACAGCCCAGGAGATCAGAAGCGAGATACTAAGCAAGGCTATGCTTGTGGTCCAAGGATTGCAGGCTAAAGAACAGCAAGATCTGTGGAACAACAAGACCAAAGGAGCAGGCAGAAGAACAGAGCGACCTGGAAAAGGGGACAGGTTAGATGATGAGAGTTATAGACCCATTTAGATTTGATGTAGGCAAATTTTGGTGGTAATAAAAGTTGTTACTTTACCAACAGTGCCTCTCTGCTTCATTTTGCCTTGTCAGCCCCTCCTTGTCTTCACAGGTCCCCAGGATGCTGACATGAGCTCTTCATGGTGCTCATGCTCAGCTCCTGTCAGATGAAGTGGTTATAGTTCAATCCTTTAGCTCAAAATGTCTTTCTTGCCTGGATTTAGGAGGAAGTGGAGTAGACATTACTCCCACTGCTAGCACTGAGATCTCACAGGATATGGCAGGGCTGTAGCCAACCTCCAAACAGCCCTTGTGCCCTGCCCAGCCCATGAAGAGCCTCTCTGCGCAGGAATTCTTTGAACATTTATCTCTCCCTTCTTGCCAGTGAAAACCCAGAAACCTTTAGAGATAGTCTCATCTCATCTTCACGGCTTCTTGTGAGAATAACAAGAGGAAATAGGAACACACAGCCTTTGCTACTCAGCCATAATGGCTTGACTTATTTCAGAGCAGTGCCTGACAGTCACGTTACAATACAGATTTTTCCAACATCATCTTTTCATTTTATTATATAGAAAAGTTTGACCAGGTGTACTTTACCTATGTCAAATTTTGCAAAACTTACCTTATGTCTGAAGAGAGGAACTATTTTCCCAGGCCAAACCTGACAAACTCTTTCTGAGAACTGGGACAATTTAATTTATATAACCATAGAATATGCTGAGTTAGAAATACACTGTGGAACCCCACTAGTGACAGGTCAGCAGCCTGATGTCACCCCAGTCACTGAAACCCTTTGAGCCCCACCCATGAGCCAGGTTCTCAGCCATCAGAGGATGTGTTTATCAAGCTATGAACTTGGCATTCTGTCCAGAAGGATCCTCTAAGAGACAGTATCAAAAACTTTGCTGAAATGCAAAAGGATGACATTAATTGGATTTCCTAGACCAATTCAGTGGGTCCTATCATAGAAGGAAATCAGGTTTGAGAAGACAACCTTCTACTTATGAAGTCTCACTGCCCTGGCTGTGATCAATGACTGCATTGTCCTCCAGGTGTTTTTCAATACCTCCCAGAAGAATCTTTTCTCTGATTTTACAAGGCGGTGAGACTGACAGGCCTGTCGTTTCCTTCCTGTAGGGTCCTCCTTCTCACCCTTCTTGAAAATCAGGACCTCTCCAGATTCCCAAGACTGCTCAAAAATCATCCAGAGAGGTTTTGCAGTGACACCAGCCAGTTTTCTGGGCATTCTCTGATTAATCCCTCAACAGATTTGTAGGGATCCAGATGGGTTAGCAGATCCCACACGTGTTCAGAATCAAAGGGCAGTTGATCATTCTCACAGGCCACTAAGACCCTCTTGGTCCATCATCCATGGGGAAGACAGATGCAAAGACTGTAGTTAACACACCTACCTTGTCTGTGTCCCTCTTGGTGAGGAGACCACCCTCATCCTATAATGGGCTTTTGTCATTTCATCACAGCCTTTTGCTATCCATGTATTTGAAGAAACCTTTTATTCCCCCAGTTCTGGTCCACTTCAAACTGAGCTTTGGCTGCATTAATTTTCTCCCTACAGCAGCAAGCAGCCTCTCTGTGTTCTTCTCTGTGACACTTCCTTTTTCCATAAACCTTCCTTTTTCACCTTAATTCTAAGAGAAGGACCCTGTTCAGCCCAGCTGCCTTTTGAATCATCTTGCTTGACTTATGACATTTAGAATTTACCTACTCCTGTGCCCTTTGGAAATCAGAACTACCTCCATCATAACCTCTCTGTGACTAAGAAGAATTATTGTCTTTGTTCATTTTTTTAAGGGACAAAACTGAAATGGGGCAAATTATTCAAATAATGAAATGGGGGCCAAATTATTCAAATAACAATTTACAGGGGAAAAGAGACCATTTTCAGTATGCCAGGCTTGTGAGAAGGTCCTGATGTACTAAGCAGGCTGATGTCAGTTGAATACTAAGTATTAAATTCATATTATAAACATTACATATTTGCCCCACACAGACAGCATCTCTGAAGAACTGCTGGAAGCAGAAGCCACTTATTTCTAAGTGGGACATGCTCACATGTATCTCCAGATTCCACTGTTTTCGGGGACAAGGTAAATACCCAACAAACTGTCCCTGGAGTTTGGAACTTTCTGTCCAGCAGACATGAAGGGTGAGAAATTGCATTTTTCCTGGGGAAAATAGTTAAGCAAACTTCCATTTCCTCTCCTGAAAATGTAGCTGCTCTTCTCCAGACATGGCTTTGTCCAAAGGAGAAGAAGCATCCTGCAAGCAAGAGGCCTTGTAAGCTGCAGCATGGAACAGGTGTGGAAGAGGGTGTTCTCTTCTTTCTCTTTCTCTCAAAAAGACTTCAAATGGTCTTGTTTTCATCCCACTGTAGAAAAGTAAAATATTTAAAAATAAAAGGGGACAGAAAAACAGTTTCCTTCCAAGCTGCAAATTAGAGACTGTTAAGACAAGCCATTCCAACCTCACTGTTTAAATTTCATATTTGCAAAAAAAACCAAGACACTGGTTTTTTCGATAGTATTACCTATCTGTGGAAGCAACAATCTGCAAAGCCTCCCCCAGAAGTGGCTATGGCCATATCACATCAAGAACCAGACCTTGAACTGGATCACTGCTCACAGCATACTAGAAATTCTTCAAAACTGCCCTTTTCTTGCAGTCAAATGCTGTCTTCTCCTTTTCTAGACCCTGTGGTCACCTTGTTGGGACTTAACTTAATCATCTTTATTTGAAATTCTTTTATATGCAAGGGAAGCTCTTAAAGAAAAGTAATAATTTTGAAAGTCATAATTTTGTGCTGGGAATACACACATCATTTCAGGATTTTGGCTCTGTAACAGTTTTCACCACACTTTTCTAATGATAAAATAACTCCTGCTACAGAATGGAAGTTGCCCTAGAGCAAAGTAAAATAAGTTATATTTGCATTATGTAAAGTGTTTTGTGATGTGACTATATATGTATATATACACACTTCTATTAGAATGAGGAAAAATCTCTTTTAGTTCACATTTGGAAGTTTGGATTAAGTGCCAAGCTTTGATTGAAGGGAAAGCTTAATTTGAACACCTGAACCAACAACAGATATTTCAAAATCCATCCATACATATTGCACAGCTTTTATTTGAAAGTTCAGAAAATAATGGTGGTAAGAATTTAAGTACCATTTTAAATCTTCAGCCAGTCTTTCCACTCAATATATTTGTTCAAACAATGTGCTGAAGCAGCAGGAATTTATTATTGGGCTTTTCCACACGAGACACACCTTGGATTTTTCCATTCTAAATCTTTTAACAGATGCATAAAGTAGTAAAGGGCTTTATACAAAAAGCTTCAGTTATCATGTAAGTTCAAACAGCAACAGTAATGAAGATATGAAATATCAACTCTTGACCCATATCTTAATTAGTTTCAGATTTTTAGTCTAATGTTTTTAGGTGGTTTTGATATCAACAATGGTATAAACTAAAATCTGCAACAGACATTAGAATATGGAGAGAAGTCAGTTATCATTATCATTTATTTGGAGTAGGTTCTGGACTGAATTTGTTCAACTAGCTGGGTTTAAGTATAACTTTTATAAATTCAAAACACTGGTATACCAAGCATTTGTCCTACATACCTGCAAGCTAACATCCCACTGTTGCTGACCTTGGGTTTATTGACAGACTAAGGGGTGTCTGAAACACAGAAATCTGTGTCACAAGAAGTAACTAAAAATGCATATTTTGTTGGAAGAGATGAAGTCAGATGATAACATGGAGAGCCTGCACACCTAATACCTTACCAGGATACACAGTGCCTTTGATTTCTGAAATGTACATACAAAACACTAGAACAAATGTGGAGGAATGAGACACACAGCAAATACACAGGTACAGTGAGAGGTATACCTTGCAGGTTTACTGACAGCACTGGCACAGTGCAGCTGGTACAGGAGCTGCAGAGATGGGTTAGATCAGATTTCCTCTTTTCCTTATTGGCTGCACCACAGAACTGGTTTCTTGCTCACTGGCCCCTTGCATGCCTCCTTCATTACAAGAGACAAACCTTTCCTGATGGTCATACATATCAACATTCACTTTAAAAAGGATGGCACCATGTTACACAAAGAAACAGCTAAGCTGTCATGAAATTTCATTAGAATTTTAAAAAGTAAGTTTTCTTGATTTTTTAGTGTAAGAGTTCATTTTCTTACATTACTTATTTATAATCCTACCTTGCCTCTGGTAGCATCCTATCATTCCTTCTTGGAAAAAAGCACATGGAGAACATGTTATTAACCCAACACCTACACAAATCAGCTTCCAAGCTCAAATCTGGAAAAGGCAGACCTCTGTGAAGCTTGTAAGATTTCAGTTGTAAGTCCTAGGTTTTAACATATGTCTGATGGCTTTTTTTTCATCTCGTAAGGGGTGTGAAACACAGTATGCAGGCTGTTTGTAAGGTTACTGAAACAGAAGTCATTGCACACTGAGATCAAGCAGTTGAATCAGTAAAGCCTGAATTAACCCAACGACTTACAACCTGGTTTGCATTTTTTAGAAGCACTCATGTTGCACATGAACTGGACTGCATGAGGTAAGCCATGGTGTCCATCAGATTTCCAACACAGCTTATTGGGCAGTGAGTGAGCTCCTGGCTAAGAAATTATATCAATAAATTAAACTTCTATAGTGTTTTGCATCATACTGGAAGAGTTCTTATTGTGGGAAGAATAGAATGAAACTTTTTATAAGGACATAAACAACACAGGCAGCAAAACATGTGAATTTCAGTAATTATGTCACTATCATAGCATGCCCCTGAAGTAAATCACTTTTTTTTCTCCCAGCAGGCTACTTATTGCTGGGTAGAATCCACTGCCTGTGGGCAAACAAGAAGGATTCCTGTCAGCTCAGGGCCCAGTTTGCCATTTCCTTTAACTCACTTTTTGGAAAAGATAAACCAACTGTGAGAAATGCAGAACAATGCCTGCACTCAAACAAGATTAACCTTGCTATTTTTTATGTTTTAAAGTTGTCAAAGAATCTGTGCTTGTGCAATTAAAGCTTTGGTAAGGGCTTGCAGCTCAAAGGGTGTTTAGAAAATGGCTTGAACAACTTCTGGAGTATTTTGTGGCAGGAATAATTAGGCAGTGAAGTCAGCACACATAAAAACAAAACAAAACTGTAGTTTCATTATTGCTGCTGAAAATCCCCAGCCTGTAAAGCTTGTGTAAGGTTCCATCAATCACAGAAATTTAAGTAATCATTATAGGATCTGTGCTGTGAGAGAGCAGATTAAGCTTTCACAGGCTGCTCAGTGAAGAATTGGATTCTGATCAACAACAGGGAGACGGAATACTCTAGAATGCAGCTACATTCAAAATTACGGAAAATTTGAAATGTGGTCAGTGAAAATGTTGATCTTGTTTAACATCTTAGAAGAACATTTGAGGGAGAAATGGAAGAGGTTGACTCAGATAATACTGGAGCTGAAGCTTTTGGCAGGAAGATGATTCTGTTCACAACAGATACTGAAACTACTTGTATGAGAAATGGCACCTCTTCATTGCATTTATATTTAAATATCAAAGTGTTTAATCTTTTGGGGGCAAAGTAGTAGATGTGTAAATACATGTTTTATAAGATGTATCCTCTTCCCTGGACATGGCATGTAGGTTGCAAGCCAAATAGACCATCTTCAAAGAACCTGGCAACTGAAAATAAACACTGAACAAGGGACCAGAATGTCTAGAAGAAAGAACAGCTACTTGATTATATTATCTGGGCAGATTTAACCCCTAAAATACAATAATTTCCTGGCAGAGCACATGTAGTCAAAGAGGGTGATTTTTATAGCTGGGTTGTGCTCACTCCTGTCGCAGGTCTGTTTCCAGCCAACTGTGCAAGACACTTGGGAATGAGCAATGTCTGTGCTCACACTGTTCCCAGTGAACTGCTTCTTCCTTTCTCAGAAGCTGCACAAATTTGGCCTTTTCTTAAAATTGCTCCCAAGCTAGAAGCCCACATCCTAGTTTCAAGAAACATGACTTGCTGCTTAGGAATGTAAATCACTTTGCATCCTGGTCTTTGAGAAACGTGAGTCAGCCCATGGAGTGGGAGAATGATCCTCCTTGTTCTACCCCATCCTGGGGGTCATGGGGTGGCTGACCTCTACTCCCATGAGCAGAAAGTTCCTGGCAGAGAAGCAGGCAGGAAACCAGGGCAGGTCATTTTGAGCTGAATATGTTTCATTATCGTGGTGAGGGCATGCCCTCCAGCAGGCTGCAGCAGGGAGAAGGTGGATGATGAGATGGCAGACAGAGCATTTCAGTGCCTTTCAAAAGACGGCATTTGAGGGCTCTCTTCAGGCCTTTTCCCCCCTCCCTTTATTTCATATACATAGGCGCTATATGTGCAGAGGCCTGGCTTGCTGGAAACTCCTGGGTAGGCAGCAACATTGTGCAAGAGAGGGAAGCAGAGGCTCTCCTGAAATGTTTTTAAAATGTTTTGTCAAAGGTTTTAACCTACCAGTACAAACAGATTATTGTCGCTATAGAGCGCAACACAGTGCAAACCCCAGGACTCAGATCAGAAGGCTGTATAGGGCTATTTATTAAAGCAACATGTTGCCTTTATAGTTTTACAGGATATTTACGTTTGCTTAACAAACACATACACTGCCCATTGGTCATGACAAAGAAACAAAACTCTCAATAGGTGAAAAGGAGTCACGTCACTCTATGAGCCAGCTAAAGTCTATATCTTTTCTCTTTCTTTCTTCATGTTGTCATGGTGATGGCCTTGGTACCTTCCTCAAGAGAGATACGAGGCTTTCCTTATCTTCAGGAAGCCTTCGCTGGCTCACAAGAACAGCACAAAATGTCTTTCCTACAGATTATCACAGCCTTTAAACAAAGAGCACATCACAGGGTTAGAGCTGCTGCCAGCAAAGTGCCATCTACACACCAGGAAAGGATGTCATTGTTCTGAATCCACGGGAATACACTACAGCCCCTGTGGATCAGCAAGTGCTGAAACAAACCAGGCAGTGCTTCCTAATCTTCTCACCCAGGCACAAACTTCTCTCCTATGACTATGAGGTCTTTAAAGTAGAATCTCTACTGGGACAGCATATCTAGGAGCAACAGAATATTTCACAAGGCTGTTGAGCATCACTTAATGTGCTCGAAAATTTGAACGAAAATTTCAATGTTCATAATCAGTGAAAATTATATTGATTCAAATAATTGCACCTCAGCTATGATGGAAACCTTAAGTAAACAACTGAGTTATCAATAGTTACCACAAAACAAAATTCACATTCCCACGTTGCCCTTTCAAACATTTGAGGACTGCTAAAGGATTTCTTTTCTTTTAACTGGATGGCTTACTGATTCCAACAAAGCCAGTAAAACATATGCTGAGTTGTGCACATGAACAAAGGGAAACAATTGAATAATGTGTTGAAAAATATTTGATTATGTACAACTTTATTATTTTTATTTTGGCAATAACTACCAGCCAGCAATATCAGAGTCTTCAGTGAGGACAGTAAATAGTAGTCCATTGCTTAGAGCCCAAAATTAAATTCACATATTTATGAATGAACTGAAGTAGGCTAATCATAAAGTCAATTATCGTGACTACTAACATGCTTAACTGGTAAATGTGATTGGGAAATTTTGCCAAAGGACTACAAGGAATTTCAAGTAAAATTCAACTCAAGTAGAGGAAAACCAGATGCAATTTCATATTCAGATCTCTTAGAATAAAGAAAAAACTCAAATGCTTAAAACTATTATGGTAATTGCTTAAAATCTCAACATTGCTATTATTAAATAATTAAAAATAGCTTTTAGGGCTCCTCTAAGGAAATCCTGTCATAAGACTAATGCTAGGAATACAAAGATAATGTCATATAACAATTTCTGCTCAAGGCTATGGAGTACTTCTGTTTACCAGTGTAGCTGAACATTTTCTCATTGCAAAAGTTCAATTAATGTAATTTCATCCAAAGAGATCAATACAACAATGTTACAAAATAGGAAAGAGAGTATTGATCACATTGGATTTGCTGCACAAACAGGTTCTGGGTTTGTTGGGCAAAGGTTGGAATTTCATCTTTTCTTTATTCTAAAAAGCTGCTTTTTTCCCATCAAGAATACATATGTATTTCTTTTGAAACTCAGGGAATCCCTTGTGGAATCTGAAGCAAGAAGCATTGATTTATCTGATTTCTCTGACTCTGAGCCAGCTGGGTGGACTCCATTACCACACCAGCTCCCCAAGTGTCTGTGGGGAGCTGGTCAGAAGTGTAGGGAAGCTCCTGGAGAAGGAGAGGTTCCTGATCACTCTGATGTTTGGAAAAGCTAATACTTTCCCAGAATTTCTGACAGCTTAAAGGACTCTTAGGAGAATCATAATCTTTAGCTGGGGAGTTCATCCCCTTCTTCACATCCTGCTTGAGAAGAAATTTCCTGTGAGTGGATATCAAACTTTTCAAGGCAAGCTCAGGCTTTTACCATTTCTCTGATTCCAGTTTTTTTGGTTTTGAATCTGAAGGATATCAGTAGGGATCATGAGAGAGAACCTACTGTTGCAGCTGCTGCCAAGGAGCAGACGTCTTCTTTAAACACAGGAAGACTGTATTCCTCTTTTGTTAAACAAGCCTCATGTTTATTTTAAAGTATCATAACCATAAATATTATGCCCTAAATAGAAAATTTCATTTGAAGGGTCTAACAGCCTAGAGAAGTTGAAATATAGGTTGCAAACAGTATAGTGTCTGACTAGCAGCACCTCCTCTGGTTACTTCTCACTTCTCTCAAGACAGAAAATAGGAAGGTTTTTTGTTTGGATTTTTTTTTTTGTTGGGTTTTTCTTTTGGTTGGTTGTTTTTTGGGGTTTTGTTTGGTTTTTGATTTTTGGGGGGTTTGTTTTGTTTTGTTTTGTTTGTTTGATTGATTTTTTTTGCATTACTGCCTGAATAGGAACTCCCAAGCAGAAAAAATATCCCATAGAGACAATACATGCAAAAAGAAAAAAAATTAGCTGTGTATTCTTTTGGAATTTCAGGCTTTCTGGGAAGAAATAACTAATTTGCACTGGCTTAGAGTAATTGTTCACTTGCAGAAAATTTCTGTTTCTGAATAAGAATTTCTTAGTGTGTATTTGGCTGGTTAAATTTGAGTTAGTTATTTCTGAACTCTTCTATATATTCACCCATTTCAAGTTCATAGTAAACTTTTCAAACAATAAACATGGCACCAAACTTGCTGATTTCTAAGTAATGAAGGACTCTCAAATGCTAAACTTCAGTATTTCAGCAATAGCAATAAATTCTTGATTGCAGCCTTCCTGAGAGAATCATAAATGTTTTTGTCAGTGTGCAGTTCTACCATTTGCTAAATGATGCAACATTCGTGGTAGTATCAAAAGTCCAAATCATAATATCTTGCCAGGAAGCTTTCAAGCAGCTCTTGGACTGCACTACGGTTTCTGTTTGGTGTCAAGCAAACATAACATCAGTATTTTCCCTGCTGACTACTATTTACTGACATGATTTTCTGGATGGCACAACAAAAGATACAGCTTACAGAACATGCTATTACGAAAGAAAGCAGAAACAAATGGAAGTGTTGTTTATTTGGTAGTTCAAACTATTTTATGCCTAAATCAAGAAAGGACATCCCTGCACACAAAACAATTGCACACAAATTCCTGTGGAGAGGAAGCAGCCACAGAAACCCAGCAAAGGATTTACTGTAACATTAATTCCTTGTGTATTCTCTGTGCATGTCTGCCACAACTATGACTAAAAAGCAGGATGTGATCCTGGCAGAAAATATTTGTAGGTTGAAGTTTAATTTAAAGCCAAAGAAAAATGTGCTGAGGACATTTATGCATGTGATGCTACAGACTTATGCATGAGTTGGCTGCTACATGGGATATCAGGTTCCTCCATAAGCACAGAACCCTCTCCTTTATACATAACCCAAAATATTTGAAAGGTTAATGCATTTAACTGATTCCCGTCAGTTGTTGTTAATCTCTGTGTGAAATATGTCATAAAACTCACTGATTTACAGATACCACTCTTCCTTCTCAAATAAAATTAGCCATGAACTTGAGTTTAAATGTTTGATCTCAGATTTGGTTTTATGTATCCTAACCATTATTTTCTACACAACAAATTTTCCATTAGCCACTAAAGTGTTATGAAAGAGATCAGAAATGTGCAATAAAGTGTGAGAACGAATAATTAATAATAATTTTAATGAAAATATTGCTTCTCCGTCATTTCTTTTCTCCAAGGACAAACTGAAAGACATAAAATTAATCCTCTTTGCCAAAATTAAGCAACTAAACTTCCAAGGGGAAGTTTCAGTGAAAGCATATCCAAGCAGAAAAGTTGAGTGTTTTTGTGGTTCTCTAACCATCTGTGAAGCTGTCACATAAAGTTTTATGGCCCTTTTTTGAGATGTTATAATTCTCTCACAAGTGCATTGGACATAATCCAAACTCTTGAAGGTATTTTCTAGGTACCATGAACATCAATGCCCTCCATGCTAGCATGGGTTGTGTAGAAATACAGCAGATATTTTTCCTCTGTTTAGACAACACTTTTGGGTACAGTGTAATCTTTTAGGCATCTTAATATTGGTAATTAATTCCTTTGTGAAAATCTGACTTCCATGTTGTGAAGGAGAATTGTAGAAGCTCTTGAAATATACAAATACTGACAAATTCACTATACTTAGTGAAATTCACTATACTTAGTGAATTCACTATACTTAGTGAGCTATTCACAAATTCACTATACTTAGTGAAATTTCTCCACTCTTGGTGGAACAGTTAGGAATTCCTGCAGCTCTTACAGCTCCCCTCTCTCAAGTTTGTTATCTTCTGCTAAACTCAGTTTTTGAAAAGGTGTGGAATGGATTAAGTTCATCCCTCTCAGCTGGTGATTGTTAAGAAGGTTAGAAGTTCATTAATTCAGTTTTCACCAGGGAGGGAGGGAGGACCTACCTTTCTGGCAAAGAGACCACAAACATGTTCATAGAGAGATTGAGGCCTGTCAGTCTGTCAAATCAGTGGCTATTTAAAGACCTTCTACATCTCATTTCTATGTCCCTAGACCATGGCTAGATCGTGAAAAAAATGGTCAAGAACAAGGAAAATATCTTTCATTAGCCATTGCCCTCTGCAAATGGGATCACCAAGGCCAGGAGCTTATTCAGCATCCACCAGTAACATGTTTTGGTAAGAAGTCAAACCATAACCACATGCCAGGCTCTCTCTAGCCCCAGCCACATCTCTCCCAGAGAGACAGCAGCCTCCAAGAGTGCTCTCCTGGCAGGCTCAGCTCTGAGTCATCCTCCAGTCTTCAGGCCCCTATGACAGCTGTGGTTTTGAGTGCAGGGAATAATAATAGCTAAGGAGAGAAGTTTACACTGGCCATATCTGTACCAGGTGCCCTGTGCACCCTTCTGGGTGTCTTGTCTTTCCAGGCCTAGCTCTGGTCTGGTCCCAGGGAGCAAAAGTCCACTTGTGCCTCCAGCTCTCCTGATGTACTTCCATCCTTATAGCACCAAAAAGAGAGCCCAGTTCATATACCCTGATACTGTTCCAGGATGCAAAACAAACCCTGGGAAGTGGGAACAGGACATTGTCTTCAAAAGCATTCTGCTGGTCCACGCATCATGCCTAAAGGTCAGAGTCAACCTCTCCCAACAAATACAGCCACTGGCCTGCTGGGGCAGCCATTCCTGGAAGGCTCTCTCACCTTCTAATTTCTTTCCTAAGCCACACAAATACCAGTAATTAGCAGGGGGAGACTGACTTGACCCCATGGCATCTCATGAATCTTTTTCTGTTCCTCATGGACTTTGCTTCTCTCATCCCATTGGAACATCAAAGCCCAAGGTCTAGATAAACAGAAAAAATACTTCCAATCCACCTGGGAGAGGTAGGGATCAGAATTAGGCAGGTGGTTTATTTACTACATAGTGGTTTATCTCTTCCATCTATGGGAAAGAATTTTCTGTGTGAAGGTAAGCAGCACTTCTCTTTGCTTTTGAAGCCAGCATCTTCCAGCAAGCAGCAGATGATACATCTCTTTTGGAGTTTTCCATGTAAAAAATAAATTATTGACAATTATTTATACCGCTTTCACATTTCTGCCTTTCACTTTAGTCATTGCATTGGGTATTGGTATTGCAAACTCTTGGTGACCATGGGCACGGTGGGATGAGAACAAGATCCCACTGCCACAGCAGGTCCAGAGGGGAAGGAAGGGTCACAAACTGCAGCATTACACAATTATACCTTTCTTATATCTACTGCCAAGACACATCATCCTTGAAAAGAGAATTACTTTTTAGGGGGAGGGTAAACAAAGGCATGATCTCTAAAGGAAAATCTTTTTCTTTTTCACGAACATTTTGAAGCCTTTAAAGAAGACTGACCTATGGCCTCTGGGCAGCAGTCTGACTGGCTACTGTAGGCCAGCAAAACAGCCAAAATGCATTCCACTGAAACTAAACAAAACCACAAACCTAAGCATTCAAAATAAATTTTGAGAGCATAAAATAAACTTTTGCCAACATTACGGTGTCTATTTCAATGAAAGTCTTGGGCTGCTATTATTTTAAAGAGAAAGTTTTCATGATGTACAGTGATATAATCCAAATAGTGCAGTAAGCTTTGCTTCAGTTAGGAACTCTGAAATTCTCCCTCCTGAGGGGAAAAACAAAGGTCACTTTATGCTTCAGCAGAGGTGAGGAGCAGAGGAAGTTTCCGTCCCAGGGAATTTGCTCTTTTTTGTCCCGGAATGTACAGACTGTGTGACTAATCTTCCTTTGATTCTGAAATACCTCAGTGACTTGAATAGAAAAGCCCTTCTTTCCTCCACGGACAGTCCTGATCCCATTTCCTTATGCATGGTCTTTGACATTTCTGTGGAATTCCTAGAAATCTCCCAGCAAGCTGCCTGCAATGTGCTTCTCCTTGAGGAGTTTCTCATCTCCAGGTGCAGCACATCTGCCTTAACCATCCAGCTTGGAAGACATTTCAGTCCCTATTCTACACTCACAGCTCCTTTCCCTGTTTTCTTCCTCTTGCGGCCACAGGTGCTGTGCAGCCTGTGCAGAGCTGCAATGAAGTGGCCCAACAGAGGGACCCTCTGCAGATGGCATGAAAAGAGTTCCACTGAGAAAAGGGAGGGCAACTTTAATTCTTTTAAAGTGGAAGTGTAAAATTCTGTGTAATTCATCCTGTTCCTCTGGCATCAACTCCTGTTGTACCAATGGCTCTGGAGCAGATAATTGAAGTCAAGAGCAGTTTCTGCAGCCAGTGGACATTTACCCATGGAGCTATAGCCAATATCCTACCATATTCTCATTCCTTTCCCAAGCTTGTGTTAGCCTCAGAAATGTGTTTACCTATTCCTCTTCACTCCCAAGGAAACTGAGTGCAGCGGTGATTACCTCCAAACAAACTTTCAGGTTCAAAATGAGGAAAAGTACAACAGAGAAGCACATTACACCACAGATTCATCTTGGAAAAAATTGCTCAGAAATGTTACTAAATGCTTTTGTTCAGCCCACATTTATGTTAGAAATAGCAAAAGAAAGAAAATTCCCTTCTCCACTTCCCTTCTCCACTGGTCCTTATCCACTGCTTTTGAATTAGGCCAACATCTCTTCATTAGGCTTACAAAATTCTTGTTGGTTTCAGTCTATCCATTTGCCTTCATTGCCTTTGTAGAGAAAACTGTGAAATACACATTTGTGCAATATATGCACAAAAAAAAAAATCAACCTACAGGAGGCCTCACAGCAAGGAGGAAGGTTTCACTGATGACTTTTCCACAGAAAAATGCTGGCCAGTCATTCTGCATCTTGTGGTTCTGTCCAGGGGTGCTGAGACCTCCAAAGTCAGTGCTGGAATTTTAGTGCCCACAGCCAGCCATTCTTAAGTGTTTCCTCATTACAGCTCCATCCCCTGTGGTGCTGGTCACCTCACCACCATCAAACCACAACTCCTGCACCTCACAGGGCCTGGGACAAACAGAGCAGATTCATTGCCATTTTCCCTCCATGCTATTCCTTTTGGCTCTTTGGTCAGGATTAAGAAGGTGAAGGGAAAGGTGAGCATCTCAGTGAATGTGATGGATTACTACTCAGGTGAGAGGACTTCTTGTTTTTTGAGTTTTTTTAAACATGATCAGCACTGGTGGCATCTGGGAAAAGACTAAGAGGCAAAATATCATTTGAGCAAACAGAAAATGGCTTATCTACCAAAAAAGCTGACAAACAAACAAAGTAAAACAAACAAACAAACAAAAACAAACCTAAAAAACAACAACAAAAAAAAAAACAACAAAAAAAACCACCAGAAAAATATTTAATGGAGTTGTCAGAATGGCACAGTAAAGCAGAATTGGATGTTAAACATCTGTGTTCTCTTCCTCAGGCTGGTCACTCTTGAAGGCAATAGACATGGTTTCGTCAATACCAAAAACAAATTCAGAGTTTTGTTGCCATGGCCTCAGCATGGTGTCATTTCTGTGCGGGGTGATTGGACAAAGAGAGACCTTGCCTTTCTTCCCAGTCAGTATGAAAAAAGTAAGAAAATCATAGTGAGAGGCAAAGATTTATAACTAATAAAGTATATGTGCACATTTATCACTTTTCTTCTCTGAGGGACATCATAGTGATTTTATGATGCTGCTAAGGGGAATCTTTGGCTTGGATTGGTTTGGAAACACAAATTCTTTGCATATCATAGTCATTAAGTAGCCTAGTTTAGAATTACACAATGTTAACCCTGACCTACATGTACTGGAAACCCCTTGATATTAAGAGATTTTTCATTCAGTAACCAAAGAAAGCTATTTTTCACCCTGTGCCCACACTTAAAAAAAAAAAAAAAAAAACAAAAACCATATTTTCCAAACCAGTGTAAATGCTAAATGCAAAAATGAACATTTACACTCAAAGTAATTTGTCTAAACTGATGCAACATCACTTGTCATATTCAATTTGGAGCTATTTCAACAATTGTTGGAGAAAAACAGCGAGTCTTGGAGGTTGGAGTGCTTAAGGGCTGCTGTGGCAAGTTTCACCATCCCACTGCTGTGCTTGGAGAGTGTTGTGTCATCGGAGCGAGGCACAGCTGTGACCTTGGAGGGCTGAGCACGTAGATTTGGGTTTGGCTGCAGTCCTTGCTGCCCCCAGCACGGCACAGATGTGCACCCTTTTCCCCTTGTAGTAAATGCTTGAGCCACAGCCAGCAGTGGGGAGTTCCCCTTCTCGAGGGGAATTTGTTCAGTGTCTCTCTGGCCTAGTTAACAGAGTAACCAAGGAGTCCAGGGTTTAAGTATTTCTGTAAAGAGATTATCACTACAAGACCTTGTTTGCAGAAACAGAAGTTTCTAACAAGCAATTTAAGTAACGAGTCAAGGTGCAGGATAAGGAAAGAGCTGCTACTTGTGTTGTTCCATAAATTGCTTATTCACATTCTCATGCAAAACTGCCTGTACCACATCTCCTGGGTGTTTTAAAATGAACAGTTTTTGTCCATCAACCAACAGTGATAAAAGTTTCCTACAATTTAAGTATGTAATAGGAGCATGACACACAGGGTTTCTGGTAAGAAGCTGTGTTCTGGTCTCCAGCTCAAGCCACAGGATGTCATTCTGGGCTAGGGACGTCACTGCATGGCAGGTGTCACCCCCTGGGGCTGGTGGGACAACAGGCTGTGGGATCAGTCCTGGTTGGGGGCTTATGAGCTCTGCTAGGGCTGCAGCCACGGGCAGGGATACAGGAGCCCTGCAGGATGGCCTGCTGAGCCAAGGGTTTGCGTTTGTATACAGCCAGGATCAGGAAAGGATTTTAGCCTAGATTAGAGGATGTTTTTTAGCATGTGCAGGGGAGTTTCTTGTCCTTCCATAAAGAATGGTTGAGTTGGAGGACAGACACGGGAGAAAAGTGAGCTGTGGTAAACTGCAGAGACACTGAGGGAAATGTTTCTGAGACAGAAGGGAAATGAGTTGTGTTGAGAGGGAAGAGTCAGGGTGAGAGACAAAGTTGGTGAGGGGAAGTGGTCACATGTGCAGCAAGAGTAGGAGCAACAAACACATAAAAACACTGCCTGCTCTTTGGATTTCCCACCATGGCATACACAGCTCCCTCCAAATGTGAGGTAGCCACAGCAAGTAAAACATCAGGAGTAAAAGATCCCACTGCAGAGATATTTTACCATCTCCATTTGAGATTAACTGTTTGGTATGTTTTTTTCTTTTAAAATTACATTGTTTTCTGGCTCACCACTGATCATTAATTTTGCCTGGAAGCCTCAGGGAAAAGCAAGAGAGTATTGGCAAGGAATGTCACAGTTGCAAAGCTTCTTCTCCAGGTCTCCTGAGCAGAGCTGTGCTCCTCCAGATGCATTGCTCCCTATGGTGCTTCTGCAACCTGCAACTGATGAATTTGGGCTTGCTCAGAGGGGGTTTGAGGGCACATAGAAGGATCTCCCACAGAAGACAGTCTTCCACAAATTTGAGTTACAGTTTGACTCCTTCCCACAGACTGCAGCTCTCCATGAACTGCTCCATCCTGAGTCCCCTCTGCAGTGTACAGTCCCTCAGGAACAGGCTGCTCCAGTGTCAATACTCTCCCGGGGTTCTTCAGGAGCAGACTGCTCTGGTCTGGTCCCCTCTGCAGGGTACAATCCTTCAGGAGCAGGCTGCTCCAGTGTCAGCCCCCCACAGGGTCACCAGTCCGATCAGCAAACCTGCTCCTGTGAGGGCTGCTCTCTCTATGGGCCACAGCTCCTGCCAGGGAGCCTGCTCCAGTGAGGGCTGCTCTCCCCACAGGCCACAGCTCCTGTCAGGAACCTGCCCCTGTGAGGGCTGCTCTCCCCACAGGCCACAGCTCCCGTCAGGAACCTGCCCCAGTGAGGGCTGGCTGCCCTGGGTGCCCCCCCACAGGCCACAGCTCCTGTCAGGAACCTGCCCCAGTGAGGGCTGCTCTCCCCACAGGCCACAGCTCCTGTCAGGAACCTGCCCCAGTGAGGGCTGCTCTCCCCCCACAGGCCCGGCCTGCCAGTGAGCCTCCCCACAGGCCACAGCTCCTGCCAGGAACCTGCTCCAGTGAGGGCTGCTCTCCCCACAGGCCACAGCTCCTGCCAGGAACCTGCCCCAGTGAGGGCTGCTCTCCCCACAGGCCACAGCTCCTGCCAGGAGCCTGCTCCAGCACGGGCTTCCCATGGGGTCACAACCTCCTTCAGGCACATCCACCTGCTCTGCTGTGGCTCCTCCAGGGGCTGCAGGTGGATCTCTGCTCCCCCCTGGGCCTGCAGGGGCACAGCTGCCTCACCAAGGGCTGCACCAGGGGCTGCAGGGGAATCTCTGCTCTGGCTCCTGGAGCAGCTCCTGCCCCTCCTCCTTCACTGACCCTGTGTCTGCAGAGCTGTTCCTCTCTGTGTTCAAGTTTCTTCCCCCTTCTTAAATCTGATATCCCAGAGGTGTTGTCAATGTCACTGTTTGGCTCAGCCTTGGCCAGAGCAGGTCCATCTTGGATCCATCTGGCATTGGCTCAGGGGAAGCTTCTGGCAGCCTCTCACAGAGGCCACTCCTCTAGCCTCTCTGTTAGCAAAACCTCACCCTGCAAGCCCAATACAATAAGAAATTATTATTCGAGTGGTATTGGACCAGATTACATCCAGATTGTTCCTCTGTTGGAGCTCAGTTGTATTTTATTCACTTGGGTAACAGCCCTGGACCTGTCTTGGAGGGGTGGGTTTGCATTTTGGATCATTTCCTGACAACTGGCAGAGTAGGACTCCTCCTGCAGAGCAGGTAGCTTCTACCACAGGGTTTTTTTCAAAGGCATGGAGCTGTGGGAGAGGGAGAATGTTACTTTTTTTTTTCACAACACTTAATATATAGTGACTCAGAGACCATTGTGGTCTCATTTTGGCTTCATTCAGCCCATTGTTAACTTTTTGCCCCTTTCTCTAAAAGTCAAGGGTGAGTGGCACATCAGTTGGTTCTGAAGCTCATGCTGTGGCTGGAATTTGTCAAGTTGGAATTGAACAAAGCAAGTCCCAAAAGCAAAGTTGTTTTGGGGGTTTGGTGGTTTATGGTTTCTTCAAGGGGTTTTAGGGGGATTTGGTTTTTGTGGGTTTTTTCGCTCCCATTTGTCCGCATGAGTATTTTGCTGCAGCTAAGATCTGTAGGCAGCAGCTGACACTTTAAAGCTGCTGTCAAGGCCCTGAGGGCACCAGTAAACCTTACTGACCCTGACCAACATCCCACAGGGCCTCCCTGACACACACAGCACCCTGAGACAAGTCAGGGGATGGATGAAGACAAGGATGGAGCCATTCCTCTGGTATCATTCTGCTTAGCTCACTACCAGAAATGCATGCAGGGGATGAGTGAGAACCAGGGGGAAGGTAACCAGAAGAAATTGCTGAAGAGATTTGTAGCGAATGTAAAAGCACAGCTAACTGTGATTTTTCTGATTATTGCAAATGCAACATGGAACAGAAATCCCCTCTTTTTTTCTCATTCCAGCAGAATTTACTGTTATGGAGGTTATGGAGGTATTTAATGTTATGGAGGTAGCTAGATAAACTGTCATGTCACAGACAGGGTCAGGACATGACCTGGGAAAGCTCCCAGATCTCAGGTCTGTACCTCATAGGATTAAAAGGGTGCTTGGCTGGAAAGCAGTATTAAAATGCTCACCAGCAACAAACTGCGCACAGTTCTGAGGAATGTGACTGTACCCACCTCAGAGGGACAAGGCAGGAATTTAATGGCCAGAGGGGTCACCTGGTGCTGTTGCTCTGCTTATGTAGCAACACTGAACCTCCTCCAACCGCCTGACAAAAACAATTTTTTGGCCTTATATATAGCAGCACAGGGGAAACAAAAGTAAAACTGAAATATTTTTCACAATGGTGCTCTTTTTAAACGTTTTAATTCTTCCAGAAAGACATGTGTGGTTCGGAGAGCACTGAGATAGATTACTCAGCGAAGCCTGGAAACACAGACCTCTCAGTGAGCGCTCAGGTATCACCGGGATTTTATTCCTGATGAACCTTCTGAGCAAAATTTACCTCGCTGTTTTTCCAGTCCCCTGCCGTGTTCAGCTCCCATAGCGCGGCCGGCGGTGCCCTCTAGCTGCCGGGGATGCTCCTGATCCCGGCAGTCTGCTCCAGCCTTCCCGAAACAGCGTCTGGCTGTTATCCCTTCCGCTGGAAAACACCTTTGTTTTCACTCGAGGCATGAGATAAAAGGCCGGTGTTTCTGCGCAAGTTGTGTTTTACTGCACTTTCAGCCCCTTTGTTTTATTCATCCTGCTTCTCGCCTTTCTTCTGATTTCAGTCAGTTCTGGTTTTAGTCAGATGCTGCTGTGATTGCCTCTAAACCTCTTTCTACAAAGAAAGAAATATTGCCCCCTCTCCTCCACCTGCAAACTATCATCAGTCCCTCTCTGATGTCCCAATAAGCTGATGATAAAGAAAATATTATCAATTCAGATTTTTATTTCTCTACCACTATTCAGGAAAAAAAAAAGGGAAATAATTTGGGCAATAAGAAAACATTTCATGCAGCTAAGTACTGTTACTCATGAAAGTGTCAGCAGTTCTAAAGAGGATTTAATTGTGAAAGTGTTAACCTTGCAGCAGACTCTGTGAGACACAGGAGACCTCTTGGACACTTCCATCATCAATGGATCCAGGCTCCGAAGCCATCCAACAGCTGTGCAAACAGAGCTGGTGTTGCACAAGCAGTGTGCCCTGCCACAACATCCCTGAGCTGGACTCACATCTTTCCAAGGGGAGCCCGTGCAGTGCTGCCTAGGGATGACAGTGCACCTACATGGTGAAAAACTGACATGAATCTATCTCAGGTCTCACAGAAGCACCAGAGGATGGCCACATTTCTGCCATGGCTCCTTTGAGGTACTCTGAGCTGCCAGCAATCTGGCCATGGGTGAAGAAAGATACCACGTTCTGAGTTGTAGAGGGCAGATGTGAAATACCTGTAACTCGGCTGGTGCTCATGAGCCACTCATTACCCCTCTGCCTGTTCCAGGAACTGGTCTATGCCTGCAGAATATGACCCATGCATCTGCCATGGTGTGAGAAATACAACCAAAAAGCCAGGGACTGTGCTTGACACTCAGGAAAGGATCCATTGGGAAGGGGCTGATGGCTTCTCTCTGAAAAATCCCATGCTGTGCAACATCAGCACAGCTGCTCTAATTTTGCTTGGGTGTTGTCTGTGTCTGTGCATTCATTACTGCAGAGCATGACAAGGCAGAGGTGGTGGAGGTGGTGTGAGAAAAGAAGGAAATGGATGGCTGAGTTAAGGACAGACCAAGTCGAGCAAGCTGGAAACCAGCACTGTGTAGACAAGCTGTTGCTAACACGTTTGTCAGAAAACTGAAAACCTCATTTATGTGAAGTGTATGAATGAATGTAGACAAGTCCTGCAGACTTGCAGAACTCAGAAGGGGAGTCTGTAACCCCTGCTGTCCAAAGCTCCTCCATGCTAGAAGTTCTTGTGTATTACCAAATGTTCATCCTAACCAATTTCTTCAGTATCAATCACAGAAATTTTCTTCTGGACAGGATGGAAAGCCATGAAGCAAAATGTTGGGCTGTAACTGCAGGTAGGGCCAGTGGCTCAGCCTTTCACACTGCACTGAAAGCTTGATCCTTTGGACTGTAAGAGCCTATTTTCAGGTGCTTACAATGTTGCCAAACTATAACCATTTGGAATGAAATTTTCCATGCCAGGTATCTGCCTCAGGCTGAAGTTTTTGGAAAATGTCCACAAACTTAGCCGTTTCCAATAATGAGGGTAAGGAAAAATTCAATGTTTAGTCCAAGTTAAAAAGCAATAGTGACCTTTCCTTTGAAAAGCTCTGGCATCTCTCTTCCTTGGAGAGGGTTTCCTTTCATCAGAGATATCCCCTTGGCCCTCCTGAAAACCTGCCCAAATCTGGCTATGTCATATGCCTTTAGGAAGCTGAATTTGAACATGCTCAGGGGATAACTGTGAGATTCCTTTCATTTTGGCAATTGAACTCCTGAAGTTTTCATCCTCCCTGAGCCGGTTTCAACTATAGTTCAAGCAGGACTTCCCTTGCAGTTTCAGCTGCAGCCTTTCACAGCCCATGGCAAGGCCAAGCACCTGAAGGAGGAGAGCCAGGAGTCTGTCTCTTGCACTTCTGGTGATAATCATTGGGCGAGACAACATGGAGGAGAAAAATTCCTGGATTCAAATGCAGAAGGGACAAGAGCCAGATGTGTAGGTGGTGATGGGGGAGTGAAGACTCAGGAATCCTCCCAAGAAGACAAGCAGAAGGACAAGGCTGGGGATGGTCTGTGGATGTGATGGGCAGTGTGGTGTGCGAGCAGGGCCATGGTGGGAGGCACAAGGATGTGGTAGCTGTGGAGAACAGGGGGAAATGAAGCCAGAGGGAAGAGGAGGAGCCCAGACAAGTCTTTTCTCACCTGGGACCTTGGTTCCCTGGAACAAACCGCAGAGCCTGCAGTCAGAATTTTTGCCTGCCACATCTAATATGTGAAATGCACAGCCTCAGCCCAGACACCAAAATTAATATGTATTCTTTCCATTAATCTTCACAGCTGGTGAGTGAAAGGGACTAATTTCCTTCACATTTGAATGATGCTGTAGGAGTTAATTATTTCTGAGAACTTGACTATAAAGCAGAATGTCATGGGAAGAAAAGTACATTAGAAATCAATAACTAACTAGGGAAAAGCATGAATAGCAAGACATTGCTATTGCATTTCAAAAGCTTGAAAAGCAAGACATAATGAAAAGATGTTTTACAGCAGAGGACAGAGTTGAAATTCCACAGCTAACTTTAATTCCAGTGTTTCCTAAGCTGTTTGCTATTGAGATATCAAAGTCATGTGATATGCTTGTAATGTTGCCTTTCCTTTACTGTCTAATTTTGCTGTCAGTGCTGTCATTGTCCATAAGTACTGATTGCCAGCTTTTGCTTCAGAATGTGGAACAACAGTGAGCATAGATAGCAATGAAAGCTGGGACCTGGTGTTGGGATGGGCTATTCAGAGATGAAAAATCTGTGGCACAAGGTTTCTGGAAAGGCAGGCAAGACTGGACCATATCTTCTGGAAGGCTGATTTGAACTGAAGAAAAGAATGGTTATTTCAGAAGAGGAGGTGATCCTGGGAATCTCTCCTTCTCTATATTGCATTTTCTTCTAACATTTTTTCTCAAGGATACTGAGAAAGGTACACATGAAAGCTGCATATCTACATCATATCACTAGATTTAAATTCACTTCATAGGAGTTTTCATTTCTACTAGAAAATGTCCAGACTCCCGCAACCTAAAAAAACTTTTAGAACTCTGACTAACAATTTTGGAAAAGAAGTTTTGGTGCATCAACAGGTTTGTGCTGACAAAAGGAAGCGTTACAGCCCTCAGCATATTTGCCTGAAGTCCTTTGTGGTGTATTGAATGAATGCTTACAGCTCTGCCACAGGCACCCACTCTGTTTGCTAAAACAGGCACTGGGGATGCTAAGGAAAAGCACATAACCCAAACTTGTGGGAACCAGGCTAATGGCAAGAGCTTGTTAGCACTGGAGTGCTGACAGCACAGCGCATGTTTAGTGCTAAAGGATTGGTTTTATAACAAAGGGAAACCTGGACTTTCACTGTTGTTGAAGTCATGCGCAGGAGACTTCCTCACTCTGTGACAGCAGGGAGGTTTGTGTGCCCTCCTCAATGACCAGACATAAAGCTCCTGTCTGGAGAGGGACCTCCAACAAGCCCTGCTACCTCCAGCAGCTTCCCATGCAGCAGTAATACTCTCAGCTCCTTGCGGCTGTGCTGGGAGGTGCATAAGCACTGGGGCTGAATGGGACATATTTTTTCTTGTGGGAGATACATCTTATATATGCAGTAGTGGCAGTAATTATTAAGCAATTTTTACCCTAAACCATCACCACCAAAGCAGCCTCTATAACTATTATTTCCCAAGAGATCTCTGGAGATGGGAAGGTTTCACAATCACTTATTTGCATGCCACTGGGAAGAGGACATTTACCATGCTGAATTTATCCCATTCCTCAGCCTCTGGGCAAGAAAACATGCTTTTCTTTATGCAATATACTAACTATAGAGGGACAACAGGTTGGTTGTTTGGGTTTTTTTTCTCACTGCCCTCATGCTTCTAGAATCAGTAAAATTTTTTCAAAGCATCAGAAGCTCAGAAATGCAGGAAACTATTCACACCACTGTCTGGAGTGTGGGTTCAGCTTGAGTGAATATTCAAATTCTTCTCCAAAGCTTATCTGGCCTAGCCAAAACCTCCTGAATTTACAAAATTGGGCTGGGCATTTTATGAGAACAGGATGTCTTACAAGATTTTCAGAATTTCCTCTGCTAACAGAAAATACTGTGAGATCAGCTTGGAAACCAGAATAATTTATTTTGATTCAAAGTGGGCCATAATGTTTCCAGATCTGAAAAAGATTCAGAGTGAATTGGCTTGTAGAAATCAATTGAGAGGAGAATGACTCCTTTTATTTTGCCTTCCTTAATCCAGTTTGCTCTTCTCCAAAGGCATCCAAAATAACTCCACTCTTGGCAGACGTGTTTCCCATTTCAAACCCAGCCCTCCCCTTTCTCCAGCCTTGCCTTGCTGTTAGAGCACCTTGTCTAGAAACAAATTATTAACTTTAAATTCAAAGCCAGCAATTAATTCTCTTAAAGGTCAGACAGATTAAATGACTTCCACATCAGCTCAAAGCTCCTCCATCAAAAATGAGATGAAAGTGCTGGTGTTCCTGACCCTCATTCCAGTCTGGCATCCCAGGTTTCAAAGGCTACCCTTTGGTCTGGAGGCTGAGGATGGACAGCTGGATATCTGGAGGGGTTTTGCTGTGATGCTGACGATCTCTCTGCTCTTTGAGCATGTATGTCAGATCTTTAGCACTTGTGCTCTTTAGGGTGGCCTTTGTTTTGCTGTGTCCACAACTGAGCTGAGTTTATCTGGAGAAAAAGCTGAAATGCCACCTCCCAGCAAAGCCCAGGTGAATCTGTGCTGGGAGACGTGGCTGGCATGGTTCTGCTGAAGGGGAGGCACAGCAGCTCCCTCACAGCACCCATTACACCTGCACCTGGCACACACTACCCAGGCTCCTGGGGAATGTTTCAACACAAAAGGGTACTTGCAGTTCTTACAGACTTTCCCCAGAATAGTCTGTTTTCCTGATGTTGCCTGTAAGAAGGAACGCAGACACTCTGGTGGCTGCAAACACACAAAATGTAGATCCCAAGTGTGGTGGAGCTCAACCTTGCTCTGACCCACTGGATAGGGCCAGGAAATCTGCAGTGGCTGCTCACACCTGCTCTGCCTTTCTGTCTTTAATTTGCTTTTATTATTTGTTTCTCCTCTGGTGAGGAGTTGACTTTGATGATGGAGTTGTCCCACTAATGCCCCAGAAGACTGTCAGGCCCTAATTGCCTGCTTTGTGCACAGACTGTCCCATTCCCTGATCCATGCCAGGGGGATAACAAAGGAGACCAGAATGGGGCTGCTCTTCTACTGCAGTGCCACTGTACTGAGAAAAACATGGGTGTATGTTCCTCTCCTAGGAGGCAGTAGCAGCAGTGTTAGAGCTCTTTTCACACTCCAAGGAAAGCCAAAGCCAACTTCAAAGAATAAAACACTGTGGCTGTGACTATCTCAGAGAATGGAGCGATCTGGCCAAGTCTGGACTGCATCCATACATCTCAGCTACAGAAGCTGCAGCCCTGCCAGGATGAGAAGAAGCAGTCACTGATCCCAGAGAATAAATGTGTAAAAGCCACTTTAATATCCTGCTCTGAACTACAGCTTTTTATTTTAAAAGACTTGCTCAATGTTAGAACTTAGAGAACTTAAAAAATTTGAGAGGGAAAGTCCCACAGCTGCAAACACATGAGTGAGTTCACTGGTCACTGAAATGGGAACAATAGAGAATAACTGTACAGCAATGCTGCAGGTGATCTGCAGCGCTTCTTCCAGTAATTTAATTTGTACAGCATGGCTTCCTAACAGTGATGTGTGGAAACCCAAAGATGTACAAGACCAAGCCCTTGGGAAAGCATTTTGGAGGGGATGGTGTTTGGCCTGGTGATTTAAGATGAACAAGTTGTCATGGATTTAATTTTACTCCAATATAAATAAGTCTTCCTTTCAGGGCATCAGAGCTAGCTAGCTAAATATGCATATATGCAAATATCTGTATTTCTATCAATATATAAACTCTTCTGACAAGAAAGTATTTAAAATGAAAAGGGAAGCTCCCTTTAGCCAATGGATCAATCATTTCTCACAATGCAAATCTGAGATCAATGAGAGTGACTTGTTGGATTTAAAAACTAGAACAATGGCATCAGACTGACATATTTCCACTTACTGAAAATAGGTATTAAGTTACTTAACTGGAAATTGAATAAAGATTTAATGATCAATACAGCTATTTGCCAAAGCAATGTATTTGTGAGGTGTATGCTAATGCAAATCAGAATTTTCTTTAAAAATATCACTAACTCAAGAACACGCACTCAAAACAGTGGTTAATACAGGGAATTCTAAGCAGATCAAACTAAATCATGTCTAAAAGACTTTCTGGTCTTAGAAATTTGCAACAAATATGCAGCAGCAGAGAGAATGTTCTTGGGTTTAAGTAGCCTAGTTAGTTCCTAATGCTTGAAGTTTAAGTAGCATCTTTGAAGCTGCAGCTTAGGTGTTAAGAATTGCGTCTAGGTGGAAAGGGAGAGTTTATTCAAATTCCTTTCCTCTGTCACACCCTGGCCCAGGCTGTTGGAGAGGTACAACATTCCCTGTACATGGTGGTGTCACCACTCAGCAAATACTTGCTCACCACAGCAGAGCCTTGGGTCAGATAGGGCTGAGCACAGGAGAGGTCTGCATTCTTTCCCTTCTGAAAGGTGAGATATGAGTCCTTTGAACAGCCGTGTCTATCCTGCAGTCATCCCCTTAAAAGGCAAAAATCTATCTCCCTCGAATGCAGTGCAGGCAGGGAAAAGGCAAAGCTTCAGCAAGAAAAGGCCACTCAAAACACAGGTCTTTATAAAAAAGCATTTACTAGTGTCTTCCTCTCCATCAGTCCCTGAAGATGGCTTTCAGCAAAACACAACACCCATTTATGACCTGACACTGCACAAGGCACCCCAGCAGTAAGTGGAGCTTAGAGGGCACAGGGGAACTATTGTAGGGCAGCCCATAAGGAGATTTCTCCTTAAGCAAACTGTATTTCTTCTTATTCCTAGCTGTAATGGAATGAAAAAAAATCTAAATTACCAGAAAAAAATATCAGAAAAATGCAGAGGGCAAGGGAACAAAAAATCTGGACCTGTGTCATCCTTGCTGCCAGATATCTGTCCTGTGTCCTCCTCTCCTGCACACAGCATGGTTAAATGTTTCTGCTTCTCCGTGTCAGAAAACCTTGGCAACAAGCTCCTTGACCAGTTGAAGGATCCAGGTAAATTTTCAGGAAATGGCATCTTTCGTGTCCTCAGATAGTACACAAACCTCACAGCTCTTGTGGTAATGTTTAACTGGGACCTTTTCACTGTGAGCTGATTATTAACACGGATTTCACACCCCTGAAAGAATGTTCAAAGCCTGCAAAGAAAGACATTGTCTGCTTTGTTTAACAAATGACACTATTTCCCTTCTGCCTAGCAACCTGGCCAGAGGATTTGTAACAGGGAGCAAGGAGGGTGAGCAGGACAGAGCGACTCAAACAAGCAAATAAATCTCATCCCTTCATTGCACTCTAGGCAAGAACTTGTAATAAGACAAAAAAGCATGTCTTTCTTAATCCAATAACTGTCAAATAACTCCAGAAACTCAGATGCTTAGAACTATTAGAAACTATAGTTTCTAATAGAAACTATAGAACTATAAGAAAATATGCTTCCAACACCATTTCAAAATACATTTTTGAAAGACTGATTGCTTTGCATATATTTCCATGCAGACAGTAAGATCATTATCGTGCTCTTAAGGACATTATCATGCCCTTAATTTCCACAAGTGAGAACTGATAAAATAATGTAACAATGTCACTGTAAATATTAACAGATCCATAATTCTCTGGCATTTCTCACATGTCTTCAAAGTCATCATTCTCTTATCTTCTCTGACATGCTGAAACTGAAAGTATATATGTGTTTAAAACTTCCCTATTTTATGCCTAGATGTGATCAGGCTTGTTCACAGCCAAGTTGTATGAGTCAGGCTGTGCCATTCACACAGAAGGTGCAGTGGATGAAGGACAGAGTCTGGCCAAGGACTGAAACTGCCAGCTTGACCAGCTGCTGATGTGCAGGTGTTGTAGCTGCAGAAGAGCTGGAGAGAAGGAAGGACAATGCTGCAATATATCTAGATTTTTTTGTCAATCCAGAATGACATGACAACTTGGTAATGCACTGGGGAGACCACAAGGCACGTCTGGAAATGGCAGGAGCCAGATGCCCTGCAGGGGACAGCAAGGCCATGAGGGAGGTGACACCAGATGCTCCATTGCTCAAGTCCATGGATGCTCAGGGTGAGCCACAGCCCTTTTCACTAGGGCTAGTAGTGATAAGACAAGTGGGAATAGATTTAAACTGAAATAGAGTAGGTTTAGATTAGAACTTTGGGAGAAGTTCTTTACTCTGAGGGTTCTGAAGCACTGGTAGACATTGCCCAGAGAAGCTGTGGATGCCCCATCCCTGGCAGTGTTCAAGGCCAGGTTGGATCTCTGAGCAACCTGGTCTAGTGGAAGTTGTCCCTGTCCACGGCAGAGGGATTGGAACAAGGTGATCTTTAAGGTCTCCTTCCAACACAAACCATTCTGTGACTTTATGATTGTCAGACAGGTCCACAGTGATGAAGAAGAGCAGAGGCCAAGTTACAAAGGCAAGTCAGTGGTTGAGGGTGACAATGAGCAAGGTGCAAGTCTGGACACTGGCATTTCCACAACACAGCTCAGAATGGCACCAATGGCCTGTGCTTTTCTGGAGCTGATGGGCAAAGCAGAGGAGACCTCAGCTAGGATTCCCACTGCTCTTTCACAATTACTGTTTTCTCAGTATCCTGGGAAAGTGCTCGTTTGTATCAAGTGAGCGCTGGCCAAGGAGCCTGGGCAGCACAAACCCCTGGGTGTGCACAGGGCATGGGCAACACAGGTGACTTGAAACCTTTCCAGCTTCTTCCTGGGATGAAAGGAACTGAGTGGTGTTGACTGTGTTCCCATACATCTCTTTGGGTCATTAAAGACTTCAGAGAATCTCCTGTCAGTGAGGTTTGAAACACCCACATGGAGGAGGCACTTGGTGTCCCCACCAGCACATGCTGTGACAATTGTGAAATACAGCTCAGTTTCAGGGGACATCAGGCTAGTACTTAGGAGAGAAATCCATTGAGGGTTACTAAATGCACAGAAAACCCAAGCAGCTGAAGAAATTCCCAAGCTGAAGGCAGAGGTTTGGGAGGATGCTCCAGGGAAGCATCCCATTTGCTTTTCCTGGCTTTGCTTCTCACTGTTTATCACAGCCACTGCTGGAGACGGGAGACTGAGCTGGAGGAGACCTTGGTCTGACCCAAGACAGCTGCTTTGATGAACACACAAGTCACACTAAAGGATCAATTTCATGCCTTTTAGACTAGGAGTGATTCAGACTCCCTGCATAGAAGAACCTCAGTGAAAGGCTCGGCCGAAACTCATCTTCCTTCATTCATAACCCAAGGACTATTCCCTCAGAATCCTGTGGTTATGTAGGATCTGTCTTGGTCTTAATGTTGTTTCCAGTCCTAATGCAAAAAAAAAAATATAATAAAAATAATTTGCAAAGTCCCTTTCCCTTCAAGAATGACAGATAAAAGTTTAAATATCTTATTTTCTCAAGTAATTGCAAAACTGGACAAGTAATTTGACTCCTGCTGTAAAATTCTCCTCGGAGGATGCATGTAGTGGTATTCTTCATAGAAACAATCCTTAGATATGTGAAAACTTATCCTTTGTACAGACAAATGTTCTGGTTCATTGCATAAGTTTATTAGGTCACATGATAATTTTTTTGCAGGTACATTTTTCTATGCTACTACATTATCTCCTGTATATGACAGGTAAGTTCTAAACAGGCATGGCCCTGTAAATGATCTCAGAGTCCCTTTTGCTGTCTTTTATTGCTTTGCCTGATAAGGCAGATATCTGTGCCCAAATAAACAAACTTCATTAGGGACAAGCTAAACAAAACCTGAAAAAATTCAAAATCTGTCTACAAGTGGCCCAGCACAGCATGCCCCAGCTGGAGCTGTCTGCACCCAGTTGGCCAGAAGACATCAGAAGGTATCTGCAAAACAGCTGGAAAAAAGCAGTAGTACAAGCAGGCTCTCACAGCCACACACAGGCAAAGGAAAAAAGTTAGGGGGAAATATAAGTACTAAGTGAACGTTCAAAGCTTGGCCCAACTTCCATTTAATTTTAAGTGAAAGTCTTTATTGCAGTACAGCAGAGGATGGCCTTGAATTTTATTTTCCCCAAACCTAGGATGGCTCTGTGAGCTTTTGAGAACTACAATAAAACTTAAACCCAAAAATTTTCACTATGTTTGGGTTCTCTTTCAAAAACCAGGATTTAGAACTTAGATTAAGGTCTAAGCAAGTAGTGTAATCTCAGGTATTGGATAATTAAGCAATACATTTAGTTTTGTTTCATTGATAATTCATCTGTATACAGGAGTGCGCACACATATACAAGGTAGCCGTGAACTTCATTTTTGTTGCCTACATCACATATATTCTGTGATTATTTTAACAGCAGCATTTGTTTTTCCTTATTCCCATTGTTTAATTGGAACAAAAACAACCTGCAGTCCCACTTGCAAACAGCATAAATCTCCCACTTCAGTAATCTGTTCAGTCAAATTGTGTTCGAGCTCTGGGGCAGTATGAGAACTCAGGCAGTCCAGGAAGTGTTTGTAGAGATAAGAGATTTGCAGAGAGAGGAGGGGTGGGGGGTGAAGAGAGTGATTCCTGTGGGATTTGGTTGCTCTAGGGCTCAGGGGCAGCAAAGAGGGCTGCAGGACCACACAGCCTCGGTCCCCTCAGAGGAGCTTTGGGTACCAGGGAGGCACACTGAGCACCAGGCTGGAAAGGTTTGGTCCCATGTGCTTGCCCAGATTCAGGCCTGAGGAGCTCCTGGCAGAATCCTTCACCTGCAAGACTGGAGCGATATCCCATCAGGAATGAGAAACAGGCACTTGGGGAGACGTGAGCACCTTCCATGTACCCAGAAAGGTTGTGATGGGAGAGTTAAAGAAACGCAGAGTGCATTGCGTGGCTTACAAACAAAGGCCAAAGTAAACAAAAAGCAATAACTTATCCCTCAGAAGTCATCGATTTCCCCTATTCTCACACTAGAGTGCTGCAGCGTCAGGAATCTGTGTCCACAGCCAGCACCAGGAAATCCTGACTCCGCGGTCCAAAGCTCAGCGGGACCATTAACTCCAGCAGATCAGCACACAGCTGGGAATGAGACATGCGGGAGCCTCATGTGGGCAGAAAGAGCCCTAGAGAAATGGCAGAGAATGGAAAAGGGCCTCAAGCTTTGTCCTCTGCTGCTTCCACACCGGGAGATTGAGCCATGGCTTCACAAGGCAACGGGCAGGGAGAAATGTGAAACACATCCAGGTGCTGAGAGTTTGAGTCCTGGTACATGGATTTTATGCAGTTATACACAGCAGGGAAAACAGGGCTCTTTCTAAATTGCAAAAATAATCCAGGAAAACCTGATATGAAATGCTTATTAACTAATTAAAGACATATACAACCAGTTTCCAAATGAATTTGCTCTGGAAGGCTTGGAAACTCCCCGAAGTTGTTGAATCCAATGTCAGAAGAGCACAGGAGTACAGTGACAGGGTCTGCCTTCCTATTTGCCCACAGTGAGCAAGTAATTTAATTTAATGCAAGTAATACAGGAAGTTTCCTACTCCCAGCCAGGGGACACATTGTGATCCTGGAAAGGAAGGTGTTGAAGAAGCACAAAAATTGAATAAATTACTGATTTCATGGCCACTGTAAAAGTTGTTGAGAACTAGGTAAACAAACTCATTTTCCCAGTAGCATTAATGCAGTGGGAAATGAAAGGATTAATTTGATTTAACTTGTGACAGAACGCTTATAAAATGTGCTAAGGGCTTATGCCTTGCAGATGGGATATTTTTAAAACCATATCCCTTCTAGCTGTGTTGCCTTAGCTGTTCAAAGCTGAAAATTTCTAAAGACATTTCAGGGAATCTGGTTTAAATGCCTGCCTGGAGATGTGCAGCTCTCACACAAGTAAGTCTGCCTGAAGCCTTTCAGGAGTGAAGGCAGAAAGTGTTGCTTAAATTATATAGATTAACCGAGAGGATTTGGAGATGAAATAAGAGTACCAAAGGGCAGTACACAACCTCTAAGATGTCCTGGCTTCTTGATTTGTGTAACTAAACAGGACAAATGTAAAAGCAAGGTTTCCAGGTTTGTTGTTTGGACTTGGCAAATCTCTGCTCAGATACAAAAATATGTAAAAGCCTCTACAAGATTTTGGAACAAGCAGCTATAGTCCAGAAGAGATAACAGAGGGACAATAAGGCTGGAAGCAAAAATTCACAACAGGAAATACAAGTTTAAAATGCAGGTGCTGTATCTGATTGACCAGGGACATAAGATTGAGTTGTTACAGATGAAGTCCTTAACTCAGTGTACAGCTGCAGACAAGAGCTGCTTTTGAGGTGATGGCAAACACAGCACTTTCAAATTTAAAGAGACAGGTTTTAATTGATCAATTTAACGTTCACCTTTAGCAGTGAATCCCATCTTACTGCTTTTCCAGTGCTTTCTCACAATAGTTGGCTCTTTCATTTATACAGCCAAAATGGAATTGCTGGGCATCAAAGACACCCTCACAAGGTTCACTGCCATCACGTCCTGGCTTCCTTTGGATCCCCCTGTGGCTTTGACATAACAGCTTACAGAGCCATCTAGACACAGGCAGGCAGGATTTTACATCATGAGACAGAAAGGATGGTATGAAGCTTTTACTTGGATAGTTTATAGTAGACCCTCCTCTCCTCTAAAGCAGCTGCCTGGACACAGGCAAATGCACATGGATCTTTTAACTGCACATCTGTGTTCTGCACATGGCCCAGCAGCAAGGCAGAGTGCTGGTGGTTTTACTCTGCCACCAGATTGTCCCAGGCTTTACCAAGGAACCAGATGTACTGGGGACTAGCAGGCATGATGGCCCCTGCTGCTCCCCTCTGCTAGCTGTGTGCAACAGGGCACCCAAGCCCTGCCCTTATCTCTACCCGTTTCTCCTATTCCAATTCAATTCAAGTTGGCACATTATCTCCAAAGCCTCTCAGGTAAGTCCTGACAAAACCAGGAGCCAGCTCCTCAGCTGAATTGCAGATACCTCTACTGTCCTGATCCCCTCAGGTCGCTGTCTGGGAGGTCTCCACCTCAGCACAGGGAGAGTTACAAGAAACACCTGCCTAAGGTTCCATAGCCTGTGGCCTGCTGTGGCACAGCTGCTGACTTCCCACTGCTCATCCTGGATACTTTGCCCTCTGTCCGCCTTAGAGTTATTTGGATTCTTTTGGGGATTTTTGCTGTGTTCACAAAGCAGCCAGCCTAGCTGTGCTTCCTTGCCACACCTGCAGAACAGGAAATGGCCCAGCATCTCACAGAAGAAAGGGCAGAGGCCGCTGTTTGTGCAGGGCATAGAGAGGATGAAAAGGACCAAACCCACAGTTCTCCCTTGGTGCTCTGAGTAAAACCAAAGCCTGGTGGCTGTGCCCAGCAGAACAACCCATACCATTTTTGTGTGGAAGAGCCTTCAGCCTGCCTATCCCCTCAGCAATGGCCTGCTCCTACCCCATCACCCAGCAAACTGCTGTGTTCATTGGCATGCTCCCCTGTTTATTTAGGTGTGACAGGTTTCCGTTGTTATTTGGATCAAACCTGCCTCATTATGTTCATTCCAAGCACTGCTTGTGTGCTGTTTTGTTGACATCTCCTAGGCATGCAGGGTACCAAGGAGATTAATAACATTCATCTAAATGTTTTTGTAGAGGTCAGTGAAAGAAAGAAATACGGGTTCTGACCTTGCAGACTTGAGATACAGATAAGAGGAGTTCCGAATTGAAGGGACTTAAGTCTTATTGCAGCAGAGAGAGAATATTACCATCCACAGGATTTCAAGCTGTTTTGTTTTTTTTTTCTGGAGGCTCAGTGCTACTCCTTCTAATGCAGGACCTCAGGGCAGAACTGCTCTGGGCAGTTGGAGCCTGCAAAAAAGGGTGGTTGAGCACTGCAGAAAATTCCTCATGCAATGAGCCTCTTCAGAGTATCACCTCGCCATCATCTTCATCACACAGACTGTCCAGTTTTGTTCATCTTCAGTCTATGATTTTCACCTGCAATAACCTGGGGAGTGATGCTGGGATGCTGACGCACACAGCAATACTTTGGGATCTCAGTGTTCAAAAGTTTGCAGGAGGTATAGCAGGAGAAACCACAGCAGATATTAACTCTCTGGAGCCAGAAAGGGCATAATTTATATGCTCCCAAAGAAGAACCTGTGCTGGCACTCACAATAATGTAAGTTTAAAAAAAAGTAACCAAACTTAGGAGAATAGAATTTAAAAAGGAGGAAGATGTACATGTAAGGCTTTGGGTGGGTTTCCAGTACCATCAGGACCTCCCAGGAGCTTCTGTATCTCTGGACTAAACTTTTAAAAGTTTTGTGTGTTAGACACACAAACACACAGGGGGGCCCCATTCCCAAATATCAGCCCTTCCATTGGCTCCATTCCCAAATGCCAAGGTGGTCCAGCCTGCCTGACCCTGAGCATACATGGCACAGTGCTCACAGAACTGAGAGGCCTCTGACTGACCCCATGAAGGCCACCTTGGGGGGCTCCTGAGGACAAGGTCTGAGTTTTGCACAGCTGTGTGCCTGGTTCAAGGAGTGACCTGCTGCTGGGGATGTAGGAAGATTTGCTGTTTCCCTGCCTTCTGCAGGCACAGCAGCCCTGTGACATCACATCTGTCCACCTGATGGCAGAGCCACCATCCCTGTAGAGTCACTTGTAGCTTCAGAGCCATGGAACTGCCACAATGTGTGCCACCAAGGCCACTTCCAAGCCATGACTCAGTTACAGACAAATTCCTTTTTCCTGGCCTGCTTCCCGTTTTCTCATTTCCCTCAAAGCCGAATTTTCCTCCTGCAGCCATTCTGGTCCTTGACACCTTTTTGTGCATCCTGTTTTCCCCCATTTAAAACCAGGCTCAACATGCAGTAAATGTCCAGGTAAGAAATACCTGACTTCCAACATGTCACCCTGTGGGACAGCACCTGGGGTCCCTGCATCTGAATGATCTTTGTCCCCTTGGCCCTTGAGGCCGTGCTGGTTTTACCATCTATGCCTGGCTGCAGTTTCTCAGCAGCTTCTGCCCAAGGTTCTTGTTCTTGGTTGCTTGGTTTGAGCACTTCATCTTCCAGCTGAGGAGGCATAGCCTTGTCCTTTCCACCCTCCAAGACTTGACTACTCGTGTCCCTAACAAAACCTGATCTAATTAGATTGGCTTGGAATGGAGGTTGGATTAAGTGGCCTTTGAAGGTGCCTTTAAATTTAAATCACTCCTCAGCTGTGGTGCCTGCAAGAAGACTAGCAGTAAATCGAAATGCATGATCAAGGATGAGGGTAAACATACAGCAGAGGAGTGTGAGACACCCCTGAGGCCATGAAAGCTAGGCTGAGAGGGCTGGCAGCTGGAATGAAACCACCTGAGAAAGGCTCAGCAAGCCATTTTGTGCCAAGAAGGTTGAGGACAATCTATGATGTGGAGCCCTACAGTACCAGGCTGGAAGCTGATAAAGCTGTCTGAGCATTTGAAGAAATCACCTGAGCAGAACTGCAGTATTTGGGAAAAAAATATAAAACTTTATCTTTAGTAAGGGCACTTAACATCATCAGGATGAGTTAAAAATTTAACACTGCACTTATAAAGATCAGGGACCCCTTCTCTGCTTTTCTTAGATGAAAACAAAACAGCAGTTCCATGGAGAAGAAAAAAGTTAAAATGTATTAAACGGAGCACAGTCTGTGCCTACACAGCACCCCATTAATACAGGAAAAAATTAGACAGGCATGGGTAAGGATTTAAATACGATTGGCTTAATTCTTTTATATTTTGACCAGCACATATTAAAGGTATTTTTTTTCTTTCCTTACTACAAACCCAGATCTACAATTATCAAGTCTAGAAGAGAAGGAAATATTAAGGTAAAGTAAGGTTCATGCTAGTTTTGGATGAAGACAGGGTGCAAAACCCATGAGTGACTTCATTACAAAAATAAAGATTAACAAAAGAATTTACCAACACATAGACAACAAGTGGAAGAGTGCAGAGTTACGCTTCCAGGGCCAGTTGGGCATGGGACATAGGGAGATTTTATGTGAAGGCTTTTTGTTTTCTTTCTAGCAAGATATGATTCTATGAGTAGAAATCATGATTATGATCCTTTTCATAAGCCTTTAAAGCCACTTGTTAGTGTTGGACTAAGTGGGATGTTGGCAAAGAAGTAACAAAGGAAGAAGCCTAAAAAGCATTAAAATATGCCACAGGAACAGAGTAAAAAACATATACCTTGTGACAATTATTATCCAGAAAAGGGCGATTTCTTTGAGGGATATAAGTGAGGCCCAGTGATCTGCCCTCTCAGTGAGGGTGGGGAATGGAGAGCCACACAGCAGCAAAGATCTGAGGATTATTGATGTATTAGAAACCACAGAAGAACCTAAGAATGGTCCCACAGGAATTAGAGCTTCTTCCCACAAAAAGGCTGTGGGATCAATATCCTAACTGAATGCATTTACACCAATGCACGCAGCATGTGCAAAAAACAGGGGGACCTGGAAGCCCAGGAGTGCTGCATATCTTGCAAGGAGGAAATCCTAAAGGTACAGAAAAGTCCCCATGTGCTGAAAATTGTGCCATCAGGGGAGAAGATTGGCCTGTCTGAACAGAGAGCTTTGGCTGACAGTCAGGGGAAAAAGGAGAATTCTTGTCTAGAAGAAAGGGCAGGTGATTCATGAGGACTAAAAAGGTACTGTGAAATTATGCAGGGAGAAAATCAGAAGGGCCAGAACCCAACTACAACTTAATCTGGCTACTGCTGTAAAAGGCAATAAAAAATGTTTCTATAAATACAGCAGCAACAAAAAGAGGGCTAAGGAGAATTTATATCCATTACTGGACATGGTGGAAACATAGCAACATAGCAACAAAAGATAAGAAAGGCTGAGGTGCTTTATGCCTTCTTTGCCTCAGTCTGTAATAGTAACCCCAGTTGTTCTCGGGGTACACAGCCCTGTGGGCTGGAAGACAGGGATGGGGAGCAGAATGAAGCCCCCATGATCCAAAGGGAAATAAATGGTGACCTGCTGCAGCACTTGGATGCACACAGGTCTGTGGGCCAGGTGGGATCCACCCAAGGGCCCTGAGGGAGCTGGTGGAAGTGCTCACCAGACCTCTCCCATCATTTACCAGCAGTTCTGGCTCACCAGGGAGGTTCCAGCTGAGTGGAGCTTGGCAAAAACAGTACCCATCTACCAGCAGGGCCAAAAGAAAGATCCAGGGATCTACAGGCCTGGCAACCTGGCCTCAGTGCTGTGGAAGGTCATGGGGCAGATCATCCTGAGTGCCATCATGGACACACACACAGGAAACCAGGGGATCAGGCCCAGCCAGCATGGGTTTGTGAAAGGCAGGTCCTGCTTGACCCCCCTGACCACCTCCTGTGACAAGGTGACCCATGTGGTGGGTGAGGGAAAGGCTGGGAATGTGTCTGCTTGGACTTCAGCCAAGACTTTGACACCATCTCCCACAGCATCTCCTGGAGAAACTGGCTTTCCATGGTGTGGATGTGTGGATGTGGATCTTCACTGGGAAAAAAAGTGGGTGGTGGCCAGAAAGTGATGGTGGATGAAGTTAAATGCAGTTGGTAGCCAGTCATTGGTGGTGTCCCCCAGTGATAAGTATTAGGGTCAGTCCTTGTGTGATATCTTTATTGATGATCTGGGTGGGGGAATCAAATGCACCCTCAGGCAGTTTGCAGATGGCACCAAGCTGGGTGTGAGTGCTGATCTGCTGGAGGGCAGGGGGGCTCTGCAGAGGGATCTGCACAGGCTGGATCCATGGGCCAGGGCCAATTGTGTGAGGTTCAACCGGGCCAAGTGCTGGGTCCTGTCCCTGGGTCACAGCAACCCCTGCAACTCCAGGCTGGGACAGCGTGGCTGGAAAGCTGCTGAGTGGGAAAGGCCCTGGGGGTGCTGGTTTCCAGTGGCTGGACACGAGACAGGGTGGGCCCAGGGGGTCAAGGAGGCCAAGGACATCCTGAATGTATCAGCAATGGTGTGGCCAGCAGGACCAGGGCAGTGGCTGCCCCTCTGTGCTGGGCACTGCTGAGGCCCCACCTCAAATCCTGGGCTCAGTTTTGGGCCAATTATTACAGGAAAGACTTGGAGGTGCTGGAGTGAGTCCAGAGAAGGGCAAGGAGTTGGGGAAGGATCTGGAGCACAAGCCCTGTGAGGAGCAGCTGAGGGAGATGGGGGTGTTTACCCTGCACAAAAAGAGGCTTAGGAGGAACCTTGTTACTCTCTACAAATGACCTGAAAGGAAGGTGTAGACAGGTGGGAGCCGGTCTCTTCTCCCAAGCAAACAAGCAAAAGAACAAAAGGAAATGGCCTCAATTTCTGTCAGAGGTTGTTTAGATCAGATGTTAGAAAAAGGTTATTCTCTGATATGCTTGTCAAGCACCAGAACAGGCTGCCCAGGGAACTGGTGGGGTCACTGTCTCTGGAGGAATTTAAAAGTTGTGTAGAATGACACTTAGGGACATGGCTAAGTGGTAGAGTTGGCTGTGCTGCTAATGGTTGCACTTCATGATCTAAAGTCCTTTTCCAACCTAAATGACTCTGTGATTCTATGATTCTAAGCAACAATTCCAAGCAGCAAGGGACATCAGACCTTTAACTTCAATTCAAGTTACTTTCCAAAATCAACATTTGCCAAAGTCTTGTTGAAATGAGCAGGCACAGAGCCAGGATTGCACATTCATACCACTGTGTTCAGCTCCTATTGAAGCTAGATCTGCCATTAGCTGGAGTTGGGGCTTTTTGCACACAGCTGATGTCTGGTGAGATTTGGGAATGGTATTTGAAACCCGATGACTCTGAATCTGGTTGATTTATTATATCATTAAGTTATGTTTTTCATGCTTTTGAGATCTAGTTGTGATAGCTGACAAATCTGTTTTGCTTCCCCATTCCACATCCAGCTTTTAGACACCTAATTTTACTCTACAATAATCACACTATTTATTAACTGAGACAGTCTCATGCTTGAAATTCATTCCGGACCTCAACCTTCCCAGAAAAGGCATGTGATGGACTGGTTGCTTCAGCTATTTTCTTATATCAAACTGCATAAACTGGGCCTGGGGCTCCAAAATCAGGTACCTCTTCATTGCTGGGTACATGACAGCAAGGCCAGTCTTGTGAACATGCAGCTGGCACGTGTTCCCACAGGTCTCTCCTATTCCAGCAGTTATCCAGACTGTGGGGTTCTGGGTTGTACCTTGGCAGTCTTTGTGCCTTGCCTGCTGACATCTCACCAGCCTTGCCAGAAGTTGTTTCAGGGAACATAAAGCAAGACTGCTTTGTCTGTCCACCCCCAAGGCCTGGCACGAGGCATCCCAGCCCTTCCAAAGCCTCGCGTGCTGCACACAGGGAACCACAATGCATTCTCCAGCACCTTGTGACCCACTGTACTTTCCACTGCTTTCACAGGATTATAAGGAACTGAAGCTTCATTAAAAGCTCATAATTGAGCTTCATATTTCTTCGCTGTTTTCCTCAAGGGCTCACACATTTCAATGTGTTTTGGTCACGGACTGTGAGGGACTGGGGTAAGAAAGAGGGCGGAGTAAGGTACTTTCCTCCTTTCCCAAAACTGCAGCCACATCAAAACATACCATATTTTTAATGGCAGAAATTGCATTTGTCACAACCCAGAAAAAATCCCTTTGCATGCTGCTGTTTCCCCCCATGGTAACACTGTTGAAAGCCTCTTCTCCACACTGTGGCTCTCTGTTTCACATTCCTCCTCTCTGAACAACACCATGGGTCTATCCCAAATCACACCCCTTGGTCTTCACCCCAGGTCTGGATTACTCCAGCAGGGCAGATGCACTGTGCAGGTCAGGACAACTTGGCTGAGTGTCCTGCTCCAGACTGCAGTGTTCATTCACAGATCCAAATGAGGGGGATGTCCCTGCACAGCTCTCATCTGCTGATTTGCTTTGCCTCAGTTATTTTCTCTCACTCCCGAGTAAACAACCCATCCTGCCCCAAACAGTCATCTGCAATCCTAGCTTTGCTTCTTTTATACTCTTGTTTTTCACTTTGCCTTTTGTTAGCAACTCCCCTCTGCATCATTCAAGTAATGACTCCTTTCACATATTTTGTCTGTAAGTTTCACCCACTTTTTTAAACTAATTTAACCCCAGGTTGAGTTGGTATGTGCTTTTCCTAATGCCCAGCAGTTTCTCTCACTGCTACTTTCTTAGTTGCCCTCCAGTGGATTCTCCATCCACCAAGATTCAGGCAGATGCACAGAATTAATATTCAGTGTTGGCAACAGCTCTGACCTAAGCAGGAGGCTGGACTGAATCTTTGGGTTACATAGGAGTCTCCACACCATTATTTCTATGATTCCTGCATGGCACAGCACCTGCAAGGGTGCTTACTGTCACTCTGTGTTTGGGACCTCTGAACTATTTCATTGTATAGTCTTTGAATTACAACCATATGCAGAGTCTCTGCTTTATTAGGCCTACTTGTTCATGCTCAGAACAAGACCTTCACAGGAACTAAAACAGTGTAGGATTTCAACGACAAAGGATGTTCTACTAAAACTCAGCCACACTGACAACCTGTCTGCCAGGGAATAGATTTTACAACACTCCTCCATCACTTGATCACACGATGCAAAACTTCCAGCAGGCTGTGTCCTTTCCTGCCATCACATAGTTATTTTGTTTTTGGTTCCAGGCTGGAGAGCCAGTGGAATGCATTCTTGCAAAGCCTAATCTTAAAACCATTGAGATTTGTACAAAGTATTGGATCAGTCTGCTGCATCCTAATTCCAGAAATGGGCAGATGGCAGAGAGCAGAGCGTATTCTAAGAGAACATATTGGAATGTCATAAGAAGCAATAATGAGTAAAATTTGTTTTCATAGTGAAACGTTTAATATGCATGACATACACTGCACAATTACTCACATTCTTAAAATGAAATGGATAAATGTTTCCAGCAGGCATCATCTTCCAACAATTCTTTCAAGTTTATGCCAAAGGAAAAAAAAGTAAAAAAGCAGCTAGTAAAATTTCTGTACAGAACATACCAATATTGTTTCCAAAGCTATCAGACATGTTTTCATGAAGATTAAAGTCAGGTTAAGAGAGAGGCATCCAAATTATATTTTTTCTAAGGGTGGGGATAAGTCAGTGAATCACGTAGGACCACTGTTTTGCGTAAGATATTCTGTTTCCATTAGAAAAGGATTGTGGATGAGTTTGGATTCCAAAGCATATTTATCTGTATTTACAATTCTAATTTAGCTTAAGCTAGTTGAGATCTGATCAAATGTCCCACTAGATGTGACTCCCAAATGGATGAATGTTTGCAGAGGAGTATAAAACTCTGAGTGGTCTCTCCTGTTAGTGTAGCTGGAAACACCAAAATCTGTCCACATTTAAACAAGGTGCTTCCATCCCAGGTTTGCAGAACCAAAAGCAAAAAAAGCTGATGATCTATTTTCTGAATGCCTTTTTTTAATAGTCACATCCTTCCTGCACACACAGCACTCAAAGCAATCCCAAACACTGTCTAGTCAATTTCTACCCATCTTTCAAGTTCCTTTATCATCACTTCAGCTGCTATCTGTGCAACTCTTTCCAAGTAGTTTTAGAAAATACACTCCAATCTTTTTGCTTTGAGAGGCTGGTGCTAACTTTACACTGAAATAATCTGTTGTTATTGCCCCACCCTTGCATCTGTCTGCTTCTCTGTCTAACCAAAATTTTATAATTTCTTGTCTATAAAATGCCCATCATGTGCCAGATGCTGACACAAATAAATAATAACATTCTGTTTGCAGGCTTGGATCATATCTAGGTTTTACAAGAGAAAAAAAGACTTTAGCTATTACCCACTATTATTGATCTATTTCTGGGCAGCGATTTCAGATGGCACCTTGGCAACATTGCAAATACCTCAACAAGGACCCTTCAAAATATGGGCCTGTGATTGCTGAAGTGGTGAGTGCAGGGCAATAATCAGCAGTCAAGATTGCAACAGGCCATCTAACAAAGCAGCTGTCCTGGATACACACACAGCTATGCAAAACTGAGCAGGGAGATCCAGCCTCAGGACTAGGCAGGTCTTGGGAATGGGAGGGATTGCTGCAATTTCAACTCTCAGGTTCATGCATACAAAATGTTCACAGATTCTTTGTTATGCTCCCTTTTCACAGCTTTTGCAAGACTTCTTCTTGAAGCTGTAGTGTTCTTGCTTATTTCAGTAGCTGGTTTTCCTCTCTCAGCTGCTCTATTACTTTATGTATTTTTTCCAAGACTCTTTCTTCTGCTTTTCGCTTACATGTTCTGAACTCTTACATGTTCTTAATTTGCTCAGTCTTCCTGTCATTTGAGATATCTATCATGGTTGCTACCTATTGTTTGCAGCAGTAAATACTGCTTGCCTATACTTGCAGTTGGACACAAGTAAATGCCATGGAATTTACCATCTTGGCTCCATCCAGTCACCTTTTCCATCTCAAAGGCATGGACACTGACATAGCTGCAGATTCAATTGCTTTGTCCTACTTTTCTTCCCTTGAGGAAGCCCCTGTGGTGGGTACCAGCCGGTTGACAGCTTGCAATGTGGATTGGGTGTGAGTGATCTGGACACTGAGGTGTCTGGCTCTGTCACACACAAATGGATGCTGAAAACATCCACATGTGTCACACACAGGGCGTCATATCCTACACCAAATCCTATTTAGGAGAAATTAGTGGGTTAATACATTGCTGAGATCAGTAGTGAGAAGGTAGATATTGCCTGTGGTTTTAAAACATGGTGAAAAACATAATGCTATAAAATGTTGGGCTGGACAATGCACCAGCCTTATTAGACAATTCTCAATGTGACTAATGATGTGCCAAAAGTATCAGACTGAATGAGTGGTCTTTAATGTTCCTTCAGCTTTTCTCTCTCTAAAAATGGTCCACAACATTTCTGCAGTATTTGCTGGTGATTACTCATTGGGTATGCACTAAATTTCCAGGTAAGTAACTGTCTGTGAAATGCTGTTTTTATGGCATGTCGTTCAGCTGTGTAGCCATGAGGAGTTAGAGCTGCAACACCTCCCTGACCTACACTGTTCATGAAGAACAATGCTCTGTGCTGCAGCATTTCATCCCTAATTGCTCCCAAAGAGCAGCAAAATGTTTAAAATCAAGTGACAATTGACAGTCTCTGCAGAAATCAAGATTGCTACTTCATCCTTAAAATATCCTGAGATAACTTCACATAAGACATATAAAAAAAAGCTAAGAACTTTGTTTTCAAAATTGACCTAGGGTCAATTTTGTCTTCTTCTACATTCTTAACTCTCTTAACTATTCTTTCCTGCATATTTTCTCCTTTACACATCCAAAATTCTTCAGTCAGGGATTGTCTCTTTTTTCATGTAAGGAATGTACCTACTGTGCCCTCAGTTCTCCAGCCCAAGGCCTCTAAACATAAAGAAATAAAAATATTATTACTTAGGATAATAGAATAATGAATTGTCCTCAGAAACCTCATTAATTCCATGTGCCCCACTGTGTGTCCTGTTTTTGTCCCCTCCTTTTGACCGATGGCTGGGCATATGAAAGAAGATGCTTGATTCAGGGTTACCCTGCAGAGCCTGGTTTGCTATTCTAACCAAGTTCTGGGAATAACAGCACATTTTTCATCTTGGAGAAACAAGATACAATAATAAAGAATATTAATCAAATATTGTATTGTGTTCTCATCTTTGGCGAGGCTGAAACTATTTTCCACACTAAAAGAAAATAAATAATTAATAAAGAAAGCTCTTTTGTGAAGGAACACAAGCTGAAAAACATCCTATAAAGTTACAAAGTAAAATGCAGTGTGTTTTTATAGTGGCCTATGAAATGCTTATAAATACTGTTTATTTTCAGTACCATGGACCTCTGAACATGCAATAGATGACAATTAAGTATCCAATTCATTTTTGTAGATATTTTTCTCTACAGAACCTGGTTGCATATTTATTGAAGCATGCCACATGCCAATTCTTCTCCTTTTGTCATAGTAACCACAGCCAAATGCCATCTCAGCTGAAAAAAAGTGTCCTACGAAGACTGGAATGTATCATTCAAGTCAAAAAAATAAGGGATTGTAATGCCAGTGTGTTTACTGTTTTTCATGTTTTAAAGCATTCAATATATGCAGGAAGCATACTTCAGGATGCCTCTCCTGGTGTTTTTCTTCCCTTACTGCACTGCAGACAACTGCATGTTGTTATTTCCCCTTTTTTTCCATATCCTAAGTGTAGTTTCCCCACTCTAGATACATTTCAGCACAATGGGAAAAATGTTTTGTCCTGTGCAGTGTGTAGTAATTTCCTCTGAAATGCCCTCTCACTGGAGAAAAAGAGCCTGTGTCTGCCTGGCAGCACGAAGTCTCATTTTCCAGTGGTCATGCACAGCTCACAGGGTGCTGCTTGGTTCAGAGACCATTCACCCAGGAGGAAAACTGGTGCTGTCATGGGAAGGTAGCCTCCAGGTTGCCTCAGGGAGGAGAGAGGAGCCCTCATGTCCTACCCCAGCCAGGGGAAACCTGCGAGATTGGATGTTATAACGCCCTGGTTACACAGCTCTGGTTCAACCACTGGTCTCTACATGAGACAGTATATAAATACACACATAAATTAGAAATTCTTACTAGTATGACTCTGACTTCCAGAGAGGCTGAGCCCCAAACCAGCCCAAATAATCAGACATTTTAGCCCTTGTCTTTAAGAACATTTAAAAGCTTAACTTGGAGCTGGTGTGCTTCATCTTTTGATACATTCAGAACCTACTCATTGAGTGACCTTAGATGGGCTCAGATGAGTTAGGTTATTTATCTGATCTCCCACAAAGCAAGACCAGAACCATGCTCCAGTGTTTTACAGCACATTATAGTGAACATTTACATAAAAGATTTTAACAACTATACAAACTTCAGGGACATGTGTTATCATCTCCTAAACCTCAGGTTTTAGCATCATATATCTGTGTATTTGGCAGAGGCCACAAGGAAAAGAGTTTTGTTTTGCACGATGCATTTCTGACATATTTTGTTAATAGGTTCTTAACAGTTCATTTAATTCTGTGGAATTCCCTAATTTCCTGCTTTTATTTGTTGCTTATTGCATGACAGAGGCATATGGAGTGAAGGGATTCAGCTGCAATCTTTACATAAGCCTGCTCTTCACCTGGGCTGCTCTGGAGTGATGGGCCTCAGCCTTGGCCAAACTTTTACTTGGAGGGTGAGAGTGACCATTAAGGCGAAATGGCAGACTAATTGAAATAGAAATAGTGTTACAAAATAAAAAGTAATTGTAAACTCAGGTGGAATGTGTAGATGGTACCAGATTTATCAAAACACCTAAGGAGATGTAGCCCTTACATTAACCACAAAAATGACTATCAAGTGGTCTGCCATGGGATTGCTGCTGAATTGTCCTTTGGTGGCTTTCTCAGGATGTCTCCTCAAAGCTGATCTGGGTCTCAAGGCCGTCAGTGTGGCTCTGAGCCCCCTCACACAAGCTCAATTTGGCCACTGAGCTGTGTGGGCTGGAGTCCCCCCCAGTGACCATGGGCACAGGGCAGAGCTCTGGGGCTTGGACGGCTGAAAAGGGCAGAGGGCCCCTTGTTCAGGTGGTGATTATTCCTACTGGAGCAATTACACTGCAGCAGAACTGAGGAAAGGGATCACTGGAGGGTGGTTTGCACTGTGAGTTTCACTGCTCAGGTGTCACCACATTTCTCTTCACAGAGAAAAGCAAGGCACAACTTCCCAAAAAATTTCTGGGATTCATATTCTCTAAACCTCAGAGAAAGTAAAAACAATTCTTATCTCATTTGCTGCGCCTGTGTTTGTTCACAAGTGGAATGCATTGTGGAAGATTGTTTACCTGAAGGGAATTGATAATTGGATTCTGGTGTGAGTGTTTTGATTCACTGACCAATTGAATCCAGGTGTGTGTTAGGACTGTTGGCTGACAGTCACGAGATGCTGTGCAGGGGAGTGCAGTTGAGTGCTTGGCAGATTCAGTTTCGATATAATGTAATATAATGTAATATAGTGTAGAATAATATAGTATAATAAAGTAATTAATTAGCCTTCTGGTAAGATGGAGTCCTCCTCATCATTTCTCCCTGCCACGGGGGTTATCCTATTTGGATACTCAAGCTGGCAAGTTGTAGGACAGAGGTGCAGCCTTGAAGGGTGGGTGAGCCCTGCATTGACCCAAAACTACAGGCAGTGCAGTTACAGCCAGATGCACAGGAGCAGTGCAAGTGCAACATCACACATCCAGTAAAATTCACACCATCTAACTGAGCTTGGACTGAGGGAGGTGCCAGAACAAGATCTGTAAGCCTCTCACCTTCAACTGGAGCTAAGAAGCAGCTTCCTCCTCCACAACCTGAGCAGTAGCTCTGCATCTGTGCTATCTTGCTACTTGGCAGGAATTCTTAGAAAAAAAATAGAATATAAACATTCCAACAACACAGAATATCATACTTTTTGGCAGATCCTTCTTAACCAGACATGTCTAGATCTGCAGCAGTGGGTTGGCTGTGGCCAGTGGACATTTTGGTGAGTTGGAGCACGCACCTGGAGCAGCCCCAGCCCGCTTGGTGCATTAGCAGAGATTCAATCTGTCGTCACTTGGAAATAACAACAATGGAGAAGTGGCTGGAAGCACAGGTGCAGAGTGAGGGCTAACAGGAACTTCCACCACTGTCATAAATCTGGGGGGAGAAGCAGATGCTCACCCCATCCCCAAAACTGATTTTCCCTAATGTGACTCAAGCCAGGCTTGCATTGCCCACAGACAGGTTACCTGGTGGGACCTGCCTGGACACTGAAAGAGATGGCAGGGAAAAGTAGTGTGAAGATGCAAGTTTCCAGAAAACCTCTTGTGCTTCTGAATTCTCCTCCCAAATACCATTCCTCTGTCTCTGCTCCTTCTGCACTCCCTCTTTCCACCTCTTTATTGGCAGGAGGCACTGAAGCGGGAACAGCAGAAGGAGTTGGTGGAAGAGCTGTGGCCTAACCTCTCCTACAGGAAGGTGTCCCACCAAAATGATGCTTCATCTACTGCTCTTTTCCTCTTTTCATAAATTTGAAGACATGAACAGACACCCTTCTCCCCTTGCCATCATTCAGCAGGAAAAAGAAAGGATGGGAAAGGAAAACAAGCCGAACACTGCGCACATAATTTGAAATTTATTTGCGCTGTTTAGAGGATTTGGGGGATTTGAAGGCCACCAGCCTCTGGATCTCTGCATGCTTTGGGATCACAGCCACACAACAGGGCAGCGCCCCCTGCTCAGGGCGGTGTCACTGCTGCATCAGCTGCGCGTGTCTGTGCAGCTGCAAGGTCTCTGCAAACCCAGGAGAGTTGCGGCAATGGTGCCAGGTTCTCTGCAGGCTGGTGGGCTGCATTAGCCAGGATTGCTGTGCATGCATTGCTAATCTCATCTAAGTCTCATCTGCCCCTCTCCAGGCAAATGTGGCAGCCTGTGCGAGAGCAAGTGGTGGAGGGTGCATTGAAACACGTCTTAGTTTTCTGGTTTCTTGGTTCATCGAGACAGATCTGGCTGGAGCATTCAGATTTTGGCCACAAAGTCTGGGCCTTGCCCTGTGCAGATCTGAGATGTGAAAAATGTGCACACCTATGTGTCAGAGCTCAAAAGGGCTTCTGCATTCCCTGAGCCAAACGCAGCCTGGGAGCCTGGTCCCCAAGAAGAATCAGGGAAGATACTGAGCTCAGGAATAAAAGGAAATTAGACCTGTCTGGGTTTCTTTAATGGGAATGCAATGCAATTCCAGTGCATTAGCTCTAATCCCATCTACAAGGCAATGTTAAACACTAAGGAGAGCCAAGAAATACTCTCAGCAGCAGCAGTGTGAGTCTGAAGTTTAGTATTTACATTCTTCTGACAACTCAGATTACTCAGTATATCAGTTAATGTCCCTGTGGTCCAATGAAGACTCTCTAACTGTGTTAGCATGTTTATGGGAACAAAGTACATTTTGTTGCATCTTGTAAATATATGTGAAGTATTTCACATGCTGGGCCTTAAAATCAGACCAAGCACAGTATCAATCACCAAAGAGCTATAGTCTCATTAATTTATGTCAAATAAGAAGAATAAAACCATGTTTTGAAGACAGTTTGGTAGACTATGAACAGCATATCAAAGGAAAGACAGCATTCAGGACTTCTGGCCCCTATCACTGAGGAGTTATTCTCTCACACATTTTAACACAATATTTTCTAAATAATTAGACACATAGCTAGTTACCTCCACATCAGACAGGCACAACACAGCCACTGCTTCGGAAAGCATAACATTTTATTATGTAAATGTGAGCCAAAGAATGGTGTTTGAATAAGCTTAACTTCTGATTAGGTCTCAGATTCCAAAATAAAAATCCATCTTGAACGTTTTCAGCTAGGAGGAAAAAAAATTAACACAGTTTGGACACAGTTAAAATTCAGTGTAACCTTTCCTAAGGAAAGCTGAAAGTCACTAGAACAGCATTGCAGACAACCTTGTACCCTTGCAGACATTTTTCCAAAGGGTCTGGTTTACTGTGCCCAAAGCAGCCCTGAAGTCCAGAGAAAATAAAGTAACAACCCACGTGAGACACCATCAGTCACTGACTCCAGAAGATTCATGCAGCCCATAGAGATTACACTAAAAACTGCTGCAACTGAGAAAACAAGGTCATGTTTCAAGAGAGTTTGACTGGAATAGCTGATCAGACACTGGCTTTGGCCTTTCCCCCAGGAACTGCAGCAGATTTTTTTGGTTTTTTGTTTATGTAAAGCAATAGGCTGAAATAGGACCTGTTTTCAAAGAGAGTAACATAACACTTGTTGCCAGAAGATGAACAAACATCTCTGATCGCTGAGGAGCTGCTGCAGCAGTGCAGGGTAGGTAGTGAGGAGCTGGGTATGTCCAGTGCAGCACTCCTGTGTGCTGACTTTGCTGATTTATATTGAGGGATAATATTATGAGCAGCATCAGCAGGAAATCAAGCAATTGAAGATTCATTTTTAGCAATGGGAAAATCTCTGATCCCATCAGTTTTTACTTTGGAACAAATCAAGAAAACTAATTGCCTTTCTTTGCAGAGCAATAAGTAGGATAAATCATTCCACTGGGATACACACTCCAGACACAAAAAGCTGCCTGAACTATTCCTCATTCCTGCTTGCAATGATGAACCAGATTTAAGTAGCCCATATCTAGGGCTCAAAAAAGGCAAAACTAATCATACAAGAGTCTGTTACTTCAGCAAAGGTAATGGCAAATGAGGGCTGTGATTTTCCAGCCAGACTGTGAACTGGATGCTGGTTTCCCAGTGAGCACCAGAAGGATTTGGATGAAAAGGAGCACATGATAAGAGAGATGAAGATTAGCATTTTAACTTCTGTGTATTATCTGACCCCCTTTTAAAACAGAGTAGGTGGTGTTATGTGGTTTATATTACACCAAAATAATCTTCCTGAAAAAGTTGTTTTCTTTCTCATCCCCACTTGAGCCCAAGAGCTGTTCTGACACACACAGGGTATGCTGGGGGTCACTTACCTACTGTGCAGAAGAGGAAGTAAAAGAGAGCACTCAGCTCTTTCTATGTGGTTTTTTTTATATTTCATGGGCATAAATACATGACAAAAGATTGTGAGATGTCCAGACACACATTTTCATGGGGTGCAACAGAGCTTTAGTCAGATATAAACAGTCCTGAGACTTTACTTTCCAGGTTACCCCATTCCTTCCAAAGGATTTCAGTCCCTTAACTATTCAAAATATGCTAGGATAAAACAGATTTTACCCCTCATTCATATTCTTTAAACTGGTTGAATGTCAGGGTGTAGTTTTAAAACCAGATAGAGCTGAACTATGCCTACACCATATTACCACAAAGAGTGAGCTCACTCTACCCAGCACCCTGCTCCAAGCTCCTGCTCTTTCCACTCAGCCTCCACGGCCAAACAGACAGGAAGATGTGCACTGAAATACCTGAATACTAACCCATCCCACCCCCAAAACCCACAAAAAGATTCACCTGAAGCTGATCTTAAGGCATTGTCCTTTATTTGTCCCTGGGTCACCCCTGCAGCCTGGGAGCCCCCTGTTGATCCTGTGACAGCAGGGACACGGTGCTGTGGGACCAGCACTCCAGAGACCAGGACAGACAGCACACAGGAGGTGGAGATGGATGAGAATATTTATCACACCAGACTCAGAGAGCTGAGAAAAGAAAGAAGGAGAGACCAAGACGCAAACTGAGAGCTGTGCAGGAGACAGCAAGAACAGGTGAGGACAGGAACACAAAATAAAGGGAAATAATCTGCCCTGAGGACAGACAGGGAGCTATGCACTACAGGCACAGAAATGCAGTTTGCTGGATGCACAAGAAGCAGAAATGGAGAAAAGCAGTCAGCATAGCTCCTCACAACAGAAGAGGTGAGGAAGAACCACAAAAAGCCATTTGCAGCAGATACAATTTACTAGTTAATAAAAGAAATGAGAATGTGCTAAATATTGAGTAATGCACTCTATACTTGTTAAATTTATTTATAGGCAGACAATGATATTCTCTGTGCTTCCTCAAAAGAGTACACTGAAACATACTAAGCAAGGCTTAGTGCTCAAATTTTTAGTTTTGTCCAGAAGAAAAGATGCTCCTGGGTATTTTGCTAATTAAGATTATGGTCTGACTGAGCCAATAAGATTGAAGTCAACAGGATTTTTGCCATTGAATACTCCTCATTGTTTTCTTTTGCTTTTGAAGACTGATGGCCAACAAAACCTTTCAAAGAAATACAGGAATATATAAATAAAGTGGTGCTGAAAGGAGAGGTTCTACCTCCAGGCTGATTGATTTTAGGAAAGAAGAGAATATAGTTTGTATTATTAAGAGATAAAAAAGATACTGCCACTTAGACTAAATTCTTTCTCCTTTTCCCTTAATTCGTATTCACCATTTGGGACAAGTAACATCATAGCTAAGAAAAAAGTTCTGTTACTCAACACACTCAAGAGTGAAAGGTGTTGCCAGACCATACCTCCCATGGAAAACAGAGGTAGCAGAACAGTTGTAGAAAGGCTGAAAAAAAAAATCAAAAAAGGTCTCTGCTAGACCTTGGAAGAAAGATTTTTTTTTTTTTGTGAGTTTATTTCCCCCATGAACAGACTTGTTTGTACCATTTGTGTGATTCTGTGAAGAAAGAGCACTTACTGTATGTTCAGTAACATTCAAATCTGGAAGAGAATTGACTGTGCCATTGTCACACTAAGCGTGTGTTTCCTAAAAAAACATTTATCATGTTTTAAGATGTCACAAGACCTCCTTATCTTGCATTTTATTAATGCAATCACTTATTCCCAAATCACAATATATTATTTCATTCCTTTTGGGTTTTCCCCCCCTCTGGCTACATCAAGAAAGTGCATTAACAGCAATATAAGTGTAGTCTGTAGGATTCCAAGTGGGAACATAGAAAATCATAATGAATTAGAAACTTAGACCTAAATGTCTGCTTTTCACTGTGACACTCAAGGACCCAGGTTATTTAATGAGGTATTTTGCTTAACTGAAGAGAAGAAGAAGTAATTGCTCTAAAAATGGATACAAAGGATCCACATGGACCAGGAAGATAGAAGAAGCAATAACTTATTGAGAAAACATCTAAGAAAAATCACAAATTAGGAATTATCAAGTTCTACAGGTTCTGTGGATCAGCTCTGCACAGGAGGCAGACTATAAGGATTCAGGCAGACTTGGAAAAATGAAAAAGAAATTTAACATGAAACCGGCTTTAAGGAAAGTCTGGTGCCACAGACAGACACATGTACATCTAAACATTATTCTATCTACATGTTTAAGATAGATTTTGATACTTGTTTGGTAATATTTTTTAAGAATGAACTAAGAAATTGCTCTCTATCTACAGCCACTTTTTATCAGTCATATGTTGCTTAATTTGCAGATCTTCCAAAAATAAGAAAAATATTATTAAAAGCTGAAATAAAATATTTTTGAATTATATTTCAATAAGCTAAGAAAAGATACCCAGAGCCAAATTAATCTCTGTTGCCATCACACTGACCACAACAGAATCGCATTTGGAAACTTCTGCTTTAGCCTTGCCAGCCATGTATCCACATCTTGCAAAACTAGGAACTAATCCAACAGGACACATTTCTGGTACTATTCACTATCCTGAAAGTTCACTTGCTGTCACGGCCACTCAGAAGGAAACTTTGCATTTCAGTTCTGTCACTGACTGCCAGTTATCAGAAGAGCGACAGAGCTGGGGCAGGGACTGGAGCAGAAGTCCTGTGAGGAGCCGCTGAGGGAGCTGGGGGTGTTTAGCCTGGAGAAAAGGAGGCTCAGGGGAGACCTGATCATCCTCTGCAACTGCCTGCAGGAGGGGGTAGCCAAGTGGGGATCGACCTGTTCTCCTAGGGAACGAGTGACAGGACAAGGGGAGATGGCCTTGAGTTGCACCTGGGGAGGTTTCGACTGGACATCAGGAAAAGTTTCTCCACAGAAGGAGTTGCCAAGCACTGGAACAGGCTGCCCATAGAAATGGTTGAGTCACCATCCCTGGAGATATTTAAAAGACATGCAGATATGGCACTTAGGAACAGGATTTAGTGGTGGGTTTGGCAGTGCTGGATTAATGGTTGGAGTCAGAGGTTTTTTCCAGCCTTAACAATTCTGTGATTCTTACATGAGGACCATGTCTCTCTGCTTCACTAATGAGTGAAAATGTGAGACAGGATCTGTAAGAGCCCTGACTCTGTTATAAAACTGCCCTTAAGTCAGACCACTGTTCCATTCAGTCTACTTTTACATATCTGGCAGTAGTAAATGAGATACATGGCCTCATAAGAATGGTACTTCCTGCTGTCCATTCCCCTGTTCTTTCCCAGTATCCAGAGCCGGGGATGTTAGTGAGTACATTTCTCCTTGGTTTCTTCCAGATTCCCTTTATGCACATGCCTTTGTCACCCGCCCCCACCATCCCCTGTTACAATAGGCTCCCAAAGTGTTTTCCTTTTCCCAAAACTGTCTCCAACTGGCTTCCTCCAGTGCCACCTACTTCTTGTGTCGTGGGAGTTGTGAGAACAGCAATCCTCCATTTAATTTATCCACCACCTTCTGTGTTTCCTAAACTAAGTTGCAAATCTCCTCAGCCACCTCCCCGTGGTCTGGACAGTCCCAGTGTTTGCTGGGGCCTCACACAGGTATGGATCTATCCAGTTGTCCAAGAGTGTCTGACTCTGAATTAAGGCAGTGAACTTCTTAGTTTATTGCAAAAAGTAGGCAGGAATTGCCATTTATTCAGTAAATATATACTCAGGATGAAACCCAGATAGAGAGGAAGGTTTGAAAGGTAAATATTCAAGATTCCATTCAGTCTTTGAAATATTTTTCCTACTAGCATAGAAAGGAATCCATCACTTATGTTTAGGGACTCATACTAAAGGTACCAGTATTCCTCTCAGGCACAGACAAGACGGATTTAGCTAAAATAGGAGGTTAAATCACCTCCCATAGAAACTCTTTGAAGCTTGTGACCACGAAACAGCCAGCAGTAGTAGATTAGAATGCCTACCTGGAGCTGAATTATGCTCTCAAAGAAGATTAAGCCAAAATAATAGCCTTGCCCTGGGAACAATCAAATTGTACTAAAGATCTCTGTCATCATCACCTTGTCACATTAGGCCTTTGCAGCTGGGTCTAACAAGGCACTCAGAATGGTCAGGCTCTGCTAGGTAAAGTAAAATGAAGTATATAAAGGTCCTCTCACTGCAATTGCTATTTAGAAATTGTCAGTGAGATTCATATGTACATTATAGGGACTGACAAGGAATGAAGGCCACAGTAATTGTAAAACACATCACAAAGTTCTGACAGGCCCTGTGGTAAGCAAAAATCTAGTTTATCTTATTGACAAGCCTAAACAACATTCCCCACATCACCTAGTTTTTCTAGCATGAAATGCTATTTTTTAAAACATAGGGAAAACCAGCTGATATTTTTTCCCTTCCAGCTGCCCTGCAAAGCCAAGCATCTAAACAAATTGCACTCACATTTCAGAAGCCACCAGCCTTCCAGGCTGAGTTCTCATCTGCCAGATTTTAGCCTGAAAGATAGTGAGGGATGACGGAAAAGATACCAAGTGTAAATTCCACTCAGGGTTATAACAGAAGCACTGAGAGCAGAGGAATATAAATATAACTCTGTCGCCTTGGGTGCCCCACCAGACCAGCCCACTCTCAGTTCTCTCAGTTCCTGAAACAAGATGGGGGACTGCTGAGATGTGTCATTTCCAACTACTCCTTTTGTTCCTTGCACTCAGTGTAGACTCCTCCTGAGGAGTCAAGGCCTCATTCCTGCGAGTTGATTCTTGTGACCCTGCACAAAATCCTATTATCTTCAACAGGGCTTTGCGTGGGTGTAAGGGTTTGCCTGAACAGATCAGTTTGCAAAATCAAAGCCTAAGAGACCTCACTTAAATGCATTTTCATCTCTCTCTCCTGCCTGCAGCTGGGCCTTAGTTATCTCTCCTCCTAAGACATCCCTCCTCTCCAGCTCAGTCAGTCAAGGCTCATATCCCAAGTTTCTCTGAGCTGAAGTCCAGACATTCTTGCACTCCATCTTTTTACACCAAGGGCAATATACCTTGCTCATCATTTTTTATTTTCCTCATTACCAGCCACCCCTTTACTCCGCATTAAAACAGACCAGCCTAGAGTCAGTCTCAGCTCATGATAGTTTCACTCACAAAGACAGGTCAGAATCATAGCTGGCATTTCCTTGAACTAGAGGAAACTCATGATAACAGATTCCCCAGACCCGGACCTGACTCTTGGGAGACATATATTTATGGTCAAATTCTATTCCAGAATAAACTTATTTAGGAGTTGTTTTTGAACTCAAAAAATACTTGTTTGTACTAAATCCTATAAAATGCATTTCTAAAGAAAAGCTATTTGATTTTCTGTCCTTTGAAGCCTTGTATATTAGACTTCATTTTGAATATTTTATTCCAAGACCAAACTTGAAAAACTACTGGCAGTATTGAGGATTGTGCTGAGTCTCCATGGTTTCTGAGCCCAGTTTTCACTTCATTTGTTGTTGATTGTGATGATAAGATTCAGGCTGGTTTGTTCTGATTCAAAAGACCTGTTGCTGGAAACTATTTATTATGCAGAAATTTGTATTTGTTTAATCTTTCATAAGGACCAGTATTTTCTGAAACCTTACACTGGATGTGAGGTCTCTCTTTGTATCACAAAATCCTGTACAGGGTGAAAAGCTAAAACATTTCACAGTCGTTGAATTTTAAATGTGAGGAGAGACTGTTCTATTTCTTCACATTTCACCGTAAAAAGACAGACAAATTTTTTGACCTAAAATCGCTGTTGGTCAGTAGAAGTATTAGCACAGTTATTCTCAGCAATTACCACATCTAAAACTCCTAACTACATAGAATACTCCCTCACTGAAATGCATCTTTGATATAGTCCCATATATAATAGGCAGTTAAAGTTAGCTAGTCAAGTCCCCCTTCATAGTAAAACATAACTTCAGCAGCAGATTTATTAATGAAACATGCCTTCCCACTTGTACTATAAGAATCCTATCACCTGGCCTACCCATTTATTCTACAATAAGCCTTTCCCTGAAGTTTTCTGTAAGTGTACATGGTAAGAGGTACACTGATTAAGGTGGACTCCTACAGGAACTTTTCAACAAATCCATACACTAAAACAAGCCTTTTTGCTCATTTTTCCTGTCTTTGATCCTACAAAACCCAAGAATCACTGTAACTCCAGTAAACCCAGTGTGCTGGTTTTGGCAGGGCCGGAGTTAGTTTTCTTCACACTGGCTGATACGTGGCTGAGTTTTGGCTTTGTGCTGAGCACGGTGATGATAACACAGAGATGTTTTAGTTACTGCTGAGCAGAGCTTACACAGAGCCAAAGCCTTTTCTGCTTCTCAGACTGCCACGCTGGCGGGGAAGCTGGGGGTGCTTGGGAGAGTGGGAGCAGACACAGCCAGGAAAGGTGACCCCAACTGACCAAAGGCATATTCCAGACCTTGTGACATCACCCCCAGGATATAAAGTGGAGGGAAGAAGAGGGAAGGGGGCATGTTGGGCATGATGACATTTGTCTCCCCAAGTGACACTTAGATGTGGTGGACACTGCTCTCCTGGAGAAGGCTGAACTGCTGCCTGCCCATGGGAAGTGATGAATTAACTCCTTGTTTTGTTTTGCTTGCATGTGTGGCTTCTGCTTTCTCTATTAAACTGTCTTCATCTCAACCCTCCAGTTTTGCAGCTTTTACCCTTCCAATTCTCTCTCAGTCCCACTGGTGGGGGTGTGAGCGAGTGGCTGCCTGGGGCTTGGCTGCTGGCTGTTGAACCATGACAACCATTTATCACTCACCAAACAGAGGTACTTTGAGACCCTACAAACAGAACCACATTTCACCCAAAGAGAGGCCCCACCTGGGGCATCCCAACTCCCTTCTGTCAATTTGCTCTGCCCAGGAACATGGTCCACATGCACATACCACAAAAAATGGAGTAGCTCACTTTTACCATTCCTTGGTTCTGTGTCATCCTGCACCCCAAAGAGAGGTGTTATGCATCATAACTTCTGAGACACATAAGAGATATAACAAAGTCAGGGACAGTGGGACTTCCAGATTGACAAGATTTAAAGTTCAGAGCTCAGGATGTTAAAATTCAGGATGGGCACTCTCAGCTTTTGACAAATGCTGAAGGGGAAGTACCTGCACACCCTACATGCAGGGTAGATTCACCCCTTCATGCATATTCAGACCTATTTCTCTCCACCTTTCCATCTAACTGATAAAACTAAAAAGATATTGAAGTGTTCTACAGCTTAACAAGATTGACAAATTCTGATTTTTTCCATCATTTTGTTGGTCAAAGTTGAACAAATTGTAACCCACACTTTGCCATTTTTCAGTGTTAGTTTTTTTATTCTCTCTTCTCTTCCCAAAATAACACAAATTATATTGAAAGAAAATGGTGGTGGTGTTTTAATTACTTCTTGGGCTAAGACCAAGTTTTTAAGTGGAAGCAAATTTTCATGTCCAAGTTATAAACTCTGAAAAACAACTTATAATGAGAATGCTGACACAATTTTCAGTGGAGTGACATGAATGGCGCCAATATAATGTAGTCCAAACCTGTGGGAAATAAAGTATTTAGTTCCAGGGAGATATGAATTTCCGAACTCAGAATAAAGTATACGTCTGGTATTTACTGGATTCTAGCAAACATAACAATTTTGCAAACATGCAAGAACTTCAGGGAGTATAAGATTCAATCACAACTCAAAACCTTTTCATATCAGACACATGTGAGACAAAGAGTTTCATAACCCATGGAGGCTAACTTCTTTTCCTCCTCCAGAAAGTGAAGTGTGATTTACCCCAAGTGAATAATAGTAAGTGATAAAATAGGAATTCAGCAAGACATATACCTAGAAGAAATGTTCAAAAGCCTACAGAAAACCAAAAATGTTATAAAGCACCTAAAATTATGCACTGCGTAGTAACCACGCAGTATGGGAACAACAGGAACACACCAAAAAGAATGAGAATGTCAGTTTATATGTCCTTTGTGAGTCAGCAGATGCAGTTTCAATGCTGACACGAAGCAGAACCTGAAATGAGCTATTATCATGTTATTCTTTATTAGTTGTTAAGCACTGACATTTTATTCAGCTCTTCACCAGAGAGCCCTTGTCCTATCGGATTTACAGTTGCAGGCCCTCTGCCATTTGTTCCAGCCAACTCCTAACTCCTCTCAAACTCCTAATGTCAAGATGGATAAAGAGATCTGCCAAGACAAACCCAATGACTGCACAAAAAACTACATTGAAGCAACAATACAAGGCTTGAAATGGAGAAAGAGTTAACTGCACTTTTACAAATTACTAACTGTGGGAAATAGAGAAAAAGGAAATGTTTAAGAGTGATGTGAGTGGGAAGAGATGGATTAGTAAAACAATGGATTAGTCCTCTCTTGAGGACAGGAAAATTGGCACAGAGAACTGCAGAGAACACTTGAGCTCTACCCAGGAAATAGGAAGGAATAGCTGTGAAAGCAAAAGGAGCAAGAGGATGGAAATTGAGTCTACAGGACAGGTAGACATTGTGCCTCCCAGGCAAAGAATGCAAACAGAAAATAGGAAAAACCTAATGACTCACATTTGTCACAGGGCTGTCCCTCTGCCTTTCTTTAATCTTGCCCTCAGCTGCACAGTCTCACCCATGGGCTGACACAGGCACTCATGTGATGAGAGAGGGATCATCTTCCCTAAAGAAAACTACTTGCTTGTTCCTGTTGACTTATTTTCTATCAAATTAGCCACTTGAAGAGCAATGGAGAGAACATAAAAAAAAAAACTGTTTATCTTGCCTACACCAGTGAGTCTCTAAATCAGTTTAGCCAGCTTCCCCCCTAAATGCAGTCCTAATGTGCACACAAAAGTTCTTCAGCCCTTCCTCGCGGGCTCCAGGATGTAAAAGCATTTTTTTCTGACAGGGAGCTGCCTCACTCACTCCATTGATAGATTCACACTTGAGTGCAAGCACAATTGAACTTCAGAAGTCTTATTATGAAACCTTACTTTGTTCTCACCCATTTTAGAAGGTACTGGTGTCTTTTTCACAATGTCTAAAAATGTGGGAAATTATTACTAAGATTCATGCTGGTATGCTGCTGGCCACACAGGCGTCACTGAGCATTTCATGAATATGAAAGCCTGTAGCCTCTAGGCACTAGTCGCCAAGTCTCATCAACCTCACATCACCACATTTTAAGCAGGAATGGCAAATATGTAGCACAGCTGTTTATTTTTAAAATAATGCTGACATCTAGTGGCTGGCAGCACTCACAGAGGTTTGTGCAGGTCTGAAAGCTTCATGAGTGTCATCAGCCACCCTTTGGAGACGAGGGGCTCCAGCTGGAAACGTCACATCTATCCCAACTATTCAAACTGTGCACTATTCAAACAAAGAAAATGCATAGTTCTGCAGAGAACATAAGCTAACTTAAAAAAAAATGGAAAAAATAATTCCCCCTCTTTCTTTGTTGGAAATTACCATGTAATAAATTAGAAGGCAGACGATTAAAAGATGATGGGGTCAAAACTGCTGCCAGCTGAAGCTGAAGAAAAATGAAGAAGAGACCAGACTTTCCCAGAAATATCAGATGTCTGAAAATAGTGAGATTTGATGATTTGGAGCGAGGCACGTTGAATACTAACCCTACCCCAGCTCCTCCTCACTGTCAGCTGAGAGCACTGCTGCTCCTCCACTGGCCACGGAGGAGACTCCTGGGCTGAAGTGTCTGAAGTGACCCATACACAAAGAGAACACAGGCAGCAGAAGCCAGACTTTGAGAAACCCTAAAGACAGCCAAAGAGAAACCTGAAACATGGCCTGGGCGAAGATTAACAGTGTCTTGTCCTGTCTTATCTGTACAGTGAGCTCTCTGTTGAGACATCTACAGGCTGCAAATGAAGTAAAATTAAACAAGGTAGAACCTCTTTCTTATGAAGTCCTGCAAATAAAAACTGTACATATCTCATTTTGGCCCCATACAGCAGCTCTGCTCACTTTAACTGCCAGAAAACTGTAAAAATCTTATAGATATGTCTCCTACAAATGATGATCACTGCTTGTACACCTCTCCCTCACTGCATTTGCCTTCTGATCAGAAAGCAAGATGTATCTTGCTTATGCAGCACATTTAGATTTTCCACAATAACTGAAACATCTGGTCCTTGAAGAAAAGACTGGAAATATTTGTATATTCACATGTTGACTAAACCGTGAGGCAGTTCCATCTCTTCAGAGTTATGCAAAGCACGTCTGAGATTTTCAAAAAATATTAGTTTTTAAGAAGAGCAAAGGATGATCCTGCCTCTCTCCTGGCGCAGGAGTAAAACAGACAACCCAGAGATGAGCAAGCCAGCCTTTCTGATGCCAAATTGCAACTGTGCCATTTTGTCATGACAGGAGTGTCCCGATCCGACCCAGGGGGGTACAGATGGCGGGGTTGATTTTTTGGTGCAAAAATAACCAATAAGGCACAGAGGATTTACAGCAACAAATCAGATACAGTTTTATTGAAAATCACAGCAGAATGGCGTTGGTGAAAGGGGGGAACCGGAGAGAAGAGGAAAAGACAAGGAAAAAGAGGGAGGAAGGAAAAGGATATGGGTTATAGCTACCAAAACCGCGGTCTTGCTTCTCGCGGTCCAGCCGTCAGAAGTTCAGCAGGGTACCAGGTTTGGGGAGATCTCGAGGGGACGGCTGTTCTGGGACCCTAATTATACCGTTGTTCGTTGGGGGAAGGGAATCAATTTCACAACCGAAATCACGAAAAGGGGGGAAGAACACAGAACTCGGGGTACAGGTACACAGAGTTATCAGCAGGAACCATTGTTTTCGTGCTTCAGTGCTCGCGCTTCAGTTCTGGGCAATTTTCCCCCCTCCCAACAGCACAGCTCTCCCTCCCCACCACCGAGCTAGCGGGGGGCAAGTTTTGGTAGTTCAGTCCCAGTCTTTACAAGAAGGTACATGGGGGTCTGATGGTACAGGGTCTTCTTGTTTTGATCCGTCGATGAAGAAGCCCGCACCTTTGTTTATTTGTCACGATGGTTGAAGGCAGGCCAGGGGGGGTCTCCTTGTTGGAAAGGGGCCATTTGCACAGTCCGAAGCCAGCCAGGTCGAGAGGCGGGGAGTCCAGATCCATTGTTTGGAATCAGGGGGCAGAATGTCCCATGAAGTCGACAGGTAACTACCTATGGAGACAGGTAGCTAAGAGGCACACAACTTCCCCACCCTGCACTGGCTCAGCAGGTTTTTCGGTGGTCTTTTTGGCAATCGTGAGGCAGAAAAATGCAGGATTTCGGACGGACTCTCACAAGGAGGTGAATGTTCATCTGCAAACAAGTTACTGGAATAGGAAATGGACACCCATCTGGAGTACTGTGCCCAGCTCTGAGGTGAACAACATGAGAAGCTCTTGGATCTGTTAGAGTCCAAAGGGGACGTGAAGATCAAGAGAGGTGTAGCACCCCTCCTATGAAGACCAACTGAGAGAGCTGGGGTGGTTCATGCTGGAGAAAAGAAGGCGCCAGGGAGACATTATAGCACTTTCCAGTACCTAAAAGGGCTACAAGAGAGCTGGAGAGGGACTTTTTACAAGGGCATGTAGAGATAGAATAAGGATAAATGGCTTTAAATTGAGAGATGGCAGGTTTAGATTAGGTGTTAGGAATAAGCTCTTTACCCTGTGGGTGGTAAGACACTGGAACAGGTTTGTCCAGAGAAGCTGTGGATTCCCCATCCCTGGAATTGTTCCAGGCCAGGCTTCACAGGGCTCTGAATAACCTGGTCTAGTGGAAGGTGTCCATGGCAGGGGAGTTGGAATTAGGTGATCTTTAAAGTTCCTTCCAACACAAATCATTCTGTGATTCTATGAAATACACTTCATACACCAGTTGCATTACTTTTTTCCCATCAAAAAAGGTCCAAAGAGACTGTTGCTGTACTTTGCAACAGTACCTGGTTTCCTTTCAGTTTAGACTTTCTTTAGGAAGGCTAGTGTCTACTTCTTCCAGGTGCCAGGGACTGCTGGAAGGAACAGGTAGCAAAGCAGAAAGCAGGATCTCACAGGTGTCATTGCTCCTGCTACCCCAGGAAGTATGCAGACTGGCCCTGAAAAGCTGACTGGGATGAAAGATAGCTCAGGGAGGATCCCAAGAAGTAGGACTATACCAAGGTTACTTATCATTCATGAAATTCACATTTCATGGCACAAAAAATACTGTATTTCAGTACCAGAAAAACAGATACGAGTTGAGCCCATCTCACCAGATGACAAGCCAAGAAGTCCAGATATAGCCATCAATCTTCATCAAAATTGTAAATTTCATATATCTAAGAGCAGTAAATGCTTAGTGTTATATGAAATAGCAAGTCTTAAGGCAACAGAGGCACTATGTGATCCGTGTGATCTGTGCTGGTTTTCATCTCATTGCTCAGACAGCTTTCCTACAGGCTGAAACAGAATTCTTAGCAACAGTAGACACATTATTCTAAATATCTTGAACAATGAACATTGTCTTAAGAAATTGCATAACAAGACAAAAATATATCTACAAAACACTGGGCCATTAACTCAACTCAAGGAATTGACATAGGAACTTTTTTCCTGAGCACTAGCAAGAACTGCTCTCTAAATCCCCAGTCCCATCATTATCACAGTAAGAAGGTGTTATTTAAGACTATGTTTTTCATTTCAACACTCATTACTTTGAAAACAATGACTCAAATCCCTGTCCAACCAAATTCAAAGTATTTACTGAAGATTCATGTGTCAAGAAGTGGAAAAAAGGCCTCCCACAGATGTTTCATTTCTGAGTGCTGCAAATGCCTCAGCACTACTAGCAGCCAACAGCACAGAGAACTCAACTAGCTTTATTCACAACTATGGGCCATCCTTACCCAATACTCCCTCTGAGGTGGCTATAATGTTTTCCCAACAAAGTCCTCCACAGAACACGGAGGAGGCTGACTCTAAAAGATAAGAAAGTATCTGGAATGTTTAGAAATATTTTCCTACACAGTAATGCAGTGTTGCTGTAGGCCATACACAAACAGCTGTCCAATTCTACAATAAATACTTGCAGTGACATTTTCTACTCTACAACTCCACAGCCAAGAAATCCAAGTGCATGGAGTGACACCTAGGTATCGCTGGTGATTTATCAAGTCATTCTTGAGTTGTTAAGGAAAAGAATTTGATTAACTATTTAATTATGATCAAATGAGAAGTAATTGATGATTGACTAGAAATTAGATACTAATCAAATGGTGATTAAGTGATCACTTGAGAGTAATTAATGGGCGATCTGACAAAGACCTAGATGATGACTTAGCATTTCGGACAGCTGTCAAATGCTGTACTATTTAACACACTTGTAATAAATAAGTGGATATTGTAATAAATAAATAGATGGATATATATAAATGTCACTAGCACACAATATACTTCTAGGCTGAAAGTAAAGTACTCCTTACCTCGCTGTAGAGATCAGACACTGGTAAAGAGTCTCTCAGCCCTGAGGAGTGACCTGGAGAGCTGCTCCTGCTGCCAGGGACGTCAGGGTCCGGCAGCAGGAGAGCAGCAGAGCTCAGTGGCTGGAGGCGGCCACAGGTACTCGGAGGGCAGAGTGAGGGACTTGCAGCCAAACCCTGCCTGGCCCTTGTGCACCTGTGTAGCTGTGGCAGCTTTAGCTCTGTCTGGTCCCAGCCCGGGCTGCTGCTGTTATGTCCTGACAAGACATGGCCCGGGGGCCTCGGTCCCTGAGGAGATGCGGCCCCGCATGGCGCTCACCAGGATCAGCCCGGCCGGCTCGTGGGCGATGCCTGAGCCGAGGCACCGCTCAGGCCCATCACTAACCTCACCACTTGGTGATAAACACATATTTGCTGCATTAACTTATTACTTAAGTATTGCTGCCAGCAGAAAACTTGCATGTAGTAGACCCTTATACAGCTGTTTGTCTGAATATTTCTTAGAAAAAATATAAGTTACTTGAAAGTCATTATTGAGGTTTATTGATGAAAAAGAAAAAATATCTCACTTGTCTGAACTGTTACATACACTGCTTAAGATTTCCCATCAGGTTGTTATGCTCTTTCATATGAATTATTTCAATTCAGATCTTGCATGCATTGAAGTGAAAAGCAGTGATACGAGTTATTTCGTTCCACTTCTCTACCCTTTCCATACATCCTGCATTCAAAAGATCCGTAATGAAAAAAGAAATCTGTTTAGAAATAGAAAAGTATTCCCCTACCTCGCATGAGGACTCCCATCCTAAATGCTGTATGGATTGACAATGCCAATGAAAGCACATTACCAATGACTCAAGCAGAAACCAAACGCAAAATATATCTGAACATTATCTAAACTATACTATCAATTGCAGAATTAGGAATTTCCTGATTAGGTTCTAATCTCAATCCTCTTGAAGACAAAACCATACAAAACAGAATGTTTAATTAATAATGCTAAATATACATGCAAATTTTACTTCAGTGGAATACACAAAAAATTCTTAAAACCTGTTTATTGCACCCTTCATTTGAGACACCAGACCAATAGTACCAAGGCTTTGAGGTGATACTGACCTAAAGCAGATCAAACTCCTTGCCCAGAGTACTCAGCAGCCACTTTGTCCAAAACTTCCACACAAGAAGTTAACAGCTCTCTTCCTTCAACCAAGGATGTGACATCCACTTGTGGAAAGCTTCAAAGTCCTCACAAAGCTTCCCAGAAACGTACCTATTTAGTTAAGATAATTGTTTCAAAGTGTCAAAACCACAAAGTCAGTTAAAAATTATATCTTGGTATAAATTCACTTAGCTTTAACAATTTTGTATTGGTAAATGTAGTGTTTATCTATGAAGATTTCTTTAAAGACTTCTTCAAACATTGCTTTTAGGTTTTTCAATAGCATTTCATAAAAAGGACACATTTGATGAACCTGTGTTTGAACAGAAGCAGTTTCAAATTTAAGTGGAATGCTTTTTAGTGGTTTTGGGCTTAGTTTTTGCCTTCTAAATGCAAACATATTGTTTCCAGATCACGTTCTGAAAAGGTTCTGAAAAATAACTAATTTCTTTATCTGTAAATTTTCCTCTCCTCACCTTCCCACACAGCATGACCACAAGCTTGCAGTTTAACAGACTCTTTTCAACAGTTACTCAGACTACAAAGCAAACAGTCTCAGCCAGGTAACAATCTAGTAATCTAGCAGAAAATGCATCCAAGCATGATCTCTGCAACTGATTTTCAAAATCCAAAACTGTAGTACTTAGTTAAAAATAAGGATTTTCATAGGTCCTTAAGGATCACAAGGACAAAAGTTCAGTTTCCCAAAATAAAGTGCCACAAAATCAAAACACCAAGGCACAAACACCTTTATAGGAGTGATGGAAATACCTAGGTAACTTATTTATTGGGTTATGTAGAAACAGGCCTATGGAAAATTAATATTGTTAAAAGGTTTCTTTGGACAGAAGGCCAGTCTTTACATCACCATAAAAGATACTCATGTACTACAGATCACTTTAGGAACTTTTCAGGCAACCCACACAGACAAGTTTTCTTTCCATTGACCAAACCATTGCAATTACAATCACCCTTGCTCACGACAAGGATATCCATCCATGTGCCAGCTCTCATCACTTTTTCCCCAGGAACTATCTCACTGGTATTCTCCAAGCTGTTCATGATCACTTCATGGGGAAAAGCACTTGTCCAGTACTTTCACTGCAGACAATAATCCAAGTATGAAGAAAATTACTTCCTTTGGGAAGTATGCATGTTGGCATGAGTAGTTCAATTATTTTAAGGGCACTTTATCACAGTGCTAAAATTTATACATACACACATTGACCTTTATTAGCAATAGCAGCTTTATCTGTCAATTACCACCAGGATACAATCTTGGAGATATTTCTTGTCTTGTGATAGCACGAGTTTAGCCAGAGACATCTGTCTTCCAAGAGGCAGATGGATGATTCCAGTCAGAGTAGAGGAAATACAAAAGGAGCTGCAGATCTCAGTAAGGGATGGCAAATGTAAAGCAGAGGAAACAGCAAAGCCATTTCACATTGATACAGCTAGCAAAAACTTTAAGAGGTTACATAAAATCAATGCCACAAACACACTGAAAACTATGTTGCAATATACACTGCCTAGCTTTAATTTCAAGCAGCCAGTTGTTAGGTAATGACAACCTCAAATTTGTTCCTAGTATACCATCATTCACCTCTCTCTCAGATCTGGGGTGTGAGGGTATTTTGGAGAATAGATAAACTGAGGTTTAAGATGAACTAAGATGAAATGAGCTTTGTTTTCAACAGTGTAAAAATCATCCTGACACATTAGGTTATTAGTGAAAGCATAAAGCATTTAATTTCTTAAGGTGTGAAAAAGCTTTTTAGATAACACAAATAAACAGGGTTATGTAAAATCTTACCATTTCTTTACTTCAACAGTTTTCATCTCATTAATTCCTCCCCGAGTGCTGATAACTTAACAGCAGTCTATAGGCATGCTGACCAAGCAGGCATGTTCTTTTTTAGCCTTATTAAATACAGCTAGAGATTTCCTGGAACAGTCTGCTAACTGCACCAGCTTGCCATTCTACAGTAAGCTCCTTTAACCTTTAAGATTGAGAGCTCACCTCCTTCGAACAGGTAACTTTTAAAAACCTGAGTCCTCAACACAGCCTCAATCCCTACCTCATTAGACATCTGATCAATGATGAGCGTATGAAATCACTGAAACCAGAATGGAAGTACAAAAAAAAATTCCAATCAGGCAGATCTTATAAAAAATTATTACAACAAAAATTATTAAAATTTTTGTTAAATCAAGTCCAATAATACCAAGGGCACACATGCCAGGCTCTTAGAGTACCCCCATGACCAGCAGCATGTCCTTCTGCTCACATGATAGCAGAATTAAGCTTCCCTGATAAACCATCATTAAGCCAAGGACCATCTACTTCAGTTTCCCCGGAGATGTGTTCACACTTCTATGTAACTGCGAGCAGGGGACATGCAGCCTTGATTCACCAGAGGACAAACAGTGGAATGCTCTTCCATGCAGTCACTGGAGCTCCAGAGATGAGCCCCATCAGTAAGGGGAGGGCAGTGAATGAACATTAGGGAGGACATGATGACCCTCCTTCAACCCCTCACACCATTTCTCCCCTTTGACCCACAGTTACTTGTGTTTCTCTGGCTAAACTATGCAAAATTACTTGAAAAAAAGTCTGATAGGTTCAAGGCTATAGTCCACTAATTAATCCACCCTCTACAGATCAATCACTTCAAGTGTGTGAAAAATAAATAACCTTCCCGAAGAAGCCTATGCAGACAGAACTGAGCAATGGTAACAAATGCCTAAGGTTTTTGTACCTCATCTGTGGCAACATTCAGTCAAAGAGAAACTCCACTCAAAAAAGATAATCAGCCAATCTCATAACAGTAACAACTTACCAGGCACTTTCCTCCTAGCTGATGTTTGAAAATGTGCTTGTATCTGCTGCTTCTGTATTTACATGATAGTTGTTTTTCACATCCTGGTGAAAAATTTCTATCCCTCTGGCTACACAATCAGCTTTCTACCCGCAAACACAGACCAAATATAAGATAATGAAGTTTCCAAATTCCCAAATTACAACAGCTGCAAGAAACAAACAGCAAGTACCATAACATTATAGTGCAGCTAAAATTCTATTAAAAATAACACTATGTCAACAGAAGTCTTTTTATTTCCAAGTGTTCAAAATGTTATTACACATATGCCATTTAACCATTTTTTATTTAACATTAAGGTAATTACAGTTGAAGGGCTCTATTTCCAGTGGCCTCTCTGCATTGGGACACCACCAGAGCAAAACATGAAACATTCCACATGGCTAACAATAAGACATTTGAGTTACCAGAATTACAATCATCAACTTTTTTTTTGCTAACAGATCACATACATACATAACCAGGGCCATCTTCTTTAAAAGAAATACCAAAATTAGTACTGCATTTGTTTATTTTCAATATGAACATCTATACATACGAGCAACATGGTACATGACAATTTGATTATCACATATACAGTACTTTGGCAGTTCTGTGATGTGTTTTCTCCCCTAAGCTCCACAGTAGGCCTTATTTATAAAACATATTGCTAATATGCCCTGCATAAACACCAAGAATCAAATGTCTCTTTCATCACCTAAATGGGAAGGGAGCAGGGCTTTTATCTTGCATTAGACAGCCTCGTCATACATGCACAATTTTCTTCCATGGACACTTCAACACAAATCCTAGCTAACACTGTCTGCAAAAAATAATCTTTAGTCAAAAAAAATTTGAATTTTCTTCTCAAATTAAGAGAAGCTACAGATTATTACATGACAAATCATTAGCATTTATTTCAAAATAATACTGAATGTGTCACACTTTTATTGAGGTTACTTGCATATTACCATATTACAAGCCAGACCAAGTCATCCCATTTTGAGTTCATTTGTGAAACTGACTTGTCTCTTTTGATATCTACTAATAACTCATAGTTCGTAGTTAACGAATACTAATTTCTTTGAATACCTCTACCATCAACTTCCACATGAAAACTAATTGCTATATTAAACCTTTTCACTCAATCTCCCCAGATGAATGGTTTTAATTTCCCACCTTCCTGAACACAACTGACCTATCAGCACAGTAATCTAAGTGAGGACAATCTTCCCTCTAATGTAACTATGCACTTTTAAGTAGCCACTTCAAAGTTCTGAGGTAAAATGCATGAAATCTGGTTGTAAAATTTCAGACTTAAAGGAACAAAATCACATTATATATATATTGCAATAAAAAACACCTAGAACCTGTCTATAGGGATCTGAAGCAATTTATTTCACTCACCTGTGAAATTTTAGCAGCTATTTCATATTTATTCTATTTGGTCCACATAGCCCTATATGGTGTTAAGAGTCACTCAAAAAAGAATGCTGTGCCCAAAACCACATCTGCTATCACAAACATCTCCTCACCCTTTTATTCACCCTCAACCAGTTCTTAAAAACCTAAGGTTTCTTGAGCTATACAAAAACAGATTTAAATTTTATTTGTAATATATCAACAGTGGGTAAGTTAAAAAGCAGTTGAAGATATGTGACATATTTAACTAAGCAACATGCACTTAATTTGATGAAGTCTCTCTTCCTCAGCCTTTAATGCCTATTTGCATTGAATTATGAACTCTGCAGCACATAAACAGACAAGCATATGGCACTTACAATCATGTCTGCAATATAAACAAATATATCAAAATGTTCTTTAACTAAACAAACAGTAAATCTTGTCTATACAAAATTTAGAGACAATGTTATCATCAAATGGGAAAATTACACATAAACTAATTAAGTTGGACATTCACCAGTTTTGAAATGTTCTTTTTCATAAAGTTGTTTTATCTTCTTGCTTCGCTTAATTATGTCAGAAAATGAACTCCTCCAAATTCTGCTTCCATTTCTTCACTGTAGCTATTTTGTGCCAGCAAACTTTGATCTTGCACCATTAACTTCCACCCTGGTGCGCCCCTTACATCTCCAAGTTCTCCATCATATTCTCCCTTCCATTGTTTGTGACTTGGCGTCACCCAGAAGCCCTTCCTCCAAAGGCAGCATCTTGTGTAACAGAGCTTCCATGGGGCAGAGGCTTTTCTGTCCAGGGCAGCGGGGCTGACCAGCCAAGCTCGCTGGGTCATGGTGTGCCGTGTACTGGGTAATCCCCCTGCGCACGCTAAGCGCCTTCCACGCAGGGATAAACCAGCCGCGCACACGTGAGACACAGGGAGCACCGCCAGGTCTGGGCAGAGCGTGCATGAGGCAGAAACATGACAGACAGACATTTTGGCTACAGCAGTTTTAACCCTGTTTGATTGTTTAACCTGTGTTACAGTCTAATTTAAGCATCATTGTTTATGCAATACTTTCAAATGAACAAAAAGCCTACAGACAGGTAAACCACTCCTTTTCCATAACTGATTATGCGTTCCAGAATGAATTTAATGCAAACCTGGAAGAGCGTTCTAATAACCACATTTGGAGCCTTTAAATACTGTCTTGCTCTGAGGTATATGTCTATTACTGTAGAAGTTAACATTTCACATCTACAGTCCAAAAAAAAGGCTACTTGTATTTTCTAGGTCAAGCAAGCTATAGGAAAATGGGAAGAGAGAGCATGTGTTTTGTGTTCAAGTGTTATTGTTTAGCATAATGCTTCATGCAAGTAATGCAAAAAAACAGCTATATATTCAAGACTGTTAACATCTGAATAAATAGGGTAAATTAGCAAACACAGTATTGAAAATTATCTACAAAAATGTGTTTTTCCAAGTATTCACTGTTTGTATCAAACAGTCTTAAAGCAGAAAGCTCCAGGGCAATACCAAAGAAAATTGAATAAAAGAAAAAGTGAACTTGAGACATTTCAAGAAATCCCCTCATAAAACAAATGAATATTCACTGTAAACTAAACTGAAATTAAAACAACAGCTAAAGCTATTAGGTGGCCTTATCAGCAAACACCTTGAATCAAAAGGCCATATAAACAAGTATGCTTTACATATTACTTAATTTGTTTATTTTACACCATGAGGTGAAAGCAACACAATTCATTTTAGTAAAGTATACACAAAATAGCCTCACTCAGAATACACTTTTAATGCACATAAAAAAAGTATTCATCTTACAAATTGTTTTGCAATCCAAATATACAATAGCTTGGAAAACAATATTTTAGAAAACTAAAGCCAATGTATAAAGACCGCTTAATACAACTAAATGATATAAGTTTTTGTATGGCTCTGTCTTTAGAGTTTTCTTACTGCATCATCAATATCAGAAATCTGTTCCTTCAGCTGGTTCCACTGTTCTGGATTTAAAGAAATACCTGAAAAGTATTAAAAATAAACACTTAAGACAAAAAGAAAATTGTGGTGCAGAATCTTGTGCAATTATTATAAAGGCTGTTTTCACACACTAAGCCTCTGTTATAATATTGAGTTACTTCAACAACCATCTTAGTTACAAAGTGAAACTACCCACTTCCAAAGCTTCAACTGAACTTCAGGTAATTTCTGGACAAGTTTACAAAGAAAATGTGTGTAACGTAATTGTACAAGTACTAGGCTAAACACAAGAAGTGAAACACAACTCTGGCCTTGACAGAAGGCAGTACAAATGTCCTGGGTGTTAAGTAGGAAATCATTTCTATTCCTGTTGGCTCCTAAAAGCTGTACCTATGCAGACAGGTCTGCTGTGCACTTTTCCAGTACTGTAATTCTGGGGGGTGGATTTTCCCCTTTTTGTTTCCTAAAGTACTACAAATAGCAGGTGCTGTAAGGAGCCTTTTGGAGAGACTATCACTCCCTAGCACTCACAAACCAACACCAAAGTTACTTTTTACTTCAAGTTCTCTACAGCTTCTAGTGACATTCAACCAATAATCATTCAGTACCCCACAAACCATAAATTCAGTTCTAAATTTGATCTCATCTTCCCCTCAAACTTGAGTACAGGCACATGTTTCATTTGTGCTTTGCTCTACTCATTCTTACCCAAAAATTTCTACAACCACTCTGTGGAAAGTGCAGGCTCCCAGTCATCTCATACTTTCTCCCGTCAAGCTCTTCCAACTAATTATTCCTACTCTCGTCTCCTCTCCCAGTGATAGCCTTCCTTCATTGCTTTCTGCCTGAAGGTAGAGCAGGACCTGAAAACAGCTGAAACTTTGAATTCCATTTTTGGAGCACATAGCCTTTTCTTTTCCATCACTGTCTTATCAGAGCACCACCACAATTTAAAACAGCAAGTAGGTACATGGGGCTTCTCTAAGCAGTCTTCCACCAGTCTTTGGAGGGCAGGTTTCAACTGAAAACAGGTCAGGTGTGCTAACCATTATTAGGGGATTAAACATCTTGAAGATGTCCCTCAATCACAGACCAGATGAACCAAACAAAATTCAGACCTGCTATTTGAGACACTGACAGTAATTTAAACTGCTGGGTTTATTTTTGTTTTATTACAAAATTTTGACTGCTTATACTGGTTTCAGGATAGACAGATAGATAAGCAGCTTATGAGTGCATCAAGGAAACATTAGATTCACATATTGTATCAGATTATTTTTATCATAACAAAATTCACACTCTTCTGCTGCATTGATGAACACTTCTATCTACATCCTCTCATTTTTGTCACTTGGCCCACCCATCAAATCCTGCTGTTGTTTGCCATTCTAAGTGCACATACTATTGAATTCTACCTTGAAACACAGAACATAAAGTCCTTAGAAGTTTAAGTAACCTTTTCTGTTAACTAGCAAGAAATCCAAAACTAGCAATTTTCCTGTAGAGCACCAGTATAGCTGTTAATGCAAACCTATTCTCAGTGGTTATTTAAGCAATGTTGAAAATGCTTCTCAAACTTTCTAAATTACGGCTTACTGAGTTGTTCCTGAACACAACAGAAGAATGTAACCAACCTTACAGTGATTGTACATTAGATTTCTTCAAACTTAGCAGCCTGCCAGTACATAAGGTTGGGGAAGGCCTTTTTGCTACAGCATGTAGTGACAGGACAGGAAGGAATGGGGGTGGGTAGAATGGAAGTGGGTAGATTTAGAGTGGGTATTAGGGAGAAATTCTGTACTCTGAGTGTGATGATGCACTGGCACAGGTTGCCCAGAAAATGTGGATGACCCATGCCTGGAAGTGCTCAAGGCCAGGCTGGATGAGGCTCTGAGCAACCTGGTCTAGTGGAAGGCATTCCTGCCCACAGCAGGGAGTGGGGTTGAACGAGATGATCTCCAAGGTCCCTTCCAACTCAAACCATTCCGTGGTTCTATGAATCCCCAGGGCAGAACATTTCATACTTACCTTTCACTGATGCTATATGAAAATGGATAAAAAGTAGGCTTTTCAAAGAGAAGCAATATAACATGAAGCAGAGCACCACCACTGCCAACTGTCCTACAATCCCCATCTTGAGATGTGGAAGTTCTGAAAATGGTACACAGTGAAGCCTTGCCATGAAAAGCAACTGCGCAAGTGGCAAGTAGAAGAACAATGGCTTGTGCTGTGGTACAGATTACAAACTTGGGACACTTGAGATATTTCTCCTTCCACTAAAACATTTTTTAACAATTTTTTCATAATTAGTCACATTAAATGTTTAGGTTGTTTTAAACTAAAATTTAGTAGAAACTGAAGGACGTGGTTGGTTTAATAAAATTCAAAATCTTATAAAAATTATTAAAATTATTAAAGATTTTCAGCTAATTCTGAAAAAAGAAATCCAACCATAAGAGGAAATTCAGTTCATTAAGTTAATCACTGGGGGTGGGGGAAGAATAAATATGGCAATGGTATAAATATGTTTATAACTCCCCTACCAAATTTGCTTGTATTTGACATCTTGCTTTCCATAAATCATGGAGGACCTCTTTAGGAAAACAGACTCACTTAAGATTTTACCCATAACCTACAGATAAAACTAGCCCTTTGTAAAAACACAAATCATAAGAAAGTGAAAATAATAACTCAATAAGTATAATGCAGCAACAAAGGAGAAAACTATTATATAGGAAGTTCTACTGCAAAGTGCAGACCATGTTTTAATACAAAGTAACATGAAGCAGAACAATACCTTTTCTGCCAGGCTTCATTTCACCTTCTTGATCCATCCAGTATTCTCTAATATCAATTAAGACTTTCCCTTTAAAATCCCGAACACTGACATATCTCATTTTGCCAATCTGTCAAAACATATAAGGGTCTATTAGGTATTTTACATATTAGAGCATTCACTTTCCCCAGCAGCATTAGACTCTGACATGTCACACTGCAGCTTATTTTAGACACCACAGAAACAACTAGATTAAAAGCTTAATTCAGAGTAGTCAGTAGGCTAATAAGTAACGACTTAAAACTGGTTGAGCAGGCAATGCTCAATGCAAAAGTTGAAGCTCTCCTAGAATAAAAATACATGTATGCTTTACATACTTGCTTCTAGCAAGTCGTGAATTTCTTGTTTTCTGAAAAAAATTATTTCCTTTCTTTGCAAAAGTTCTAAACAAAGAAGGAAAAAGGGAGTGCTACTCCCAAATCTAAATTTTAGTCCATTCCACAAGTACAGAAAGAAAATTAAGATGTTCACATGTGATACCCTCCCCCCTACTTTTTTTTTTAACACAGTAAATACAGATGGAAATGAAAATTAGCTACCAACTGTCCCACACCCACTCCCAAGTCCTCATGGGCACCTCACTGTACCACCAGCTCTTCAAAAGAACAGTCAAATCTTTTAAGTTTACCAGTATGTAGCACACAGTACAAAATTTTGGAACTCCAAAATTTTCAAATCAGTGTCACAACTGAATTACATGAGTACCTCTTTTTTTTTTTGGGGGGGGCAGGGAGCGGGGAGAAGTTGGGGAAGAATCATACTACCAACTACGCACCACACTCTGAATTTGGGCTTATTATCTTCCCAAACATGATAAAAATCTATCTATTCAGATAAATTCCAAGTACAACATGAATCTGAGAACCAGAAAATACGTAATTAAAACATAATCAAATAAAACTTCTTGCAATTCTAAGAAATCCTTTGAAATCAGCATGTATCTTCTGGATACATTTTATATAACAAAAGAACAGATTCTAAAGTACACAATTTTAAAATAAAGCACTCCTTCCTGGTAAAACACTAACTTTCAATTTCAGTTTCCTTTATCTCTCCATGTTGCATTTTGATACCATTTAAGGATGGGCCCTACACTTCTGGTCCAAAACCACTAGAATTAAGTTTGACCCATAAGACTGAAGAACTCTCCAATCAACTACAATAATTCAGAGATGTTTAAGTCATATCCTCTCATTTCACAAAATAGATACAAACCTGAATACTTTATATTTGCTTACATGAATTTTTCTTTTTCTGCAGATGCTATATAACATCTAAAATTGATTTTAGAACAATTAAGATAATGTAAGTCTGAAGCACTTTTCCTACTTCAAAGCATCCATTAAAATTAATACATTAGTGTTCATAAGACAGTATTTTTCATGTATAAAGTTACAATACAGATATAAAATTAAAAAATAAAACTATAATGTTATGGCAGCTTAGCTCTTTCAGACCAAACCTGGTACCATGCCCAAGTCCATCTGCATTCCTGGCAAAGAATACCCTAAACAGCCTACATGGACAACATTTCTTAGTTTTACCCTTTAATGCTCCAGTAACTTTTAAGGTCACCTCAGGAACAGCTTCAACCAGTAGCACTCTGCAGCACCCTTTTTTTCCATGGCTATTGAAGAATATTAGTGCCTTGCCAGATTTGTCATAAGAAATAAAATCTAATTCAGTATAGCAGATTACAGCTTCAGGTATCGTAGAAGGATTTAGAATCTATCTTAGATAAAAGCATTTCTCTATGTAAATGCTGAAATTAAGTTAGATTTCACATCACATCTAGATTTCAGATTAAGGTTTCCATTAAATTTCAGATATTGAGTTGAACTCTATTCAAAAGCTGCCACTACCAAAATTAAGCAGGCTTCTAAAGTACAGTTCAAACAAACATCTACATTTAAACAAAATTTAGACTTAACTCGTTAAGTAAGTAAATTGATGTTCCTTGATACTTAGCTACCTGTAATTCTGATACAGGTTAATTTCTGAATATTTCTTTCTTCATGCACCTACTGATAATGTTAACAGTAATTCCAGTGACTGAAGGTATTTTTCTGTCTCTATAACCAGAGCAGCATTCTAAGAGTTGCTGTACTGAGAAGAATTAGTTTTCTTCACACTGGCTGATACGTGGCTGAGTTTTGGCTTTGTGCTGAGCACGGTGATGATAACACAGAGATGTTTTAGTTACTGCTGAGCAGAGTTTACACAGAGCCAAAGCCTTTTCTGCTTCTCAGACTGCCACGCTGGCGGGGAAGCTGGGGGTGCTTGGGAGAGTGGGAGCAGACACAGCCGGGAAAGGTGACCCCAACTGACCAAAGGCATATTCCAGACCTTGTGACATCACCCCCAGCATATAAAGTGGAGGGAAGAAGAGGGAAGGGGGCATGTTGGGCATGATGACATTTGTCTCCCCAAGTGACACTTAGATGTGGTGGACACTGCTCTCCTGGAGAAGGCTGAACTGCTGCCTGCCCATGGGAAGTGATGAATTAACTCCTTGTTTTGTTTTGCTTGCATGTGTGGCTTCTGCTTTCTCTATCAAACTCTCTTTATCTCAGTCCTTGAGTTTTCCAGCTTGTACCCTTCCAATTCTCTCTGGTGGGGGTGTGAGCGAGTGGCTGCCTGGGGCTTGGCTGCTGTCTGTAGTTAAATCAAGACAGTTATCATGATTCATAGCTGAGTACTTAGTGCAGTTCAAGCTTCACAGAGAAGTTCATATACTTTTTATTAAATAGCACAGATCCTCAGATTATATTACTCTACTGACTTAAATAAATCAGTAAACATTAAAACCATTATTTCCTGCTTTCTGTTTCTTAGAATAAAAAGCACTGAAATGTATCTCTTTTCCTTTCAGAGGAATGGAAATATGCAACAGACTTCTGTGAGTTTCAGCAAGCACCTTCTTCATCCTTTTTCTTATTTCCAGTTTCTCTGGATTAAGCTGTACACCCACAGTGCAACCATGAACAGCAAAAAATCCTCTCCCCTAGCCAATAACCACATGTAAGGAGCACAGGAGTCCTGTGAACAGTGACATCTGCAGCAAAGCAAATTGTGAAATGCATCAGTGACCACCTAAGTTTTGTAATTAGTGTGCTAAACCAGTAACAGTTTCAGAGCATCATAAATTTCTATGTTACCTTCTTTCAGGAGTCTATGATAAGGACACTGGGAGATTATACTGGAAAATCAAAGAACTTACGCCTCAAAAGTCAAAGCCCAAATGTGGTGAAAACTCAGAAAAACAAAAAAAAAGGGGTTGGGAAGTGGACAGACAACACAGAGACAACTTCTGAAATAACAATTTCAGAAGTTAAATGCATGATCATGCCATGTGGTTCTGCTCTGGGTAGCCATTAATGAATCCTGACAAACCTTATCCAAATCAGGCATAGGCAGATGATGGGATTAGTCAAACTAACCAAAGCACATGGTGCAGAGCTCAGGTTGGCTTGAAGCCACAGACAGGAATCTAATGCAGCAAGGCTAAACCTTTCCATGTTAACACAAATAATGCCTGTCCTTAGGATCTCCAGTAATACATCACACATGGGAGTAGCATAAATTTCTGCATCCTAACAGCACACAAATCCTTCATCAAGTTGCAGAGTATACCAAGTTCCCTATAAAACCTTGTAAGGCCAAGACATGCAAATACATAGAATACTCCTCGTCTCTTACACTGAACAAATTCTCTTCTCCTTACATTAAAACCATACTTTGTAAGTAGTTGCAAAAAAAAAATTACACGAACAATTTCAAACAAAAATACAAAATGTACATATTTATGATAACTATGAATCTTCTGACTACAGAAGTCACAATGAGCTCTATATTAAGGGAATCTGTATGCTTCAAGAACACAGCCTGAGGGTGTAGAACAAGAAGACTCCTGGTTTCACATCATTTGCAGCCACTCCCACACACAATATGGACACCACAGAACTTGTGACTATCCTATGAATGCTTTACAGTCAAATTTCCATCAGCTAAAGCCACTCTTGTAAAGCTATACTGCAGTCACTTCCACATGAGAGAACATTTTACTGGCTTGAGAAAGAAGCTCTCCAGAAAGGTTTCTAGTATCATTAAGATGCCTAGAACAAACAAAACTAGATCTAAAAAATTAACGAGCATGCCCTCCTGGGTAGGGGGGGGAAGAAGGGGGAGTATCCTCAGACCCACTGTAGTTTTATTTCTATAGTTTAACATCTGCATGTTAGTTACTGCACAGAAGTTTATGTAGACTACAAAAACTGACAATGCTTCACCATAACACAATGAGTAATCTAAAAATATTTTATTGTTGATTAATTCAAAGGCAGGCACAGACTGGGTAACGCTGGTATTTTAGGTCAAGGTGATATTTAAAGATCTGTATTCTACTCGACACCAGAAGAACCTTGTTCTTATCAGAGTAATGTGAGTCCTCTACTGTCTGTTTTTAGTAACTTTTTATTATCTTAGGTCGAAGAGGTTTCAAGAAACCAGAGCATGCATACTTTCGCTTTTATTTGAAAGGATCTGAGTGCATTTTTGCATCAGGGGCACTAAAAATTTTGACGTTTTCTCCAAGGCTGGAATTTCTGGACTTACTACAACCATAGCAACTAGAATTTCTATACTTACTGCAAACATAGCCTTAAGTTTATACACAGTTCTTTAGATCTTTAGAGTTCCACCTGCAGTTCACTTCCTAAGTTGTAGAACTCATTACTTCATTTTTCCTACAGGGTTCAAAGCATGTCCAAGAAGAACTAAAAATATGATACACTTCCTTCAGAAGTCCAGACACAGCCTTCAAGTGAAGTTCTCCCTTCTAAACATAAGTGAAAAAGTAAGAACTTGGACATTAGAAATAACTGCTCTGTATGGCAGTATCAGTTAAGCAGGTCTTCTCTCCAGAACACTTTTCTTTCCCTACTACTTTACTACTTCACACAGTTATAGCCCAGAACCATTTCATTTACATTACTCTGTGCTTGGGTCATCTCACTAGGCACCTTTCCCATACCCTTTTACAAACCTGAGACTCAAAGCCTCAAGAATTTAAGCTCCTTTCCAGCCTGCTAGTCAGAGACCTTTAATAGATCTTGATCCACATCCCCAAAACAGCTAATTCTGAGCTGTGTATCAACCCTCAGCACACACTGCTGCTGCCTTGGCTAGCTCTGGGAACTGCAATACCCTGAATGCACAAATGCATCTTTCTACTGAAAAACAGACATTCATCCAAACTTAAAAACAAGGCAATACCACAAGTTACTATCTTTATGGATGTTCAGTGATAAGATCCTACATCATAACATGATGGAACAAACAAAACTTATACCGAGATGCTGTAATAACACAGAAGGCCAAGCTGCCCTTGACCTAGTTAAATAGGAATGGAGTCCACATTTTGGTTTCCAATAACATATTTTTCAAGAGCCCTAACTAAAAAAACATTTCCATGTAGAGAAAAACCTGATCTAATATTTCAAGTATACTGATAGCAAGTGCTGTATTTACTGACAAAATGACTACCCACAGATACGAGGAGCAAAGTCATGAGAATTAGATCAATTGATACAACTCCGATTCTTTTACTCTTGTTGAAACCCGACCAGGCTTTTCCGAGCATCTCATCTGAATGCCAGCCTCATAACCCCCTTCGGCCAAGGATTCCAGGAGGCCAAGCACTACACAGTCAGAAAGCTCAGATCACCTCGTAAAATTTATACAGCATATGATGTAACATATTACCTTAACCAGGCTCTATGAGTCATCAATTTTACCTGAAACATATTCTCATCTCTGTTACTGCTTTGCTTAGAAGAAGCTGCACCTTTTGAACTTTCACCAGTCTTTTGTTTCTTTACAGTCTTTTCTGGAGTTACTGGCTTTTTCCGCTTAGCCTTGGAGCAAAACAAAAAAAGAAAAACATGAGCCACAATCACTCTGTATGCTACAGATAAGTTTACACTGTATATCACAACCGACTACCAAGCAATGCACTTCATCACCTTGCTGTGAAGGCAGGAGTTCAATACTGTACATTTAGGTTGAAATTTAAAAACTTCAAAATGAGCCTGATTCTGTTCTCAGTGAAGTAATACTTTGGCTTTGAAGAGAATTTAATCACATCAAAATACATTTGAAAAATCCTTCCCTTTTTGCATAGTTACACTGTCAGTTCAGTAGTTTTAATAAAAAAATTAAGTCTGATGGAAATGGCACCCTCTTCCCCCATAAATGGAACAAAAAGTACAGAACAGTTTAGCTTGCAACACCTCCAAAAAAAAAAAAAACCAAAAACCAAAAAGAACACATAGGTAAGATAATAAATAATCTAGAAAAATTATTTATTAAGATAATTAGTAAGATAATAAAAAATCTGGAAACCACCTCTACCAGAGACCATTTTTTTTTACTAAGCATCTAATCGTTGCCCACAGCATAAATTATGTGACTTTTTAAAGCATTCAGACCATATCACCTGTAAATCAGATTACACAGAGAAGCTACAAAGTTACTATTTCTACTCATGTAAAAATAGGAGACCAGATCTCTCGATGCACTGTACTACATTAAAAGACCTGGTGTCTGTGCTACCACCTAGCATTTCTTAAAAAAGATAAATTAACTATTTTTTTCTAAATCACTCTGATTTCTACAATCATTTTGCTTTTGTTCAAAATGACTGGTACATCTACCCAAACTTCTAACTTAAACAACTATTTAAATTAAAGGGAAACATTTGATTTATACATTTAAAACAATCATCTTAAAATTTATCCACTCAAAGAACTCAGGTTGGCTCAGCTTCTGAGTGAGAAACTAGCAGGTGGTGTAACAGCAAATAAAAAAAAATGAAGAGAAAAAAAATGAAAGAGAGCAAATGAAAAAAAATGAAGAGAAAAAAAACCCATGCAAAGAAGTAAGCAAGTGACACAAGGAGCACAAAGCAAGTGTGTATTTTTATTATGGAGAAGTAATCCATACATTAAAATGGCAGAGGGTGGCTGCAGGCACGTTCTCAAGTTCAAATTCTTCCCACCAAAGCAGCTAATACAGAAGCGTTCAGAAGCTTGTCACAAAGCAGCAAAGAATCACAGGCAATTTGCAATTATCATATCGAATGGCATGAAGAAAACAAACTGATACTAAAGAAAAAAACTTTTCTTCTGGGAAAAATTATGCAATCCACCCATACTTGGAAGGTGGATTCTTTGGTTTTTTGTTGTTGCAGTTGTTGAGATGAGTGGGTGGGAGAGAAAGTTTCTTAAAGTGTCTGATAAATGATATGGAATGACATGCATGTTGTGGCATAATGCTCACTTAATTACTTAACCCCAGCATGAAACAAGAGTTAATACAGTAATGAATTGTATGTATTGTTCACCTTTTTGTCAACTTCACTATCTGAATCACTGGCAGATGAGCTTGAAGATACAAGTTCCTTTGATTTAGGCATTCTGGGAAAAGAAAAATAACATGAAAACACTATATAAGGAATGACATTCCATTTTGGCTGGAAAGCAATCTTCAAACCTGTTTGTACTGGCTCATCTTCTTCAAGCCCACCTAAAGATTTTCCTGCCTTTTTGTTTGAGCTTTAATATGCACTGCAGATGCCATATCAAGCACTCTTCCCTCTTATATCTTTTCCTCTTTTTGCTGCAACTGCATTAAAACACATTTAAAGCACATTAAATGCAGTGGTTTGGCTTCTGAACTGTCTACAGCAGAATGATTTTTCATCATTTTCATATATCCCTGCACACGGCAAAACCCACAATACAATAGTGCCCTCCAGCTGAATCCTTTCTATTACATCCACAAACATGAATTATTAACACTTCAGCAGTATGTATACTCTGGCACGGGCATTTCACCCAGTTGGATTTGCAAGCAACATGCTGCACAATTGTCATGCACGTGACGCTTGAGCTCCCACCTATAATCTAACAGTCTGAAATACACCTCAGCTGCAGAGAGCTACAATTAATATTTTCACTGCAACTTCAACACATCAGTCACTGGACACTATTAATTTGCCAGACAAGCAGACATTCAGCATTCCTTGAATGCGTGCTGCCAGGTGTCCTTGCACGTCACCCTAGTATGCAAACATGTGGTTAGGTATAGCGGTTACACATCGTGCCTGCTGCTAGAAACTTTGTAACAAATATACCGCTCATTCAGTCTTTTAGAGTAAAATTAAGCATCCCTGAAACTGTACAACACAAATATCAGCTAGGAAAAGCCAAGATAGCATTACAGAGTATCTCAGGAAAGAAAAAAAGGAGTAACAGCGGTCTTAAATGGGCAGTGAAAAAAAAACCACATATGCAAATGAAAAGAAAAAAAACCCAAAAAACCAACAAAACAAAACAACCAAACCAGAGTCCAAATAATGCTAATGGATCAACGTAGTCCTAAAGTAGGGCAAGACCTGTGGTAATAGCTTGTAGCACAAGGACGGAAGCTGCAGCACTGCACAGGATACAGGGTGTGAGAAGCACACACAAGCCACGCTCTAGGATGGAGGCAGAGAAGCGCTGGAATGGGACAATATGAAAATAAGCAAACTGAGTCGGCAAGCCAAACGATGTTTCGTGGGACGACCCCAGGGTCCGCATGGGACGGAGAAAGGGACAATATGGAGGAAGGTGTGGGCGGAAAGTGGAGGAAAAAGGGATGTGGGGTGGTGGGTGCCCCCCGGGAGAGGCCGAGCGTGAGGAGACACCGCAGCGCCGGCGAGGGGGACGGGATGAGCCAAGCCAAAGGAGACCAGGGGAAGGTAAGGAAAGGAAGACGAGTCGGGAACTCCAGGTAGGCGGATCCCAGTCGCCATTTTCCTCCCCTATTCCTCTTTTCCACGGCTCGTGTCGCCCCCCGAAGAGTCGAGACCCGAACAAGGATGGGGGGCGAGGGGGTGGCGGGCGAGAACGCCCAATTCTTCCCGGGGCAGGGCGGCAGCGAAGGGACTGCGGATTACCCGCGGCTCAGCGGACGAAAAGGACAGCACGCAAACTAGCGGGCACGGGGTCGCCAGCGGGCCGGGTCTACCCCCGGCCCCCGGGGTAGCGCGGCCGGGCGCCATCTTATCCCTCTATCAGACTCTGTGCCCCCCAACATGGCAGCTCCCCCTCGGCAGCGGCGGCTCGCTCCTCCCGCTCCACAGCGGGGTATCCCTCCCGCTGGGCACCGCGGGCACTCGAGGAACAAGGCGAAGCCTCGCCTCGGCGCCACCCGTCCGCGACTGCCCCGATTGGGCCGGGAGGTGCCGCGGCGGTGGCGGCAGGGGTCGTGGGAAGGGGCGCGCGGGAGAAAATGGCGGCATGGCGGGGGCGCGCGACGGGACCCAGCACTCACGTCCTGCTCCGCGCGTGGCTCCTCCGCAGCGCGACACAAGCGGAACTGACGCGGCTCGCAACGCCCGCCCCGGGTCGCTCACGTGGGGCGGCGGGGGGCGGCTTTAAAGGGGACGCGGCCCTTTGTCCCCGTCGTCGCTCGTTCCCGCCTCCCCTGAGGGGCGGGAAAGGGATCGTAGTGGTGGAAGGGAGATTTTACAGGATCACAGGAAGTCCCGATTTGGCAGAGAATCACAGAAGATATCGACTCTAGCTCCTGGCCCTGCACAGGCCATCCCAAGAGTCACACCCTGTGGCTGAGAGAGTTGTCCGAACACTTCTTGGTGCTGTGACCAACTCTCTGGGGAGACTGTTTTAATGGCCTACCATCTTCTGAGTGAAAAACCTCCTGGTATCCATCCTAAACCTCCCCTGACTTGCCATCGAATCCTGTCGCTGGCCATGAGGGTGAAGAGATCGGTACCTGCCCCTCCACTTCCCTCGTGAAGGAGCTATAGACTGCTATGGACATTAGGAAGAATTTCTTCACATAAACGTTTAGACATTGGAATGGGCTGCCCAGAGGGGTGGTGGAGTCATTGTCCCTGGAGATGTTTAAGGAAAGACTGGAAATGGCACTTGGTGCCATGGACTGGTTGACATGGTGATATTGAGTCACAAGTTGGACTCGGTTTCCAAATTGATTCTGTCGTTCTCTGAAGTATCCCCTCAGTCTTCTCAAGGTAGAAAAAAAACCCTACAGTAATTCATAAATAGCAGGTTTTTTTCACGCTCTGCAGCGGTTCCTCGATGCTGCTCGGAGCCGCCCGGGCAGTGGCGTGAGGCGGGGTGCGGCTGCGGTGGCTTTGCATAGCGAAACCACGGCCCCGCCCGGCAGCCCCTCCTGATGGTTCCCGTTCTGCCACCGGATCCCCCTTCTGCCGCTGGTGCCCCAGTTTTCCTTCTCTTACTGCGGGACTCTGCAGCTGGGGAGCATCAGGGCACCTGTCCGGGGGCTGGAGCACCGCCGATGGAAAGTTAAAGCTGTCTCAGCGCCTCTTTTAAACACCTACACTTTAAAAGTTGTCCAAGCAAATAACCTTGAAAACGTACTGAGAGTGCTGTTTTTTTTCTGTAGCATGTTCACAGGGTGACGCGTCCCGAGCGCCCTGCTGAGGAGGGCTCGACAGGGCTGAGTTCACCTAGACGAGTTCTGCTCCTGGGACACATCGAGATGGAAGGGAGGTGAAGAAAGGGCCCTCTGCCCTCAGCTTTGTAAGAGGCGATTTTTAGCAGCCTTTCCAGACTACGATGGGCCAGGCAAGCTGTCAGAGCACAGAGTGGCTTCATGTTGTGTCTTCTGTGTTACGTGTTGAATTTATGATGAATGTAATGTTTCAGTTTATGATGAATGTAATGTTATAAATGTATAATGAATATAATTAATTGAATGCTATTGCTAACATTAAATGACGGTCATGATTCACACAAAACTAACATAGCTTGCTCCTATTTGCTGATCACTGTTTGCAGCAATGGGTCATGTAGTTGTGTTGTGAGCAATGACAATTCTTCCGACAGCCAGTACCAGTTGAATCTTTTTCTCATTCTTACTAACTCTAGACTCATGCTTTTGCTACCACGTGATTACAAGCTTTTTGTAAAAAGTGCAAGCAAACTATAAAAAATAGGAAGCGCACTATAATCCCAGTACTAGCTTCCAGATAAAATTGATACAGGCTGAATGAGGTAGTGGTTGATCAGCCTTTATAATTCCAATTACAAACACCTATTAATAAAGTATTGAAAAGCAAAATTCTTTGGGTTTTTTTTTCTTATAATTGCAAAGATCTCTGTTAATTAATATGGGCCAGAAAGGCAAACAATATGTTTCTAGAGGGAATTATCATCCAAAATCAGCATGAGCAGCTGCAAGTTCTAAGCAGTGTTTCTGAAAAAGTACTTGAAGGAGGTGGACAAAGAGGTTTTCAGAGGGGATCTATGGAGTCCTTAGAGCCCTCATCATGAAGTAAACTGGCTTATGCTGTGAGAAGTGGCTTTCACTTCTTCACTTTAATGGCAGGAAAACAGGAAGGCAATACCAGAAATAGGAAGCGTACTCATCTAAATAATCCTTGGTAACTTGCAGTTTTACAGGGTCATGTACACCGCAAAACAAAAAGAAAAATAGAAAAAGATACAATTCTTACTACACCTCTGGCCTTTGGAAGATAAAAATACAGTTGTTTATACAAACAGGGGTCAAAGCACAGTAAATGATATGCAGGTAATATAGTAATTATCACCACTGCAGCAACACATTGCTTGTCAAGCCGTGTAATTGTGGAAGATGAGCAGATAAAGTGTAACACTTAATGTTTAACTCCAACAACAAGATCGTCTCAAAATAAGGACTATTAAGTTTAAAAAAAACGTAGTTACTCTTTCCAACTGATTTACGCTAATTTTTCATTAGTTAGAGGCATAATGAGAGTTCAGGTGTTTGTAATCTGTATATGCTTTGCTTTTTTACAGATCAACACTGTACACAATGTTCAGGTTTTAATCAAATCAGCAAGGAATTGTTTATTCAAATCAACAATTCTTTATGCATTTCTAATCAATTCTTTCAGTCTTTACATAAATCAAACTGACTACAATAAACATTTTCTGCTGGCTCTTAATGAGTTAATTTCTCCCACCTGCAGTATTTCCTCCCAAGCAAGCACCAAGTTTATTTTTACAGCTGAATTCCTAAATGGCAGGTCAGTAAGAGGAAGGGAAGGCTTTCTGCAAGTGGGATTTCATGTTCTGCTTTTCAGGAATAATACATTTCTTTGAGAAATATTCTGGTTATTGAATGTAGCAGTGGGTTGAACTTTTGGTAAATTACCTTCACTATATTTTATTGTATTTAGAAAAGAAGAAAGAAGCTACTAAGAAAAAATGCTGTCTTTAGAGCAGTGGGAAAGGAGCCATAATTTTTCCAAGGTAAATCTCTGCTGTTACCTTCTGAGTGAGTCATCTATCCCCCCAAGGGGTATAGTTCACTTTCTGAGCTCTTAAAATAGACTTTTGTAATGGATTTGTTCCTTCATCAGACACTTTCCTTCTGTAGCTGCCTTAAAAGGGCTTAAATTCTTCTAGTTACTGCCTGATTGCCTCATTTCATATCCCACATGTCTTCGGCAGAGAAGAATGTTGAAGCATTTGTTTTTTCTTCAGTAACAGATTTCAGCATGCAGATTTGAATGGGAATATTGAAAAATACACACTAGTGCTTCTGATCACATAGCAATTACTAACTGCAAAGGATGACTCCTCTAGTTAGAAATAGTAGAGCTAGCAAGAAAAGCATTTTGGGGTAAACCTTAAGTGGGACAGCTTTTAAAGCTTTGGTATTTCTGCTTACTAATTTAAAAGGTGGAAGAAGAAATCTGCCATGAAAGACAGATTATAAGGTTAGCTTATAATATTGGCAGTAGTTTTATTAAAGTGTCAGGAAAGAAAGAGTAAGGGATGCTACTACACAGTGGTTTTGTTTGTGGAACTGGAACTGGTTCGTTTCTCGTGTGTATCATGTAATTTGAGTTTGCATCAATACTTGCATAACTTTCTATTATGCTTGGGAAGTGGGGATTTTTTTTATTTAGTAACCTAAACAGTAATAACTTCCATCAATAATTTAATAGGTCTGTTGTCATGGTCGCTGTACAATGTCTAAACCCTGTTGCTAAAAGTAGCACATTTTTGCTTTAATAATTGAAAACTGTGGGGTCTTTACTGCTTAAAAAATGTAATTTCACTGTACAATAAGAAGGTTGATAAGCTGGTGAACGTCTTGTCTTTCTGGCTGTCTGAAATAATTTCCAGGTGAGAAGATAGCACTGGTCTCCATATGCTGATTGTAAATCTCTTTCTATCTAGAGCATTTACAAAGAGAGCACTAAGTATTAAATTACCTTTTCAGGAAATAAAAGCAGCTTTTGTTAACATGGTCTGCGCTGTGTTGGAAAGCTTTCACCTTCTGCTGCGTGGCCCTGCCCTCTGGTGGGCACGCAAAGGCTGGCTGAGAGCCTGCTTTTACATAAACTGGAAGGTTGCCTCCAAGAAATCCTACCTAATCTTGCAAATCTTGAGAATTAAAAACATTTAGTTATTTAGTTTTCCCCACTGTGTTTCAGTCACAGTTTTGCAGTCCTGTGGCAGCAGCAGAAACATTATCACATGCATCTTGGGATATTAAATTAAAATAGTAGGATTGATGACACTTGCTTGGTATTGTATTGCTTTCTTTTTCTCACCATATTTTGGTGATCTCTCCTCATATGGTTGAAATGAAGGTCAAAAATGTGTTTTCCTGAATGCCAGCTTGCTTGCCAGTTTTGTCTGTGATATTTTTAGACACTCTGAACTTTACACAGATAGAGTATCTGCTGTGTATAATTCCAAATTAAAGATTCGTGTTCCAGCATATGTTTTCATTCTGTAACTTCTTGGCTGTTCTTCTGTAATCTTATTAGGACTGGGGATAGAGAAGTTTCTTTTTCCTATTTAAAAAATACCTTTTCTATGTTTCACTAAAGCTTTTCTGTCTTTCTCCCTGTGCCACAACTTGCACTTTATCACTCCATGTATTATCCTTCCAGTTAAGGATATAGAGATCAGTAAAGGTCAAAATGCCCTTAAGGATCTAATCTGAATTTATTACTGTTTTGTTTTGAAGCAATCTGATACATGGCTTAAGGAGATAGAATCTTGTTTTATAATCCACTGAGGTTTTTTAAGCATAGACCATGAATCTGATCCTGCAAGCTAGTAGTAGCATAAATAGATGTTATGTAATGGTTCACAAAGTCACCAGGAAGCATCAGGTTCTTATTAGGAAACTGCTCGGGGAAAGACCTGTATAATACCAGTGGTTTGGGGCTTTTTTCCCAAGGAGAAAGGAAACCTTGGGTTTTAATTTTTTTTTTTGGTCACTTAAAGACTCTGACTTCTCATAAACTGTGTTATAGTCTTTTTAAAGTTATGTATGTGCTCAAAATGCAAAATTCACACAGGAAAGTAATTTGAAACTTCTTCTGAAATTGCAGTGAATTGGGCTGCCAGATGGGAGCTTATGCTCAGAAATATGCCGGCTGAAATCACAACATAAAGGGTGTAGTATTTGAATTTTAACTACTAGAAACTACTTGGATGAAGAAAAGTTATGAAACCTAAGTCAAAAATCTCAGCTGTGAGTAAGAAAGCCTTGGGGGTTTTGTCGGGTTTTTTTTTCTGTTTGTTTTTCATGGAGACAAAGTTGAAAACAGGGTAAATATTCCAAGTTTATTTGAACATTATAATATAATACATATCAATAGAAGTGTATGTTATGAACTGAATTTTGTTAAATTTTATATCAGTAGAAAAAAACTGAGTTACAGCATCTATAAACCAGAGCTGCTGAGGCAGAGCTGCTGGGCAGGGTTACTTGTTAAGTCGTTAGAGTTCATAGTTCTCTTTGTATCACTTAACGACCCTAGCCAGGGCAGGGTGATAGCCCTCCTTTTGTGTTGGTAAAACCCTGCCTAAGGCAAAACTGCATTTCTCCTTACCAGGCAGGGAGAATCTGGGGAGGAGGGAGGCATTACAATATGTAGATTTTGAGAACCAGTGTACCATGGGACGTATTGAACTTATAAAAACCCCAAAACCAACGAGCCAAATATAAAATTAAAGAATTAGAATGATTCGTGGACGTGAGGAATAGAGTGCTGGACCTGCAGAGATGTTGGGAGACCTTGGTGCCCCTCGCCCTGACTACAGAAGCTGCCTGGGACCGGGACCTGGAGCTGGGAAGCAGGGAAAAGCGAGAAACAGCGGGGTCCCGCCCAGGCGTTCCTGTGAGGATCGGACTCCTGGTCCTGCTCCTCGTGGACGAAGCTGCACATCCTCCTCCTCTGAGCCACGCTGGGAAGAAGACGGAGACGGTCGCCTCGTCGACCTTCCTGATCCTGAGTTGATCACTTTAATAAAGGCGTTAAAAGGAAAAAAGTCTCCTGCCCTGTTTTTATTTCAGCGTATATTAATAATGTTGATATTATCTGTGGAGAGAGTCCACAGGAGCATCACTGAGTTGATCAGAGGAACTGGAGCACCACTCCTATGAGGAAAGAGTGAGTGAATTGGGTTGTTCAGCATGGAGAAGGGAAGGCTTTGGGGTGACCTTAAGGGGGCCTTCCAGAAAGGAAGCTACAGAAGCGATGGAGAGAGAATGTTTACGAGAGCCTGGAGTGACAGGACAAGGGGGAATGGCTGCAAACTGAAAGGGAGTAGGTTTAGCTTAGATATTGGGAAGAATGTCTTTACTGTGAGGGTGATGATGCACTGGCAGAGGTTGCCCAGAGAAGGTGTGGGTGCCTCATCCATGACAAAGGTCAGGGCAGGTTGGATGGAGCTCTGAGCTACCAGGACTAGTGAAAAGCGTTCCTGTCTATGGTAGGGGAGTTGGAATCAGATGGTCTTTAAAGTCCCTTCCAAACCCAGCCAGTCTGATTCTGTCATTCTATGAAGTTCATCTCATAAATGAATAGCAATTACAGGCCTACCTACTTTGCAAAAAATAGCTTTAGTGATGCAGTGATAAAAGGTATGTGAATGTCTGTGTGTATGTATAGATGTTTATATTTTTAATGAAATGTGTATTGAATATTGTCTATTTATCAGGATATTAGAAGGCTTATAACTGAAAAAGCTTGAAAGACAGTGGGAAAAAAAAAAAACTTGTGTTGTCTTCTTGTCCAAGCAGCATGATCCAGTGGTCTGATTATGAACAATTTTTAATAGAAGTAAGGATAGATATAAGCACCTGTATAAATCATTAATCTATTTATAATTTGTGTCTCCTGAGTCAATTGAGATTTTCACGACAGAGGTCATATCCTCTAAGTTCTTCTACAGAAGGTTTCTGTAGAGCCTTCTCCTTGAGTACTGTCCCATGGAACGGTGGATTAAGGCTTTTCTTTCCTAGCCTATAGCAATAAAATATTTACTCAGTAGCCACTTTCTTCCCAGAAAAGCACTTTGGGCAGAACCAAGAGATTTCTTTTACTGTTGTGCTTGATTAGGATAAGAATGAACAGGAGGTACAATAATATTACGTTCCTATGCAAAATTAATAATAATGACCAACGAATTATGTTCAGTGAATTGGGAAGAATGTTTGGCATTGGGAATGGCTGTACTTCATATGCAGATGCAAAAATGTTAGCTATAAGATGAGAAAGTACTTTCCTCTTCTCATTTTATGAACAATAATATCCTTGCAGTCCTACTGCCTATGACCACAGCCACTGTGGGATGTGGGAAACCCTGCTTTTGTTAGGACTGCAGGAGGGCATCCCAAACAGATGTGGTTTGAGGAGGCTTAGCCCACAAAATTATATCCGAAATTATACATTATACTGAATCCACTGTTTATTTATCGTTTTATAAGTCTTGATTAGTTGATGAATAATGAACACTGGAGCACAAGCAAAATACATAAATGGGATGAAAGCATTTAAGCATTCAAGTTTTTCTTTGTTCAGTTTTGGGGGACATCTGATGCTCAGAGGGAAGGATTTGCCGGAAGGAGCGGCAGAGCCGTGGGGAACGGACGCTCATGCAGCGCCTTTGATCGGGAGGGCGCTGCACTGGCCGCAATGTGCCGCCCAGCGCGTTTCAGAAGTGATCTGACGGACTGCTGGCTTCTGGAAAAGCCACGAGAATGGGCGCTGTGTGGGTGAGGCTGTAGCAGGGTTGCAGTAAGCACACAGGAACCATGGCGGGACCCTCCACACCGGGCATCCATCCACGGGCGCGTCTGCGTGTGCGAGCGTGTGCTATGGGCGCCGCCAGCACGGCTCCCCATGGCCTGCGGGACTACAGCTCCCAGCGGCTCCCGCGCACATCCCGCGCCTGCGCACACGGTCCCCGGGGCGGAGCCGGCTCCCAATTCCTTGAGCGGGAACCTGGCTGCGGCCGGACTACATCTCCCAGTGGCCCCCGCGCACATCCCGCGCCTGCGCAGGCGGAGCCGGCCCGGCCGCACTCCGCCGTTGTCGCCGTCGGTGGGTGGGTGGGGGAAGGGAGCGAGCGGGAGGAGGAGGGAGGGGGGGGAGAGTTGAGAGTTCACCCGCCGCCGTCGCTGCTAGGCCGGACTCATGATTCCCATATGCCCGGTAGTTTCGTTCACCTATGGTGAGTAGCGGTGCTCGGCGTGTCCGTGCTTGGGGAGAGGGCGGCGGGCGGGGGTCGGTCCTGAGGCGCCGAGTCTGACCCGGCGCTCCCGCGCTCTCTCTCTCTCCCTTGTCCCTCTGTGTGTCCCGTTCTTTCCCCACCGCCTCCTCTCGCCGGGCCTCCTGTCATGGCCCCCGCCGCCGCCGCCCCTCGGTCGCCGCCGCCGCAGTGCCCAGCCGGCTGGGGGAAGATGCCAAAATGGCCACCGGCAACTACTTTGGATTCACCCACAGCGGGGCTGCTGCCCAGTACAGGTGAGCACCGCTGCGACTCCCCGGGACCCCCCAGGGCCCCTCTCCCCGGCCGGGACCCCGGGCAACTCCCGCCCCTTGCCCCGCGCCGTGGGCTGTGCTCGGACCCTCACGCCGCGCCCGCGGGTGTGTGTTCTTATCTCCCCCTGTGCCTGGGGCTGGGAGGTAGGGCTGGGCACCGCCGAGCGGGAGGAGGAGGATGATCAGCGACAGCATCGGGTCCCCAGGCCCTTAGATTAAAATGGCCACTTGCAGTCAGTCAGTCAGCAGCACCGGCGAGTCACCGTGTGCCGCCCCCAGGCCCGTCTCCTGCCTCAGCTTCGGGGAGCACCGGCCTTGCTCCCCGTGGCTTTGCTGTCACTGTGGGAGCCCAGAATCCCTTCTAACGGGGGTTGGAAACCAACCTAAGGGAGGCTGGATGGATCAGGGAGAGATGGAGCACCGGAAAATAGCCGGGGACTTAATCCGATTGAAGTAATGTGTCTAAGAAAGTAGAGGAGGTACTTTCATGGACAGGTACCTTTTTAAAAAAACGTCGTACTCTGATTTCTAAGACCGGGAGCAGTATTGTAGTGGAACTTGAGGACCCGTGGCTGTGTTAGACAGTATACATACCTGTGTCTTATGTGCTATCCTGGATAGGTCTACCAGTACAAATCTCATACAGACACACCGCCCCAAGTCTTTGTATCTTTATAGTTTTTGTTCATCTAAATTATGGCCAGAGTGTTAAAAAGTAATTGGTAGCATCTGTTATATCACAGTTTCTGACATCATAATGCTTAATTTGCTAAATACAGTCAGGAACATCTTAGCAATTTTGGCTTCCATTGGAATGACATCTTAAAGTCCACATTTGAATCTTATGTTGCTCATTCCATAAATCTGTAATAAGGACCTTCCTGAATGCCTAGGTTGTGGTGAATAAGATAAAACCCAAAAGAATAAAGCAAATATATCAGAGATTATTAACAAATTAATGCAGAGCTGTGCTAGTAGCTAATAAAAATTGCATACCTAATGTAGTTTTAGGAATGTATACTTTTGTGGAGGTGTTGGAATAACTCAGTTTTTTCCATTGGATTTTTCCTGAAAATGAATGTGAAGTACATTGACTTTAATTTACTCTGGTGTTTAATAGAGGATTGAATTTAGCTAATCTTCTAGTTCCTTTGGGTGCTCACAGTGCATGTATGTGTTTACATTTTACATGACGATTATAGTGAATATTTATAGTGAATATTCTATATATATATAGAATTTCCTTTTAAGTATAAAGGTTAAATGAATAATAAACCAAGATCTGTATGTCTGCAGTTTTGAAGTGCAGATGAATTTTTAAAATCATCTTTTATTGCAGGGCTGAGGTGATCTTTAGACTAAAGATCCTGAACAATTCCTTTGAAGTTATATAATTGGAATAACATTCAAGTTTAATAGCTGATCCTAAGTGTGTTTTTGAGAAAATGGAAAACAGATCAAAAGAACCTTTTTCCTTTGCTATCATAAGTTTAAGATACTGTTTAATTTGCTATTGGTTAAAGACTCTACATCCTGTAAATGATTTGTGTGTTTACCACATCTGAAGGTGAAGACACACAGCGATCAGTGTTCAAGTAGTCCTTTCATAAGAAGGAATTTAATATTTTGAGCTGAAAACACAAGAGTCACTTAAAATGTCTGAGGGAGCTTACTTTTACGAGGCAGACTTGTTAGGTCCTTACTGGTGTGTTTACAGAGTGCTGCAAATCATGTATTCCACTCCAGTATATTTGAGAAAGAGATGGTGGTGGCAGGGGAAGGTGGTAAGATTTGATTTTACAACAAGTCTATAAGTTTTTTTGCAGTATTTGAAAAGACAGTTCACAGAATAAAAAAATCGTCTTCTTGGAAACCAGGCCAATAAATAAACAAACAAATGTTTTTCTACCTACTGAATGCATAGGTGAGGCTCATAAATCTTGAAAAATAGAAGGTGTTTCTGGATGCTGAACTGACCTATGGATTCTTAAAAATTGCTCGAAGTAACAAGTTGTTTTATGAACAAAAAATCACACTTGTAGTTGAAGTCTTTAGTTCTTTACACATACAGTATTTGGAAGTTCTGACACTATCATTTTTATAGCAACAAACAGAAATTTTCATAATAAACACAATATTGGTCACATTTTTAAAGGTTCTCTCTTGCCAAAATGGCTGTGAAAAATTCTGATGTGTTGGAAGAATATTAGTCTGCAATTTTAGATGACTCAATGCTCCCTAATGATCATAATCAGAATTTTATTGATTTCAGCACTTAGTTCAAAAATTTGTGCAATTCTTTTTAGCAAACACACCTTTCTTGTAATATCTTAAAGTATGAATATCTCAAAATATATGAAGTCTTCATCTGGAAACATGCAGAGAAAATAAAAAGCCTAAACTGTGCATCAGAAAGAAGAGAGTCTAAGTAGATTCTGTTCAGTTTCAAGGCATAGAAGAGACTCTTCCAGTTGGACCTACAGTCATGTCCAGTTTGCCTGCCCACTCAGGGCTGGCCATGTTCCAGCACATTGCTAAGGGCACTATCCAGATGCTTTTGAACACTGACTGGCTGGGCATCGACCACTTCTCTAGGAAGCTGTTCCAGTGCTTGACCACCCTCTCTTTATAGAAATGCCTCCTAATGGCCAGGAAAGCTCTCCTGGTGCAGCTGTGAACTGCTCCCTCCTGTCCTGTCCCAGGATTACAGGGAGGAGAGCTCAGCACTTCCCTGTGGCCTTCCCCTCTTCAGGAAGCTGCAGAGAGCAGTGGGGTCACCCTTCAGCCTCCCTTTCCCCAAACTGGACAAGCCCGAGTTCCTCAGCTGCTCCTCACAGGAAGTTCCTTCCAGCCTTCCCACCAGCTTTCTTTTCCTCCTCAGGAAGCACTGAAGGACCTTCCCCTCCTCCTCCACCTGCAGGGCCCAGCAGGCCCCAGGCAAGGCCCATCCTCTCCCTGGGCCGGCTGTGCCCTGCTTGGTGCTCTGGGATGGGCTTTGTCCTCAGGGCTGCCTGGGCACTGCTGACCCACCCTGAGCCCAGCACCAGCCAGCCCCACCTCCCTCTGCGGCTGTCCAGCCACTCCTCTCCCACTTCATCCCTGTGCTTGGCATCACCCCATCCCAGGTGCAGAATCCAGCATTTGAACTTCTTAAATTTCACTCCGTTAATGACTGCCCAATGCTCCAATCTATCTAGATCCCTCACCAAGGGCTCTTGTCCCTAAAGAGCATCCACAGCACCTCCCAGTTTGAATCATTAGCCAAGTTGCTAATGGTGCACTCAACTCTTGGTTGCCAGATGAAGTCCCATTCAGTACAGCCCTTTGAGTGCTGCCATCCAGCCAGAGCACTGTGAACCTGCTCATCCCACAGCTGGGCAACTTGTTGGAAAAGGATGCTGTGAGGGGCAGTGTTAGCAGCTTTAGTCAAACTGGAACTGCATCCACTGCCATCCCTTCATCCAGGAGGCAGGTGACCTTATGATAGAAGGATAGGTTGGTTAAACAGGATTTTCCTTTGTGAAACTGTTGACTGTAGGAGATGATTGCATTGTTCTTTAACAATTCTTTCACCTTCCAGTAGCACTTAGTATCTCCATAGTTTTTCCAGCAGCTGAGGTTACACTAATATGTCTCCAGTTCCATTTCTTGCCTCACGCCTTTGTAAATGGGAATTACACTGGCAAGCTTCCAGTCAGCAGTGACCTGCCCAGACTCCTAAGGCCTTCAGTAGATGATTGAGAGATCTTGCTGTGGCAGCTGCAGGCCCATTCAGTACTCTGGGGTGAATCCCATCAGGGCCTACAGAGATGTGGGAACATTCTGGTCCCACAGAATTTGAGTATTCACAGTTGTGGATCTCCCGTTCAGAAGACTCAGAGGAAAAATCTGCTGTATTAAGTGATTGCTGAAAGGTGCTTTTAAGGAGAGTTTCTGTATTTAATTTTAGACTTATTGCAGACTGGCATAAACTCTTTCTGAATTGCAATTCCTCAAAATGACAGTATTCTAATTTGTGTTATTAGTAGTGAATCATAGGATCATAGAATATCCTGAATTAGAAAGGACCCACAGGGAACATTGAAGTGCAACTCCTGGCCCTACACAGGACGTCCCCAAGAATCACACCACGTGCCTGAGAATATTGTCTAAACATTTCTGTAACTCTGCCAGGCTGGTACTGTGACCACTTCCCTGGGGAGCAGTTCCAGTGCCCAGCCACCCTCTGGGTGGAAAAACCTTTTGCTGATACCCAGCCTAAACCTCCCCTGGCACAACTTCAGGCCATTCCCTTGGGTCCTGTCACTGTCACCACAGAGCAGAGATCAGTGCCTGCCCCTTTGCTTCCAGTTGTGAGGGTGTTGAAGGCCACAGGGACGTCTCCCTCAGTCTCCTCCTGGCTGAACAGACCAAATGAACTCAGCCACTCCTCACATGGCTTCCCCTCCAGGCTCTTCACCATCGTTATGGCCTTCCTTTGGACACTGTCTTACAGGTTAATACCTTTTTTACACTGTGGCCCCCAAAACTGCCCCCAGCACTCAAGGTGAGGCCGCCCCAGAGCAGAGCAGAGCAGGACAATCCCCTCCCTTGCCTGGCTGATGATGCTGTCCCTGATGCCCCCAGGACAGGGTTGGCCCTCCTGGCTGCCAGGGCAATGCTGACTCAACTTGCCATCGGCCTGGAGCCCTAGGTCCCTTTCTGTGACACAGCTTTCCAGCCTCTCCTTCCCCAGTCTATCCACACATCCAGGGGTGCCCTGTCCCAGGTGCAGAATTTAAACTAAGAAGACAGTGGAGTGTAGAAGTCACTGTATCTTCCTGGAATTCCAGCTTATCCATGGTCATAGTGGATCATTTAAATACTCTGTCATCCTTCACATGAAGAAGAAATTAAAATTTGTCCAAGTCTTAACATTAAATACTGATCTTTGAAGTGGTTATAAAGGCCAGGTTGATAGATGCTTAGGTGGTAGACCTTGGATTTGGAAAATTCAGGAGTACTGGGTTATTGCTGTCTAGCCCCAGCCAGCAACTACGTACTGCACAGCCTCTTGCTCGCTTCCTACCCACCGTGGTGCGGAGGAGAATCAAAGAAGTAAAACTCCTGGATTGAGATAGGAACAGTTCATAGCTGAAAGAAAATAAAAATAATAATATGAATTATAGCAGTAATACAAATTAAAGTAATAGTAGTAATGAAGGGATTAGGGGGAATAAAACCCTAGAGGAGAAGGTAATGCACAACACAGTTGCTTATCCCCTGCTGACTAATGTTCAGCCTGTTCTCCAGAAACAATTAGCAGCTCCTGGCCAACTCGTCCTGGTTTATACATGCATACATGATGTTCTATGGCATGGAATAGCCCCTTTGGCCAGTCTGGGTCAGCTCTCCTGGCCACGCTGCCACCCAGCTTCTTGTGTACCTGCTCACTGGCAGAACACAAGGAATTGAAAATTTCTTGACTTGGAGTGAGCCCTGCTAGGAACAACTAAACCATCTCTGTGTTACCAGCATAATTCTCTTACTAAATCCAAAACACAGAACTGAACCAGCTACTAAGAAGAAAATTAACTTTACCCTGGCCAAAATCAGGATGGGAATGCAGAACTTGGTAATATTTGCTGTTGTGACAGTATAATCAGTGAAGTTCCTTCAAAGAAGAGGAATAGATTACTGTATTTATTAGTTCGTACATACTAATTTTCATAAAACATACTTGAAATCTTGTTTCATATTTAATTAAAGACAGCAAAAGAGCTAAGTGCCCTTTAAACCTGTAAATAATGTATTAGAGGCATTCTTGTTCTGTTCAGTGTTGTTGCTGCGTGAAATTTCCTGCTACCCTACTCATTTAAAATTCTTTGTGTGCTCTACACAGTAATAATATTGTGATTTACGGAGGGAAGCATTAGATTATGCAAATAGTAATGCAGGAAATTTCTCTGAACATTACAGGACCTTTACAGTTTGTGCTTTCTGCTTGTGGTGGTATTAGGGCCTAAGGTTATAAACCTGCATGCAATGCAAACCTCATTTGTTACTTATTGCAGTGACTGTACTAATCCATCTGTTAAGGAGCCTAAAATAAATGTGGAATTTGGTGGTACTAGACTTTTTGTGTGTGTGTGTGCGTGCATGCTGTGTACCTCACCAGAGCCACTGTGTGACTACTCAATTTGAAATTAACAGCCTAATATTGGCTTGTCTTTCCAATGTAAAATAATATTAGCATTCTTGGTTCGGTGCTGGAGAGAGGTATAATTATGCTTCTAATCTCAAATTAGCTGGTTAAAATGCTGATGGAGAGATAGGGGCACTGAGTAACATTTGGACAGAGAAGTGTGCAAATGTGATTGTTTCATTTAATTAATCTTGTATTATGGTTTTGGTTTCTGTTAAAAAGGTGAAGAATCTCTTAAGTGCTGTGAGTTTCATCTTGGTGGTGTTCATACTGTGTCTTGCTCTAATGAGACAGAACACTGATGGGAGATGCTTGGGTGGTTAGGAATGATTTGTTAACTTTGAATTGCCTTCAAGCAGCTTGAATATTACTGAGTGTGGTGAGCTGTCACAGATAAAGGCAATTTTAGCAGTGCAGGTTCAGAGCAGACCACAATGCCTGTGAGTCCAGGTTAAGATGCAATCTTCTAGGCAGCAGTATGGAAGTGAGCTCTTGCATTTACAGCTGGTTTGGAATTCAAATGTAGTGCACCATATTACAGCATATTCAAGTGGTGTAAAACAACAAAAGAAACTGAATTGCTACGCATGGATGAGTTGGCTGTTGAGAATTGATTGGGGGTGGAGTGTTCTTTTCACAATTGCTAGTATTTCTAATTACTTTTGTCTTCAATATCCTGCCCCAGTTAACTCTTCTTCATCTAGATACCGGTTTAAAAAGGATTGAGTCTTTGAGAGATATTAGGACTGTAGTTCACACAGGCATACCAGACCAAGCTTAAGGTATCACTAAACATAATTCAGTCTTGTGTTGGTGAAAATGGGATGGTGAGGACATGGGTAGGACTTGTTCTGCAGACAGGATGTACTACTAGACTTGAGCAGTGAAAGTAATTCAGTTTTACCACAAGATGAAGCTGAAAACTCAGAATGCTTGCTCTGTGTACTTACTGCCCATGCTCTCTTGAGTTCCATCGCATCTTGACACATAGATAATTCTTAGCAGAAGAGACTTCACTGAATATGGTGGAGCTGATTCTCCTTTGGTCAATGAATGCTAGTGTTTAGTGCTGTAGTTAAACATGCTGTTCTAGCTCAATGTACACAAGAAGCCTCCAGTACTTTTGTTTTTGAAAGGATTTTGATGGACTTCTTTTCAAATCATTGAAGTCCCGCTCCCAAAGGAGATATGTCAACATGAGAAAGGCAATAAGTGGCTCTGGGTTTGTTAACATGGGTTGTATGGCAGTATTGTAATAGGCTGTAACAGGGAGACAGAGAAGGTGGTAAATGAGGGGGAAAGATACCTTGAGTCGAAGAAGCGTTTGTCATTTTAAGGAGGGCAAGCCTGCTAACTAGTTGAAATTTGCAGCAGGTGCTTGTCTTTAGGAACTGACCACTTTGGGAAGATTTTATGTTTATGGTATAGCTGTGTCCTTTGTATCCTCGGAATGGGTTGGTGATTATAGGCTTAACTGTGGGGTGTTAAATTATGTGTGAAATTTTGTATGCTGCTAAAATACAACAATGGTAGCTTACAGCATAGTTACATTATTGATGCTAGAAAAGCAAAGTAGTGGTTTAAGGCAGGAAATACAGAATGTTTTAACAATTTAGTACAATTTTCCATACTAGTGAAGTTTCCTTCCTTTTATGGAGAACTTGCCAATTTCAGCATTTTTTCTGTTTAGCATCTTCATTAATGGTCCAGATGTTAGGGCAGAGTGTACTCTCAGCAAGCTTGCTCATGACAGAAGATGATGAGGAGTGACTTATGTGCCAGGGGGTTACAGTGACATCCAGAGGGACTTCAAAAACCTGGAGAAAAGGGCTGCCAAGAATCTCGGGAAGTTCAACAAGGGGAAGTGCAAAGTTCAGTATGAAAGAGCAACCCCACGCACTAGTATGTGCTGTGGGCCACCCAGCTGGAAAGGAAGAGGACCTGGGGGTCCTGTGGACACCAGACTTGAATGTGAGCCAGCAGTGGGTCCTTGCAGCAAAGAAGGAGAATGGCATCCTGGGATGCATTAGATAAAGTATTACCAGGTGGGTAAGGGACGTGATCATTCCCCTCTTATACAGTACCAATGAGGCCACACCTGGAATCCTGTGTCTGTTTCTGGGCTTCAGTACAGGAGAGATATGGACATACTGGAGAGAGCCCGAGAGGCCCACCAAAGCTGCTGAGGAGTCTGCGGCATTTCTCTAATGAGAAAAGGCTGGGAGAGCTGGGACTATTCAGCCTGGAGGAGGGTGAGGAGGATCTTAATAAGTATAAATACCTGAAGGAAGGCTGCAGAGAGGGTAGAGTCAGGCTTCTTCTCAGTGGTGCACAGTGCCAGGACCAGAGGCAGTGGGCATAAACTGGAGCACAGGAGGTTCCCTCTGAACGTGAAAAAGCACTTTGTGAATACAAGAATGACTGAGTCCTCGTGCATGAGGCCTAGGTAAGTTGGAGTCTCCATCCTCAGAGATGCTCAGAAGCTGTCTGGGTACAGTCCTGGGTGTTTGGCTGTGGGTGATGCTGCCTAAGTGGGATTGGACCCCGATGACTTCCAGAGGTCCCTTCTAATCTCTGCCATTTCGTGATTTTGACAGGGATGATGTTAATAGTTGCTCCTTTTTTAAATAGATGTATTCTCTGAAGCTCGGTTCTTTTTGTTTTTTGCGTGTTACCATTCAAGGCAGTTGAATAGACTTGAAAAAATGAATTTTTTTAAAGAAAGTAATATGGACAGTGGGCTGTCTGTTGTGTGTCGCCAGGCAAGGAGAGGTTGATACAGAGCATATATTACATCACTGTTACAGACACCTGTAGTGTATACAGGGAACAAAAAATGGCAGAATTTGATTAGATTGGAATCAGGTTGTGAGAGTAAATGTAGAGATTATCAGAGAAGAAAGGATGTTTTGAAAGCATGAAGCTGTTCATCTTTGAGGTGAGTTATTGATAAGTATATGGTTTAGCTATCTAGTGGCAGTCAATAATTTGTAATGGCATGATGCTAGCAAGTTGTTAGAGCAAGGAAGGGGAAGGGAAAACTCAAAATGGCTACAAAACCCTGTCTTTTTGAGGCTTTATGTAGTTAAACCATAGAATGTATTACTGCTGAAATTTAGCAGAATTCATGAGGGTATAGCACATTTGCATGCCTTCAGGCCTCTCTGGATTCCTAGTGCATTAGAATAGGAAAAAAGTGATTTTACCTAAAGTTCTAAGAAGATATTCAAATATTGAAAATTTTATGCCTGTAGTGAGTGATAGGCTCCAGAAACACAAAGTCACTCCTAAAGTGCAATGTACTGTAGTGTGATATTTCATTTCACCATTTTATGCTGTTTATTGTCAAGTGTGTTTAGGAGAATAAAGCTCACCTTTTTTTTCTTGTTAATTGTAATTTTGGTTTTGTTGTGCTCTGTCCATGTTCCATTAGCACATCTGAAACTTCATCTGACCAGTTATTCAGGAGTGCCTCTTCCTAGGTTAGGATCTGAAGCAGTAGCAGATTGCACTGCTCCTAGCAGTTTTTACAGAACTAGAACATACTTATTTCAATCATCATGTTCCTGAAAGAACTGCAGAACTGTGTTTTTGCTATTCTGCTATTAATAGACTTATCTGTGAAACTTCGAGAAACCTGGCACTTAGATTTCACCAAATATGGTTCCTTAATGCTAATGCGTTCCAGTGTTCTTAAAAGGTACAAGTCAAAAAATACATCCTAATTAGTGGAAGGTTTCATTCAAGGTACTCATATTTTAAAAACTATTTTAGAACTTAGCTTAAATGTTGTGCATGGAAATAAAAAAAAATAAACCCCTGGAAGAAATATGTTTTAAAAGTTGTAATTTCTGAGGAATACTGTCTTTTGGGCAGAGACATACTTGGTTTTAGGCCAGAAGCTAACTGTCTATCAAAACAGCACTTGTCAGAAAACTAAAACTGAAAAATCAGAGATGTTCTTTGCCTCTTGGAGGAGAGTTTTCAGTGTTCAGCAAGATAAACAGAGCTTATAGGAGCATATGAGCAGCGTTTGTGTGCATGTGTTGCTTGTTAATACAGCAGTGTGCTGAAGATAAGCATGTTATGTGCATGAGTAACAATTAATTTCTTCTTTTTTATTCAAATAAATGAATCACGTGTGATAAAAAGCAGGGCTTATAGGGAATGTTTTTTGTGCTTCCTATATACATACCCTTTATCTTACTTGGAAGTAGGCTGCCTTTTCCTGAAAATGTATTATTCCTCTGACAGTAACTGCCACAGATGGATTATCCCATTTCTTAATGCATGACTTACTCAGCAAATACCTTAATGTGGAAAATAAAGTATCTTGCAATCTTCATTCATCTGGCAAAATAGATAGCATTATATCAAAATGTTGTAATTTCTTTACGTTGCTAACATGAAAAAATACGTAAAGTTTTCTACTTCCCATTTAGTTTTAAACAAAAAAGCCTCCACAATTTTTTTCTAGAAAAGGGCAGTAACTGGAAATAAAAAAAGGCATGACATAAGTGTATTGCAGAAGAGAATTCAATATTTGTTTCAGATTTGCTCTTAATACTGTGTCTTTCTTTGGAAATCCAGATCTTCTTTTCTTTCAGTGTTGCTGTTGGGAAGTAACTAACAAAAGTTCTCCTGTATTCCATCTAGCAAGCACTTATCTAAGCTTTTCGAGGGAATAATGCTGCTTATTTGCAAACCTACCTTATATGGTTGTTTAAGGGAGACAAACACATGGTTGTGGAGCTGAAGAACATTGTTTTGCCAAATGGACACCTGTACCTCATTAATTGCTGTTGACCAGCAATTTCTGCTCTCAACAACTTTGGACTGTTTAACTGTGCAAGCGTGCTGCCAGCTTTTTTTTTTTTTTTTTTTGCTTTGAAAGTCGGTGTTTCTTTTTTTGTATCAAAAGCACTGCTACAGTGTTCTTGCTGAAGGTCTTTAGGCAGTTCAGAAAAGGTTATTAATTGCTGCTTGAATATTGTGCTTTTTGACAAGAGAAATAGAAGTTAGCAACAGAATTATGACATTAACCTAGTTATTTTAGTAAGAAATACAGAGTAGTGATTGCTAACACCTTATGTTTTGAGAGCTTGTTCTCAAGGTGTAGACTTTTTGCTGCTGATGTTTTAATACAAGTTGGCCAAAGGGTAGAGTTTTCCAGGCGAAGTATCCACCTAGCATTACACCAGTTTTTGTAAATCTGTGCTGTAACTCATTTGATTTTGTGGTGTAGAATTGGGCAAGGAGATCTTTGTAATTATTTGGTGCCTCAGTGATTGCAATGGAGACTTTGCGAAAAAGAAAAGTATTTTAAAATACTGTTTTATTTCAGAATGACAGTTCTGGGTTTTCAGAACTGGGTCCAATGTCAATACCATGCAAACAGCCACTGTATTACTCTTATATCTGACTTAAAAAGTATCAGGGCAAAATGTGCACCTGCTTTGAGAAAAGGTACTTGTATTTGATGAAAGGAGTTGTGTGCACAAGACAGCAGTGTGGATAAGGCCAGTTTTTGCTTTGGCCTTTGCTCTGGGATGAATTATGCAAGATGGAGAGACAGGGTGGCCCCTCATCCCCACCTCTAGAAAATCAGATTATCATGGAATTAGAGAAACATACTGTGGAGAAACATACATGGTCACAACTCTCTGCAATCAGTCTTATCTAACAGGTTTAATATCATAGTAGTACTTTACAGTATGTGGCACTTGTGCTGATACTAATGTAACAGAAAGATTGGTATTTCCCATCATTAGTGTTAGTAGGAATTATAATAGATGTTATTCAAAGATTTGAGTCAAAGGTGTTTCAGAAAAAATACTTTTGCACAGTAATACAGTATTGCTAAAAAAGAGTTAACCTCTCATTTTCTTGGAGTTATTCAGTTAGAATGTGAAAGATTCTAACAAGTTAAGTATATACTGTGGTAAAACTACTGAATAGAGGTGACCTTGTTTGAGAAGAGGAAATAAAGAGAATGAGGAAATAGTATTGTAGATATGGAAGTTTAAAAACAGGTAAGGAGAGACAAAACACTTTAGGTAAGGTCCTGCAAATGACCTTCTGTAGTTGACTGAAATATATACCTACAGAATCTGGAGCAGAAAAATTGGGGGCATCATGTGCACTTCAAACTGGCTCTAGATGGGATAGGGAAATGCAGTAACACAGGCACCTGAACAGGAAGATGAGCATGGAAGAGTATATTGTTCCCAGAAAACAGAAATTAAGTCAGCTTTGTAGGGAAGCATTATTTCTATTACAGTCAGAAAGACCTAAAGAAATAGGTCTAGTATCAGTAAAATACATTCTTTTTGAATGAAAATTTCTTGTGGAAGATGTGGTATAACAGTAGTACAGCAGAGTACAATTGGAAGCTACTTGGAGCTTCCTAAATTAAAGAATAATTCATTGTGAAAGTGAATTTAAACACTCCAAGAATTGTTACATGAAGGTGCATTGAATTGAGTGGTCAGAAACTGGTTCTGCCTTTGTAGGTGTTGGTCTAGAGCTCATTTGCTTTTGAAATTGGAGCCTTAATAAACTAAGGAAAAAATTCTTGACAGGATGCTCAAACGTCATGTGCTGGTTTTGGCTGGGGTGGAGTTGATTTTCTTCATAGTAGTTGATAGTAGGCTGTGCTTTGGATTTGTGCTGAAAACAGTGTTGATAATACAGACGTGTTCTTTATTGTTGAGCAGTACTCACAGAGTCAAGCAAGGCCTTTTCTGCTCCTCACCCCACCCACCAGTGAGAGGCCTGGTGGTGCACAAGAAGTTGGAATAGGACACAGGCAGGACAGTGACCCCGACTGACCAAAGGGACATCCCATACTATATAGCATCATGCTCAATGATAAAACTAGGGAGAGAAGGAGGAAGGAGGTGATATTCAGAGTGATGATATTTGTCTTCCCAAATAGTAACTGTTTTTCTGTGATGGAATCTGGCTTTCCTGAGATGGCTGAACACCTTCCTCTTTTCTGGGCATAGTGCTTCACCTCAGTGTTTTGTGTGGGGCCCAGAACTGGACACAGGATTCAAGGTGTGGCCTCACTAGTTCCTGAGTACAGGGGAAAAATCCCTTTCCCGGTCCTGCTGGCCACATTGCTCATACAGGCCAGGATTCCATTGGTCTTCTTGGCCACCTGGGCACACTGGCTCATATTCAGCCACTGTTGACCAGCACCCCCACGTCCTTTCCCCCTGGGCAGCTTTCCAGCCATTCTTCCTCAAGTTTGTAATGTAGCCTGGGGTTGTTGTGACCTAAGGGCAGGACCCAGCACCTGGCCTTGTTGTGCCTCATGTGATTGGCTTTGGCCCATTAATCCATCCTGTCCGAATCCTTGTTTTGTTTTGCCTCTGTGTGTGGCCTTTGTCTTTCATATCAAACTGTCTATCTCAATCCACAAGCTCTTTTACTCTTCCAGTTCTCTCACTGCTTCTGCTGTGGGGGAGTGAGTAAGTGGCTGTGTGAGGCTGAGTTGCCAGCTGGGGTTAAACCATGACACACTGGAACAGGTTGTCTAGAGCAGCCTTGGGGTCTCCATTCTTGGAGGTGATCAGTCCCTGAGCAGACAAGGCCCTGAGAAACTTCTAGCTTTGAAATAAACTGTCTTTTGAGCATTGGATAAGTACAGGTGACTTCCAAATCCTTGTTTAAACCTAAATTATTCTGTGAGTTTTAAACTCCTCCAAGTTAATAAAGCAAACTGAATCAAGTGTATTTGGAAGAGAGCTTGGACTCAAAAATGCTAGTAAGGGATATTAGAATTTATTTTGGGGAAGAGAAGAATTGATCTACAAAGAGAAGTGGCTGCATTAATGAGTTTGCTGCTTTCTCTGCAGTCTTGCAATACCTGTTGGTGTATTCTTAACTCATAGAACATACAGAGTAATTTGTATAAATTCAGCTTTTCCCCACGGTGTTGAGGGATGTGGTGAAGAAAATGCACGCTGACATACTGTATTTCATTGGTGTTCTAATAACTTGATGACATGCCTAGATCTTTTGGAGACTTATTATCAAGACTAAGAAGAAATTCTTGATGTGGTGCAGTATGAAAAAGGACTGCTTAAGGTAGAGATTAGTAAAATAATTGTAGAGAAGGAGCTGGTAGAAGTGATTAGTAGAATTAGAAGAACTATTATTAAATACCAGTAATTGCAGTGGAGTTCACTAGGGATTGGTTATGACTTAAGTATTTCTACTAGTGTGGCATATTGTGCTATTTCATGTGAGGAAAATAGAGTCAGTACACAGGTAACTTTACAAGAGTCTGCTCTGAGGAAGCTAGACTGCTGGGAGAGAAAGCAGTTGTCTGGAGTAGAGTGGGTGGCACAGCTGAAACTTCGTATGAAATGACGCATGAGGTTCTTGCCATCTGTAGTCAAAGAAAAACATAATATTAAGATAGGTGCACAGATGAAGGAAGAGTGGAATAGGGAGTTTGGCAGAATAATCTGGGAGGAGCAAAGTTCATCTTGGCAAACGTGATGAGGCACTAATCACCAAATCAGGATAAGAACTCCTGTCAGTTAATTAAAGAAGTTAGCACAAGGATATTTTTATGTAAATTAATTACATTGAAATGTCTACTCATCTTAATGTTAAAGGCTTTCAGTAAGGTCATGGAAGAGAAGAATGCCACAAATTTAGAGGAGATGTCACCATTAATTTCTGTTACATAATGTAACACAACTTTTAGAAAGGAAGAAGCAGTCAGTTATAGAATACTTTCCTGCAGTCTTGCAAACTTGATCACTAGCTCTGCATGAAGTTGCAGAAGCAAAGGGAACAGGTTTGCTAAAATAAACATGGTCATAGACCCTGTATTAGCCTTAGAAATCTCATTATTTGGGCTGTTAACTCTATGCCGTGACAAGGAATTTTGCTGCTTAGTTGCATGAGAAATGAAGTTGTCTGTACCATAATCTTGTCAATAGTTCTGCTGGTAATGTTCGTAATCTCTTCACAATTTTAAAAACTGAAAACTATCAGGTATCTTTAATCATACATATTCTGATAACAAAAGCATTTTCTTTGCTTAACTGACTGGTTCTGTTACTTTGTAGTGTGTTGTGAGCACTGTATCTTGTTTTGTAACAGTAGCAAATAGTTTCATGACACGCGGAAAAGCCGCTCTAGCCCTTCTGCACAAGTCTACTCCCTTTCTGCTCTGTTTCCCTGTATATATATAATTAATATGGGTTCTCGGCAGACCTATTTTGTAAGCTGCTGTGTTTCTTAACGTTTCTGCCACACTAGAATATGACCCCAATAAGAAACCTTCACATTGTTTTCTGGTAGATTAATGAGTTAAATCAGTGCACTGAATGGCTTGACAAGTAGCAGAATTAGCACCAGGGATGGAATAAGATGGCTTAGCCAGGATTGGTGTTTGGGAGAAGGGAAGACTAAGAGTGAGAAAAGTGTGAAGCAAGACTTACCTTGTTGGCAGCATTAGACTATTGATGTGTTCAACTGCAGTCAGTTAGGCCGTCTGCTGTCTGTTTACTCAGTTTAATGTGATTTTAGTAGATATATATGGCCATGATAATTACCTTAGATTTTGTTACTATTTTACACTTTGTACTGTTAGTTATGTAGATAATGAGACCTAATTTTATAGACTATCATTCATTTCTACGATCATAAAACAGTCTTCCTGAATTTTGTGGTGGAGTCCAGTTTCTCATGTTAAGTAAACAGAATTTTCCTGTGAACATCAGGGAGGAGGAGTTGCAAGCAGCGATGTGAGGTACATCAAAGTAGAATAGGTCTTTTCATTTTGCTCTTAGGCTAATAATTGAAAATAACATAAAACATTATTATATCTCAACTCACAATTGAAGTAAAATTGGATAGAATGCAAGCAGTCTTTTAAGCAGTGAGGTACATGTGATGGGAAGAAGGTGGAGCCCAGGCATTTAAGTCCATCAGTAGTAAAATTTTCTCTGTTTCTGCTGTGAGAATGGTTGGGAGGGGGCTGCGCGTTTTTTTTAATTTTTTAACGTGGGTTCTGCTGTAATTGAAATTACAAAATCAGGTTTTCTAAAAATAAGTAAGAAAAAATTACTGAACACAAGGGAGTTGTGGAAATTACTTTTGTGAAATTAAAAGTATATAGATATAGCTATTATTGAACAGCAGTGTAGGAAATGTACAAAAATAATCAGAATTATCACTGAATCCCCACTTAATGTCATTATTCCAGATAGTGGTATTTTACCTATATTTTACCTGCTTCACTTTGTTTGCTTAAAAATCAAAATAACTATTCCAACTTTCTAATAATAATCCACAGTTATACATCATAACAGGACAACATCATGCAGAGTTACATATCAGTACAGGACAGTAATTCTAGTTTCTGTTCAAGTAATTAAACCTTTGAAGGAATCAATTTTTATTTCTGCTGTTAGTATTTGTGGATTTTTAGTAAATCGCTACATATTAGCGTCCTACCTGCGAATTTTAGAGAGGCAGATTAGTCTCAGCAGGTGCCTGGGAGATTGCCAGAGTGGTTTTCTTGCTTGATGTGATTGTCTGCACTTGTGATGCTTTGTATTGTGTCAGTGGACTTCTACTCGGGCAAGTGGGACCAGCTCCTACAATTCTAACCATCTGTTGCAGAAGTCCCCTATCAGATATGTGTGTCTAAGTAAATACAGCAGTTCCGAGCTGATTTTCATGGCTGTCTTTAAAATTTAATTGCTTGAATATGGTGTAATGAAAAATTTCATGTTAGTACAGGTCAGTAATGAGCTCTCACACAAAAGTAGCATTTTTCTTAATTTGACAGGTGTGTCACTTTACTGAAGAACTACTAAAGTATTCAAAACTTGCTAGTCTGGAAAAGCTATCAGTTTGGGATTACTGCATTATTTTGAATGAAAGGCTTGTGTTCCACTGCTTAGAGAAAACTCAACACAAACACTTCCCCTTTATTAAGTAAATAATCATCTACATGAAATATGAGGAACTATAGGGGTAGAACACTGAGTAATGGGTACCAATTGAAAGAGAGGACATTTAGATTAGGTGTTGGGAAGACATTCCTTACTCTGAAAGTAGCAAGACAGCTGGAACCAGTTGCCCAGGGAGGTTGTGGGTGTCCCAGCCCTGGCAGCATTGGCCTTGAGCGATCTGGTCGAGTAGGAGTTTGCATGGAGGTTGGGACTGGATGGTCTTTAATGTCCCTTCCTGTGTGTTAACATTCTGTGATTATGTTCTATGTGTCCATCCACAGAAATTTAACAATGATACGTCCTATTTCACGGGGATGGAAGATGGTTAATAAAAGCCATTAAGTGAGAGTATGCACAGATAGAAGGCTGCTCCAGATCTGTCTGTAGAGCAGGAAAAGTATTAATCAAATCTGGGGTTTTGAAATGTGTAGGCATTAGCTTTCTGCATTGGATTAATTACTTACTGTCTTCTGCCAATACAGCCAGCAGCCAGCTTCGGGTGTAGCCTATTCCCATCCAACCACAGTTGCCAGCTACACTGTCCACCAGGCGCCAGTGGCGGCGCACACGGTCACTGCAGCCTATGCCCCGGCCGCAGCCACGGTGGCGGTGGCCAGGCCTGCCCCGGTGGCCGTGGCAGCTGCTGCCACAGCTGCGGCCTACGGTGGCTATCCCACAGCACACACCGCTACAGACTACGGCTACACGCAGCGCCAGCAAGAAGCTCCACCGCCACCGCCTCCTGTCACCACGCAGAATTACCAGGTAGGTTCCTGCTGTGGGATTTTTAAGAGGTGCTTTGAGAGGAAGAAGCCTGTTTGGAAAAGAAAATGTGATTTTGTGCAACTGCTGCTGTAAAGAAAAGCCCTGTCTTCTGTTAGCTTAGATCTTGGCTTGGTCTGCGGTAAACTGGGTCATGGAGCTGAAAAGACTGTTCCAGTAAAAAATTTCAGTAGAGGTAGAAATGGTTCCTTTGTCAGATTCCTGGGTGCCACTGGAGTCTAGTACCAAGCCTGTGAGGACAGAAGATTGCCCTAGGAGATAAACTACTCTGTAGGTAGTTTTTTGGATATCCTCTTCTGAGATCCCTGCCTAACGATCTGTGGATACAGGCTTTTCCAAAAGGGCTTTTTCTCTCTGTCCTGTTTCATCTTGAAATACTATGTTTCTTGCAATAGTTTTTCACCTTTTTAATTCTGAACTTACCAGGGCATTATCTAGATTCTAATTAGCATTTTGGTTTGTTTAAAAGGACTATTATTGCTGCATGTTCTCAGTTCTTTTGTATAGCTTCTGCAATTTGTTATATATTATGAGGTCAGTTATTAGATACCTTTGGAAAAAAAAGAGAATCCTCCTAAACTAAGTAAAATAATTCCTGTTTACACAGGTTGGACGAAAAAGGATTTTGTTGTTGTATTTCCGGGAATTAAAAAGTATTTTAATACGTTAGTGCATTTCAGCTCTAGTAGGTCATGCCTTGTTCCCCCTCAGTTGATCAACTCTTCGCGTTTTACCATAAACATGGAGAGGATGGGAGAATGTGTATGTACATGCATGTAGTGGCTTCCAGGCATCTCGTTCTAGCTTATTAGAGATCTCCTGAGTTGTAAAGGTACCCGATGAGCTACTTGCCTTGCCTTTGAAGACCAGTTACGTTTCCCTAATGAACTACTTGATACACCAAAAAGTAAAGAAGGCTTTAAAAATACTACTTTCATACTCTAAAAAATGTAACCAAGAAAAATGTTGTTAATTACAAGATTTTTAAAGCCAATACAAGCTTATGTTTTTACCCCTGAGAATTTATTTGGCCTTGTAGAAATTCATGTTTTGTAGAGATCTGTGGTGGAATTTTTCTTAATATTTCACAGAAATAGAATCTGATATTGTCATTAAAACCTATTGAGAGTAGATGTTTTTAAAAAAAAATTTGGTAGAGAAAGGGATTAATAGCATGAGGGTAATTCCAGTATTGAGTCTGTAGAAGGCAGTTAGGGCTGTTTCAGGCCTGAAGTATCTATGAAAGTAAATTTAATTTCTCTAATGCATTTATATGTATATACTGTACGTGTAGATGGGGAATTTTTATTCTACTTGAGTAAGCCAGAAGATGGCACATTGTTAATTTGACTCTGCTGATCATTTCTGTTACTCTAGCCATATACTTACAGGTGGTTTCTCTGTTTTGAATCCTTAGGATTCCTACTCTTATGTTCGATCCACCGCCCCAGCGGTGGCATACGACAGCAAACAATATTATCAGCAGCCAACCGCGACTGCCGCAGCCGTGGCTGCTGCTGCCCAGCCACAGCCCTCGGTGGCTGAGTCCTACTACCAGACAGGTGGGTGGCGTGATTCAAGCTGCTCTTGTTACTCACAGTCTTGTTGACTGCTTTAAGCCTTAAAATAGTTGTTTGAGTGCTTCACATTATCTTCTTTTTCTGTTTTAAGTTTTGTCACGTAATCTCTGTCACTGTGTGGAAAGTTTTTCTATGCCTAGAACTTCAACACTTGTGATATTGCCATAAGTAGCTGCCTCTGAATTTTGGACTGCCACTAAACATACTCGAAACATAGTTCTAGGCAAAGTTCTTACTGATTTGTCTAGAAACCTTGTGAAGTAGTTGAGATAATCAGTGTTGTGTTCAGATGATAACTCAGTTAGAAATACTCTTTTGATTCTCTAGGTTCTTCATGTATATAATTCTCTTTAAGTATTTGTATCATGATTGCTACAAAGCATGAATCCTGCTTAGTGTTTTTCTATGTAGAATTAAGAGGAAAGTTTAGGTGTGCTTTGGTTTGAGGTATTCTAGTAAAACTGTTACATAAGAAGGTTGTTTAAAACCTGTTTAAAACTGTGTTAAAAACATGATAGCACCATTAAAAACAAATAAATAAATTTCAGCTTACTACTGTGAGCTGTGACTTGATTGAGGTACATGGTATGAAATGCATAGCTATAACAGTAAAGCAGCCAAATGTGCAAACACTAAAAAGCAAAACAAATTAAACAAAACTCCCAAAACAAACTCCCACTTCTTACACATTTGTTCACAAGCATGTTGTTAATTTTCCCTTTGTATGGTTTCCATTTCACTCAACTAAAACATATCAATGTTTCTACACTTGTATTTTCTCTCTTCATTAGCTCCAAAAGCGGGATATAGCCAAGGGGCAACTCAGTACACCCAAGCCCAGCAAACACGGCAAGTGACAGCTATAAAACCTGCGACCCCAAGTCCAGCAACAACGACTTTTTCCATATATCCGGTGTCCTCGACTGTGCAGCCGGTGGCAGCTGCAGCCACTGTTGTTCCATCCTACACTCAGAGTGCAACATACAGCACAACAGCAGTAACTTACTCTGGTAAGAATTTTGCATGTTTTCTTGCTGGGATCTTTGAAGTTGCTGCAGAAGAAGCTTTCAATGCTCAGAAGTTTAGCACTTCATGCTCAATTACATCATAGTCTGCTGAGAGGTAGCAACCAGTTCAGTCATTACAATGACAGAATGCTTTGTGGTATCTTCAAAATAGTTTTGATGTCTTATGTACTTATTTTGTTAGATATGAGAATATACAGAGTGCTGACATTGCTACCAAAGAGTGACTTATTGTAAGGTGAAAAGGAAAAAAACAGGGAATGCAAAATGTAACAAAATGCATCCACACAGATGTTACTCGCAGGAAGTGGGAAGGGTGTGCATGCAGTTACAGAGACAGGGAGGAACAGTTCAGTGTAAATCTTTTAAGTTTGGGATGTCCTGACCCAAAATGGAATGAGAAATGTGTGCTGGAAAGACTTTATTCAACCATTAGGAATACAAAACATAGTTAAAGATGAAAATATGGTAACTTCATAGCCATAGATGGTAATTAACTGGCATGTTATACATACCCTGAACTTTTTGTTTTCTTTTGTTTCTTGCTTAAAAAGGGATTTTAGTACTTCCTTGAGACAGAGCCTAGTTTCCTTGATTTACTCAGCTAGAAGTCAGGGACTGTATAGCCAGGCTTTAGTGAGTGAAACATCTTCTCCATACCAAAACAACTTAAATCACTGAAATAGGATGTAATAGCACTAGATATTCTGTCTTTTATCTTCATTTTTTCCCCTTCCTCTCCATATTATCAGTCCTTGCCATTTGGAAACGTGAACAGCAAATCAGATTCTAGAAGATTGCATGCTTCATGTGGCCTTTACTAAATCTTTCATTAAAATTCTTGTTCCATCATACCCAATCTTACCAGATGTACCAGGAAATTTCATATGTTCTCTAGGGATGCTTTGTTATATCGGACTTAACGGTGTGTCTGCAAAGATGTGTCTAGAATTTAATATATTCCCACACAATTGTTGGCTGTATATTTGTCTACTGTGAAACATGAAGCCAAATTCAAGACTGCCTGACAAGATCTCAGTGAATTACTTACATCTTGCCTTGCCCCTCAGCTGTTATGCAACATGATTTGAATTAGTGCATTATGTAATTGATACATTATATATGGTGATGTAACATTTGTTTTTATTTTAATTTTTCAGGTACCTCCTATTCTGGCTATGAAGCTGCAGTGTATTCAGCTGCATCGTCCTATTACCAACAGCAGCAGCAGCAGCAACAGAAACAGGCGGCAGCAGCAGCTGCTGCTGCTGCTGCGACAGCTGCTTGGACAGGGACCACCTTTACTAAAAAGGCACCATTCCAAAATAAGCAACTGAAACCAAAACAGCCTCCCAAACCACCCCAGATCCACTACTGTGACGTTTGCAAGATCAGCTGTGCTGGACCACAGGTATCTGTATTATGTATTATTCTACCGTGCTTTATTCTACTATACTTTATTCATAATTTTTTCAGCTAAAAAAGTTACCCTCTTAAGAGTCAAAAATTGCAGAATGGCCTGGATTGGAAAGGACCTTGAAGAACATCTGGTCCAACTGTGCTGTAGGCAGGGACACCTTTACCAGACCAGTTTGCTCAGAGCCCCGTCCAGCCTGGCCTTGAGCACTTCCAGGGACGGGGCACCCACAGCTTTTCTGGGCAGCTGTGCCAGTGCATCATCATCCTCACCATAAAGAATTTCTTCTTAATACCTAAACTTTCTTTCGGTTTGAAGCCATTGCCTCTTGTCCTGTCACTCCATGCTTTTGTAAAAAGTCTCCATCTTTCTTACAGACTTCCTTTACGTACTGGCAGGTCCCAGTTAGGTCACCCCAAAGCCTTTTCCAGGCTGAACAAACCAAATTGTCTTAGCCTTTCCTCATAGGAGGGGTGCTCCATCCCTCTAATTAAGAGTATTTGTTAATTTTTAGACCTGATTCTATACTTGTACTAAAGGAATAATGAAATAAAAATGAGTACTATTATAGAAAGAGTTCCTGTTGGAAGACATAAAGATACACCCCCTGAGGTTATACAGAGGAGCTTCATCTGATTTCAGAATTATTTGAAACTTTGGATGTGATTTGCATGTGTTTCTTCATATGATTTGAATGTGTTTCTTTAGCATAGGAAACTTCTTAGAAAATACTGTTTTGGAAGCTGTGGAATTACACAAGTTTTGTGAATGGGAAACCTGAAAATTTATTCTTCATTATATTCCAATTTCCCAGTTTAGTGTCATAGTGGGTAAAAGTGCCTAGAAAGTAGATACAAAGTCATGCAGAATGTTTATATCTGAGTCTGGCTAACAGTTCTTTTACTTCAGGTAAATTTGCCATTATTTCCTACCTGTCTGCTCTAGATTGCCAATGTTGATGTAGGAACTAATACTAACTTCTGCATTTCATTTTCAGTACAGCTTTATTTGTGCACTACCTTCTTTTAAATTTATTTTTCTATTTATCTGGATACACTTAAAGTTTGAGGGAAACCGGAAATCAAAAATAATTGAATGCAATGCAGGAAATGGCAGTTTCTGATCCTGTCAAGTTTTCAGTGGTGATACTGTTGACTGGTACTTTATTGGGAAGTTGAGAAGTTAGAGGAGAAAAACCTGTATTGTTTTACCTAAGTGTGGGATCCTGATGCTGAAGAAGAAAATGTTCTGGTCTTAGAAGTGGCCTGTTAATGCATGCCATACCACAGAAATGTTCAGCATAGGAGGTATTTCCTAGATAAAATATGTGTTGTCTGCCGTGTTCTGTATTACATGTATTCACAGGAATGATGAACCAGCAGTACAAAGACAACTTACTGTGTGTTTTGTTTATTTAAACAGACTTACAAAGAACACTTAGAAGGCCAGAAACACAAAAAGAAAGAAGCAGCATTAAAAGCTTCCCAGAACACCACCAACAACAGTACTTCTGCTCGTGGAACTCAGAATCAGTTGCGTTGTGAGCTCTGTGATGTGTCTTGTACCGGGGCAGATGCTTATGCTGCCCATATCCGTGGAGCCAAGCATCAGAAAGTAAGAGATTTCTCTTGTTCTTACTGTGCAAGTCAGTATATGCATTTCTCCCCATCATTTTTATCATTTCAAGGAAGGAGAAAATATGCAAAAACAGTATAATTTAGATTTTTTTATTTAAAAATTTTAGTTCTTCTTTTCCTTTCAAATTTGTCTTTAGGCTCACTATTAGAAGGGCATTGTTGGAAAAAAAAAAAAAGAGGGGGAAATATTGCCATGGCATCAATGAAAAGAGGATATATTGGGATATCACCCAAATCATAGGAAGGTGTGGAGTGAGATGAGGGAAAGGTACCATTGAGGATGTGTATGCTTGTGCCCCCTAACTTTTCTCGAGACCGTTCTTGAGATTCATCTTACTTGTCTGTCTGGGACAGTAAATCTTCCAATGCACTTTGAAACGCTCTAAGCTAAGCTAGTGCAAAGAACAGGCATCATTCTTTGATGGTTCCTGCGAACAAAACTGTCCTCTGGAAGCAAGGAACAATGTCCTGTAGTAGACTTTATAATGGCTATGGTTAGAAGACTTCTGGTACACATGTTTTTCTTATTGTTTGGGTGCTCTTTTGTGGGCATCCTCGAATAAAAACTGTGGGCTGCGCTATGAAATGCTGTGACCTGTGTTTTAAACTTGACCATACAACACTAAGTGCAATAATAGGTAGAATATGTTTTTAGAAATTACAGATTTTCCTCATAACTCTGGAAAGATTAATGTCACTAACAAATACAGTATTAATACTCTGCTTTTATAGCTCTTTACATATCAGGACACAGGCATCAGTAACGTTGTTCCTACTAAAATAAATAAATCTCATAGCATGTTTAAAATTATCTTCCTCCAAGAGCAAAAAATCAAAATTTAGAGAGACTTTGGAGAACTTGTCCAGTGTTCTTCCTTTGGTAAACTGAGCCATTACTTTCTTGGGTTGTGCTCCAAAATTCCATAGGTGTATGGAGTATAGTATATATTATCCTTTTATATTTGGATATAGTTTCCTCTTTGTGATAGTTGCAAGCCATTGCTGGGTTTAGGTTCTTACCAGTGTGAAAATGATATCACAAAGGATCCATTCCTGTGGTAACTAAAGGACTGTGTGTGCGTTCTACTGGAAAAAAGTAATTTTGAACAGTTGCTTGAGTTTAAATTTATACTATTGTGTGACGTTAATATGTCAGTATTCTGATAGGGAACATAAAAAATAAGAACAAAAGCCTAAGAAACTAATTTGGATAGTTGTGTGCATATCATGGTTGGGTACATGTTCACGTTTAAGGCATGTCTCACAGGTTTGTATTTTTTTTACTGCTGTTTTCAACACTCAGTCTTTAGTTTTGATCTTGCATATTTTTTTCATGTGGATTACTTGCATTGCTTTTTCAGATGGTGGTCAGCAGACACCAAAAAGAAGTATCATTCCATGAGAGACATATTATAGAAAGGCCTGTGCTTATTAATTCTGATAAGCATGTACCTCTTTACTTTCTATGAGATACTAAAAAGCTCTAAAATACCTCTTGAATCCTCCTTAACTATTTCTAAACATTAGAAAAAAAGGGAAAAAAGGAAGGCATTTGCCTAAGGATTCTCTTCAGCTTGGCTAAATAACGTGTAAAGTCTTCAATAAGACTCTTGAAATGTAGCAATCAAAAGACACAGTGTTGCTGAATCTGAGTTAAATAACTCTTAGTTACAAATATTGTTTGGAACCAAAACAGTTTATTGTTCTGCCCCTTTGAAGGAGACTAAAAAGTCACAAGGCAACAAAACAGATACATTGAAACATTAGGAGAAAAATGTATTCTTGAATTTATCCTGAGTTGTAAGCTTGTTGTGTTTATTATCTAAACGTTTGTGGGAGTAAATGCCTGAATTTCAAGCAAGTAAGTAATGTGAGATAGCAAGTACCTATTTCCCTGTTATAGATGACAAGAACTTTTACATATCCATCTTTTTTTCCTTACTAAGACCACTTTCTGTAAAAAAACAAGCTAACTCTTTATTTATATTGATTTTTTAGATATCGATATTTTTGCTTGTGATACATTATTTTTACAGCTATCTCAGGGAGATCATGTTATGAGTTTCTCTTCCTACTTACAGGTAGTAAAGTTGCATACAAAACTTGGCAAACCCATTCCTTCGACTGAACCAAATGTGGTTACCCAAGCTACTTCCTCAACATCCACATCTGCTTCCAAACCAACGGCCTCTGCTTCAAATATAGCAACTAGCAGCAGTACAGTGAACTCCTCTGTTGCATCCTCTGCAGTGAAAGTTCTTACTCCCACGGCAAACACCACACTTAACACTGCATCCAACAACAAAACATCTTCAACTGCTGCTAACATAGCAGTAAAGAAAATATCTACACCGAAAATAAACTTTGTTGGCAAGTATCGAAGTCAGTCTTTATTTTGAAACCTAACCTATTCTGTAAATTTTTCTTAAGAACTAGTGCAGCAGAGACAAATATATTTAGGTAACTCCATGCATGATTTACTCTGCTGTGTTTAAGGGAATTACTGATAAGTGAGAATTTCTATAAAAGTTTTGCTTCTAAATTGATGTTGGTGTTTTCTGCCCAGTTGTCTCCACCAGGCCCCTCCTGAATACTTTTCCCACGTTCATAAGAAGCCTCCCACCTTTGGTTTCTTATGTAGTAGCTGCTGGAGTATTGCAGTGTATAGTCCTAATTTCAGCTCACAACCTGGGCTGTTAATGCACATGCAATAGATTGGCAGTTTGTGATGGGCAACTGAAACATCCTTTTTCAGTGGAAAACTAACCATGTAAGCTTTGAACTGAACATAACAGAGGTGGGAAGCAGTTGTTCCACAATAAGCTATCCTGCTCTTCAAGGAAAGACCTATACAGTTGCAACACTAGGGGTATACTGCCTTTACTAGTACAAACATTATAAAGTTTTGAAATACTTTTTTTAAAATACATAAATTTTCAAAATAACAAAAAAAGATATTATTAAAATACATTTTCTGAGTTGTTTCCCATTCAGTCCTGTCCCTTGAAAAAGCAGGAAAACAAATAACAAAAATGGTGATTTTATAAAGCAGACATTTTTCTTGTTAGACTAAACAACTTCAGTGTTTAAGTAACCTGAATGTTAAATTTACTGTTAAAATATTTAATTGTATTGAAAATATATTTAAGTTTTGGTTGGTTTTAAAATCCAATAGATTTTAAAAGACCTATAATTCTTTGCCCAAATCATAGGTATTTGCTAATAAAATCTTCAGTTTGCACATTATGTTTAATCACATTCTCATTTTATGAAGAGCAATAATTTAACTTTTGTTTTTGATTTCTAGGTGGTAATAAGCTTCAGACAACAGGAAGTAAAATGGAAGAAATGAAATCAGCTGAAAGTGTTAAAACTCCTCCTGCTGCTACAGTGCAAACACAGGAAGTAAAGCCTGACACAGCAGCTGAACCAGTGACTCCCACAACTCTTGCTGCCTTGCAAAGTGATGTCCAACCAGTGGGCCATGACTATGTGGAGGAGGTATTAATATGAAAATATGTATTATTTTTAACTGTTATAGTGAACCTAATCATGGAGTGATTGAGGTTGGTGGAGACTTCTTTAGATCACCTGATTCAGTCACCCTGCTTAAGAAGGACCACCTACAGCCAGTCACCCAGGACCATGTCCAGATGTTTTTTGAGAATGTCAAAGGATGGAGACTCCATAAGTTCCCTGAGCAGTTGTGCGAGAGCACAGTCAGTCACCATGAAACAGAGTGTTCTGATGTTCAGCTATTTTTCACTTAGTGCTAATTGCCTCTGGTCCTGGCAGTGGGCACCACTGAAAAAAGTCTGGCTGTGTCCTGTTTTACCCCTCCTCCAGGTATTCATATGCACTGATATGATCCCACTCAGCCTCCTTGTCCCTAGGTGAGACAGTTGCGGTCCCTCTGGATGTCAATGCAACCCTTTGGCATATCATCCACTCCTCTTGGTTTTTTATGTCATCAGCAAACTAGCTGAAGATACATTCTCCGCCATCATCCAGAGCATTACTGAAGATGTTACAGAACTGTATTGATCCAGGGGCTGCATTGCTGGCTCCTGGCCTCCAACTGGGCTTCATTCTGCTGATCACTACCCTTGGCCAGGCTGTTCAGACAGCTTTCAGTCCAGCTCACTGTATACTTATCCAGCCTATGCATTAGCAGCTTGTGTTGGAGGATATTGTGGTGAGACTGTGTCCAAGGTTTTATTGAAGTCCACAGGGACAATCTTGACAGCTCTGCCTTCATCTGCCAGGCCTTCGCCTTGGTTAAGTCATTCTGACTGCTCCTGATGGTTTTCTTGCCCTCATTGTACCTGGAAATGGTTTCCAGGATTAGCTGCTCCATTGCCTTCCCAGAGATTAAGATGGGGTTGACTGTAATTCTCTAGGTTCTCCTTGAAGATAAGACTGACAATGCATTGAACCTGCAAAGGCTTGTGCATATGTTTACATTTTTGTGTTGTGCATATTTTTTTTTTCTTCATGTGGTTGGTATGACATAGGTGGACCAGCTCTGATGTGAATTTTGCATGATACACAGGTCTGTGATTTATTAGCTCACTATGTTCAGGTTTGAATTTAGAGCTGTGTACTCTTTGAAATGGAAGGACCTTGTTCCCTGCTCATTACCAAGCACAGTGGTGTGTCTGTCAGAAATGAAGGTTCTACTTTTCAACTTTGCCTTCTTTCAGTTATTGTGTGAACTTCTTAACATGTTTTAGGACAGGTAGACATTATCCAGTGGCACTGGATAATTTGATTAATGGATAATTTAATTTTATATCAGCCTTATAAAATAAAAAAGAAATGACCAAATGTGTTATAACTTTATTTTCCAGGTAAGGAATGATGAAGGAAAGGTGATCCGCTTTCACTGTAAACTCTGTGAATGCAGTTTCAATGATCCTAATGCCAAGGAGATGCATTTGAAAGGGCGGCGGCACAGACTTCAGTACAAGGTAAAAATGCTGATGCTTCTCTCTGAAAATCAACCAGATATCAGCTAACTGGTCTGGTCACCTGCTCTTAGGTTTGAAGACTAGACAAAAGTAGACACTCTGAGTAAACAGCGTGAAAAAAAAGAGAAATATATTTCATAGGCAGTGTAGTCTTAAAAGAATAATGCAAACTGAAATTTTATTTTGGTTGAGGCTTGAATGTTGCTTGTAGTCTAGGCGATGCTTAGTGAAGTGAAGCAACAATGGGTTCCTTATGTTGTTTACCATGAAGTTTTAAAGAGTATAAAATAGTATTGCTCAGTGTTTTTGGTAGGATAAACAGCACACACTCTTTGTGTTGCAGACTTTTTAATGGTAAGTGCATTTGTGCAGTTCTAAAACTGCATTTTGCTCCTTTTGTTTTTATTGTAGATGAGTAGTGTATGTTAAATATGTCAGAACTACTCAATAACCTTGAGATGAGGACAGGAAAGCAACATTTAATTCATTACTTTTCTGATCTAGAAAAAAGTAAACCCAGACTTACAAGTAGAAGTGAAGCCCAGTATTCGAGCAAGAAAAATTCAGGAAGAGAAGATGAGAAAACAGATGCAGAAAGAAGAATACTGGAGAAGGCGAGAAGAGGAGGAACGCTGGAGGATGGAAATGAGGTAATGCATTATGTTTCATGAATGAGTGTGACAACCTGCTGTCAGATTGTCTGAAACTAAACTCCATAGTTACTTAATTTAAATACTGTAGGGAACTCTATACTGTCGTGTTTTAAATTGTCATTCTCTCACTGGGATTTTTGTTTGCTATTCTTCAATCCTTCTGAGTAATGCAGAGTTAGTAGAATTACTTTGCCATAAATGCAGACCTACTTTTACAACAATAATTCATGTTGTTACTGTCTCTTCATTGGTATTTGCTCATGACTGCTAGAAGTTGTTGAAGACAGAGAAGGATCTGTCTAGAGCAGTGTCAAGTATTAACTACTGTATAAAAAGAATACTTTGATTGATGCACTTCAGGCGATATGAAGAGGACATGTACTGGAGGAGAATGGAGGAAGAGCAGCATCACTGGGATGACCGTCGCAGAATACCAGATGGAGGATATCCTCATGGCCCTCCAGGACCACTAGGTCTGCTGGGAGTTAGACCTGGAATGCCTCCTCAACCTCAAGGACCAGCAGTAAGTTTCTTACCTTGGGGAAAAAAATTAAACCATTCTTACCAGGAGGCACAGTTAAGAAATATAAAATTACTCAGTGCTACTGCACTTGTCTCCGGTGTTTCTTAATAAAGGATTTGGAAAAGAGAGGAAGAAATTATATGCTAATGAAATGGTGTAGGTGTACTAGTCCTCCAGAATAAGTCCAATGAAATGACAAGAGGATGCTTTAAATATTGCTTCTTATGAAACACAAGTCATACTGAATTCTTCTATTTTTTATTTGATTGTGTTATACAACATTATTTACCTAATTGTGGACAAATGTATGGATAAAAAGTATCTGGGTCATCAGACTTGGAGAATAATGGTTAATGGTGCATCATATTCTAGCAGTGTGGAGTGCAGTACCACACTGCACATGTGTTGATTCTGGTATTAGACTGAAAAGCACCTTATCAGGGATCTGAAAGGAGATGGAGTGAGTGCACATTGCTGAGGTTTGCAGCTGGCATGAATCATGTTGGGATGGGGAGAATAGCTGATACCTTGGATGGCAAGGCCACCATCCAGAGGCACCTAGGTAGGCTGTAGGAGTGGAGCATTATGGAATTCTGCAAGTACAAGTGCCTAATGCTGCACTCAGAAAGGAAGAACCCCTTGCATTGATTGAGGCTGGGTAGCAGCTCAGCTGAAAGGGATCTGGGGGTCCTGACAAACAGCAGTCTGGTCATGTGCCAGCAGTGTGCCCTGGCAGCAGGGCCAGCAGCTGCCTGGGCTTTAAGAGGAGCACAGTCAGTTGATTAAGGGAAGTGATCAGCTTTCTTAAGACCCTAACTTCAATGCTACATTTAATTGTGGGCTTTCCAGTAGAAGATACATAAACTATAATGGGCTCAGTGTGGTGCTAGATGTTCAGGGGTCTGGAGCACTTGCCCTGTGAGGAGAGACTGAGGCATCTGAGATTGTTCAGCCTGGAGAAGAGAGAGCTTCAGTGGGACAGAGCAGCCTTCTAATAGCTGTGCTTTATAAAGGAGCCAGGGTTTTTATAGTTATGAGAGGGTGAGATATATCTAGCTTAAGCAAACACAAAGGAGATTTAGACTGAATACAGGAAATCTTTTTTTGTACAGATGTTGTACAGCCACCATCTTTGAAGTTTTTCAGAAACTTAACGGGCTAAAGCCCTGAGCAACGTGATGTGGTCTTACAGCTGACCACGTTTTGAACAGGAGGAGATTGGACTAGATGACCTTCTGAGGTCGTCCTGTACAATCCTTTGATTGTACAAAAGAAATCATGGATACTTTATTTTCCAGCAACATCCAGGTATTTCCCAGTTGAGGAGTACCTCTGATCTTGGGATTTGGCCTTAGTTTAATTTTGATACACTTCATGTCTTTTCAGACATGATTGATTGTGGCAGTGTAGGCTGTTGAGATAACTTCATGTTTTGTTACATTTCAGTGATGTGAGGTTTGAATATTCTATTCCTTAGCCACATGTTTGGGTTTTGGTATTTTGTCTCATTTGCGAACTTGGAAGTGCACCCAGGTTTCAGAAGAACACTTTTTTTGTCTGTTCAGCCTCTGCGCCGCCCTGACTCCTCTGACGACCGCTACGTGATGACCAAGCATGCTGCTATATATCCAACTGAGGAGGAACTTCAGGCAGTCCAAAAAATTGTTTCTATTACTGAGCGTGCTTTGAAGCTGGTTTCTGACAGCATGACTGATCACGAAAAAAGCAAGAACAAAGAGGGAGATGACAAAAAGGATGGCAGTAAAGACAGGTATTTTTTAATTACTTTTTAAGGATTTTATTGTTTTTCCTTACCCTGTTATCAGTGTTTTCAGGATCTCATTTCTTTGGGCTTTTATGCAGTATTTTGAAGTCTCAGGAAGATGTGGAGTACAATTTTATTTTACTTTTCTATCTTCAGGATTATTTTCATGATTTTTGCATTATTATTTTAAATGCAACTTTTAACTACAATTCACAGAGCTTTGAAAGGCGTTTTACGGGTGGGCGTTCTGGCTAAAGGTTTGCTGCTCCGTGGAGACCGAAACGTCAATCTTGTTTTGTTGTGTGCTGAGAAGCCCTCCAAGACATTACTCAGTCGTATTGCTGAAAGCCTCCCTAAGCAACTTGCAGTAAGTAGAATTGAAATTTTTGGATTTGAGTTTTTGTGAAAGTACTGTGAAAATCTGTCCTCAAGTTAAATGTCAGTAGGACTCACTGTGCTGCTACATGACATAGCTCAGGTTCAGCTTCTTTCCATTTTCTGAGTGTTTTCATCTGAATTCAGAGACTGCTGCATGTTCTGCTTCCTCCCTGTTGTGACCATACAAGCATGTGCTCTAGCAGTGTAGTATCAATCACCATTTAACAGATTTCTTTTATTTGGGAAATAGAAATGAGCACAAGAAAGACCATTTATCAGTTACTAGCAATAGAGATAATTGCAGCATGTTACATGTTACAGCATGTCTGCTGCCTCAGGTCAAAGTTCTCCATTAATGCCAGTTTTTTATACTTACATCTTGTTTCCTTATTGTATGTGTCAGTGCTTTATTGTTCAAAATTAGCCAGATAAATCTAGTGTGGGATTTTTAGAATTTGGACTGTTTAAAAAAGTAAACATGCAGTCTTAGACTGTTCAGTGTAATATAAACCCTTTTTATTTCCACAAGAAAGTATAAAGTCTCTGCTGAACAAAGCCTGTCACTGTAGAGTGCTTGTCGCAGCATCAGTATTTCAATGCAATCTAGTAAAATGCTGGACAGAATCACTGGCATGATAGAAGCTTTAGCAGGATCAGCTTAATGAAAAAGTAGTCTGAAGTTTGCTCTTCTTTGAAGTAATAGAACAGAAGTAAATTTAACAAATGGACACCTTGATCTGTCTTCGTGGAAATGTTCACCGAGTATGTAGAAGAAAGTCGCAGAGGGCCCTACAGCTTTGTTTTGGGGCTATTTAGAATTATTAAATAAAGTTGCAAAAAGCAATTCAAAATAAACACTTTATTAATTAAACTTACATTTTTTCCCTGGTGCTTATCTTGCCCTTTTTTCTTAGCATATTGTGACACCAAAGCACAGAATATACCTAGCAATACCCATTTGTAATTGTGAGCTTGAAAAATAAGCATCTTTGCTTTTCAAAGACTTCTGTGTTCCAGTGAGAAACACCCTGCTGACATTTTAATTGGCTCTGAGGCTTTTCTTTATTTCAAACACCATCAAGATTCTTGTTATATAATGTCTGTTAATTTCCTTTCTCGGCAGTTTTTTTGAATTCTAACTGCTTGGTGTTGTGTATTTTCATTAATAATTTGGAAACAATATGCAAGTCCACATATCTTTATACTGTGTAGTGTGTTTCTATGACTACAAAGGTATCTGTTTCATATAATTATATTGTGTTTCTGTCTTTCTGTTGAAAAAAGAATATGTTGGAATCCTTTTTCTTCCTGATACTTTTAATGGCCACATGCTAACATAAATTTCTGTTTCTTGATATTTAGGTAATAAGTCCAGAGAAATATGATATCAAGTGTGCAGTCCCAGAAGCAGCAATAATTTTAAATTCCTGTGTGGAACCCAAAATGCAAGTTACAATCACACTGACATCTCCAGTCATTCGGGAAGAGAACATGAGGGATGGAGGTTGGGAAGTTGTTAAAGATGTTACTTATTTCTCACCTGTTTTTTTATGTTTATCTATTCTGCTTAAGATGGCACTAAGGTCCTGGAAGGCAACATGCTGGCACACATATTTGATCAAAACTTTGTTTTTCAACAACCAGTCTCAGTAGAAAACAGTTGGTTAAAATAAATGTGTATATGATGCTTTTATTTAATTTTTAAAATTTCTAACTTTATGTCCAACCTCAGCTTTCTGGAAAAGGTACAAGCTTGATTTTTTTTTCTCCCCTTTTAAAATTATGTGGAAAACTAAGTATTTTATAGCAAGCGGCTATAAACTGGCTTTCTAGAGCAGTCTTGCCTAAAGAGAAAGATTGTATGGATTTAGAAAATCAAATCAGAGGTTTTTGGGTTCGAACTGGGTCAGTATTACCATCACTTAGACTTTCTGAATAGTGGCACTTAAAATGCACTTTTACAGTACTTTTGACAGTAACAGTGCTTTTAACTTTAAAAGATAATGCGATTTTTTCCAGCTCTCTGAGGTTGTTTTTTGGTCTGGAGTGCTTTTTGTGTATATATTTAGGCTCCTGGTATTACAATCACTCTTCTATCCAACTGGCAAACCCAACTAGTACAATAAGAAATGGCTTTGTCGTTGAGCTGAAGCAGAAGGTGGAGCTTGGGAATCAATTTACGTTTGTGAAGTCCACAGTTTCTTTGGTGCCAGCAGTGTTGCTTTAGGGTCTGTTCTGTAACACTTTCAAAGCTCCAAAAGCTTTTAAGCCAACAAGCATGATTAATGTCTGCAGTACATTGGTTCTTTTTATTTACGGGTCAGATAAAATTAACTTTTGTTTCCTTTTAATCCTATATTTTCGTAGTTGAAAGGGATCATAGCAAACAGGGTTCTGGTGTTTGACAGTGAACCTACAAATAGGAAATCTGAGGCTGTTTTAACACTTCTCATATACAGGTTGAAAGAAATTTTATGTGTGTATGTATACATGTGCTTGTGTATATACGTATTTATATAAGCCACTGAGGTTTTTTTTTAGATTTCATCTCATCACTACATGTCCTCTAAAACACTTGAGGTTTTTATATTGCATTACTAAGTGTCCTGTAGCTGTGACTAGTGCATTTATAAGCAAGCTATGTTAAGAAAGTCATCCCACATAATCAGAAAGAAAAATTTTCAACATGCATTTTGTGGTTTGGATGACTTCCAAAGAGTCTTAGAGTGCTTTTGTTTTAAGCTGTGCATTTTATTCCTAGCTATAAAGGCTTTGTATGTGTACTGTCACACCCAACCAATTTTACTTGGTTTTGGACAATCTGAGTATAACATGACTGGGCTGAATCCAACTTTCCATATTATTTAAGTTTATAAAAAAAAGGCATTTTATTATTAAATTAGACTAACCATTTAATGAAATGAACCTTAAACACCATGTGTATTTCTTGATATACTGTGAAGAAGTGCAGTATTGATTCCTGCTACTATACTCAATTCAACTAAGTGGTTTCTGGCCCAAAATTCTATGATGTGGACTAAAAGTAAAACAAATTTCAAATTACTACCATCCGTCCCCTAAGTTACGCCGCCAAAAGGAAACAAATCTGTATTTTTGTCTGACCCGCACTTGAGTTAAATTATCTTTGTGAGTTTATTCACTGCTGAATGCAGTACTGCCTCTAGGCAAGCAAAATCAAGTTAGATTTCTCTTCAAGACACTGAGCAGTATAAAATGGATGTGCAGAAAAGTTCACTTTTGAAACTGGAGCAAATAGAAGACTGAATTGCCAATTATTGCAGCAGAGAAGTTCCTTATTCCGAAGACTGCTGCTTATTTGCTGCAGAGTAACAGTATGTGTTTGTGTTTTTCTTACTGCAGCTTCTCATGCTCTGTGTCTTACATTGGTTTGAAGTTTTCATTTTCCTTAGCCCGCTTGGGGAGCTAGTTCAGGTGTTAAGGAAGGCTTTACCGGAAGAACCAGTTGGAGTAAAGATGCAACTTGAGTCTTGCACGTGGAGTAGAATCATGTTTGATGTGTTATTAAGTAAAAGGCTTAAAAAAAAAAACAAGCAGTGAAATGAAATTGTTAACCGCATAGCTACTGTTCCTTACAGTATTGTGCGTTTGACAGTTGACCGAATCGGATATATTTGAAGAGCTCTAACCCAGCTGTGGAGTCTTCCTTCGGCAAACAAAGTGTACATACCTACAAACACCTCTGCGTGTGCGCGTGTGTCTCTTTTATCCTTAGCTAACAGCCCCGGTCCAAAGCCTTCTAGCAGAGGGACTTGATTCCTGTCAGGGGTTGCTGCCAAGACATCGGAAGGATTTTTGACCAAGGTTTTCTAAAGCTCAGTGTCACACCTGCCATACTTTACAAAGGAGGGGTTTGGATGCATAGTCCTAGCATCTGCTGTTACTTTGTGTTTGTTTTCTGTTTTGTTTTTTTCTTTTCGTCTTTGTCTCTCTCCTAGAATGAAGCAGTGTTCACACTAGTCTTATAATAGTTGACTGGATAAAATGCATTTTACATAATAAAACTTACCTAAATTGACATACCTGTTAACTTTTAATGAAGAGGTAGTGTGGACACAGCACGTCTAATTAAAGATTAACCCCTTATGTTTAGGCTAGTAATAAGTTTTACAGGGTAAGAATTCATGCCCATGTTTTGAAAAATTAATTCAGTTTTTGTCCTAGTTTAGTAGGGTGGTAGGTTAGGCATCTGATTTTAGTTACACAGTCTTTAAGGGGTTAATCCAGAAATGTGAAACATATGCAAAAATCCACAGAATAAATATTACAGGAGTTGCCTTGATACATTTTTTAGTCAGTGTTTTCTCAATGTAGTACCTGCCTCAGCAACTTCTGACTTTCAGAGTCTTTCAAGTTCCAAGGGTGTTCTTATGACAGCTATTACTAACCCATTTTAGATGAACATTTCCAGCACTGAGTAAGATTCTTTCCTGTACATTTAAATTGCAATTCCTCTCAATAAAACTATTTTACAAGTTGAAGGTTTTCAGAGGTAGAAATTTCAAATTAGTAATGAACTATTGTGCTAAAAGTTTGCACAATGTCACCTATTTACATATTAGTTTTAGAAGAGTGTAAATAATTGACTGATTAGACTATTGGCCCCACAGCACATATTTGCATTTTTAATTTCTCAGCCTTATTTTGCCACTTTTTCCTCTGGTGGGTCTTCTCAGGATGTACTCCCTGTCTCATATATCTGGGTTATGCTCCTTTAATCATTTAGCTTTAACTGGCACCTCTCTTGTGTAGGTTTGGAGGGGATTTTTTGTTGTTGTTTTTGCTTTGAAATAAATACCACTTTAAACATCTTCATGTGCTCTGTAATTGCATTGTTAGTGAAGATTTTCATTTTTCCACCTTAATATATAGTTTGTAAGTTCAAATATCTGTGTGAGAAGTTACCTATGTTCTTCTCAACTTTGCTCTTATGAAGTCTTCAGCTTTTTATCCTGGTGCAGAGCAATGGGACTATCCTATCAAAATGCTCAAATCTGAATATAGTATTTCACATTAAATTTAGTTACTGTACTGAAAAGCTATAATACCATGTTAATTCATGGTCTTTTAGCTCTATAGACTAAAGAATCCTACTATTTTACATTTGTGGTTTCAGAGCACAATTTCTGCAACATATCTAAAAGCTTCTCGTTGAGCCTCATTATTTTTTATTTTATTTTATTACCTGGCTACACCTAAATTTAGATCTTGAAGGAGTAAACTGTACTGTTCCAAACAGCTAGCTCCTGTGAGATGTGTGCCATTGATTGAGGGCTTTTTTGTTTCATCTTATTTGGTGTATCACCAGTTATGCTAGCAACATATGTGGCGACTATTCACCATAGCCATTTTCAGAATGAGTAAAAAAGTAACTTTTAATGGTGATCACTGATCTGATTATATCCATATAGTTTTCAGGTAACTCAAGGATACCATTTCATATTGTTTCATGGTTCCATTTTCACTGATTAAACCACTTCTGTAGTCTCTTCATTTTTGGTAGAAAAGCAGTCAGCTTGGTAATCAAATTATTTTCTGAACATTCAAATAGGCAATGTCTGCTATGTTTTCTTCATCTTTCAGACATTTTGCTTTGTTTTTTAAACTATTCCTTGCTTTTCTTTATCTTGGTGAGTCTTTGGTAAAGCAGTCCCTTTTCAGATCCTTCCATGCATCCTAAGTGTTGCTGGAACATATCTATTATGGGCTGAGGAATTTTATTTATATGGGTAAGAGAGAAAGTGCTAGAAAACAAGGAATTCTGTAATATTGAAGAACATATCACATTCCTTTAGTCAGGTTTTTAAAGTAAAATAATTTTAAGGCATGATAAAAATAACGTGATTACTAAACATTCAGTGCTTTTAAGATTTGTTATACTTAGTTTTTCTTTCAAGAATAGGTCCCAAATAACACCTGACAATTAAAATTTAAAAGAAACTAAGTTTGAATGTTTCTACTTGGTTAAAGTGGATTTTTGTGTTCCTTCTGTCTTGTGTTCTCTGTGCTGGTGCACTGTGTCCAACCATCCTTCCTTCAGTATTTAATTTTGCGGGATATGTGTTTTTCCACTGTTAGCTGAAATAAAGAAGTACTATGCATTGCATAATCAGCAATGCAGTTGAAAATAACTTCAGAGCTGAAGTGCATTATGCTCTTGATCTTTCTACTGGGTCAATACCCTAATCCCAATTGAGCAACTACTGCTGAACATTTACATTTCTCCTTCAAGGGTTGAAACTTTAAATGGCATGTGTGACATTGAAGCTATTTAAGGAAGTGTCTTGCTCACCTGGTCAAACACCCATTCCTCACTGCATTTTGCCAATTCAATCCATTTTAGATGTAACCTCGGGTATGGTGAAAGACCCACCGGACGTCTTGGACAGGCAAAAATGCCTTGACGCTCTGGCTGCTCTACGCCACGCTAAGTGGTTCCAGGTTCGGAACATCATTTTACTTTCTTCTTGTAGCCTTATGAGAGATTAGTTCAGTTGCAATATGAATGTTTAACTGTGTGAAAACACTCAGCGTTGTTCATGCTAATAATACTTAATATTTCTCTGGTCCCTAAATTTAACTGTAGGAGGTTGAGTATGGAGGAGCTGCTTTATGCAGTTATTGCACATTTGACATAATTTTTTTTCCAGTCATTGAGAAGGCGATGTTGAAAGCTTGACTCGCTTGGGGTGATCATATGTTGTATATTTGTTATATATTCCATAAGGCTGCAGAGTAACTTCGCTTTAAATAATGGAATATGTGTTTAAAGCTTTGTGTTTAGATTTAAGACTTTTTTTTCTATTTCTTTTAGTGCATTAAGTGTAGGGAATGAAAGGTGAGAAGCAACTGTTTGGTTTAGTGACTTTGCATTCTGGCAAAGGCACAATAAAGAAACCAAACAGATTCCCTTGACCTTTCAGTCTCTATACCTATTTCTTAGATCTTTACTTTATCCTTTTTATTTCTAATATAGAAAGATACTGTATTTATTGTTTCAAATGAACATGGGTCAAAGTGTATAGGGGATCAAGAAATGTTATTCTTGTATAACCTGTGCACTTTGACTTCTACCACCTTAAATTACTAACCCTGTATAAAATACTGCTGTAAATGGCAGCTCACGGAATAAAGTTGTAGAATGATTTGTTTCAATCTTGTATCTGAGCTTCCATTGAACAGTGGTGTTTTAGTCTTTCAACAACTCCTGTTTGCTATGGGTGCAGGGGTTAATTAATTGGATTTTGTATTGCTCTCAAGGCTAGAGCTAATGGTCTGCAGTCCTGTGTGATTATCATACGTATTCTTCGTGATCTCTGTCAGCGGGTTCCTACTTGGTCTGATTTTCCAAGCTGGGTAAGTAATGTTTTTTTTTAATGAGTCTTCTTAATAAAGATGTTACTACAAGGAACTTATAGGGAAGTGTTAATGCAGTTTTTAAATTCAGACATTTTCAACGCATAATGTAGGGTTTTGTTTGGGATTTTGGGGGTTTTTTGTTAACAAATACTCCAGATTCCCTCTTAAAATACCATTTTCTAAGATTTTTCATTTGAAGCTGGAAGTTACTGGTTTTTTCCAAAAGAAATTTTCTTGTTCTTTTCTGTTCTTTGTGGGTAGATCCCTATTCTAAATTTTAGCTTTTTTTTCCGTTACTCTTTATGAAAGAACCTATTTTTTCCTAACCACCAACTCTGAATTGCTTGGACTTTGCTGAAACATATTTAAAATAATGCCAGCTGTGCCCAGATAGTTCTGTGATAACAGAAAGAAATCAAAAGAAAAAATCACAGTAATTCTTATATTTATTATGTCTCTTTCACAAGGTGAAATACCACAGTACTTCAGTACAGCCTGTGGTTGTGTCATCATCATATTTTAGTCAGTGTCACTTAAATCTCTGGGTTCTATCAGGTCACCTTTCTTAATTCAGTTGAGTGTTCTTGGAGCATTCTTTTTGTGTTGACTACATTACAAATGCTCCAAGTACTAACAGATGTACAGTCTGTGGATTGGACTAAGTTATTCTGAAACAAATACGTGAAACATGCATCATGTGGAAGTAAACCTAGCTCTGACTGTTGTGTTTTGCAGACCAAATCCATTTGCACTGTGCTGCTTCCTTCTCAGTTTTGACAGGAAGAGCACTAACAGTGTTTTGATCAGTTGACTTTATTTAGATGAGAAATATTTTACAACTCCACTAAGTTTGCAGACAGTTTCATTAAATTACTTCTAATAATATTTATTGCTTCTGGAAGGGAAGCGGAGCAGTAATGTCTGTTTTTAAAATATTTAAATAGAAAAAAACTAGTGCCAGTTTCAGTACTGCATTTCATGTAAAGTAGACTAAACAAATACAGCTTAAAAGATGCCAAGTGCTCTCTTAATATCACTATGATACTGAGTTGCCAGAGAATGAACCTTGGCTGACTATCAGAAAAGTATCCTTACAACTCTTGCAATACAGAGGAGGGATATGGGTGAGGAACAAGGAATGTGGCTTCTTAACTCTGATATTATGTGTTCCAAGGAACATCCAGAAGGGAAGAGAGATAGGAAGCAGTGTGTCAGACCTCGCTGTGTCTCAGTTCTCTCTGAAAGTGATTCCTAATTTGTTCCTGATGCATTCTCAGAGACGTGGATCAGCACTGAACTGTAGTCAGCTCTTCTTTTGGCCTGTAGGAAAAGTCTTACTGATAAAAACAATGACAAAATGAAAGTGGTAATTTCAGCCAGTACAGATGGAATTTCACAGATTGGAGTAATACAGTTTTCTGAATACAGATATTCTCCTACCCTCTGTACTAGAAACCTTTTACAAATGAAAGAGATGACAGAGCTGGTTCAAAAAAAAACATAAGTGGTTGTAAAAATAGAAGTTAATAGGAAGCCCGGATGCTCTCAGTAGTAGCATTTCATGTTCCTAAAAGTAGAAACTAAATTAAAAGAATTTTGTCAGGTTCCTACACATTATTCAAATTTGAAATCCAGCCCTTTGTGCACATAAACATCAGGACATCATAATTCACATTTTCCTAGGACTGAGTTATAGACCTCAGTGTATTATATGGTGATCCAAAAGAACTAGATTTTAATATATGCAAATCCAAGATCTGCTTTTTTCTCGTTACTGATGTACCTTTGTTTCCTGCTTGAAAACATCTTAATTACTGTTGCCAAATCCTGACTGATACAACAGGAAATAACATGCTCAAGAATTGAAATCTATCAGTTAAATGGAGCTAAAATAGAAAGAAATGGACAGCCTTAGTGATTAGCACTGCCTGTAGTTACTTGTATACATCAGAATAAATATTTACACCTTGAAAGGAAGAAAAGGTAACATTTGAACAACTGTAGATGTGATGAGGAGGACAAGGTCCAAACAACAAGAGCCTAAAAAACCTATCAAAAACTATTGTTTGAGAATTAAACTTGCCAAAGAGGTAGCAGTGAAACATCTATCTAATTCTGGGAAAGAGATCTAGGAGAAGGTAGTTCTTTCTTTTACAAATACTTCATGGTTCTTCTGGGAAAAAATAATGTCTAATAAAAGGGAGCAATGGAAAAACATCAGTACTTAAAACACAGCTAATGATTTAAACCATTTTAACTAACATCAAATAATGTATACATTTCAGAATGTATGCATTCTGAAAATAAAATGTATACATTCAGAAAATATATATAAGATTATATAGAGTTTTTTTTTAATACTTGTTTAGCATCTGAATTAGTATTGCTTGCTAGCCAGGAGAAAAATTGCTGTAAGCTTCAGTTTTTCTAAACTGAAGGACTAGTGAGGATATTAAGCATTTTAAGAACATTAAATGTTTGATGTTATAATTTTCTGTAGTCTTGTAGAAAAAACTATTTCTATTTTTCTAAAGCATCCTGTTTCATTAGGTATACCATGTACTGCGTTCATGTGGCTGACAGAATCAGGTGTCCCAGAGTGTTTCATACTCTCAAAAATGGTTGGACAAGTTGTCTACCTGTATATGTAGGCTACTACTGTATAAATTTCTACAAAATTCCTGAAAAACTTGTGATGAGAAGAAGCCCATCATAGAATCACTGAATTGTTCAGGTTGGAAAAGACCTTGAAGATCATCAAGTCCAATTGTTAACCCAGCACCACTAAACCATGTCCTTAATTGCCATATCCACATGTTTTGTGAGCACTTCCTGGGATAGTAACTCTGTCAACTCCCTGGGCACCCTGTTCCAGTGCTTTACAATCCTTTCAGTCAAAACTTTTTTTCCTAATATCCAATCTAAACCTTTCCTGGTACAACTTGAGGCCATTTCCTCTTGTCCTGTCATCATTTATGTGGGAGAAGAGATCACCCCCCACCTGGCTACACCCTCCTTTTAGGTGGTTATACAGAACAATAAGGTCACTCCTGAGCCTCTTTTTGTCCAGGATAAGCACCACCAGCTCCCTCTGCAGTTGGTAACAGAACTTTGTGCTCCAGATCCGTCCCCAACTCTGTTCCCCTTCTCTGGACACGTTCCAGCACCTCAGTCTCTTTCTTGTGAGGGGCCCAAAACTGAGTCCAGGATTTGAGGTATGGCCTCACCAGTGCCCAGCATAGAGGGGCAGTCACTGCCGTGGTCCTGCTGGCCACACCATTGCTGATACATTCAGGATGTCCTTGGCCTCCTTGGCCACCTGGGCCCACCCTGGCTCATGTTCAGCCACTGGAAACCAGCACCCCCAGGCCCTTTCCCACTCAGCAGCTTTCCAGCCACGCTGTCCCAGCCTGGAGCTGCAGGGGTTGCTGTGACCCAGGGACAGGACCCAGCACTTGGCCCGGTTGAACCTCACACAATTGCTCCTGGCCCATGGATCCAGCCTGTGCAGATCCCTCTGCAGAGCCCCCCTGCCCTCCAGCAGATCAGCACTCACACCCAGCTTGGTGCCATCTGCAAACTGCCTGAGGGTGCTCTCGATTCCCCCACCCAGATCATCAATAAAGATAAACAGGACTGGGCCAGCACTGACCTCTGGGGACACCAGCCGTGATGACCTCTGGGGACACCAGCCGTGACCAGCTGCCAGTATCGGTACTCATTGTTCATCTGGCACCACCTTTCTTTTTATTCATCTTTATAAAAAAACTGGGATTTCTTTTCATTTTAACCGGAAGTGTTCTACAATGTTCTTCAAAATTCAGGATTCAAAATTCTCTACTGAGGAACAGTAACAGCTTCATTGTGTCTTAGTCCGTCTTCTAATTTGGCTAAATCCTCCTGTTCTGGTCTAGGCTATGGAGCTGCTTGTGGAAAAAGCAATTAGCAGCGCGACTGGACCACAGAGCCCTGGAGATGCACTGAGAAGAGTTTTTGAGTGTATATCTTCAGGAATCATCCTTAAAGGCAAGTTGCCTTTTATGTGTACGTACACTTAACTAATCTGTAATCCTGCTCGTAATACGGTAAAGATGTGTTACTAATTAGCCTGATTATTGTAGGTGGGCCTGGTCTTCTAGACCCTTGTGAAAAAGATCCTTTTGATACACTTGCTGTAATGACAGATCAGCAACGCGAGGATATTACTTCAAGTGCGCAGGTAAGGGAATGTAGTTGTGAAGTAACTAAATTTGATGGATGGTTTTGTTTTGGTTCTGTTTTTTTTTTAATGTAGCTTTATATTGGGCATGATTTTTTTTTTCGCCGACGCAGAATGTAGTTGGATCTATCCAGTCTTAAGCTAAGCATTGAACGTATCACAGGAGAGGATGTTCATAGTGCTCGTTATTGCACTGAAATAAATGTATTTTCCTGAGCAATTTATATCATTCTCATCTATATCTATATATCTAGATCTAGATCTGTAAACAGGCTTACTCTACAGCAGTATGTTACTAGATTGGAAATTTTATAAATACATCTGTGTGAGATTCATACAATAGTTATGACCATTCATGCTTGCAGTTTAAGAGGTCACTGCCCCTGCCTCTTCATTTGATCCTTTTGCTAATGATTCCTGATCACTTGTCACCTAAGATGGCATGTGACAAGCCTTGGCTGCTTCCGTGCAAGCCCAGAAGCCCAAACACAAGTACATTAAGCTAAGATGCTGCACTTACAGAAGCAGCAAAAGTGATATACACATTTTATTGTATTGATTTTGTTGGGGGATAGAAAGATGGAATAATTAGAGCTAAGGGTAATATCACACATCACTGATGTTCTTCCCTAATTGTTTGATAAAGTGCTCAAAATGGACGTTTGTTTGTAACACAAGTGATTTTCTGTACTGTTTTTCTAGTTTGCACTGAGACTCCTTGCGTTCCGTCAGATACACAAAGTTCTAGGAATGGATCCGTTACCACAGATGAATCAACGCTTCAACATCCATAATAATCGTAAAAGGAGAAGGGACAGTGATGGGGTTGATGGGTTTGAAGCAGAGGGAAAGAAGGACAAAAAAGATTATGATAACTTTTAAAAATGTTGGTCATCATTGCTAATATTGATGGTAATGAAAAGTCCATTGTTACCTTACTTCTACTTCATTCATAGTGATGTCTGTTTAAAACATCCAAAACCAGCTTCTGAATTAGATTTGGAAGAGAACAACCTAGCTCTTCTGTAAGATTCTAAATATTTTAATTGGATGTACTGTACCAGACAAATTATGGATGGAAAGACTGCAAATGGAAACTTGTCATAGGAAAACACAGTTTTCCTTCATTGCATTTTCTTTAAATGTGTTGCTAAGTTTAGTATCTTTTCGTCTTTTTTTTTGTCTTTTTTATTAACAAGTGCATTGTCTTCCTATCTTGACTGTATTTAACGCAGCATTTGTGCTTCTGTTGCTATGTGTATTTTGACATTTTATTTAGAAGTATTTTTGTTTGCCTTTGACACTAGTTGTATGAGTTACTTTGTGTTAGGTAGTAAAACAGTTCCCTTCCCAATTAATATTTTACAGAAGTTTTTTTTTCCTTTTTTTTTGTAAAGTGAGACTGCAGGATCATGTTTTTTTCTAAATGTGAAGGGGTTACAACACATAATTGTCCTGCCATTTGAGTGCTCAGAATTAAATGTTTTTGCCAATCTTGTGGCATTTGTCTCCTTAGTGTGATATAACGGTGTAATTAAGACAAATTTGTGTTAATCTGATCGAGTTTGCTGTTAGTTGTGCATTAGCAGTATAAAAGCTAATATATACAGTATGGTCTTGCAACAGTTTTAAAGCCGCTGCATAATTGATCAAAGATTTGCATGATGGGTTTTGGTTTTTTTTTTATAGAAGGGCTTTAAAAACTATTATCTTAGGTTAAATGCTTAGGTCTTTGTATGATTGACTTTGTGACATAGCAAGGCCAAAAAATAACTTTCTGAATTTCTTTTCTCAACAAGCAAAGGTGGGCATTTTCCATTTAGACAAAGTTAGTAATTCTTTTCAGTCAACTTTGTCAATATGGTATTAATGCCTTTCAGCCCTTAAAATAAATGTTTGTCATATCAGTGCCTGTGAGGTTATTCCTTATATCTGTTCCTGTATAAACTTTCTGTGATTTTTTTTCAATAATTCAAAATTTAAAAGTGAAGTATTACTTAAAAAGTGAAGGTTATCAAAGAAAAAAACCCAGAAATTTATTTGCTGTGGCCATAGTGTATGCTTATGTCTCTTTCAAAAATCTAAATATAGCAGTGGTGTAAGTTAAGTTACATCATACTGTTGATGTATGCTCTGGTACACAGGTGTGATTTGTTGTCACAGCACTACAGTGGAATACACAAATAAAAGTTAAAATTTATTAAACAACTAAAATTCATTACACAGTGGAAACTGAAGTTTCACTTATTCTGTTAAATGTGTATTATGTTTTGTTGCAAACCCATAAAACACAGATTAACATAGACTAACATTCCGGTAGCTACTTTATTGATGGCTGTAGGAGAGTGTCACATGTGACAGATAATTTGTTATTTCTGATACTGTTTTATTTAGAAAAGCCCAACTTCTGTTCCATTTCAAGGTCGAATTTATCTTTGACCTTTTTAATAAGCAACTATTGGAGCAGGGGGCGTGTTTCTGTTCCCAGCATCTACTGCTAACCAGTGTGGGCCTATGGAATAAAAATACAGTATTTTAGAAAAATAGAGGGAATTTAAAGACTTAAAAAAGAAAAACACTTAATAAAAGTGTTCTGTGAGCATCAGAGTGCAATTTTCAAGGGAGTGATTATAAGGGGTTAGCATATAAAACTAAAGCTTTCTCATTGTAGGAAAGCTTTCTAAATAATTAGAAATACAAAAGGCAGAAATGCTTCGAAGTTACTTTAAAAAAATTACACTCATTTCGTTGTCCAGCCTTCATGCATAGCTCCAAGCATATGCTTGTTCTAGGGGATATCTTGCTGCCGTCGTGTCTAGTTAGCCATTACTATTTATTTTGAAAGCTACAGGTGCTATTCATGTGGCTAGTTCAACTCCATACCAAAGTTTCTTTCCTCATAAAGCAAACTTGTCTATTCAGGAATGTGACCCTAAAATATAGGATTAAAAAGGTCAAAGATGTATTTTGGATTTTCTGTATTTTTGTTCTACTGGCTTTTAGCTCCTAACCAGTTTCTGGATCTTTTGAAATATTGTATACTTAAAGTGATTCCACATTAAATATGAAGCTGTGACCATGATTTTTGTGCTGTGTGGTGAAAGGTGAATTCACAGTTTGTTTCCGGTGTTCATGCCCATTTTAATGGATAACTTCTGACACTTGTTAACAAATCTAAGAATGTAGAAACAAGGTTTTCAAAAGTACAGAGCTAGCTTTGACTTAAATACTGCACTGTGCGCTTGGGAAGGCAAAACTGACTAAATGAGCATTTTAAATACCCTGTGTTTTGGTAATACTGGCAGTTTACTAGTAAGTACTATTTACATTTTTTATTCAGCAGTGCTGTGCATTAAATCCACAATTACAAACACTGAAGTCCTCATTCACAAAAGGGAAATGTACACAGGAAGGATATTCCCCCCCATGCTCACTTTAGAGGAACAGTTTGTGAACATGTGAGCTGTTCTGTTTCAAAGCTTTTTTGAATTTTGACTTGTCTTCATAGTCCATAAGTGTGTCTTGTCTGTGAGCAGCGTGGTTTCACATGGATCTGTGCATACAGGCGCTGCTAGAAATTAAAGTCTGTTAGACATAGTCTATCAACTTCTTGCCCTTTTATGAAATTCTAGATGAACAGTTAAACTTGCAGAACTATTGAATATGATGCATTCCTTTGCAGCTTCTATTTTTAGACCTTTTACTTCTTAAAATTTTTCTGCCTAGAAAACTTCCAGCAGTTGGAATCAACTTTAAATATTCCTGCAAAAATGTGCATGCATATTCAACATTCTTATTGCTGGTTGAATATCTGCTGATCATTAGTCTGCTAAGTAGTCACACAATGCCGAATTCGTATTCAAACAGATTTAAATAGCATAGCATTAATAGTGGTGGGCAATAGACAAACTTAGCAATGGTTTCTTCCATTTATATTTCCGTTTTAGAAAGTGATAGAGTCAAGAAAAACATCTGTTTTCCTTCAATTTTTTTAAAATGATAGCTGTAAGGCCAAGAGCTTTCTAGCCAAAAAGAGTAGCAAATTAAATTTCTCCTGAGAGATTCTTCTATAGAGCTCAGAAAATCTTTTTATCCTTCAGTGTGGTATTTCTTAGACTTTCAAAATTAAAGAGATAGCTGGTCTTTTTGGGAAAGAAAAAAAATCCAAGGAGTGTTCTCTATGGACTAACTACAGCAGTTTTGATTTATATCCAGATGAAAATCAGACTTCCATTCTATAAATATCTGTATTCTTACATTTTCTTCCACTTTTTTCACTTGCATTATGGAAGTCTGAGAGAAGCTTGCTGTTGTTTATTGAACTTTCTGATTGTTTACAGTTTGTATTTGAAGAAACACTGCCCTAATAATACTCAACAAGTGTCCAGTTGCTACCAAGACCAAAAGTCAGCGTTCTTCAGGGACTGGCAGCTCTTGCTGGGGATGTTGACCCTGCACAGTGCATACCTTCCCACATGTCATGGTCCTTACATACCTGTGTTAGTAAGGGTCATCATTTGGAAAGATCTTTAACACTTGTGTTTTCTTAAACTTTTGCAAAGCCATGGCCACCAGTATTTATTGCAGGGTAGCTTAAAGCATACCAGCTTGCAGAGGCTCAGCCCCTAGCTTAAATACTTTCATATATATTCTGCATCAGTCCTGTTTGAGGTTGATACCTTGAATCACAATAAACATAGGATGGCATCAAGAAACCTTTGTGGATTTTGTAAGTTTTCTATAATTAAAAATCTAAGACTGCAGAACGGAGTAACTGATCAAGAAAAAATAAATGGGTTTTTCTACAGTAAAAAAGTTTAACATTAAAAGTGAGACAAAAGGTCTCTTGTTTTGACACAAGAATCACAAACCTTGCTCCTTATATCACCTCTTTTGTTTCCTTTTCTGCATGCTGTATTGTGTTTGTATCAATAGTATGCATATATAATCAAACTATGTAAGACAGCCTTATTCACAGACTTTACTTCTGGCGCACATTTAAGTTTGACAGTAATTTTCTGGTTATACAAGTTAATGAACACTGTGGGAGAGATGAAGGTACCTCAATACAGGAGTTTACTATGTGTTACGCACTCCTGGGCTATGTGCTGCCACAAAAGGGTATGGGTTTCATCAGAGGTGCAGGTCCACAGTTGCCAGTCCTACATGGATACCTCAGCATGGCTTAGGATGTTGTGTTCACATATTTTCACATGTGAGAGAAAAGCCAGGTACACCTTAGAACTGGAGCCAGAGTGATCCAGGATGTTGCCACTATAGTCATGTGAAACTGCAGCTTCAGGAAGGTGGGATAATCATGGTGGTATCAGCAGTAGAAAGTGCTTGTCACAAGAAAAGTGTCTGTGATAAATAAATGCCATTCCACTTTCTACCAATAACTTCAATAATTTTTTTTATTTGTAAGTGGAAAGGGAATAAACTACAATAGAACAGACTTTTCTGTATTGTCAGGAAGGGACCTACAGTCATGTCCAGTTTGCCTGCCCACTCAGGGCTGGCCACGTTCCAGCACATTGCTAAGGGCACTGTCCAGATGCTTTTGAACACTGACTGGCTGGGCATCGACCACTTCTCTAGGAAGCTGTTCCAGTGCTTGACCACCCTCTCTTTATAGAAATGCCTCCTAATGGCCAGGAAAGCTCTCCTGGTGCAGCTGTGAACTGCTCCCTCCTGTCCTGTCCCAGGATTACAGGGAGGAGAGCTCAGCACTTCCCTGTGGCCTTCCCCTCTTCAGGAAGCTGCAGAGAGCAGTGGGGTCACCCTTCAGCCTCCCTTTCCCCAAACTGGACAAGCCCGAGTTCCTCAGCTGGTCCTCACAGGAAGTTCCTTCCAGCCTTCCCACCAGCTTTGTTTTCCTCCTCAGGAAGCACTGAAGGACCTTCCCCTCCTCCTCCACCTGCAGGGCCCAGCAGGCCCCAGGTGAGGCTGCCCCGAGGCTGAGCCCAGCGGGCCCATCCTCTCCCTGGGCCGGCTGTGCCCTGCTCGGTGCTCTGGGATGGGCTTTGTCCTCAGGGCTGCCTGGGCACTGCTGACCCACCCTGAGCCCAGCATCAGCCAGCCCCACCTCCCTCTGCGGCTGTCCAGCCACTCCTCTCCCACTTCATCCCTGTGCTTGGCATCACCCCATCCCAGGTGCAGAATCCAGCTTTTGAACTTCTTAAATTTCCTTCCATTAGAAAAGGCAGGAGGGGAACAAAACCAAAAAACCAAACACGAAAAATGGCAACAGAAAGAACAGAACAAATTAAATAGGTCCAACAGAAAGAACAGAACAAATTAAATAGGTCCAACTCAAGAAATAAGATGGGGAAAGCCATTAGAGAGCTACAAATCAAAAGTAAAATAAAAAGGAAAAAAAATACATCAATACTCAACAACAATCAGCTCCAAAAATAGTGTAGGAAATCAAAGAGAAAGGCTCTGTTTCATCAGAGAGCATGATTGGCCACTCATGCAGCAACTGCAGCACTCCACAAAAACAGTAGAAAAAAGCTCCAGGTGATTAAGGAGTTTAAGACTGAAATGGTTTAGGCCAGTGTAACTGAGGTGTTAAATATATTACATTCCACGTACAGCAAGTGAGCTGCGGGAAAAGGTGGAGGAAAAGCTGAAGAGTTTTTACTGACTTTCCATGCACCTCTCCTGCTTCACAGACAAAACTACATCTGGAGTCCATGCCTTGCTCCCTTGCCTGTGAATGGAGTGTGTTAAAGAGTGTGTGAGGACACTTCTTGACACACTTGCAAACCTAGGTGAATGCTCCACATACAAAAAGAAAAGTGCAGGTTTATGTGCCAAGTCCTCAGGGCTGTTTGAAGTGTCCCTGTGTGGTCCCAGCAGCAGAGAGTGCTGTGTCCTCAGCAGCAGCTCCCACTGGAAAGCCAGAGCTCGTTCTCATCTTTCTGTGACAAGCACGAAGGGAAAACTGTGATGTTTTATCTATTACAGTGTTCCTCTCTATTGCTAAAGTATGCATTTTTAAATAATTTTAAAATAATTCTTTAACTATGCACCAAAGTCATCATGGTAGCAAAACCCCAAATAAAATTTGCTAGTGATTTAGAAGACAGCAGTGGTTAGAAACAGCCAGGACTATATCCTGAATAAATTAGAAGTAAATACTTTAGGGGTGTAAAGAAATTACACAAGACAGAGTAGGCTTAGCAGAAGGGAGAAGAGAGACTCGATTTTGAGTCACTGAGGGCTGCCAAGAAGAAATTTTGCAAAGTAAGGATTCCCACTGAGGAAGGCAACCTGAGAAAGAGGTTATAAAGGGAGAATTGATAAAATGTGTGTCGAAAGACTATATCTGGCAAATTATTGAGAACAGGAGGATAGGGGCACCTCAGATAAAAATCTTGTGTGAGGGGGTGGTGTGTGGTTTTCCTTTCTTGTATCCATTTCTTAAGAAATTTCTTGCAGCTGCTGTCAGGGGTGATTTCAGGGCAATAGATTCAGGATAAGCATTCCTTACATGACAGTGGTAAATCATAAATCAGGATTCTGGATGCTTTAACTAACGTCCCCAGCAGGTTCTCCAACGTGTCCAAAGGCATAAGATGAGCCAATTTACAAGCTATGGGACCAGTTCAGAGCTCCTGTTACAGGAGTAGCCAGGGCTGAACTGTTTTCCAAGAAGCAGTGATGCATTCAGAGAACACAGACCTTAAACCCAATGGTTTGGGACAAAGTCCACGCAATATAATTCTGCCAGTCCTCTGCTGGTTTATATATTCTCCCTGAGGAAAAGTCCCTCTACAAATTTCACCGACACACCAGGAAAAAATAAATTTAAAATAACTTATTTCCATAGAAAAACCTGGAGTTCTGGAAGTGCAGGTGATTTCTGAAATCCTCAAAAAAAATGTTTCCAAATACCCCTCTGACATTCAGGCATGACATTGCCATATGGATATCAGCATGAATATTTTAATTCTAGCATAAATACATTTTAATTCTAGAAAGTTTGGTCAAGAAACTTTCCAGGAGCCCAAATATAAAAACCATAGCAATTGCAAAGAAAAATATTCTATTAAATCAGAAGCATTTGTTAACAGGGAAGAATACACAGATTTATGAGATTTCTTTTACAAAATTTACTGCTTCTATAAAGTTTGGTGCTTCAAAGACTTGTTTGTCGTAGCCAAATAGAAGTGTGCCTTGCTTAGACAATGGCCTTTTTGAAGTCAGGGACAGTAAAGGGAAGCCTCATGTTTGTGTTTTGCCATGAGTTTCTGCTAAAGAGCATGTAGCCTTCCTGCAGGGGTAGTTTGTGCCTGTTTCTCAGATTATCTGGGCTGGATTTTTTAGTTGCAGCAGTTGTATGGGAGGTGAGGATGACAGCATGAGCTGGATGGCTTCCTTCTTTGCCTGACATCCATGATTATTGACACACACATGTATTTTGCATTAGGAAATCAAAAGCCAAGAGTAAGTCAAGGGCCTGGTGGGCAAAGTAAAACCAGCACATTTTTTCACTGTGGTCATGCACTAGATACAATTTTCACTGATAAAGGAAAGAACAGAAGAGCCAGGACACAGCCAGTAAAAGCTTTCAAGTCTGTGTCCTTCCCACAGAGAAGAGGTAACTGTGTAGGCCTCATAGCGAGTATTTCTCCCCATGGATATGCTGGAACTGACCCATCCTATACCCTGTAATTTGGACACTGGATGGGTCTCACTGGCTTTGCTTTGCTTCTGCTCATGCCCAGCAGGAAAAGTCCTGCACAAGAGCAACTATATAACTAGATGGACCAGATTCCTAGCTAGTGACAGACAGCTGGACATCTTTCCCAAGGACTTTTCATCCACATTGCATTTGGAGAAGTGACTTGGGAAGAAAACCAGGGCTGCCCAAGGACACCTTGGCAGATTTGTTTCCTCCACCCAGCTTAGGGACTGCCGTCAATTGGAAGCTGAATGTTGCTTTTTTTCTTTTGTGGGATTCATTCCAAGACAGGAGGGTCAATTCACATCTTTTGTTATCAGAAGGGTTGCACTTAAATTTATCAATCCTGTTATTTACGAGCTCATGATCCTTGGATGTCCCTTTGCACTGCAGGTTTAGAAGAAACAAGGGTGAGAGGAGAGCCCTGCCATAATTTTGCCTCACATCCAGCCATGGTGTAGGCTTTTTCCTGATGCAGATGGGGTTTGGCTCACCCTTTGTGTATTGCTAAGGATAAGAAATACCCAGTCTGAAGTAATTTCTGTTCACAACATTTTGGAGAATAAAATAAAGAAGTTCACCACATGACAAAGAAGTTTGTGTGTGCTCACAAACAAGTAATTGTGTTTGCCTCAAAATAGCTAAAAAAGGTGGGGAACTTCCCTAACCCTTGTATTCTTGTTTGTGACACCTGGGTGAGTAGAGTTATTAAAAAATTACTCACTTCCTCTTCTCCCACTTGTAGCTATTAAGAGAAGGTAATTTTGCTATTCGATGTGAGGTGCTTTGTTCCCTGAGTTTTCACAACTCTCACAGCAATATTTTGTTTTCCATCCTCAAGTTTAGGACATGTAATTCCCAGCTGCATCTCTATGGCTAAAGTAAACACTCTGGTCCAGGGTGTGTTCTCAGCAGTTAATGCCTCTGCCCCGCTCTCCACGGTGTAGCTGTTAATTTGGTCTTGCACTCTTCTTTGTGGATATTTTGGAACTGTATGTCCCAAATGGCAGATGAACCTCTCTGGTTAGAATGGTTAGGAAGGTTAGCTCTGGAAGGCCCTGGTAGAACAAAAACATTCAGTAATTAAGGGATGGACACAAAATGGCACTGGTCTGTATTGCTACCCCTGAAGGAAGTGCTGCTTGCCATCTGAGTCATGATGTGTGGCCGTGTGGGACATCCCAGGTGGCTTTACTTGAGAAAAAAATTGCATCTCTTTCAACCACCTTCAGGGAGGAACTGGGCACATAGTATCTCAGGACTGAGATGTGGGATAGAACAAGAATCAGGGCCAGATATTTCAGCTGAGGAAAGCTAGAGTAGATCTGCTTTCCCTCTACCCAGAGAGATTAGGTTCTCACAATGAGGAGTAGAAAACTGCTTAAGAAATTGAATCACACAACACAATCAGTAGAGAAAGGCCACTGCAACAAAGATAAAACATAAAAAGTTTATATAGGACAGCATTACACAATCTCTGACCATATACTTCAAAAATGGGCTCATCACAAAAGTGACAGACTGCAATCTGAACCAAGTTCAGAAACTAATTTCTGAAGGACACTGGAAGTACTGGAAAATGAAAATGTCACTGTGGATACAGTCTTAGAAGTAGTATCTTAGAGAAGAGTCCTTTTATGGTTTTGTTGTTGTTTTCTTTTTTTTTAGAATTGTCTTAACGTACAGAAAGCTAATGTTCATGACTTTTCACAGAAAATTCTCTTGGCCTGTATAAAGAGGTAGCTGCTGGCTGTCTGTAGACTGTTTTGGTGACCTTCTCCCAGAGGACATCTCAGTACATTCCTCATTTCTGATTTTTTGTCCCTGCTAGCTCCCAGTAATCTGACTTCCAGCTTCATCTTAAGTCTTCTTTATTTCTTGGATACAGAACAATGCAAATATTGATCTCAGCCACTTTAGTGTGTTGTCTTAAAATACTGAAGTCCTAAACTGAGTTACTTAATTGAACAATATAAACAGGGAATATCAGACCCAGTGTGCATGGCAGATCTCTGTATACTCAAGGTAAATCCAACACTTTTGGGACGGCTCCTCCCTTCTGAGCTGCACACAAGCATCTGCAAGGCTCTGTGAAATGTCAGAGTAACTGTATGGGTACAACAGAAATACCCAGATTTGCACACCTAAGTGCAGTTCTTCTGGTAAGGTCCCCACAAATGTGAAAATAAGAAAAATCAAACTGTACACACTGGTAGATTTTCTGACTAGAAAGATCATGAAACCTTGACAAATGGCAATTGTTTGAGATTCTCTTTTGAGATGGTACTTCAAATTCCTTACCTCTGTCACCACTGGAGTTGCATGTACTAGAAGTAGTGTCCAGACCTGGATCCAGCCATGATGAGAGTTCAAAGGTGAGCACAGCTGCAGATTCCTGCCTCTGATTTACCACTCTGGAATGGGAGTTATGCACACCTGTGACTTTGCAGCTCTGTAGCACAGCAAAGACTCCCTCTATTTTCTTCAAAAAGAGGAAATGGGGAGTAGAAATTAGACATAGTCATGCAAGTTTGCTCAACGCTCATGAATGGCTTTAAAAATTCATTACATCTGTTCTACCTACACCAAAGCACCCACAACACACAGTGGCCCGCACCCCCTGACTACCCAAGCACCCTTTGCACTCTCCAAGGCACTGAGACTTACAAAGGCCCAGGCTCAGAAAAGTTGAAATGTGATACAAAGAGCTGTGTTCAGTGATCTTCACCAACTGTGTTCCAGATCCTGCCTAGGATATCCTTATACAGGATACTTCCCATAGCCAAGGAAATGCTGACGAGGAGGACTGCCACAAAGGAAAATATGAGATACCACTTGCAGTTAAGAGGATCACTGAAAGAAAACTGCTAGAGAAGCTGCAAACAGCTCTTTGTGTCTCCCTTCCATCAGCTGTTGTGCCACCGAGCCTGGGCACAGCTGAGAATTCAGCCCAAAGAATTATTCAAATTAATAGCCTGCGAATTTTTTAAACAAAATAATCTCTCTTTATAGAAAGAGCAGAGCTGGTCTGTGAGTTTCCCTCCTGCGGCAGCATTAAATTCTGTGATTATACTTCTAGAAATAGAAAAGTATCAGGATGAAATGGCAACAGTTAAATGCCATATATTCTTCACCCACTACAGACAATCTAGAACATGGCTTTTTAAAAGTTTTACTGTTATACATTTGCATGATTGTCACGGATTTACACATAAAATTGAACAAAAGTAAATTACATTATTTGATAAGCTCTTTTTCTTTTTAATGGATTGAAGTCATTAGCAGCATGGAACAACACTTCCCATGTAGAAGAAACATGGGAAGACCTATCCTTTTAATGCACCATTCCAGGAACTTCAGTTTGTTGTAGAAATTTTATTTTAGAAGTCTTTATCAGTGAAGATCCCAATTGATTGAACATCATCGAACTGTCTTATTTCCTTGTTGGTATGGAGCAACTTGAAACAACACAGAGTGACAATGCTGAAGAGAAGGACCGTATTAAAATGACAAAAAAGTAAGTATGTAAATACATAAGTGAGAGGCAGTAGAGGACTATTGGGGGAGCATAAAGACAAGGGGGGGAAGGAGGGCACTCTGAAAGACCAATTTCACCCTGGCCAAGCTGAATTTCTGAGGTGCTCTGAGCACTGGACAGTCTCTTGAGGCTGTTTCTTAACAAGGAATTTATTTGCTGTCCCCATTGCCTTTAGAAGGAACCTATTTCCTTCCAGTGTCTGCAGGAGGAATCTACAGAGATGAGGTGGCTGGGCTGAAGTTGGCTTTTGTGAGTACTCCCCACAGATGCTCCAGATTTCAGAAGAGAAAGTGAGAATACATCGTTGTTCCTGGGGAGAGAGAAGAACATGGAAGCCCTTGGTGCTTGGCAATCTGCTGGGCAAAGAGTCAGGGTTGCAGTTGGTCCTTTCAGATGCTAATGTTCTTCTCTGAATTAAGTTAACTTGCTTGCAATAGCTTTATTTCTTCCATTCCAGAAAAGATGAACTAAGGGGGGATCCAAATCTGGTCCCCAAATTCTACCAAAAAGGCTTCAAATCCCTTCTGCAATGGGTTCAGTCCCACATATTTTGTATCCTGGAGAGCAAACCCCATGATGAAGCACTCCCTGTTCATCCCATGCTGACCATGTGGGTATTTTGCTGATAGAGAATAGCAGTTCACTCATTTTTTTTTTTTATGTATGGTTTTTTTTCATGACAAGATGAAGAATGAATTCCCATGTGCTGTGTGGGAATTAAGGCTCCTTTTGCACTTCTGATCAGAGTTAAGACTCTGGCCTGGTGTCAAAACATCCCTTCCTCTTTGAAAAATGCTATGTCAGTAAGTAGCTGATTTTTGCTTTAGTGTGCTGTAAACCTCAAGGCGTGCTGAGGTATTCACATTATTCCCACTCTAAATTCAGGTATTTTAAAAGACTTTTAAAATATGTTATTCTCTTTCTTTAAGTACCTAATACACTGGAGAGCACAGAGGTGGTGTCCCACATTTCCCCTCACCCTGGATTTGCACCAGTTGAATCCCATGGGGTGTACTTTTGACCTATGCAGCTGAGGTCAGATGCAACATAAGGAATGATGTGGAAGCAGCTGTGGAGAGAAACATGAGAGCTCTTCAGCATGGGATCCCATACCAGGATAGCCTTTGTTGTAAAACTATCAATGAAAGCTAATCTCTGAGTTGTTTTGAGCTTTTTTTTCCAGAGAGAAAGTGATTAAATCCAAAAGACTTCTCATTCCTTGACTCTGAAAACAGGGAAATAGCTTTATTTCTGAATTGAAACAGTCCCTCTATTTAACTTTTGTAAATGCTGTCTTATAAATATGTAATCTTTTTTTCTTCCTGCTGTAGTTTTCCTAGGTCTGGGTTTGGAGCAAGGTAAATAAAGTGAAGTACTAAAACAAAAAGCAGGGGGAAATGATAGGAAAAGTGCTTATCACTAATACTTGAAGGAGCTGTTGATATTCACATCCTATGGTCTACTGAAGTTTGCAAAATATTTTTTTGTAAAAATATTTCCATAAAGTTGACTCTGCACGAATTGTCGCCTGGGTTACCATTTGCCATTTGAATTGCTGGGTAGTCTTGCTGCATTGCCACAGGCCGTTTACAATATTTGCATTGTTCTGTATCCATAGAAAAATTAGGCTTTTAAACGCAACCTACATACCAGTTAAACCTGGTGTATATTTACAGCTCTCATTATACAGTGTTCAAAGACAACATTCCAGGGAGGCTGTGGCTGTAACACATTAAATAGGCATTGGGCAGAGGACTTCTCGAGATGTATCAGCAGTCACGTTTTAGAGGGTTTTGAGGATTATTGAATGGAAAGTGTGTTTTACGTCATTTTTCTTGCACTTCTCCTGCCATCAGTAACACTATGCATCTCGATGCCTTGTTTAGGTTTTCCTTAATGCTGAGTTGCTTTGAGTGTGCACAGATACAACACAGGCATTTGGCAGCTGAGTGAGAAACAGTGCAATAGATGAGTAAAACGAAGTTTACATGCGATGTTAGGAATAAAATCTTTACTGTGAGGGGGGTGAGGCAGTGGCGTAAGAGGCATACTAGTAGGAATGTAGAGCCGATAATTACGTGCAGGTTGCCCAGAGAAGCTGTGGATGCCGCATCCCTGGCACTGCTCAAGGCCGGGCTGGATGGGGCTTGGAGCAACCTGGTGGAAGGTATCCCTGCCCACAGCAGGGGAGTGGATCCAGATGAGCTTTAAGGTCCTTCACTCCTTTACAGCCCAAACCATTCTGCGATTTTATGACTCTGTGGAAGTGACGGCTGGGTCAAGGAACAGGCCAGGAGCGGGAGGTCCCTGCAGCTACACAAAAAGGTACGTGGTTACCCCGAAACTGAGAGAGCGGCGGGGGATCCCCGTTGGCTCCAGAGCCCTGTTGGCTCTGCCCTCAGCCCCGCAGGCGGAGGGCAGAGCTGTGCGGAGCACTTGCAGAGCATTTGCGGGGCATTACCCGAGCACCCCGGACACCCCAGAGCCCCGCGGCTGCTGAGGGCGCGGGCCACGCCCCGTGAGGGCGGGTGCGGCTGGGAGGCGGTGCCCAGAAATGGCCGGCGCCGAGCGGGGCCGCGGCCGGGGCCGGGGCTGTGGCTGGGGGCGGGCATGGGCGGTGTCGGTTCTGTGATGCGGCTCGGCGTCGCCGCGCTGCCGCGGGATCGCTCCTTCCGCTGCCTACCCGCTCGGGACGAGCGTTGGGAAGCGCCGCCGCCGCCGCGGGCCGGGGCCATGTTGGGCGGCGGGGCCAGGGCGTCCAAGCCGTCCTTCGTGTCCTACATCAGCCCGGAGGTGCGGGGCCGGGCGGGCGGGCCGGGCAGCTCGGACACCCCGACCGGGAGCCTGGGGCGCGGGGCGGGCGGAGCGGGGCCGGGGCCAGGGCTAGGGCTGCCGCCGGGCACTGCGGGGCTCAGCCTGACTGGGCTGCCCCGAGGGTGAGAGGCGTGGAGAAGAGCTTAAAAAATAGAGCTGGGTGGTCAGCGGAGTTGTTTCTGTAAGCCGCGGCCAGGTGTGGGGCTGCGGCTGTTCGGCCCGTAAGGTGGGACTTTCCGAACCTGTTGTTCTTATTGTCCCTGAACAGCATCACTTCACGTTCTGCTCGGTGAGCTCCTTGCTCTCAGTTCCGCCAATGGAAAGCCCTGGGTATCCTTCCTTAACAGCTTGGTGTTGAATTCTTGGGAGTGTGTATATTTCTGTGTGTATCTTTGGTATTGTTCTGCCTGTTGTCCTTTCACTTATTTGTCGAAACTTATGTTGACAGTTTGATCAAAGTTACCTTAGGCTCAGTTTACTGAGGTCATCTTGTTAGCGCATGGTATTAGGTCAGTATTGTTTTTCTGTATTCCATCATTCTTATTCCTGGTAAACAGCTGTTTTCTAGGAAAAACATTTGATGAATATTAGCCATAAGTGTTGGGATTTTCCTCCTCATAGTTCTTTGTAATCTGTGTCAAACTGATTCTTCTAAATTGTTAATTATCTTGAGAACTTCTTAAGGAAAAGATTTTTGTTGATCTTGTTAGTGCAGAGTCTGTCACTGATAGGACCTTGGTGAATCTGGTGGTTTTATCTTGCACTTGATCTGAAAGAACATTCAGAGTTGTTATGGCCAAATTCAGCTGTGGTATTTAAAACTTATGTCCTTAGTTGGTGATAGCAAATCCAGTTTTTACATGTTTTTCACACTTGGTGTCTTGTAGTTTCATCAGTTTACTTTGAAAGTTTTATCTCGTTCTTATATTTCCAAGTGCAAGCAGATGGAAATGATAGCTACAAGTATTTCTGGAGTCAGCAAATATATCCCTGTCGGAGGTCACTTTTTCACCTTTGGAAAGTACCTCATACAAATATCCAAGGAACTGAATTTTGTGAAGTAAACAACTTCACTTGTTGGACTTACTGGAAGACATTTCACCATTTAAATAAGTGTGGTGTATGACTAAAGCTTGCTAGAAAAAGTGGCTGGTTGAAAAGAGCACAAGTAAATGTATACATAGTGCAGCAAGATACCAAATAATAAAGAGTCCTTTAATTTGATTTTAAGTGCAGTGATGTAATGCTTCAAATATGATCCTGATAGGAAGATTAACTAAGGTATGTAACACTGGAAGATGAGGCTCTTGATGAAATACCCTGATTCAGTAAATATTGGTATTGTTAACTCTTTACATGTTCTTGCTGCTTTTAAGCCTCTCCATATTACACTTAAATTTAAGAATTTAATTTACTATTGCAGCAAGAGGTTTGTGTTATAGACATGACTTCTGCCATAGGATGGATGTCCCTTTTGTGCCTCAGTGAAACTGAGGTCTGATGAGATTAGCAAGTAAAGCAAGTCTGACTCTGCTGTTGACAGTTGTTGACTGCCTTAATGGTTACACAGGAAACTGAAGAATTAAGTGGCTTTTATGAGGATTAAAAATAAAATTTTAGGTATATGATGAAACTTGTGAGGCTATTTTGGTGTCTAGAAAAAGCATGTTTATTAAATACCCTAAAGTAAGCAGAAGTGAGCATCTCACACAGTGCTGTGAGAGAGAAAAACAACTTCCTGAACTCAGGTTTCCTGTGCAAGTTAACTTCCATGTAGTTGAGTTTTAAAAGGAACTAATTCCTTTTGGAAAAGTGGAAATTCTAATTCCTTCTATCTGAAACATAGTTGGGTTAACTGGGAGCTTTCCTGAAGGCATTTTAACTTCCACGTGCTCGGGGAAGAAGTACTGGCAACAGGTGTGATGCTTCCTCTGGCAGGCTATGTCAGAAGGTGGGAAACAGCAGTTCAGGGACTTGATGAGTTTGAGATTTCAGCTGTGTAGGATTGGAGTTAATGGTGGACTTCTCCATGAATTTGCAGAGCCTTGCCTTGAATCTTTTTGTACTTCCAGCCTGAGGCAAGATTTCCAATCAACCACTGTGGAGTTCAGAGCAGTGGAGTCCTGTTAGCTGTAGCCCTCCCTTGCTTGCAGCCTCCAGCTTCTGTGGTCTTGTCCAGGTTTGCCTGGGAAGCTGTTTTAAGGCCTTAAACTGCTGCTTCCAGGTTAGGGGAGCCTTGCAATAGGGAAGTTAACAGGTAGAGCTGAGTTGTGGTTTAGCCCCACCTTGTTTAGTCCCATCCTCAGATCCCTGAGGGGCACAGTAGGCAATATTCTGAAGAATAAAATGAAGTCAGCTTTAAGCTGCTGTGTGTGCTAATTTGAATATGAAATGAATCAGGAACTCTAGTTGTGTTAATATATGACCAGATGGAAGCAAGGAGTGAAAAGAAAATGCTGATTTTTAAAGAAACAGAAGTAATTTTTGCTGTGAAACCCCAAAATGTCTGGAAAAACAGCATTTTTAACATCTGACTAAATATAACCTAGTTAGGCTCTGCTGTATGGAACTGCAAATCAATCAGTGGTCTGTTGAGAGTGAGACTGTAGGATGTTGATATTAATGACACACTTCCCCTCAGGACAGACTTGGCTACCCTGCAGGAAGTGGGGTGAATACTAGGGTATAAAGTCAATGTTTTGACATTTTAGATCACAGGCTTAGAATATGTCTGTGGAGACAGTGAAACAAGGACCAGTGAATTACTTCATGATTTCTAATTCTTTCAGACTTTGAAAACTGAAGTTATTTACAGGTCAAACAAGCTAGATTGTATTTTCCAGAAAAACTTAATTTGCATAAAAAATTAGATTTCAAATTTGATTTCAAGCTCCAGGTTGGTATTTTTACATGCATTCTTTAAAGCTAAATCCTTTGTATTCATTCTTATGGGATGTTTTTTCCTGTGCTAGCCTTTAAGCTATGGAAGAGGTTCTTCAGCTTCATGCTACTTGTCTCTGAAATCTGGGGTACACCACAAACTGCTGAGGGTAACTTTCGTGCCTCGTGTGCTTTGTCTCTCAGATCCTGCACTGTTCTTAGCTCATAAACACTGTGAATACTTCCTGCTTGTAAATCCTGGTACGGTATTGTGATCAGTCTTAAAAACATACATCCCTCCTTCAAAATTGGGGGGGGTGGATTTGAAGGGAGAAGTAAGGAATGGAGTTGGTGGACAGCTGGGCTGACATGGGGGAAACCAGGTGTTGATGTCAGAGGAGATGGACAGGACAATGTAAGGAAAGAGGAAAGGATAAGAGATGAAACAGTTGGGAAAAACAAGTGCCATGATCTAACAGACTTCTGGATAAGGGAGCTGTGAAAGGAAGGAGAACAAGCAGTGAGAGGTTATTCTCAGCAATGTTATTCAAGTGTAGTAAGTATGTGCTGTGGGTTGTATGGCATACAACATAGGATTAGGCTTGTTTGACCAACAAAGAGTCCTTCAGAAAGTACCAGGTATGTAATGTGGTTTGTTTCTAGATGCAAAGTAGATACTCAGCATTTGCATGGGTGTTTCCTGTTTTGCATGGAATTTGAGTGGAACTGTTCCACAAAAGTTTATTTTACTCAGGAGCGCTGTATTCACTTGTTGGAGCACCCCAACTGATTTGCAGGTCCTTTGGTACACAGTTTGACTTTGACAACTGATAACTTTCTAAAGTTTGTATTTATCTTTATCTCACCCCTCTTTTTAGTGAAGTAAACATGAAAGAACCTGAGGCTTGTAGCAAACCTCACCAGGATGTACATCTTCCCTGCACAGAACTTACTTGTGGAAAACTATATAAAAGCATCAAAGTGTTCAGTGTTCTTGCAGCACTATTTGCTGTCAGCTTTGAAAGCTGCCAGCTGTTTCAGACAGTACCCTTGATAGCCTGGAAGTGATCACTTGTTCCTTCATTATTTGAATCTTTCAAACGTATTTTCTCAGCATATTTAGTAAGTCTGTTTTTCGTTTGTGGAATTACCTGTAGTGCAAATGTCCAGCTGTGGATCAGTGGAAGCTTTACTGTGGGGTAAGGTAGGTTCAGAGTTTACAGTCTGAAGCAGCAGACTGTGTGCATGGTGTCTCTACTGGGGCTGATGAGCAACATTCAGTGTCAGTAGGCACATGTATGTATATCTGTATGTCAGTAATGATGAAAAAAACCCCAAAGATTCTCTTATCAATAGTTGGATTCTGGCATGCAGGGCGCGTTTTTCTCTCTTTACTTATTTCCAGTACAGTTGTTTACCTTCCTGTGGAGTGAGAGGAGTTGCTTTCAGTTGTGGTGACACTGTAGGACAAAAAGCAGAAGTCATTTGGGATTCCCTTCCTGCTCCAACCATAAGGACTGTTAATATAACATAACTCAACCTTCTTGCCCTAAACTCTGTTGCCTCACTCATGCCTTTGGCACTTGGGGAAGACTTGTCTCCCCAGACAGGCTTGAGGAAAATAGTTTAACCCTTTTAATTACATTTTTTTTGGAGGAGAGCTGACTGTAGTCCCTGGGTGTGGCAAACTGTGCAGCTGTTCCTTATATTTGGGTAAAAAACAAGAAGAGAACTTTCCTTAAAGAGAGAAGATTTTGTTTTCTGTTAGCAAGAGAGGGGATGTATTATGAATTAATTTGGTGTGACATGTCAACTTGAAGTTTTGGCCTAATTTGGTACTCTCTACTGTTAAAATTGATAATTAAAGGGCATTGCCATATTTCCTACCACAGTTTGAGAACCTGGAAAAAGGAATATAGCACAAGGTAAGTGCACACATGAGAAGCATCTCTTAGAAAGAAGTTTCTAAATCCTTCAGCAGAGCTGAGGTTCTTGCATCAGAAGTGACAGAAACAAAGTTAATTTTCCTCATTTGCATGGTGTCCTGTGGGTGGCTGCTTTTAAGCGTGGCTGGTAGTAGGGCTTTCCGTGTTGTATCTTAAGTAAGAAGTGACAAAATGCTGCTTGGGGCATTCAGAGCAGGGGAGCTACAGGTGAAAGGCTCTATCTAGAGGTTTGCATGGCTTTCAGTGATCACATATGGAAAGTACATGCGTGCTTAGCCTCAACAAATGGTCAGAGGGTGAAGATTTCTGAGGTCCAGATGTGTTCAGTAGCTTGCAGAAACGGGCAGACTTCTGCCGCTTCCCTTTCTTTTGTTTATGTGCTCATCTGACCTGTTGATGAGCCAGTTCTGCTAACAATAGGCACTAACAATAAAACCAAATGTAGGACAAGTACATACTTCCCAGCTGATTTTACAAATCAAATTACCTCACGTGTTGTCAGACAAACCCAGGGATAAAGGAGTGAGTAGGTGACTGTGAACGGGTGACTGATTCAAGGGGCGTTGAGTGTAATGAATGGAAACAGGCTCTTCAGTTAGTGGTAAGATCTGTGTTGCCCCAAAACTTATATTTATTATAAAAATAAAACTGAAACAGAGTGGAGATGGCAGCTGAATTTGCATGTGTGTTCCTACACAACTTGAACTGACTCATGGTGAGCTAATTTTTCTTGCAGATCTTTACCTTCTCACTGAAAAGAGCAAATACAAAATGTGACAGTAGTAAAATCTAATGTATTTTCATACCCTCCCTAGAAAATGAGTACAGCAGCATGGACTCTTCAGCAGCACTCATGGCTTAAGGTCTAGCTATCTCTATCTACCTGTATCAAAACCACCTTTAATATGTTTATTAATTTACTGTGGGAATGTAAATGTTGAATTTCAAGTAGAACTCTTCTGAAGACTTAACTCTTGGTGTCTGTTGAATGTTATCGGAATTCTGCTTATTATAAGCCCTTCAGTGTTTGTAGGCTTTTTTCAAGAAAGTGAAACTGGGTTTTACAAGGTGATCTCAGTGTTTGTAGTCTCTAATCTGCTGTGATGCAATTTGATTAAACTTCTAACTCCATTCAGAAGATAACCAATTTTAACTTGCAACCAAAAACTTGTAACCACTTGTTCGAGATTATTTGCTGTTGAAACCCATTATAAAAGCTTCATTGCATTTTAACAAATAGGTGTGAGCTCAAAGAACTTCTTTGGGGTCCGATTAATTTTTTTTCCTTTGGTTCAGTTCTTCCAACACTAGCATAAAGTGGTACTCATGGCAATAAGTACGAACAGTGTGTGTGCAGAACAGTAGTTATTACATTCTTTCTGGCATCTCCCAAAGTCAGAGGTGCTGGAAAAGCACCTGGCTGGTATAACTGTTTTACTGTTCTGTGGGAGTGATTGTTGGCTTGCAGTTTTCTGAGTGGTGTTGCCTGTCGGACACAAAGAGTGATTGTATAAGGCAGAGCTATTAAAGGTACTTGTAAACCCAGAGTTTAGTTTAAAGCTACCATTGGTGCAGAGACAATGGTGGGGGAAGAAAAGGTGTATATATTCCTCCTCTGAAAGCAGAAGTATTCAGCTTAAGTCATAGTAGCATTTTAGCTAACTTTTCACCTGGCAAACTTGAGCTTTGAATAATATTACTTCTACAGCATCCACACTTAGACAGCAAAGGCAGCAAACTGGGATTTGTTTTCTCTATTAGCTGTCAGCTGTAGTTATGGATTTCTTTCTTCACACCACTACTACTTTCATTTTATAACCTTTTTCTCTTTTTGGCCTATCTTGAACATCTCTGCTGTTCTCATGACATGGTTTCCTGGTGGTTTTGCTGTGCAGCCTTCAAACTTAGTTCTAGGTCTTCTGAGTATGGAGTGCAAGTGTTTATATGAATGGCAGAGGCTGTTTATTTTTGTACTCCCAGGGGCTTTTGTTTCTCTGTATTTACTCCAGCAAAATTATTATTGCTTATATCTTCTTTTGATTCCTTGCCTTGAATTGCAGTAGCTGACTGGATGCTGGTGACAAACTAAAATTAGCTTGCTTACTGCTGTGCCTCTGGGGGGGTTTCCAGTTAACTAATGGTTTTCCAGAAAGACTCCAATGCCTGCAAAGTGATTTGGGCTTAGAGGAGGAAGTTCTGAACAGGCTGAGCAGGAAGGGTGTAGCATCTCCTCTAGTTTAATAGTCTTTTGGCTGGAGATTTTAGCCCAACTGTCAGTGCCTTAAGGGCTAAAATAAATGACACAGAGAATTTAATATGTTTGCTTTGTGCAATTTGGGTCCAGGTTTTACCTCTTAGCTCCAAGATCCTGAAATACGTTTCCATATAGTCATGTTAGTGCTGTTTAAGTAACTTTTGTACTTTGCTTGAAATATGTGTAAAAAATCAGAAACAGGGAGTCATGGATGAAACTTGAAAAACGGAAGAGTACATTAGAAACAATAGCAAGTCATACATGGAACAGCTTATGAATGAGCTGGGAGATCCATTTAGTAACTTAAAAAGTATTGGTAATGTTTTATTTCTGTCTGTTGCACAAATAGTGCATTTTTTGTGTGTTCACAAATGAATGTAACTGACACTGTGGATGTCAAAACAATTACTTAGCAAATAGACTTCTGACATTAAGTGGAAAGATCAAATTGCAGACATAAACTCATTTAGGAGGCTTTCCCCCTTAATTTTTATTTGCCAGAATGTGAGGAATAAAGTGGGAAGGTGTAGTTCTTTGCAGCATGTGTTGATGACATGATCTTTGCGAAGTAATGATTACTCTTTCTCTCTTTAGGAAATACACATAAAGGAACCCATAGAAAAGGAAGTAAATCCTCACTTATTGCCAGGTAACTGTTGTATATTACTAGATTTAAGTAATAAAAATTAGTGATTATTGAATAATACTTGAATATTTCCATGTCTTCAGCAAACACTCATGTGACAGCAGTGTCACTAGTAGTAAAATACAGGGTTTGGTTTAACTACCTGTGCAGGTTGCAATGTTTTTAACATCTCTATCTGCATGTGATGTTGAAAACTCTATAGAAACAAATTTTTTACAGAGTTCAGTATCCTCAGGTAAGCTGCATGTGGAGAACTGTCAATACTTGAGTTTGCGCTGTTTCTTAGAAGTTAAAGTTGGGTGGGTTTTGTTTGGAACAGAAGACAAGAACTAGAGGAAATTTACCTTCTAGTGGCTTTGTCCCTGCTGTGAGTTCCTTGGGCCTTCCAATGTTTCTTGTACTGTTAATATTTTCTTTTGTAATTTACAATTACTTCTTGTTTAAAAATATTTTCTAAGAAAAGGAAAGATGAAATACATGTAAAAGTTTACAACAAGGTAGTATTCTTCGGTTTGGTTTCTTACACATTTTAGGAAAGGCCAAGAGTCTGTCTGATCACATCTATTAAAACTTTACTTTTTTAAATTTGAAGTTCAGTTCCTGTGAATTCTAACTAGAGAACTTAATTGACTATTATTTATGCAAACTTGTATTTGAGACTTCCAAAATAGCCTTGGGAACTGTAAAATAGTCAAAGCTATGAAAAAATAACTACAATGAAACTGTAATAACAAATTCAAATGTTTCAACATTCTTATAGTTTAAGGAAGATTGGAATAATTTTCTCTTTGTTTATTGACTATATAAACTGCTTTTGCTGGTTTTAGTTTTTTTCAACTACACACTCAAATGATTGCTATTTTTCTGCCATTTGGAGTAGGCCATGACACAGGTACTTGTGATTACAGAACTCCTGAACATCTGCAATTCAGGCCTTCTGGAATAACATTAGTAACCTGGAAGACTAAGATTACAACTAAGATTACAGCTGATTCCAGGAGCTGCCTCGTAGTGGGTTTGTGTAATAGTGATGAACTATCTTTAGGCATACAGTTCTGAGAAACTGCCAGGAAGTTATTGCTGCGATTGAGATAACAATTGAAATAATTCAATTGTAAATGTCAGTTAATGTTGCAAGTCAGTGTTTCTTCTCCACAGGTGAACTGCTGCTTTGTGAAGCCAGCACAGTGTGCAAGTATGTGCAAGAAGATGGGTCAAATCGTGGCACTTACGGGAAACTTGTGTGCACAAACTTTAAGATTTCTTTCCTTGATGATGATTCTTCTTCAGATGATAATGTAAGAAAATAAGTATTCTAATTATGACTAAACAGGCTCTGCATAAATCTTTCCCTTACATAAAGATGCAGAATGAGCATAAATGTGTAAAATTTGCTAATGGGTGCAGAATAACTTGAATTAGTCTGCATCTGCTTGATCCTTTCTCAATCTCTAATGACTATTTTTAAGCAGCAGCAGTGCAAGCATTTATGTGGACACTTAGATTAGACATAGGTTATAACTCTTTATATTTTGTGAGTTGGTCAAGTTTAAGTTAAAAGAACCCATTGTTTTGAAAACTAATCAACAGTTTGTTTAAAGCTGATTTCTGACTCTTTGTCTTGGTAGCATTTGTGGAAGTGTGAATGTTTCTGATGGTGGAAAACATCTGCCTGATTTGACTTTGGGCTACATCTGCAGAATCATTTCAGGCTGTACAAGACTGAGTAAGCTAATACTCAGCGGAAATGCTCTGAAAATTTATGTGGCTCAGTGAAACTCTCAATTATTTCACTCAAAGTCCAATGTTTGCTGAAAAGATTTTAAAACCAAGTGCTGTTGAGCTTGCAAACACTGAGAAAGCTAAAAACTCCTGAAATCTTAAAAATTATTTCAATCTCTTTTCTTTTGGTTTAGCTGCTCAAATTGAGCTGTCAGAGGAGAATGGTAATGCCACAGTGCCACATGCTTTTGATGAGCTTAAGCATTCAAATAGTTTAGTCCGTTTAGGTGCTAGAAGTGAAAAGGGAGTCTAGTGACTCCCACATTCAAGGTGATCTTGACAGTTAAGGACAATGAGAATAATATGATTTGACACATATTGATTGTAGTCAGAAGTTTATTGGGGTTAAATTTCACAAAGTTTAAACATTAAACTAAGGCTTCTGCAGCCAAGTACAGACTATTGGACCTTCTGGAATTAATTAAGACAAAGCTGCAGAATCTTTTGACGTAAATCTCAAGTGATCTGTGGAAAGTTGGTAATGAACATGCTAATTTCTGTTCCATTGCTGGCTCTGAACCTTGGGTTTATAACATGCCAAGTCAACTATATTTCTTTTAACAAAAATTCAGGATTAGCTACCTGCTTCAGAGTACTGCAGACCTGGAAGTAACTCGAGTAAGGTTAACTCTCTTCACAGTAAAATATAATTTGCTGATGTAGTGTACATCAGCTGTTTGGTAACAATATTGAAAATAATAGTGTTTTATTGTGGCATTGCTAAAAATACCATTTTTAACTGTACTAATGGAAAGGTAGAAGTGAAGGGAACTCCAAACCACTTCAAGTTTGGTTACACAGTAGATCAGGTAATTGGGTTGTGTGTGTCTTCACTTTACCTGGTCATAAATCTGATTTTAATGTTAATGTGTTCTTGGGATACTTGTTCTTTTAAGAGACTTTGTATTTCCTGCCAGGTTCCCATAGCAAGGAAACTTGTCATAAAAGGGCTTGGATTACATGAAGCTACTGTATTTCCTGTTTACTGCAGTGATTCTAGTTTGAAAAGTGACTCTCAGTAGAAATGTATGCTTTGAAGCTATTTGAAAAGTAAAAACTGTATCTACATTTCAAGCATGGCTGAGACTTAAATAAAGCCATGTTGTGTGTGTAACTTGCATCTGTCTGCATTTTAATAACTGTTGTTTAGTGTCCTGCCTTGCACAGCTTCTAAGAATAATGAGTAATGCTGATAGTAAAACAGTGCATGGAAGGCCTTTACTTGGCAGAAGGTGATAACTGTAGTGTGACATTTCTATTATTTCCTTCACATTTTTAGGAGCCACTATTTAAGAATAAGATTGTAGGAGAAAATGACATAACTTTGCAGTGCGTAGATCAAATATATGGAGGTAAGTCAGCTTTTTACCCCTGGGGGACTTAGAGTGCTGGTGCTCCTTGTACAAATACATCCTTTTTAGAAAACCAGTACATTATTAAAAAGCAACTGCAGTAATCTTTAATAATGAAATGACAGATAAGAAATTTATCAGAACCCAGTCTTATCCCTCAAGCTTGTCAAATTAATTTTAATTTATTTGATTAGTTGTCCACTGGAACAGACAAAATGATTCCTTCAGAGCAGAGAGTGTACTGTGAAAAGTCCCTAAATTTGGTAGACAAGGATCTTCCAATGTATCAACTATTTCTATAAATATGGATATATTCGCTTCATTTGAGCAATAGCAGTACAGGTACCAAATTCTCAAACAATTCCTTTTATTTTTCTAAGGGAGCTTTGTATTATGAGACACATGATATCTTCACCATATTAAAGGAGATAGAAAAGGAGGTTTTAATTGCCAGCTAAATCAAGTACTTTGTATGGGGGCTTGGAGATGTGCCAGTATTGCTAAAAAAGATAAATGAGAATGGGGTGGATCATTTTAAGTATGGGAAGGCTTTATTGAGAATCCTGTTCTTGGACTAATTATTAGTATTCAGAGTGTTTATAAATGGTGGTGTGGATTTCTGAAGGAGTGAACTGGGGCAGACCAGTGATGGTTATGAGACACTTATTTAGTTTTATGTACAGTGGCCAAGCTGGCAGCACTTGAAATTGTGAAATGGTGCATCCTCAAAGAGAAATGAGCAGAGGTTTGCCTTGGGGACTTCCTGGTGGTTTAAAAAAAAATTAAGGAACTTAGAATGATCTCAGATGTCTGGGGACTTCCCCTTGGGTAAAGCTACTTAATTGTTCTTCGTATGTCTTGGAACTTTAAACTTGGTGTGCAGTCAGAACGTGAATAGATACAACCACTGAGCAGCTAGTTTGCTGCAGATTTGCCTTTTACCTTGTATGAAGTAATTTGATGGGTTTTAAAAGAAAAGTTGTGGCTTGCCAGCCTGTGTTGTAGGATGCTTGTTTTGTCTTGAGAATACTTGGACTTGAATTAGTTTCTTGAGAATTCTGGAAAGTCAGTCAGGGACAACTTTATCAACATTACAAATCCCTTTTTGATGTTTACTTTCCTTTTTAATTTTCCAGTTTATGATGAGAAAAAGAAACTTCTAACAGGACAGCTAAGAAAATACCCAGAGACGTTAATTATCTACTGTAAAGACCTTAGAGTATTTAACTTCTGCCTGAGATACACGAAAGAAGAGGAAGTGAAAAGAGTACGTATAGTAACTTAATTTGCTTTTCTATTTTTAGCTTGGTGTTGGGTGTTGTGAGGATGAGGGAAGGATGAAATTCACCCTGAAACTTGGAAGTGTTTTCTGACCATTTCCAGCTAAGACAGAAAGTAAAAGATTAATTTTGTTAAACATTTCATTGTGCACAGCAGTTAAAAGACAGGTGCAGGTGCTCTTTAAAGAAAACTGGAACTTGGGAGTGCTACGGGAAATTAGCTCCAACTTGGACAAGCTGTAAAGCTGTTCTATTTGTGATATATAATTTCATTTTATTTTAGACTTTAATATAATGTTACTTTCCTGATAACTTTAGGTTTTTTGAGAAATTAGTCTCTACTCCAAACTAACAGTCAACAAACTTTATTTAAATAAGAGTAATTCTGGAGGTTGAACATATATTCTATTACTTAGACGAAATAGGTACAGTGTCTTGCAGAAAACATAGAAACCTTCCTAAAAGTCAGGTTTGAGCTATTGAGGATAAACCCATCAGTTTTGTTTAAAACCTGGATGCAGGGGTTGGTAAAAAAAAAAATAAAACAATCTTTTTTTTTTTTTAAATGACGGTCTTGGTGTGTGTTAGGGTGTTAATTTTTGGTCCTTTTTTAGATCGTCAGTGGTATAGTTCATCATAGCCAGACTCCTAAGCTGCTTAAACGTTTGTTTCTGTTCTCTTATGCATCAGCTGCTCCAAACAACACAGGTAAATGCTTTTTTTGATGTTTGTTTCATTGTTAGTTTGTTAAGCAGTCTGGGAGGCCTACAGTTGAGTTTGTGCACAACTTACAGCTCTGTCCTGCTGGCAGGTAGCTTCAAAAGATTAATTTTTCTTTTGTTGTACATTGTTAAGCATGTTGCTAAAAACCTCTAAATTGTCTCCTGTTGGTTTTAGTGTCCTTCAGGAAGTTGCACAGAAAATTTCCAAGCAAAAGTAGCATCACTAGATGGAAAACTTATTGTGATTAAAATGTGCAAATGCTTTTCATGTGGTTCATCTAGAAAATAATTTGCCTTCTTTATCAGTGTGGTTTTACTGTATAAATGCTGTGAACCAGACTTCCTGCTCTTAATTCTGAACTTACTGCATTTGCAGTGGCATCCTATGAGAAAGTATTTCCCCTTTTTCTCTTATTTGCAACCAATATGCTTCTTCCAGACAATTGCAAAAAAAGCACAGGTTTGCAGGGCATCTGACTTCCTTTTATATCTGACTTATTACATAATCTTCCCACTTGATCAAACTTGGCTGAATAATACATTAGGCTGCAAAATTCAGGACGAAAAATTGTTGGTGTACTTTCTAGCACTCTGTAATTCAGACTTTAATGGAAGTAATAGTGCTGTTTTGGATTAGGAACCTGGCCCTTAATGCATCAGGAACACCAATTCCCTTCACAGAGGGAGGTTTTGATGTATGCAAGGTATTAGTCAAACACCAAAATATGTCAAGGAATTTCAGGATCATTGAGGTTAGAAGAAGCCTCTGGAGATTATCTAGTCATGTTCTTGTTCCTATGCCCCTCTTCAGAGTAGGGTTGACTGCATCAAGCTTAGTCATGCCCAGTTGGGTTTTGAGTTTCTCCAAGTATTGAGACTCCACAGCCTTTCTGGAGAGTCAGTTTCATTGTTTGACCCTCCTTGTAGTGGAAAACATTACTGTTATGTGTATGTGGGATTTGCTGTAGTTCAGCTTGTGCATAACTGCCTCTTGTCAAGTCACTGAGTCTGGATCCATCTTCTGTTCTCTCCTCCCCTGTTCTACCCCTAGTGTTTATATACACGAGGAGATTGGCCCCTCCTGACCCCTCTTTTTTGAGTGGTCCCAGCTCTGTCTCTCCTCATATCAGGTGTTTTGAGCCCTTTAATGATCACAGAGGGCCTTCACTGGACCTGGTCCAGGAGCCTTCAGAGGGGAGCCCAGCGCTGGGCACAGCCCTCCAGCTGAGAGCAGTGGTGTGTCTTCATTCAGCTGGTACACAGTGGCTTTGCTAAATGCCGCCCAGGAGCACACTGCCTGTGTGCTGCAGGGAAGGCACATTGCTGGCTCAGGTAGTTCCTGCAGGCTTCACCTGAAACTGGTGTTCTATTTCAGCTACAAACAATGGAAAAGACTGCAGGCTTTTCCAGGTAGAGACAGAGCCTGGGAGAAGCCTACTCTTTAAAGCAACATCAAAGTGCTGTCCCACAATTCTTTCCTATTTTGATAGCTGTGTTCAGTAGTACGTGGCTCAGTGTCATTCTTCATAAAATTAGTACAGGATAAGACAAATAGACTGTAGAAATTGTTTTTTATGCCTTTCACAGTCTGCTACCTCTAAAATCCTGTCTCCAAGAGCTCATCAATGATGTTCTGTTCTGAGCTGTAAATTTTTCATCTACCTTATCTTCTTACAGTGAAAAGTTTAAAGCTACCATTGTATCTTCCATGGAAATTATAGCTCTCTTTGCTATTTCAGGTTTAGCTGATATTGTAGAATGTTACTCAATTAGGATGTGTGCTTAAAACAATTGACATTACTGCATAAATTATATGGTTATTATACAAGATTTGAGGCTGAATTAAGCTGCTGTCTTAACTGTTTCTGAGGTGGCTAAGTAGAATTACAGGAAAGAGTCCAAGTTGAAAATATTGAGACTGAATTGCTGTAATTAATTTTCTGCTCTTACTGAGTGCGTGAGATGTTCTATTCAGTGCAAAACTATTAATGAGAAAAAAAATGAACCTTAAACGAAATGCATAGCTGAAATTTGGAGAAATGTTTTTGGTATGATTGTTAATTCTGTGTTTAAACTACAGGATTAGATAGCAGTCCAGCTGCATTAGTATAAAATTATATTTACGGCATTTTAGGCTGGGTGTGAGGACAGCCCCAGCTGTATGGAAGTTCTGTAACAAATTATTAATTTCTACAGCAGAAACTGGTCCTGAAGTTATTAGTAACAGCTGTGTTTGATATTGCTGTTGTTGAAGATCAGACTGAGGCAGTGTGGTGTACAAAGGCATTTTGTCTTTGACTTGAGATTTTTGGTACACAAGAGGTTCTGCTTGCTTACCTTAATGGCGACTAACGGGTTTACTTAGGATTGCTTTTGTGTTAGAGTTCCTGACAGTCTGCAAAGTTAATTTTATTGATGTCTTACAGATGGGAAGAACCAAACTGTGATGTTTGAGACCCTGGAGGACTGGCGTGATGAGCTGGAGCGGACCAAAGGGAATGTGAAATACAAAGCAGTGACCACCAACGAAGGCTACAGAGTCTCTGAAAAGTAAGATTGCCCTGGTTAATAGTGAACTTTGGATGTGTGAAAATCCGTGCTACCTTTGATGCTGGGGATTATACAGGTTTCTGGGAGTCTTTTTAGGATATGGTTTCCATTTTTATTTATGGAATAGTTTGGTTTGTAATCTCAGGAGATGATCCTGCACAACCCTTGATTCAAGCAGGGTTAACTTCAACATTAGGTACAGTCTACTCAGGACCTTGGTTAAATCAAGCTTTGAGTATATCTAGAAGTGGAGAATAGACAATACATATGTCTGGAACCTACACTTCTGTCATACTTGTTAGGATGACATTTTCTCAGTGCTGCACCTTTACTGTGGTAAAATTTCACGTTACATGCACTGTAGATTTTTCACTGTTTTTGCTGGGAGGGGGCTGGATGGGGAAAAAGTAACTGGTTTTAAGTAAATCTGCAAAATGTGCTGGTGGAACTTAAGTTGCATTGCCTTTAGGAGCAGATTAGCAAAGTTTAGCTGAGCTTGGCCACCAGTTTAGCAGAGTAGCATTTCGTGGTGAGCCCTTTGGGATGTATACAAGGCATTGTATACTTCTGCTGTTGTTTCATAGTCAAATCTTGAAAGATTTCACAGACCTTGGAAACTAGGATTTCAGAGTCTTAACTGTTTATTCTAGAACTCTGTCTTGGGAGACCCAAATTGAGTTTGAGTACTTACAAGCCAACTTACATTGCTTCTCTGAACTGTGAACATAAATAGGGTTTGGTTGATGCTGTAAATCCTTGTTAAATTAAATGACATTCTTGAATTAGGATGTGAACTGCTTAACAGGTATGGAAACAGATCTAGTCATTTAATGCTGCAGGTGTATCTTCTGAAACAGCAAAGCATGAGAGAACCAAGATAGTCTTAGAAATCAGTCTTAGAGGTTACAATTAATTGCACCTTTGTGAAGGCAGGGGAGTGTTGCAATGAAAATAGTTAAGACCTCAAGGTTGGGAAAAAAGCCTTATTCAAGCTGAAAATAAAGGCACAGCTTTGAGGACAATAGAATTATCTAGTAGGAAAGATTATTGTAGCAAGGTGAATATATAGTTAGAATTTGAGTTAGAACACTCACCATCATTAAAATGAACTTTGAGATTGTTCTTTGTTCAATTTTTGAGACCAATTTTTGAGACTCTTTTTTGTTGTCTTAGGCTGCCTTTGTATTTTGTTGTTCCCATATGCATTTCTGAAGAGAGTATCTTGAAGTATGAAGGCAGAGGCATTCCTGTAAGTATATGTGCATGGCTGAGGGTAAGACTCTCACTGAGATGGCAGAATTTCAATTAATATTTCAGATGTTACTGCATATTGTTTTCAGAACTTTTTTTTAACAGTTTAACAGTATACCTGGTTATCTACAGAAGGGAAACAGATGTTGGAAGGAGAAGTGCTTGATACATTCTGTATTTCACTGAACAGTGTAATATGTAGCAAAACATATATTTAACATATACATAACATAACAGCAAAATATGTATTTATTGTTCACAGTTCCCATTTATTAATGTCTTATAGCCTACATATGTTACTAGCCTGTCTGTCCATCAGCCTGTTTTTCATGAGACTGTGCTGGGTGGCATCTGGCTGGGGCAAGATGTAGGCCTTGAAATGCTATTTGGATATTGAGGTGAAGATAGTGCATGTAAGGTGTAGCTGAACACCTCCAGTTCCCTTGTTTGGATTCTGGTAAGTGCTGTGGCTGTGATGATGGAGCATTTTTACAAAGTCAGGTGACCCAACTGAAAAACTAGTTCTACAAGTCCAACAGAAAATGAAGTTAAATACGCTGGTTTGCAGCCTGTAGCAAACCTGTAGCTGGGTTTGGCTTCCTGCCTTGTAGTTCAAGAACCAGTAAGATAGAGAAGATGGAAACAAGGAGCAAATTAATTTCACTTGTGAGGTCTTACCTTAGAGTAAGTGTGTCTATTAAATTTGCCAAGGAAAACCATGTTCATTTTGTGCTTTTAAGTTAATCAGTCCATGGAGGAGATAGTACTGTACTGTCCTGCCCAAAAGTCAAAGTAGTGTGGCAGATTTTTCTCAGAGAGTCAGAGACCTATTACACTGGCTTTTACACAGAAACAGAAGTGTTTGGGATTTTTTTACTCCATCTTGCGTTCACAGAACTGTAGAGTAGTTTGGACCTTTAAACAGGACCTAGTCTAATCCCCCTCTGGAATGATCGAAGCATCTTTTCCTACATCAGGTTGTGCACAGCCCTCTCCAACCTGGCCTTGAATGTTTCTGGGGCTTCTGCTGCCTTTGTGGGCATGCTGTTCTATCCAGTGCTCCAGCACCCTCCTTGTAAAAACCTTCTTCCATGTATGTAGTTCTAAATCTACCCACTTTTAGTTTCAAGCCATTACCCCTTGTCCTATCACAGCAAGACCTACTACAAGGTCTTTCTCCATCATTCTTATAAGTCCCCTTTAAGTAATGAAATGCCACAACAAGATCTCCCCAAAGCTTTCTCCAGGCTGAGCAACCCCAGCTCTTCAGTGTATCCTCACAGGAGGGGTGCTGCAGCCCTGTGACCATTTTTGTGTCTCTGCTCTGGGCTGACTCCAGCAGGTCCCTGTCCCTCCTGTACTGGGAGCCCAGGGCTGGATGCAGTGCTCCAGGTGGGTCTCAGCAGAGCAGAGCAGAGGGGCAGAATCCCCTCCCTGCCCTGCTGCCCACGGGGCTCTGGATGCAGCCCAGGACACGTTTGGGTCTCTGGGCTGTGAGTGCCATGGCTGGGCCATGTGCAGCCTCTCACCCACAGCACCCCCAAGCCCTTCTGGGCAGGGCTGCTCTGGGGCTGGTCATGCCCAGCCTGTGCTGGTACCAGGGGTTGTCCCAGTCCAGGTGCAGCACCAGCATGAGATGCCCATGGCCACTCCTCGAGCTTGTCTGGGTCTCTCTGGATGGCATCCTGTCCTTCAGGTGTGTCAAACCACCTCAGCTTGGTGTTGTCTGGGAATTTGACGGTGCACTTAATCTCACTGACTGTGTCATTGATAAAATAGTTAAATAGTCCTGGCCCCAGTACAGACCCCTGAGGGACACCACTCGTCACTGATCTCCGTTTGGACATTGGGTAGTTGACCACTACTCTCTGGATGGGACCATTCAACCAGTTCCTCATCCCTGAACAGTCCATGCATCAAACCTCTGTCTCCCCAATTTTGAGAGAAGAGTGTTGTGTGTAACCATGTAAAAAGCCTTCCAGATGTGCAGATAGATGATAACATCTGTGGCTGTCCACTGTTCAGAGGCCTTGTAGAACTCTTCTAATTATTTCCAAACTGCTTCTGTGAAGGTAGTGTCAAGATGGCTGGGCCACATTGAATTGGTTTTAGAAGGTAACAGAAGGACAGTATAGTAATTTTTTCCACTCTGGATGATTTTGAGGTTTCTGTATCCTTCTGAGTTGCACCTCTTGGTTAATGTAAATTGGTAGCAGAACTCCTACTTCCTGATTTCATTTGTGTCATATTCCTGAAGAAAATGATTCTTACTCCTTGTCTCAATGCAAGTTTACAGATTATCTTGAGAGCTTCAAGGAATAAGAAGTATGAATGAGGAAATTGTGTAAAGGGAAGTAATAAGCTTTGAGAACTGACTTGCCTCAAGAAATACCTGTGACCATGCAATCTGATTTAGCTGTGGAGTGTTTAATACTTTATTTCATATGCCTTGATTACTCTTTATGCATAGTTCACATGGAAAATTATCAGTGCATGTATTGTGAGTTATCTCAAGGCTGAACTATTAGAAAAATCCAATAGCAGACAAACCGATGGATAATAATATATAAGTTATTTACAAGTTCTGTCTTGCTGTGGCATATATTCTGACATAATTTGGCTGTAGACTTTTTGATCAATTTTTTTTTTTTTACCTGTGAGGGAAGTTGAGAAAGTAATGTTTTGGCGTAATGTCGTTTTACATTTCCCTGTGCCTGTGTAAACTCTAACTTAAAACTTGCAAGTGGTAACATAGTGTGCTCAGGCGTGTAATTTTGGTGTAGGTGTAGGAGTTTGCTTCTGTTGATGTTATTAAATACACTAAAAATTCAATGAAGCAAAAGCACAGAGAAATTTTGAAATCACTCAATCACTTGAGCAAATACCTTATATAGGAGAATTTACTTATTTTTCTCATCTGATAAATGTCTTTCTGCAGATTTGGTGTTGGTCTTGCCATAATGGTGCTGCTCTTCTCAAAATGTCTTCGTTTCCCAAAGAACAGGATGACAGCACTTCACAAATGCAAAAAGCCTTCTTGGATGGGTCAGTAATAGCTATTCTGTCCACAACACTTTGCTTGGTATGGACCTTGCTTCTCTTTTTTCCATATATGCTGTATCTTTTAAGCTTTCACACATCGGGAAACAAATTCTGTATCTGAAAGTAGTTTGCTGTAGTGGAATGTGTTAAAGCCCTTGACCCAATGGCATTGGTCACTTGTGCAGGGCTGGAACTTCACCAAAGAGCTTTTCTATGGAGCTGCATACACATATATTTCTGAGGAATCTGTACTAACTGTGGCATTTTTTAGGTAAAGCAGCAGCAAAGCTTATAGGGTTTAATGGCTCAGTTGTTTTGCAAGTTTGTTTAGATACTCTGTCTCTAAACAAAGTGAGTTTTTAAGACTCTGCCACCTTCTGAGAGCTAGGTTTATGTTCTTAAGTAACTTGAGATAAGGTGTCCTAAAATGTCTGAGGCAGTCGGAGTAATTCACCACTGCAGCTTTCAGGTGTGAAGGCAGACAGCACTTTTTCACATGGGGTAGTGAACTGAATTAGTTCAGCAGTTTAAAAAATAACAAGTTTAACTTAAGGGGAGGAGCACAGCTGTCTGACTGTTATGGCAATGACTTTTTGCCCTTTAATTTTGGTGCTTTTTTTAACTGTTGTATGTCCTAGACAGAACTTCTCTCTCAGTAGCCACCTGTTAGATCAGACTCATAGGTACAATCTGTACATTGAACATTGGCTCCTTGCTCCTTATACATGGAGACCTGTTAATCACACAGAACAAACAGAAAACAGCTTGATTGGGCTCTAAAAACTGCTTTTGTTTATAAAATTAATTATACTTGCATAGGAAAGAGTTGTGGCCCTTCCTGCAGGTTCTCTAATATTTCTACCTTGAAATGGGAAAGATTATATGGCTTAGAACTGTCTTTAATGCTATTTTGTGATGTGAAAGTAAATAAAATTAGCAGTAAGCTGTAACAAGGTATCCCCTGATATTTTGGCCCTTCTCTGTGGCCATTTCAACTTGGGGCAGTATTGCTGTTTTTCTTTGCTGTGCAGTACTGGTGTTTAATCACTGGAGCCTAAAATATATCTACAAATTGGCCATCAGGGTGTGTTCAAGTGCCATTACAGTAATAGTCTGAACTCAGGCACAGAGCAGATGTTTACAATTAGCAGTTTATCTTTTTAAAAAAGCTGTTCAGAGCCTGATATCGCAGCCTAAGTTCTTTGCTGTGCCATTTAAAAAAAGTACTGTATTTGGCCAGCAATTGCTCTCCCTCACTTCTCTGATCTGATGCATCTTCCAGTAGGTCTGGTAACTCATGTTTCTGATGTGGACTCCTGTAGTTCTCACCTAAAGCAAGTTTCTGTGCTACAGCCTGTAGTAAGCAAAGCACTCTGTCTTGCCTGGAAAACTGCCCACAAGACCTCACTTCTGAAGTATAAGCTAGAGCAACTTTTCCCAGATCTTGATAATAGAGAGGCCAGTGTGACAGCAGATGTAGTTACTGCGTTGATGTTCATCTGAGCTCTGGAACCTGAATGAGAGGGAATGCTCTGGGTCCAAGCCAAAGCATCATCTGGCCTGGTATTTTTTCCTCTGCTTCAAGGCAAAAAAATCTGTAGGTATATAGGGAAGTGCAAGATACATTGTCTTGTTTGAATCCAAATAATTTCCTTTACTTGTGTGTTTTATTAGAAGACCTAGCAGCTAGGTATCAGAATCTGTTTGGCAAAAGTCAAGAGAAATTGTAAGCTTCTGCTGGGAGTTCTGGGTGTTTCTATCCATCTCTTCTTTTAGCCTCCTAGTAAAGTGATTTTGGTGTGTCTAGTGAAGAAAATACGAAAGAAACAGTAGTAAAAATCAAGTAGTGCTTGTAATATTCATAACTGCACAAACAGGCACGAGTATAATTTTATTGGTGTCATGGTTAAAAGCATCAAATAGTGTTACAAGCCTGTAGGCAGGCTTCCAGTTAGTACTTAGAAATGCATGGAGGTCACTAGCTTTCCAGAGTGTCTATCTTCTGGTATTACAGCTCTTTGAGAAATCATGCCTATTAACTTTGTCTTCAGATAATAGTTGATGCATTATTTGACTTGTGAAGCAGAAAGCTTTAATCTCTTGATGGTTTGATTTAGAATCTATAAGACAATTAGCAAACCTCCCTATGAGCTCCTGAAGATGGATGACTTGTCAAGCAGCCTTCCATCTCTGCAAGATATCCAGACTGCATACACAAGATTCAAACAGCTGTTTTTGATAGGTAAGTCAGACTTTAAAGCAAAGCATAACAATGATGTGCTGTGACTCCTGAGTGCAGTAATTTTCTTGATTGGTGCCTTGATTTTGAGGGTGGTTAAAAGCAGATTTTTAAATATGTAACTGAAGACTGTGCTTATGTCTGGGATGTGAATGAAGGTTTGTAGTTCTTTGGCTTAACCACTTCTTCCTAAACTGTCACAGTATTTCAAAATTACTTTTGAAGGAGTGGACTCTTACGTGTTAGTTGGATTACACTAACTGGAATGAAGTTTGTGGGGAAGATTTTCAGTCTTCTGTGGCCAAACTTTTAGCCTTTGGGCTCTGTCAAGAGTAGAGACTACTAATTAATTTTTGCCCTTGGTTTTGTTACACACTAGTCACATCTCAAAACATATGAAGCTGCTTAAATTCTGTCCTTTAGAAAGCAATCAAATGGGAGCCATGTGAAAGTATGATCTAGGCTTTCAGACTTCTTTCTTCTGAGACTTTTCAACTATTTTGCTGTCATGAAACACTTTGACTTCACCTCTTGAGGTGAAAAAAGCTCCACTCCGCTTCTAATATAAGGTACTTGAGTTTCACACTGAAAATTTTGTCTAGAATACACTGTCAAATTGACAGTGAATCTTAAGAGCTAAAAATAACTACTTTTTAATGTGATTTCTGGCAAGTCACCCTCTGTAGGAAAAAAGCCTAAGCTTGAATTTAGTCATTTAACCTGTGTCATGAATACTGTGTATTTCAGTGATATAATTGTATCATTGTCTTGTATTCATGCAAAAGGGAATGTGTTGAAACTGCCATCTAGTTAGTGTTCTTGCAGTTTTTTAAATAAGGTTTGACAGTAGACTGTACCTCACTGTGTATAGCACTATGCACTTTCAGTCTGAGAAAAAAATTCAGGTGACCTTTTGCAGAAGTACTAAGATCTTACAGAAATTTGCAACCTTATTACCATATTTTAAAGTCTGAACACATGAACCATAACTTTTGTCCTGTACATGCCTACTTAATATGGTATAGGCAGCTTGTCCTGGCCATGGCACTCACAGCCCAGAGAGCCAGACATGTCCTGGGCTGCATCCAGAGCCCCGTGGGCAGCAGGGCAGGGAGGGGATTCTGCCCCTCTGCTCTGCTCTGCTCTGCTGAGACCCACCTGGAGCACTGCATGCATGCATGCAGCCCATGCATGCATGCAGCCCATGCATGGGCTCCCAGCACAGGAGGGACAGGGACCTGCTGGAGTCAGCCCAGAGGAGGCCACGAAGATGATCAGAGGGATGGAGCATCTCATCTGCAAGGAAAGGCTGACAGAATTAGGATTGTTCAGCCTGGAGAAGAGAAGGCTCCAGGGAGACCTTAAGGAACCTTCCAGTTCCTATAGGGGCTACAAGAGAACTGGAGAGGGACTTCAGAAGAGAGCATGAAATGACAGGACAAGGGAAAATGGGCAGCTTTGGATCAGGTATTGGGGAAAAATTCTTTACTGTGAGGGTGATGGGATTTGGTGAAAACTATGTCTAATGGAACAGTGCTTTTGTGGAGAACTAGTTTCTATGGCCAGGGTGAAAGAAACTGGGAGAGCAGTTTAAATTGCGCAATGAACAGGATGAGGTGCTGCATGGAGGCAGCACAGCTACAGGCATAAAACACGTGTATGCCTGTGCATTTGAGGCATAGGTGCAAGATGCAGCAGACACAGTAGTGTGTAAATGTGCTGGAATCGAACACTGGAAGTGTTTGGAGAGACTCTGGGAGGTGGGCAGTTGCACAGAAACTTGTGGAACTGAAACTGTTGTGGAAAGGGTGGGGGAGGAGGGAATTTTGTGTATCTGGTTTCTCACTAGTAGAACTGTTCTAGGTCTTGTGCTCCAAGCTTTGTCTCATGCAGGAAATGTAATATATTCTGGTTTTAATTGATTACATCAGGTTGTGAAAGCTGTCCAGTATTTGTTGTCTGGCTTTGATAGAAATAAAAGCAGCGGACCCTTAGGTGGCATTTGAAAAAACCTACAAAAGTCCTAGTGAAAATCATAGGCGTTTAATGACTTTGTGTTATTGAACTTGGCCTCCCTGTTTATGTATTTTAATGCCTTTTTTTAGTTGCAGCAAAAACTGTTTAAGACATTTTTCAGGTAGTCTTACATTTCATAAATTTTTATAACCTACTTCTAAAACCCATTGGTGTCTCTGACTCTGATGGTAATGATTTTCAAAATCCAGTGTCTTTAGGTTAAGCTTTATGTAGATCATGATCTCTGATTAAACTTTTTTATTCCTTTTCCATTTTGTCAACAGATTTATTTACCTGGTTTGAGTGCCATGAACCTTTAACTTACTTTTTCTAAAAGGCTGTGATGCTATAAAACTCTGCTGGTGTTTATAGGACTACTTCGCTTCCTTATTTAGTTATAAGGTGTCAACTTTAATAGTGATTGAGATTTGCTGACTCCTTAGTATTGTTTGCTTTATACTGTTCATAACTGAAGGATTTTTCAATGGATGGCTGTTAATTATCACTGTGTATGTGTGAACAAATCAATTTTTTTTTCTTTTTTTTTTTTTTTTGCAGATAACAGTACGGACTTCTGGGCAACTGATGTGAAATGGTTTTCATTACTGGAGAGCACAAACTGGCTAGAAATAATCAGGTTTGCTGTATCTTCAGCTTTCTGTGTTTCAAAATGTTGGTAATTGCATTTGTAGTGGGTTTTATAGCTAGTTTCTTGAAACTGAGTTCTTTACTGCCAGTAGGAAAAGAAATTAAGACAGGCTTATGGTCCCATTTATATATCTTATTTCTGCAACTTGAGACAGTGTTTTTAACAGTGCAGACTTGTGTTAAGTGTTCCACTTTAAAGGATATGAGAAGTAGCAGATCATTTCAATTACAATTCTTCCAGAGAGCCAGTTAAAAATACAGATCCAGTAATTTCCATCCTGCATTGTCACCTTCTTTCCAAACTCAAGAATCCTGTTTGCTTCTTGTGTGAAACTATTCTATGTCTTTGACTGGCCTTGCCATTCTTCTCTGTACTCTCTACTTATGTAATGTCCTTTAAGATGAGATGAAGTGCAGTGTTCAAGATGTTAGTCCACCAAAGATTTATAAAAGGACATTTCTTCTCAGTTTTGTCCCTGTTTTGCGCTGATTGTTCCTTAAGTTCTCTTTTCTTCTTTCAGCAGTCCACAGTGAGTAAGTGTTGGAATGGTGTTGGCTAACTTAAGGCTTGTTGTAGTGGAATTTGAGTTTTGTTTTCAGTGTTACTTTGTGCTAATTCTTTTGTCTGTCAGTTTATTCTGTAATCAGCTAATTACCATGGAGTGCTTCTGCAGTTAGCTCCAGTCCTTCTGGCCTTAATAACAATCCATAAATATTGATAGTTATTAACTTGTTAATCCAGAATTTAAATGTGTTTATTGAAAGGTTCTAGTGAAGACCATATATGTTGAGAAATTCATTGACATAATGAAGATCACAGGTAGTTTAAAGTAAAAGCCAGGCTGGGTTCCTATCCTTAGGTTGTTTTGAGACTGGTCATTTCCATACTTGGATCCAGTTGGTTCCTGGATCAGCCTGTTCTTGGCTTTTGTAGTTAGTAGGAATGCTTTGTCACATGTTCTAGATGATAAAACAAAGAAGAATCTGACAATTCCAAACTTAAGAAATAAACTGTCAGCTTCTATTAGTGACCTAAGATATTGCAAGAATCCTAATTTGTGTGCAGGCTTTCGCTAAGAATAAATAACTTTATGAAAATTTAGATCTAGAAACCAACAGTGTTACATCTGGTTTTATGTGATCTGTAATTCCACTCGGTCTTCCTTGTGTAATAATGTTCTCTGTATAACTTTTGTCGGAATGTTTACAAGAGCTCATTGCTCATCCTTCTCATCCTTCCCTCTCTCTCTTGAAAGCAGATTTTGGAAGAAATGTAGAAGGTAGTAAGTTAGAATGTAAATGTGGTGATGTTGGCTCTTTCCAGGAAAAAGATCTGGTGTTTAGCAACTGTAATACTTCAATGTGTGATGGCTGCTGTTGATCCAGATTAAAGTAGTGTATCATAGCAACTGAAAATGCATGGTTTATGGCCGGATAAAATGTTCTTGAAGCTGAGCAGTTCTTAGTTTACACAAACTGAGCATGAGTTTTGTGTTTTAAAGAACTAGTGGAGTTTCAAGTATGGCATTCTGACCCTGTCTAGGGGAAACTAATATAAGAAACTTCACTCAACTTTTCCTGTACCAAAACAGGAGAGTCTTGAAGAAAGCCATAGAAGTTGTGGAGTGTCTGGAAATACAGCATACAAATGTTCTCCTCATAGGTAAGAATTTAATGAGATAGTCCTATATATTGATTTGTTTAAATTCATTTTGAAGTAGATTAAGCTTCCTGTAGTTCAAGAAAATATGGCAAGCACAGTTCCAGGATATGAATGAAAAAGCTGCTGATAAATTGGCAGGAGAGTCTTGCATAAAGAAGAGGTAACATTCCTGTTTCCCATTTTATTTTATTTAAGGTCTCTTGGGCCCTTTGCTGTACTTTAAGGGGCACAGGAACCATATCCACACAAAGGACCAGTAATATGAACACTTCTAAAAATAACCTTTATATTTTCTAGATACATGTTGGATATTCTGCAGACTCTTTATTAAAAATACATGGAATAGTATACTTACTGTAAACATTTTGAGCTGTTTATTTTCCTAGACTGAGTAAGCACATGTAAAACCAAATCTCAGGTTAACCATTAAGTGACTCCTGGATTGGTAATTTCGTTGAGTTTTTCACACATATTGCCATTTGAGAAACCTAGCACAGGCAAGAGGTTTTCTGGAGGCACCTTTTGGAAGGGTGAAGACTGTGTGTTGCATGAGGAGGCAGTTTCACACCTTGTGAAAAGAGGTGTGGAGGGTAGGAAGGGTAAGGACAAATGGCTGGGCTGAGGGGCAGTGTGTGCTTGTGGGAGACTGAAGGGCCCAGGCCAGTTACAGTAGTAAGGGTTGGGGCTTGCAGGTTTTATTGTCCAAGTACTTTCCTAGGATACTTGTGTAAGTAACCTTAAATTTGGAATCATGGATTAACTTCTCTCTGTCTTGCAAAAATGTCTGTGCTGCTCTGATCCTGAAATACAATTTTGTTTATGTGAACATGGCAATGCTTTGCTTTCTTACATAATGTTTGAGGAATAGCTCAGTGTAGAATGTGGTTTCTGTTCTCCTTTGTAGAAGAGAATGCTACTGATCTGTGCTGTGTAATCTCAAGTCTGGTTCAAGTGATGATGGATTCATACAGCAGAACAAAATCAGGGTTTCAGAGCCTTATTCAGAAGGAGTGGGTGATTGGAGGACATAGCTTCTTGGATCGCTGTAACCACTTACACAAAAGTGAGAAAGAGGAGGTATAATTTTTTAAATTGCTTTCCTTGCTTACTATTTATAAGCTTACTCAGCATGAAGAGGGATTTACCTGTTAATCCAGAAGTTCCAGTTACTCTGAGGATCTTCTGTTTTGTTTTATGGGTTGATGTTTGTACAGTTTCACTGTTTTTGCTGTTTAGAGGTCAGCAATGGCTTTATTATTAAAGAGAACAAATGAAAAATTTCCCAGTCCTGGAGTCTTTTGAAAGTCATGTATCCTGTGCCCTTGGAAACTGTGTTAAATGGTAGTAGCATCCATAGAAATAACTCAAGTTAACTGCCTATTCCTGTCACATCTGGAGATCAACTTTTTACTGTCTTGCTTTGGGACTAGATTAGATTGCTATTGAAATGGAAGTAATTAGGTGTAAACTGACTAATTCTGATCAAGAATTGATATAAACTAGTTTTGCTTTGCCACCTTTAAAAGGCTTCATAGTGGCAACTTTTAAATTCAGAGTGGAAAGTGCTCATCTCTTCTGTCAATAACTGGCCAAGGATGACTCAGATAGTACTTCTTCAGATTTCAGCCAAATGTACATGCAGCCGTTCTGCTGTTAATCAGGCTTCTTGCCTTAAGATTTGTATTTGGAGACATTAGATACTATAAAATAAATAGTTTGCATGGTGGAACAATTTTAACTTTTTTTGAAACTGATGAAATATTTTGTTTACTTAGGCTCCTGTTTTTCTGCTCCTGCTAAATTGTGTTTGGCAGCTGGTACAACAGTATCCTCCAGCATTTGAGTTCACAGAAACTTACTTAACTGTCTTGTCAGACAGCCTCTATGTGCCTATTTTTAGCACTTTCTTCTTCAACTCTCAACATCAAAGAGACACTAATAAGGTAAGGGTTTGGTATTTCGTGGATGCAGTGTGTTGGAGAATGAGTTTGACCAACAAACAAACACTCAAAGAAAGCTAATTCCCAGCAGCACCTTTTTCCTTACTCATTGAACTGCCTTGAAGGGTGAACAAGTGCAATTTTGGCTATAGGGAGGCAAGTTCAGGACTTAGGAGTTTATGATGACAGAAGGAATACATTACCTGTAATATGGAGCTGCAGTTGCATGTTTAATGCCCTTCAGTGAAATTGGAGCTCCTTAACCTACAAGGAATATCCAGCTGTCTGGCAGAATAAGTTATCCATTAAATTCTTGTATAGTATATTCTGTTGTATTCCAAAATCAACATCTCCTGAATGTTGATTTATATTTGGTTCGTGCTCTTCTCTAGCCTAAGAAGCTGGGAGTATCCTCTGCAAGGCTGCACAGAGAGTAAAGGAAAAAGTGAAGACTACTGTCTTTCATACAAATAAATTGTTGATCACAAAATCTAGACCAGTAGCACTGCATGACTGCAGTTCCAGCTTTTGGTGTTTGGAATCCTAATGTGCCACCTGTGTGTGAGGAATCCAAGTGTCTGTCTCTTGCCCAAGTTTCAAAATGTCTTTTTTTCTGAGAATATTTAACTTTATTTTCATCTGTGGAAGTCTGATTGCACTGTTGTTGTTCAGTTATTGAACACATAGAAAGCAAGAGTGTTGTTGCAACTCTGTGGCCTTTTTTCTGAAAAGCCAGTTTCTTTATTTCACCTTGACTTAGTCAGAATTACCTTCTAGCAGTATTAAATGTGACCTGTTTGTTTTGGCAGAGTGGGGAAAGCCTCAAGACACAAAGTGGTCCTTTCAGATTCCTTACTGTGTGGGACTGGTCTGTGCAGTTTGACCCCAAGGCCCTGGCTTTCCTGAACAACCCTCTTTATGCAGAGAAACCAAAACCAGATAGAAGTCAACGGAAGACTGCACGGTTCAAAGTAAGATATGTGCTGCTAAACTGTTTTTTCAGTTCTAGAAATATTTTGCACATCTTATTTCAAATGTTCTCACAGTGAAAGTATTGGTGCAGACTTTTTTAAATTGACAAAATACACGTATACTTCAGACCCACCTGGATTTAAGAACCCAGTTTGCATGCACCAGAATTGTAAATAACTCCTTTATAGTTCATAGCCATGAAGTTAGGGATTCTTTTTTTTTCATACCTCTGAGCAAGTCTGTTGGTAAGCCATGAGATTTAATATTCAGTTGAGTTGCAATGATGTGTTTGAAGGGAGTTAATTTAGTTGTTCCATGGAGTACCTGACTGAAATACATAGGTTTGTGATTGCCTCCCTAATTTTGTCTGAGTGTAACTGGAGTGTGTGTGTGCACTTGGAATGGGAGGGTGACCAACAACAGCAAAAAAACTGTCTGGAGTATGGAGGATTATGGATGGACCACCTCATTTCTGGCACATAGCTCAAACTTAGGGAAAAATTTTTGGAGTAGCCTCTTTCAATTGCAATTCATTGGTAAATTCTGTCCTGTATAAAGCATTCTCATGTGAGACACTGCCAGTGTGATCTACAGCGTTTATCTGAGACGCAGTGAGGGACCACTGGATATAAACCTATAAATAAGTGCTCTCTGATTTCTAACTAGCTTAAACTAAACATGGACACTGGCAATACTTAAATGTAAGCAAAGGGTTTGGCTTTTTCCAAGACAATTGCTTTATTGGTGTTACTTTTGGTTAGCAGGGAAGGAGCTGGCAACACTCAGTATGCTGTGTAAAGTGTTTGTTGTGTTGAAAAATAACAATTTAAACACAGCCACTGCTTTTCTATATAGGTCAAGTGACTATTGCTTGCAAGAGGTTCCTCAATACAACTTTGTTTTTCTTCCTCTTAAAACTGCTTTCTGAAGTCCCATTGCATTAATATTTATCTGAATATTTTGCCTTTTTTCCCTCTTAAAGCATCAACGGCAACTTTCTTTGCCACTGACACAGGCAAAGCCTTCCACAAAGAGAGGATTTTTCAGAGAGGAAACAGATCATTTAATTAAAAACATTCTGGGTAAAAGAATTGGCAAGTTCATAAATTCTTCAGATGAGCCCCCTAACAGCTTAAGGGAGTTTTATGATAGCTGGCATAGCAAACCTGTCGACTACCACGGTCTTCTGCTGCCGCGCATCGACGGCCCTGAAATCAAAGTCTGGGCACAGCGTTACCTACGATGGATTCCTGAGGCCCAGCTCCATGGTGGTGGAACAATAGCTACAGCTGCCAAGATTTTGGACTTGATGGAGGAAGTGCAAAGCCTGCAGGTGAAAATGGATGAAGAACACAGTCAGGCTGTTTCTGGAGATGTACATTCTGTTCCCTTGCTGAGAAATTCCCCCCGTTTGTCATCCTTGTTTCCATTTGCTTTACTGCAGAGACAGTCTGTCAAACCAGCTTTACCCACTAGCACCTGGAAAGACTTGGAAGATGAGGATGACTTGGTCAAGAGGGATGATGAATTTGTTGATCTAAGTGGGGATATGTTATAACATGTATATAGATTACAGTATGGATTGTATGTGGCTAAGCACTGAGTTTTAAATGTTGTGCTGTATCTTCATATAAGAAACTTAAGCATCTGCAAACTGTTTAATGGGTTTGTGGGGTTAAAAATCCTTGATTGGAAAGAACTAGTTGCTATAATTAACTGAGCATGTTTTGAACTTCCATTTCACTCTTACAATATTTATTGCAGAACCAATTTTTAGCATAGGTGTAATAAAAATGGGAGTGTTGGCTGTAGTAACAACATGACCACTCTGTTAAAAAAAAAAGAAAAAGAGCAAAAGAATACTTTCTGCTGTAAAGGTAGAAAGATAAATGCATATGGCAACAGTCATGCTATCTTAACAGAACGTCTCTTTCCCTGTACTGGGAGTGGAGTACTGTGATTTGCAAATTCGCCCACATGTAAACAGTGAAAGATGCAACTAACTGTGCACTCACAAGTCAGCTTTTGACAGCTGAGGAATACTCTTGTGGTCACCAGGGGTTTTTTGTCTGCTGTTGGATCAACAGAAGTCGTGTGCTTGCCCCTTCCCCTTTGTCAGTGTTGGTCTGTGTGGTGTCATGGTCACAGGTTGGCTGCTCTGAGCCTGTGCATGCACTTAGCTCAAGGGTCAGATGCAAGAGCTTAATGACACATTTCAAGTCTTAATGTATGGCTGTGCTACATGCCCTTGCTGCCTTGGAATTTTATGTTTGCTCTTAATTTTAATGAATGAGATTTCAATTTGCCATGAGTATGTTTTCTCCTTTTAAGTAGAGGGAGACTTTCATTGGAACTTTTCCCCCACTGATGCCAGTTGCCTTTAAGGCTTTCTGTAACTTGCACTGAGACTCTCCACATAGCAGGGAAGACTCTTGTCCTGTAGTCCTGCAGTGAAGCAGGATTTGCAGTCTGTTACCACTTGTCATGAGTTGGTGGTACAGCTTATGAATGTGGTGTTTATAGAACACTCGTGTCCTGTTGCTGGATGTAATAACAGTACCTCAGTGAAAGAAGCCATAAAGAAATGCCTGTTGACTTGGATCTACTGTGTGTATGTTTATACAGATTTTTACGGCAAATAATTATCCTTTGTAAAGCTGAATATTATTTGACTGTCAGATCTGTTTTTAACCCTTAAATTCTGTAATACCCCAAGAATGGATTGAAGTCGTAAAATCAGTTACACTGAGAGGTTACACATTGAATATTTTCTCTGTTCTCCTAACAATTTAGAAATCCATGCTGGAAAACTTAGCTGGTGGATAAACTGTTGCTTAAATTTGATCAGCTCGGTGAACTTGGGGATATTAAACTTTTGTTACTGACTTATCACTTCATACTGAGTTGTATTAATATATAGCAACAATTCATCAGCAGCCCTCTAAAAACAAATTCTCATAACTGGGAAAGGGGAGAGCTTGATGCAGCTATGCCAAACTGAAGCTTTCCAGCTCTTAATTGCCTTAAAGTCTTAATGCGAGGACAATACTTGAGTTTGTAGTGTTTTATTTAAAAATACAGTAGTACTATGCTTTCTTCTGTGATATTTACAATTAGCACTTGCTAGAATGGGCTGTACAGCACATTTCCTTCAGACTTAGTTGTAATTCATGTGACTCATGTATGCAATAATACTTTGCATGTTGAATGAGCAGTGTATTATTACAGTGAAGAAATACTTGTCCTTCTAAGGTCATCTGGGTTCAAGGGTGGTGTTTTTTAAACATTGCCATCAAAAAAAAGATACTAAAATGATTTTCTATACTTTTGATCAAACTGTTGTAATGTTTCAGTCATGAAGATTACATATTTGTATTAAAGAACAGATGTTGGACATCTTATTTGTACATAAGTTATCAGAAATATATATAGAAGAGAAGTATATATCTGGAATTGAACATGGGAACACTTCTAATGTAGAGTAAATACCATTGTTGCTGGTTTTCTGCACTGAAGGATTGGAAATATACTTCATATTTTTACTCCAGGCTTTTGTTTATACCTCCAAGTTTTAACACTGAATGCAAGCTAGCAGTTTTTCAGGTTTCTATCTTCTTTTTCATTCTTTTGATTAAATACTGTTACTTCTCTCCAGGCTGTTTGAAGAGTGTCAATAAAATATACTTTGAACTATTCATCGTGAGATAAGACTGTATGTTTAAGGTCCACATTTCAAGTGATGCACTCATCACAGCAGACTTGACAGTCTGCAGTGGTGAGGCTTTTCTGGTTATATCCTGATTTTTACAGACTGTTATGAGAAACCTGTCCAATTTTGATCTGGCTGTACTTCTGATGCCACCAATGCAGGAGAGAGGACAGTTCAGTGCAATGAAGTAGGATGACTGGGGGAAGTTAAAGGTGATCTAGAAATTGTCTTCTGAATGTATTGGGGGGGGTTATTAAAGAGTGTTTGTTTCTCAGCAATATTATTGCTTAGTGTCTTAGCAATATACTTCCCCCATGTCCACAGTGAAATTTGTTCTTGCATTGTTACACTAAGCCACTTGAAGTTGCCACAGGGGCATGTTTCTCAAACCAGATGTGTGTTTGATGTGGACTAAGGTGGCCACAGTAAGCTGTGGAGTACAGCTTGTACTTGTGATTTTAAAATTCCACTTTTTTCAAGACACTACAACCTGCTAGCCCCTGGTCAAAGGGAAATTTAGTGCAAATCACACATTTAAACCCCGTGAACATTACAAGACTGTGCCAGCTTTGTTCTTGAAGCCCCACACAGCAATAGCTGCAGGTCATATTGTACCACAAGGTGTGCCTCTGCCTCACCCACAGCTGCTAAGGGCCATCAATTGTACTTTGACCACTTGGCTTTGATTTAGGGCTGCATTCAGTATTGAAAAGGCTCAGCTATTGATGTGCAGCATAAAGGAATGCAAACATGTACTTCATTAAGGTGTTTACAGCCAGCTTGCCTTCCTGATCTTCTGCTCCAGCAGAAGCTTTTTCCATTTGTGCCTGAAGCGCAGAAGCATAAGTTCTTCCAGAGGCAGGTGAATACTTTCTGCTGATGATTTCTTACAATGGATTCGTTTTGTCACAGCAGAGGTCACCTTCATTCTGAATTACCTGGAGACCTCATGCAGTATTTACAGCTGGGTGCTCCTTCACAAAGAGCTAGGTTTTGCATAAATCTCTACAAATTGTGTGAAGGACTTCATTTTCTGGGATAGGAAGGAGATTTGAGTATTGAGCTTAGCTGAGTCTGAAAAAAGCATTCTGTGTACAGAACTATACATGCTTTTCCAGGGTAAATTGGAGAGGGTGAGGAGTGGAAGGGGCAAAACCCTTCTTAGGGTCTTGCTTCCTTTTTCTTGGTTTGTAATAAAGTCAACATGACAAATGCTTTTTGCCAGCATTTGCAGGATGACAGAACTTGATAGGATAATAGAGTTAACTTGGAGAGGAGTGGACACAGAAGATAAGGAGAGCTGATACTTGAGCTGGAGAGACAGTTACGTGGGGAGGGCACCACCATGTTGAGTACAAAGGCAATGAATGGGGTTCTTCAGCCTGTGTTAGCAGGGCATGGCTAGACATTTACACACAGTTCTGAGCCCCAGAGGGCTCCCTCTGCTTGGGTGGTAAGTTTGACTGGAGTCACAGCTTTAAAAGTGCTGTGGACGCTGAGAAGATGTAATGGAGGACTGCTACTATCTTGGCAAGTGTTGGGATGGGCAGTGGATGCTCAGTGCTGCCCTGGTTTGGATGCTGTGGACCCCTGTAGAACAGTAAATGCTGGTGTTCAGTAGTAGCATGTTTCTCTGCTTTCAGCAAGCATTTGTTTTCCCTGGTTTTCATGTAACCTAGTAAAACAAATAGGTACTTACCTTAATGTTATCCCTCAATGCTTAAAGTAGGTGAATAAGACATGCCTAGGAAATGCATCTGTAAATTTTTCTCATGAAAAATTTTGCAGACCTAGCAAGACTGATTTCCTGTGGCCTTGACTTTCTGGCCAGACCACTCAATTTTGTCCTTTCTTCTGACATTTCCTGCCCTTGCCCATGCCAGAACATCTTCGGTCTCCATCCATCTCCTCCCTGTTCCTAAGTCGTGTGCTGTTCCAGCATTTTCTAGGTTTGTCACTGCTGCTGACTTGATGGACTATTCAAAAGCTGTGACTCAGGTTCTGGAGGACCAGGTAATGCTCATGACTTGACATGGCCTGGCCACATAGCCTCCAGATTGCCTGTTGGAATCTACCAACTTATGAAATAATTTTTTGTCAAATACCATCAAAATTATTTATTGGTTTTCAAAGCAGGTGATGGACATAACATTGATTAGATGCCCAGTGTCATTAGTAAGGAAATCAGGGTAGGAGAATGCAACAGAAACCTCTGTACCTGCAGCTCAGGCGTGATCCAAATCTGAAGTTCTCAGGCTGAAAGCAATGCTTCTCTCAAATAGGAAAATCTGCTCGTTTACAGTCAAGTCAGATATCCCACTTTTCTCTGGGATTTAAAATGAAGTAAATTTTTTTAAATCTTGCATTTTGTCTGTTTCTGGGTCCTGAAATAAAATTTTCATTATACTGTAGAAGCCAAAATTCAGTCTATTTCCTGGAAACCAGCTGATATTTCTACAAGTTCTGAAACTTACAAACCTTATTGCTATTTGAAGAAAATTTCCAATTAAGAACAGCTAACGTTACTAGAAATAATGTGCAGTTTTGCTAATAGAGTGTAAACCTTCAAGTCTTCTTAAGACTTTTAAAAGTCAGAACTCTGTGGGCTCACTTTGCAATCAGTGGGATTAATTTCCTTTTGTTTTAGAGACATTAATTGAAAGTATGTTTATGCATGAATGTGATAACAGAGATGCTAATTTCATGTAGAGGGTGTAAGTGCCCTTGCTTTATGTTTTGGTGATGCAATAATATATTTCCATTCTCACGCTGATCCCAATTCATAAATCAAAACAGAATGTTCCTCACTACCTTCCTTGAGTTCACTATACACATGAACCCAGTTAGTTTCCTACAAGCCACTTCCTGTATTTTCCAGTTTCCCATCCCAGACTTTCCACTGTGGATTCACCATTAGAAAATATTTCTTCCTTTTCTGATGGTTGTTAATTTAACTTTGGAAAATACTGGTTTTATACCCACCAGCTGCCCTTAGCTTTTCCTTTTGCAGGAGGTGGTGGGAATATTTGAAGGTCAGATGAGAAGTACTACAGATGACTTAGGCAGTTCTCAAAGTACAAGGTCTCTTACTTCGCTGTCAATACAGAGCATGGTTGGTTGGGAAGTTGTATATTTATTTTATTGTTGTTGTTGTTATTTTATTATTGTTATTATTTTGAGTGAGTAAAATCCTCCTGCACAGCACTTTTTCACAAACAAAAACTGCATCAATAAAAAAGCAGGGTGATAATCCCAAAATGTATATTTTCTCGTGCAGCATATCTCCTGTAAATTCAGGGCTTTGTTGTGACGGTGCCTGCACAAGTGACAGCAGAACAATGGTCTGTTCTCCCAGCAGATTTGGGATTGGGTTACACCCAATCCGCAGCAAATGCAAGGAGCTGCCAGAGGGAGTCCTGCTAATCACTGCCCAGCAGTGCCCTCACACTGCTGCTTGCCAGCTGATTTTATGGAAATCAGTGTTTTGCTTTTGTGGATTAGCTTTCCATCAGATCAACTCGTTGATCCAAATCACCCCGTGGGGATGCAGGAGGAAACAAGAGGAGCAGATTGTTTGAGGATGACCGTCTCACTTAGCAGCCCCCAGTCAGAGCAGATGAGGTGAAAGGTGGAACCGCAGGTGCTGGAAAAGTCACTTTCCAGCTGCTGTGCTGCTGGAAAAGAGATAAATCCTGGGAACCACCTCTAATCTGCAGTGAGCTGAAATGCTGTAAACAGCAGGCATGGCCAGCTCCAACTATTTAACACTTCTGAGGGAAAACAAAAAGACAGGGAAGAAAGAAGCACAATCCAAACCAGCTGTGTTTTGAGGTTGCCTGTAGAAGTCTTACAGGATGATTTAAAGAACAGCTGCATTGGATCTGACCTGTAAGTAAGGTGAGCAAACCCAGTGGACTCAGCTTATGGCCATCACACATGTTCTGATGCTCTTCACGCCTGTAATTCCTTAGGCTGTGCTTTGGTTGGGCTGGCAGAGTCTTAAATACCATTTTGCTGCCTGGGCTGCGAGCAAGCAGTGATTGAGGGCAGCTGCTGAAAAGCAAATATCGTGTTCTGACTTGTAATCTAAAAACAGCCATTGCTCAGAAGGTGGTTTTGGATTCCTGGTGCGTTCCTGCTGTTCTCTTCAAAGCTTCAGCCACACATAGGTGAGCTGACTGGTTACTCCCCCACACTCCTTTATCATATTTCACTCACTTACTTCTCATTTGTATTTAGGTTTAATGCAGGTGATCTGCTCTGTCTATAATCTGCCCATTATCTCTCTCAGGTGTAGAATTTAGTACTTTCTCTAATTTTCCATGAAAATTTATCTGCCTAATGTTGTTCTGAAAGCAATGGTCCTTTTTATGATTCAAATTGCAGCTGAGTAGCTGTCTGGCAGAAATGATGATGAAAAGGGCAAGTTAGTGAAAAGAAATACAGTAATAGTAAAACCATTACTCAGTGGCTTGGAATTAAGTAGAGGCTGCATGAATATGGCAAACGTCCAGAGTTCTGCAAGCAATAATGAATGCTAGAAACAGCTGAAATACAATTACCAGGGATCCAGAATGATTTTGGCAGCAGGAAATGACTGAACATAAACTTTTTTATAATCTTTGGGTCTTATTAAAGTAGTAATAGCCCTTCTTGTGCTGGTTGCTGACATCAATATTCTGTCTAGGTTGATGGACATCCTTCTTCTCCTTGGACGTTTTCCCTCTCAGTTATTAATATACAGCTTTCTGCCTTCCAGTTTCAGCCTCAAAAGGAAAATATCTCTCCGGCTGCAACATACAGAGGGAAAAGTTGTCTGACATCTTTGCATATGTTAGGGGAGCATTGTAAATGGCTGTTCCCTGCCAAGAAATTTCTTTTGAAAAGTTACATTTAGTCAGTAAAATAACACCTGAGCGTGCCGAACTAGAGTTGAAAAAAGGCAAATTTAATCATAGGACTGAAAAGGAATTCTTTAATACACCGGCACTGAAGAAAGGAAAGAAGAATTAACTCTTTCCATGGAGAGGTGGGGGAAAAGACACACTGGGCTGACTGTGCCCCTGCAGGCCCAGGGGGGAGCAGAGATCCACCTGCAGCCCCTGGAGGAGCCACAGCAGAGCAGGTGGATGTGCCTGAAGGAGGCTGTGACCCCATGGGAAGCCCGTGCTGGGGCAGGTTCCTGACAGGAGCTGTGGCCTGTGGGGAGAGCAGCCCTCACTGGGGCAGGTTCCTGGCAGGAGCTGTGGCCTGTGGGGAGAGCAGCCCTCACTGGGGCAGGTTCCTGGCAGGAGCTGTGGCCTGTGGGGAGAGCAGCCCTCACTGGGGCAGGTTCCTGACAGGAGCTGTGGCCTGTGGGGAGAGCAGCCCTCACTGGAGCAGGTTCCTGGCAGGAGCTGTGGCCCATAGAGAGAGCAGCCCTCACTGGAGCAGGTTCCTGGCAGGAGCTGTGGCCCATAGAGAGAGCAGCCCTCACTGGAGCAGGTTCCTGGCAGGAGCTGTGGCCCATAGAGAGAGCAGCCCTCACTGGAGCAGGTTCCTGGCAGGAGCTGTGGCCTGTGGGGAGAGCAGCCCTCACTGGGGCAGGCTCCTGGCAGGAGCTGTGGGCCCACAGTGGAGCAGCCTGTTCCTGAGGGACTGCACCCTGTGGAGGAGACCCGTGATGGAACATTCCATGAGGAACTTCAGTCTCTGGGAAGGACTCACCTAAATTAACATCTGTGGGTATTCACCCAGTTACCATCACCCATGGTGGTAACTGGTGAGTGACCTCTCCTAGTCCTTATCCCAACCCATGAGCCTGTAATTTTATGTTCTGCCCCTGCCCTGTTGAGGACAGGAGTGACAGAGTGGCCTTGGCAGGCACCTGGTGTCCAGCCAAGGCCAACCCACCACAAACACTTAAACACAACAGCACCCCTTAACAGCGTCTCTTCAACTGTGTGAGCTTTTTGAAAACCTTTATAGCAGGATTTTCAGCCCCTTTAGGTATGGCTGAGTATGAAGATTTTTGAAGGAATTTTGAATGAGTTAGAGATTTCTGAGGTTTTTTTATCTTTTACATAGACAGGGGAAGGGGGGAGTTTGGCCCACATTTTTACTGCACGGTTCAGAAAGTCAAAAGACTCTTAGCTGTAAGACATTTTAAGGATTTATTGACCAATAAAACACTGTTAAAAAGGATATTTATGTTTTTGACCCAATGCTTCAATATTTTGTCTTACAGACTCATGTTACAGTATAAGCTTTCTTAGCCAATCATGTTATGATACACAAACCTACAGTACTGCATTCTAAACTTCTTGTTTACATTTATAACTACTTTTATTCTTTCTATATCCTAAACTCCAAAATTCTAAACCTTGTTCTTCTTAATTCAACATGTCTCTGCTTCAAACCATAAATCCACATTCTTGCTTCTAGTACCTAAGTTTGGAAGCCGTTTCCAAGGTCTCAAATAAAATCCTGTGTTTAATTCTAAGCTTTACCTTACAGGCTCAAAGTTCCGAGAATCCCCTGCATTTTGGATTCCAACAGCTGAGTGTAAAAGGTGTTGGCCACATATTTCATGTGTCTCTACTACTTGTTCAATTTGTTTAACTGTTGGTCTGCCAGTAGGGGCAGCCATGCTTGCAGGATGAGCTTGTTCAGTGAGAATCACCTACTGATTCAGAACTCCCAAGCCTCCTGAAGGTCTCCCTGGGCCAATTCTCACTGATGAGCTATGGCAGTCTAAGCGGTCTGCCTCACATGGGGCAGGGAGTAGCTGTGCCACCACTCAATGGCCACTTTGGTGGGCCAGCTCCATCAGGTTTTTGAGATGCATTTGATGGCAGTGAGGAGCATGAGGTGAAGGACTGCTCTGTGGAGAACTGGTAGAGGAGAAGCCTTTCAGAATGGTGCTTGTGTCAGGTGCTGGCTCAAAGAGCTGTGTTAAAGAAGCTGTCCCCAGCTGTTTGATTTATCCTGTGCTCAAAGCAGCAGGGCTTCTTATATAAACCAAACTGCATCAAAGAAGCTTTATTCCTAACTGAAGTAACCTACTGGACACTGAGCTGGCCAACTGCCCAGTCTTCCTGCAGAAGGGAAACTGGCAGATGAAGGAAAATTAGGAATCTTGATTTTTTTTACTTTTGTCAGCCGTGCTAAAGAGCCACAGTAAAAAGTCTACTTTGAAATAGTTTTATCTGTCTGTGTATTTTCAAATTTCTGTGCAACATCATCTTTCCAAAACAAACATGCCAAAGCAAAATGGTAAAAAAGTAATCTTCCCTAAACAGTCTTGGTCCTTCATATTCTATGCTATATTTCCTCATGTTAATGGCAAAATGAAGTCCCTGGTACAGTCTGCTTCAAGCACAGCTTCATAAAAATCATTTACTGAAGTTTTACTTCCGATGAAGTAGTATAGCTAAGAGCAACATGGACTTGCAAAGCATCAGAAATAGTCACAAAACAGAATGTCAGAAACACTTAGCACTTTGTATTAGCCTTGTGTTAATAATGATGAACAAACACATATTCAAATGTGACATTCATATCTGAGGCCAAATTATAACCTTGAGGTCATGTAAGACGTAAGTAATGCCTTGGTTTTGGCTGCAGGATGTTTTTGACTGATGGTAAAATGGGCCAAGCTGGTTCTGCAGTTCCAGGCTGAGTTTGCACGGAGGGAAACAGAATACATTTGATTTAAAGAAGAGGGAAAGTCCTAATTTTTGGTTTGGGATTGTTTGGTTTTAGGGTTTTTTTGCAGAGCTGTGTTTCAGAGTGGGACCATGCTTCCAAGATAAGGAGTGCTTTCTTTGCTTTGGCATAATGTCTGGTCCTGCTCTCCTGCTCTGAGCAGTGGGAGATCACCTTGCTGGGTTTCAGCCACAGGTGTGTTTTGACCATTAAGGCCAGTAAAAGCTTGTGCCTTCTGCTCATGTATTTATTCTGTTTCTGCATTTGTTGCTTGGATTGCGGTTTTCTAAAATTTTCTTTCTGAAGGGCTTAACTGTGTAGTAAACAAATGTTAATTAAAATCACTGTTTTATCCCTTAGCAAAGAGAATTAAGCTGGTACCTAAGTAAATATTAGGGAAAGCACTTAGTGAGAAAAGGCCATACATACCAAAGTAGGACACCTTGATGCAGATGGCTGACTCATCAGTGTGACATAGTCTTAAATATGGACATGTGTTAAATATGGAAAGCTCAGATGTCATTTGTTGTACCTCAGCAAGAGCAGAAAGATATATATATATATATATATATATATATATATATATATATATATAATTTTTTCGTCCAAAGATGCCTTGTAAACCAGGCAGAGATCTTTAGTTACTGTCTATGTAGGTGAAAACACTGATAACACTGTGCAGCCCTTCTCATTCCTCTGCTGCAGACAAGGGCCTCTCTCACGGATGCATTCCTGTTATTTGGAGGTTCCTGCACCACACCAGGGCCACATTTTTAGGCTGCTGGATGTATTTTTATTACCAGTTATCAGCTGAGTTTCTCCACTAAGATTTTGTTTCCAACTTCCATCTCAATTTGCAACCAGTTATAATTTAGCTGCGATCCTTTTCCATCTCTCCTTCCCAAGGAAGTCATTTGAGCCTTGAATGTCTAATCCTGGCTTCATTGATGTAGCTTATTGCTGTGAGCATCCCACTCCCCCAGGAGCTGTGGGAGGCAGATTTTTGGGAGGCTGTGTGTTGTGTAGTCAGCTCTGAAGGAACTCTGTGCAGAAGGAACTCTGTGCAGTTCCTTCTGCACAGGAAAGTGATCTGAGGATCACCTGCCACCCGCTGCTGCTGCACTAAGCCTGAGGCTCTGAGGCAGACAGATACCATTGTTCTGGCTTGGAGTTTTAATGTAAGTGGATTCAAGAGCAAAGGAAAGCTTCTTCTGGCCAGATCAAGGTAACATTTGCAAGAACTTAGTACCTTTAGAAAAAAATAAATACAATAATGCAGAAGTAAGTGGCCCTCCGTGAGACACCAGCACACCAAACTAAACAAGTGATGCAAGCACTTTTTCACACTTCCTTTCCTTTTCCTCCCAGATACAGAAAAGAGTTTTGGGGAACCACTCTCTTGCCAAGCTTTTCAAGACTGTTTTTGTCAGGCTCACTGCTGCTGCATGTCTGGGCATGCAGGGAAATGCACCAAGCTGCCAGTTCACTCAACAGCCAGTGAGGCTTCTGGATAGGGAATGCTCCTTCCCCGTACCAGCATCCCTAGAAAAAGAGTCCTGTAACCTTTCCAGCTTTGCTGTGTATTTCTGGTGTGGTCTGAGCTCTCTTTGCCTTCATCAGTGAAGTTTCCAGTTCCCTATCTTCTTCCTCAATCCAGTTTTCAGGGAGAGAAAAAAATACGCTAACCGGCAGAAATATGAGCATGCTATGGAGGTACAAGGCTGATGGTAAAACTATCCTTTTTTCTTTGTTTTCTGACACTCCCTGACTACTAGTCAGGTTTCTGCTCTGTTTGAATTCACTGTGATAGCTACAAATACTAATTTTAAAAAACAGGAGACATTCTAGAATCACCTCACTCTGTGTCTCATAGTTAAACACTTCTCAATCCTGAGATGAGCTCAGTTGCTTAGACCATGGTGCTAATAATGCCAGGGTTGTGGGTTTGATCTCCATATGGGCCATTCACTTGATGGTCCTTGTGGGTCCCTTCCAACACAGAATATGCTGGGATAATGTGATCTTTACTTAGTTCTGTAAATATAGCCTCATGTTTGGTGCTATATTAGTACACAGCAGGAGTCCTTACACATTTGTAGCTCATTAATAAACTCTTAAATGCAATCAGGACTTATGAAAATGTACTTACTCCACTGGACAGCAATAAATTTTTAATAGCTGGCTAACCTTAGAAATAATGCTAAAATGCTTATCAATCTCTATTACGCAGTTAATGTCCTGAACAGCCTTTGTCCCAACCATTCAAATTATCAGGCCAATTTTAATTAGGAATGTGGTCTGCAGTCTAGATTCACTTAAAAATTCTTTGCAGATCCCCTATGAAGAGATTTCTGTTTGAATAACAGCTCTTTTGCAGCAGATTTATATATTTGCATAGATGGTTAAGTGCTTGCCAGTGAAATTGCTTTAAAAACCATCCCATACAATGATATAGCAATGATACCATTTTACAATACAGGACATAGATGTTTTTTAACAGATATGATCCAGTGCAGAATTAACCCCCCAAAATACCAATCCATGTTTGACTTGTTTTAATCCTTTGGGGATCAGTTCACAGGATAATACTCTGAAGCTCTCTACCTTGCAGTCACCAGAGGCACCTGGATGACAGGTCAACACAGGAAGGTGACAGTGCTGTGGAGTGCTCTGATGCTGAGCCTCGCTTCTGAACTCCCACAGCTAAGGGCAAGTACATCCCCTCCAAAATAACCTTCTGGAATTTTCTCCCATTGACATCGTCAACCATGCGAGGCAGTTCACAGCAAGAGGGTGAGACAGAGTGCTCCCTTGGACTTGACTTGAATTTTATTCTCCCACGATTTCAAAGCTAACTTCAGCAAACTAATTAGACACGCTTCCAGAGCTGCCAGTGTACTTAATCTACAAATGTTTATCAGTGTTTTCTGCTCCCTGGGTAGAAGGTACTACAGAAGGTATTGACATCTGTGCTAGACTTAAAAACCTTCTGGCATTCCCTGTGATCACAACCTCCTGTCTGCCATCAGGAGTACAAACCACCCCACACAAGCAGGGTGTGCTACCTCTGCCAGGAGCAGCACAGAGAGTGCAATGCACTTAGCTGATTTCTCAAGAGAAAGGTAACTTGGAAATGAAGCTTTATCTCCCTTACAACAATTTTTATAGAGGCTCAGAGGTGGCTGCTACCAAATGCTTCTAGACTTTTCCTCTATTTCTCAGCTGCTCACACACCTTTTCTGAGTTAATGTGACTACTAGTTCCTGGAATCTGTACTGTTCTCCCTCACTGACCCCATGGCTCTGTTTGCCTCATATTTACAGTGCTAAAATTACCACTAATTGTTTGATTGTCTCTGCATGGGCCTCTGGTCATAACCAGAGGGTGTAAACCTACTAAGAGTATTCAACACTTATTCCACACACACTCCGAATGCACACAAGTACTCTCTATTTAGACAAAATGAATGCTGCTCTAATCACTATTTATTTTGTAAATTAGAACTCGGTGGAAACATTTTCTTTGCGCCATCTGGCTTGATGTATTTTTTAATCAGTTGATGAGTATTTTTCTATGTTACAAGGAGCAGATAGTAAAGCATTTGTTGCATTAGGATGTGAAGTAAAGACGTTTCAAAGCTGAACTTGTAAAAAATTCACTGCATTAAACATTTTAAATTTTGCCAAAATACCAAAGACAGTTTTGGTGAAGGTTTCATAGGGCTCATTTTGCACAATGAACATCTGTCAAGAAAACGGCACATTTTTCCTGGGAATGCTGGTTGAACAGGACCCCTGTGTAGAAATGACAAGACTTCACAATTACAAACAGCACTTTGACTAATAATTTTGTCATTATGATTTCACTGCTGTAATTGTAATAGTAAAATAGCCAGTACAGATCCTTGCAGCCAAAGAATTTCACTCAGATACAAGAAGGAAGATGATATTACAATACAAAGATTTCAGGAACTAGCAAATCATTTCAACTCTCCTGGAGATAAGAAAATGAGAGTATCTGGAAATACTCAAAGTTAAAGAATGCTTTTTAAATTAGCAAATGCGCACAGCACTTTTTCATGTCTGCCTTTGGTCTTCCTAAAATGCCAGTCATTCTTTTTCTAAAAATCCACAAGTTATTGTAATTGCAGATAAAAAACCTAAAAGCAGCATGTGCTGGTTTTTAACTCAAAGTCTTTTGAAGATAAATTTTATTACTAAGTGTCTGCATCTGATTTTATATGAGCTCAGTGTTCAATACTGGCATTTATGTTGCTGAAAGTAGTAATTATATACACAAATTTCTGAGAAGCCTAGAACATTTTCCTTGAATCATCCTAAGGGAGAAGCTTAAAAAATGGGTATTGGAAAAGTTACACTGGCAAATTTTGAGTTTATAAATTAACAATTTAAACAACATCCAAGCAGTTGGGCATTTAAAGTGAAATTAGTTTGTTGTACAGCTAGAAAGTCATCAGTGTTTTTTTACTTAGAATAATTTGCTGTTAGTGTTGGAAAACCCATTCCTAAAACTAAGAAGAAAAGCCCAGGTGGTCCACCCTGGCTACCGAAGGATTTATTTAGTAACCAAAACAACAGCAAAAGTAAAACAGGTGCAGCTGAAACTGAAAGAGACAGTATTACATGATCACTGTGTACCAGACACTACTTCTACGGTCAGCTGACCATTGACTCTGGTTTCTTCCCACATACAGTATCACACACAAGCCTGCCCACTTGTCTCTTATCTCTGATCTTCTCCTTCTTTCATCACTCCATACCTTTCAGCATCTTGATTCTTCTTGGTAGTGCAAATCCTCTTCCTGGAGATCACACTGATAATAGTGCATAGGACAAATCTCACAACAGTTTGTTTCCAATTATTTGCTGGCATTAATGTCTAGTCTACCACTCAAGAAGCATGTCTGTAATCAGCATGATATTGAAGACTTTTTGGCCTTAAGGAATTCCTATCACATTTGGTCCTGATCCTTGGGTTTCCATACTTTGTACTCCAGCATAGTGCTCCTTCAGCAATGATCCTGTGCCCATACATAAGACTGTCCTGTCAATAGATCCCTAAAACCATACAGGGGAACATGGCCTTTTTCTGGGCCATTGTTTTGAAGTCAGATCCTCACATGGATTCAGGCCATGGCTCCACCTGACACTTGCTTTTACTGGCCTAAGTGGGAGTGTTAAACTTTCACTGGGAGGGAATGGAAGGTACAGGCAGGAATGTAAACAAGCTTGACTGGTGAAACTGCTGGATAGTGGAGCCATAACAGAGTCAGCAGCCTTCTTCTGGAAAACAACTCCTGTTTTTTTGCTGTCAGCTTCAAAACATGCACATGCTATTAATCTGACTGTTCTTCAGGAGAAAATCTGCCCACCTATGTCTTGTGATAGTACTGTGGCAGGAGCAGTGGGATTCACCCTTTGCATCTGAAGATCCAGAGCCTGGCACATCTGTTAAGCTGAGGTGTCTGCAATTTCTCACTTCAAATAGATGTGTGTCATGCTCCTGACATTCAAGTTGTGAAACATTTGTTTGTAGGTACAAGACTATGAGCTCCTACCTCAGGTGTTAAATAAAGTTACTTTTTTGGGACCTGCTGTCCCAACACACACTTTGAATCAGTTTTCCACTCACTTTTCCTGCTGACATCACTGAGGTAATCCCTGCTCCCATGGAGAAGCAAATCATGGCAACTGCAACTAGCACAGCAGAAAGTAAGACTCTGAGATTCATGCCTTTGGTCTTCTCCCTTTTATTTCAATGTCCCAGGTGGCTAGCAGCAATTAAAAATATCCTACCTACTTCAGAACACTACTGCATTCTGCCAGAGATGGGCTTAAGGATAAACTAGGATGCATTACAAGGTCAATTTACTGCAAGATGAACTAAACTATTTATAGACCACAGCCTGTGCTTTTGTATTATTACTTCTTAACAGTGTTTTGAAGATTTTGGGCCTCAGGTCTCTGGACAACACTGGCATTGGGATGGGGGAGGAAGGGGAGTCTGTACCCAACAAGGTGCCCAGTGGCAACGCAAACAATCAACAGCCAACCACAGTGCTGGGGGCTACAGCCTTCTGAACTCCTGATAAAGCCATGCAGGACTCAGAAATATTTTTCAAATACTGCTTGGCACTGCAAAATAAATCACAGTTATGAAGGTCATGAGAAAGGATCTCCAGGTATCCAGAGAGTGCTCCTCTCTGGCACACGAGCTCTCTGCTGTTTAGAAAGGATCAACAACAACAAATTTATGTGCTGAAATATGTCTTGTTTCCTATCCTTTTCATTCAAATTTTGGCTTTGTATATCAATGTTGCAATGGTGTAAAACAAAATAAAAATAATTGGCTCAAAATTCAAGTGTTTGTGTTCTTGATTCGATTCATGCTGAACTTAGTTTATGTTCATCAGGTAATGAGTCAGAACTGAAATTAATAAAGAAATACATTTGTTTGAAATGATACCATTCAAGTTGTGCAAACACTTAGTTTCTCAGTCAAAAAAGTGACTGTTATGTATAAGGAATTTCAGTGGACACCTCATCATAATAAAAACTAAATTGATCAACAAAAAATGATTAACCCATTAGTGATCCTAATTTGTTTGCTTTTGTAACAAAATACAGAGAAGAGGGCAAATCAATAATATAATTAGCAACTTTTAAAAGACTATTAAACCAACTATTTTAAAGACTGATTTTCACAAAACTGAAGTAGTGATGAGTCCTTTGAGGCCCTTCAGGAAAGGATAAAAAAAGACAAAAAAAAAAAAAACAACAAAAAAAAAAAAACCAAGGAAAAAAAATTATGAGCTGATAATGGACATTCTATTTGTTAACCTTCAAAATGCAATCAGCACAAAATGAAAATGTATTTAAATGCCACAGTAATCTAGTGGGAAAGTGAAAATAAGTGTAACAGCCCAAACAGTGCATTCTATTGATAAAAATGGAGATGATAAAATTGCTTTAAGAAAGGAATTAGAGAAAATGTAAGTTGTGCTTGAATGTGAATTGAATGTAGGCACAAGGCAAATTATACCAATGATATTACTAAAGTGAAATGTAAGAATTGTTAACATTCCTGTCAGAAAATGTTTAACAAATAGCTTCACATTCTGGGAGAATAGGTAAATATTATCAGGCTTGACAAAGATTAAATTCTTTCCAGTAACAGTGCATTAAAAAAAATAGCAGCACTGCAGTTAAGTAATTTGTATCAATAAGCCAGGATAGCTTGCATACAGGCTTTTGAAATATCTTTTTGGAACCTCTTTTTGATCTCCAAATATGGCTCTCAATAAACCTTGTGAGCTCCAAAGAACATGAAAAAAGCTAATACAGTGACTATGTTAAAAGAAGGCAAAGGGAATGACCCAGGTTAATTACATGACTGTCATCTGGACTGTAATCCTCAGGAAAATATCCAAGTTGCTCAGAGAGGACTAAATGAATAAATGTTTGAGTTTCATTACAACTCAGAAATGACATTTCCAGGAAACACATCTTGTATTGCTCTTTTTGTATCTCTACTTTGAGCAAACATTAATTTGATAAAAATAACAGTGATGCTATATCCTTCAGCTTTGGTTTGGCATTTGAGCTGGTACAGTAGGACATTTTAATTAACAAAAAACCCAGAAAGATAAAAATATCAGAATGCTGCACAGTAAGTGGACTGTGAATAATCAGTAGGCCTCAAAAACCAGAAGAGGAACAATCAGCAAACATTTGTGTGAGTGATCTAGGTCCTCTGGGGATCAGGATTGTCCATCTGCTATTCCTTCTTATGCTGCACCAAATTGTCGTCGAGCCACAATAGGAAGGGATGCTATAACTGGGGATGTGGAAAATAATGAAAGCTAAGGTCACTTTCAGAGTGACTCAGAGCTCTTGGTAAACACGGTCCAGTTAGAAAAAAAAATCAAAAACCCCAACAAATTAAAATACCAAACAAACAACTCATTAAAACCAACACTCTATTTATTCATATATTTTATTTATACATTAAATACCTATTTTAATATCTTTATATCTATGTATCTCATAAATACAATATTGGTTAAATGCAATATTCTAACTGTGAACTAAAAAGTGTAAGCCATCCTCGCCTACAGCATGACCACCTTTATTCTGCAATAAATGACACTGCCTGAAAACTTACATGGGATTTGTCCTTGATAGGAGTTTTTTTTACTTTTTGGTGTGCTGCATACAAAAGGGCTCCAGGTTTGAAAAGGTGCCCATCAACAGCAGAACTGAGGGGCTCCATCTCCAAAATCTGAAGTGAAAACTGTTGAGAGCTCACCTGAGTTCACCTGACATGTATATATACATAGAATCATGAAATCTTGGCAGAGGTTGGAAGAGATCATCTCATTCCAACCTCTGCCATGGACAGGGACACAGAATCACAGAATCAACCAGGCTGGGAAAGACCTCTGAGATCTTTGAGTCCAGCCTGTGACAGAACACCATTGTGCCAACCAGATCATGGCACTGAGTGCCACATCCACTCTTTCCTCAGACACCTCCAGGGATGGCAACTCTGCCACCTCCCTGGGCAGTCCAGTCCAAGGTCTAATCACCCTTTCTGTGAAGAAATGCTTCCTAATGTTCAGCCTGAACCTTCTCTGGCACAGCTTGAGGCTGGATCCTCTTGTCCTGCCAAGGCAAGAGGCCAAACCCCACCGGGCTTTCAGGGAGTTTGCAAAGAGTGATAAGGCTCCCCTTGAGCCTCCTTTTCTCCAGACACCCCCAGCTCCCAAAGCCGCTCCTCATCAGCCTTGTGCTCCAGACCCTTCCCCAGCTCCTTTAGCCTTCTCTAAACTCCTCAGTGTTTTGTGAGGGGCCCAGGATGGCTCACGGGACACTCCAAGTGTGGCCTCACCAGTGCCGAACCCACGGTACGGTCACTGCCCCGGTCCTGGGCCCACATGCCTTCCACCAGCCCAGGCTGCTCACAGGTCACCACATCCACCCCAGCAGTCGGACCCCGTTTTCTGGCTGAACTCGAATGCTCAATCATGGGAACAGGCTGCCCATGGATGTGCTAGAGTCACTATCCCTGGACGTAAAGAGCCGTCTGGATCCGGCGCCGGTGATGTGGTTGAGGGGTTACAGGGGCAGTTCTAGGCGGACGGTTGTACTGGATTGTCTCGAAGGTCTCTTCCGACTTTAATGATTGTATGAAACCAAGCGGACTTGCGGCTGTGCAAACGAGGCCCTCGTGGAAGGGCACCCCGATCCCGAAGGCAGCTCAGTGCCCGCCCCGGGTCACGGCGGCGCTCCCTCAGCCGCGGGTCCCTTTCCGGCGCCGCCCCGCCCGGCGCTGCCACATCCTCCGCTGACATCAGCCCGCGCCGCCATATTGAGCCGCCGCCGCCGCCGCCAGCGCGGCTACCCCGGACCGGCCCGCTCCCCATGACTGCCCTCGGCCGGGGCGCGTAGGGCGGAGCGGCTCCAGCCCGGCCCGTCCCCTCCCGAGCCGCCGCCGAGCCCCGCTCTCTCCTCGCCACCATGACTTCCCTGACCCAGCGCAGCTCCGGGCTGGTGCAGCGCCGGACCGAGGCCTCCCGCAGCGCCGCTGCCGCCGATAAGGAGCGGGGCGCCGGCGGCGGCCCCGAGGATGAAGGGCGCCGGGACGAGTCCGGTGACGACGAGAAGGGCGATTCCAAGGAAACGCGGCTCACCCTCATGGAGGAGGTGCTACTGCTGGGCCTCAAGGACCGTGAGGTGCTGCCGGGGGCGCTGGGCAGGGGGTGCCCGAGGTGACACCGGCTTTTGGGGGTGCTGTGGGGAAGAGGAGCCTGGTGGTGGGATGGGATCAAGGGCGCTGCAGAGTGAGTGTGGCTGTGGGCTTGGGGCAGAGGGGATGGGGGACGCGATGTGCCTGGATTTTGTTTGGTGTTTTGGAGGAGGTGGGGAAAAGGTGCACGGATTTTGGGGAAGGGGAACCCGGCAGAGTTTGTGGCGCTGCCGTTTGGTTGCGGGATTTGCAGAGGGGCTGATATATGAATACACATGAGAGGGAATATAGAGGACCCGAGAGGACCTGGATATGGGGGCCAGGGCTTCAGGCCAGCCTTGGACTTGAGGGCCTGGGTGAACCTGGTGCATTTATCCTCCTTCAACTTATACGTGCCTCTAATGTGGGAGGGAGATAGCTCTACTCCTGTGGGTTTTGTCAGTCAGAACTCTGGTACTTACGAGGTCCTCAAGTGCTCTAGGGTGCTGAGCAACCCTTTTCTACTAAGACTTTGTAGAGTAATGCATGTGAAAAATATCTTAAACCTGGGGGGAGGGTTATATGACAGAAATGGGCTGTGAGTAATGAGAAGCGTGTCAAAATGAAGAAATGGCATTATTATATAATTCTGTATTTTTACTGAATTTTATTTATTATTATTTTTACTGTATTTTACTTTTTTTTTGCTTAAGAGTTTTCCATGATACTGTAAGTCATTGAGGACTTTGTTGGATTTTTTTTTGTTTGAAAAAGGCAGTCAATATAGAAAGCACACACACTGTGGAATGAGAGTTCTATCAGGGAAGCAGTTTAATTTGATGTGGTGTATGATTAAAGGGTGATACACCCTTATTTTAGATATGAGATACAATATGGATTTGATTAAGTGACCAGCTTTGCTTTTTTTTTTGTCAAGTAAACTTGCTTTTGTTTTTTAATTTGTGTGACAAGTAAATAATTTAATCCAGTTCACTGATTTGAATGGAAATCTCTTGAAACTCTGCCTTCAGGAGGTCAAGATAAAATGGGAGGGAAGCTGGTAAGTCGTATGTTCTTTGACAGGGCATTGCATCTGCAATAAATTTACTGGTTGATAGTGAATAAAGAGTGGTTTTCTTGATTAATGTTCACTTTTTAGCACATATCACAGCACCAAGGCTGTCTGAGTTAAAGCAGCGTTTGGCCAGTACTCTTGGGCACATGGTGTGACTCTTGGGGATGATGCTGTGCAGGGCCAGGAGTTGGACTCAATGATCCTTGTGGATCCCTTCCAACCCAGCTTATTCTGTAGTTCTGTGATCTGTGTATGTACCTGCTACAGTAGCATTGTGTTTCTCTCTCAGACTGTGTGTTTCAGAGCATATTCTTGTAGTCCTATCATTTCAGATGGACCTTGCCATGGTGTCCTGATAACCTCAGTAGATAGTGATCTCACCTTCTGCGTGTGATGTTGAAGGGTTGTTGAATTGAATGCATGTGAGCATTTTTCTTTCTGCATGCCTGAGTAGTTGGGGGAGAGTAAGTTAGGAGTGGCAGGAGCGATTGCTGGCAGGATTGGCTTAGAATACCTTACCTTGAGAAAAGTGGTATAAACTGGGTGATCTTTCCAGGTTTTTTGACCAGGATTGTGTGCTAAATCTGCTGAATTGGTGGACATTATTCTGTAAAGATCTCAAGGTAGGGAGCATTATGTTTGCCAGGAGGAATATGTGGCACAAGTCTTCGTGTTGCATCAAAGTTAACATTGGGTCTAAAAGTCTACCTTTGTGATAGTGTGCCTCAAAGTTATAAGTTATCTGACTTTGCTAAGCACAGCAGTGACATACGTTGAAGAGGATCTGTTATTCCTTTGTAGAGGAAAAGGAACTGAATGGTTCCAGTGGCATGGATATCCCTAAGTCCCTTGAGATTTTGCAGTCGAGACATCAGACACAAAGAACTGTAATTTCAGCTCTTGGGCAGGGGGCTTAAATGCAGGAGCTGTAGCATACCCTCTTTGTGAGCTTTGTTAGACGTGAAGCATTGGGATTTAGACTTTGGTTTAGGGCCTGCTTGTGCCCCTGTGTACAGGGTACACAATTTAAACCATTTGTCATGTGTTTTCCTTCCAAAACTGGAAATAAAACTACAGGCTCTTTTTCCAGTATGAATATTTTTTGTTCTCTGTTGTTCTAATGATAAGTAAGCAGAACCAGCTTACTTTACACATCTGGAAATGTTTTTTTTACAAAGTCTTTACTTCCAGTAGAACTGATTTACTGTAGCATTTGAGTGAGACTTTCTCAAGAGAGCAAGCAAAGCAAAGCAATATAGAGTCTGTGAAGTGTAATTTTGAAGCTATATGAAGTCTAAGGGACAGGCAAAGGCAAGTTTATGAGATACAAGCTTGATTGCAAGTCTGTAAATTTAAAGCTGAGAATATCCTTCCTGTTTATTCCAACAGGAGAAAACAATTTAATGTTTACTTTAAAATTAAAAAAAACCCCACAAGAAGTAGACTGGATTGGCCAAAGAACATATGAATAAAAAATATAAAAACAAGAACTCTGTTTTGGCCAAAGAACATATTTCTCTATAAATAGGTGCTTTCCCAGAACACTCAGTGATACATGCGTTGACTACACAGCTTTCAGATTTTTAGGTAATTTTAAGCACTAGTGGATGTGGCTTAACTTCATATGAATTGTATACAAAATAGCTTACATGTACAAAGCTACTTTTATAATTTCTAAGCATACATGGAAGAGTCTTTGCTACTAGAAGACAGTTTTTCAGGAAGATATTTAGTGATGCATTGATGAGTTCAGTGTTTCCAGGAGATTGTTAGATAATTGTATACAAAATAGCTCACATGTATGGAGCTCCCTTTATAATTTCTAAGTGTACACGGAAGAGTCTTTGCTACTAGGAGACAGGTTTTAGTGATAGGAAGATATTTAGTGATGCATTGAAGAGTTCAGTGTTTCCAGGAGATGGTTAGATACTTGTGTGAGTCTTGTTTCCAGGGTGGTGTGAGGGTTGTAAACAACCACAGCAAGACTTTTAAGTTGTTGTCTGGTTGCTGCTGCAGTATGGAGTCAGTGATGGGAATTTCTGGCAGATGTAAAACAAACACACCACCCCTCAATCCTATTCCTGACATCTGAACACAATTACCTGTATTTGTACATGCTTCTTGGACATGGCCTTTTTGTTTGTTAATGTTGTGTTCCCCACCAGTTTAGCCTAATTAAGTTGTACCTAATGTATGTGTTCTGATTGCTCTTTTCCACCAACAGTTCTTTTTCAATCTGTATTTTCTGTGTACACATAACTATTTTTGTATTCCAAAGTCAAGATACGTTATAAGGGATATGGGCTGAAATATGTGCATGCTTGCATAACACGACAGATGCGGTGTCCTTGGAGGAGCAGGTAATAAACTGGAAGAAAATACATAACTAAAATTTTTCAGGGAGCCATCACAATACCTGCATGTATTTGGAAATCCTTCAGAAACGTGTCTGGAAAAGAAAGGTTCATCCATTTAAAGCAGAGCAATAGCCAGTTGCTATAGGAATGAAAAGCATGCGCTGAAGTAAACCAGTGCTGTATTAGGTAAAAAAAACAATATTGTGATAGGATGGGTCAAAGCCACAACAAAAGGGAGTTACCGTGTAGAACTACTGAAGCAAAAGAAGGGAGTAATAAATATTGGAAGTTATATTCTAACTTATTTGAAAATGATAGCTAAGAGATGAGTACAGGGTAGCGGTTTCATGACAGGTCCTCCCAGCATCTTGAAATTCAGTCTCATAAAAATGGAGAGGTTGTGAGGTGGTCCTGCTATGTAACTTGCTCCACTGAATTTCATCCTTGTAGGATTTCTTCTGGTTGTGGGTTTGGGTTGTTTTTTCTTTTTTCCTCCTTTTTGAAATTTTCTTTTGGTAATTGTTTGGAATCTATTAAAATATAGCAATGCACTCAACTGCTTTGATCCTCTATACAATTGCCACAACTAAACAAATTGAAGCAGAGAGAGAGACCTAGCACCCAGCAAGATAAATTATTTATTTGGTCTGTAACTAATTCCTCACTCACTGAGAGAATACTCATGTAAAGTATGCTGAAAAATACCTGGCTACTGCAGTCTATTGCAACATTAAATATTTCTTAGATTTTTTACCCTTTCTTAGCTGAAGACTAAAATGTCATTTGTGGGAATGAAGTAATGTTAAATCACTTCATTAGGTACAGAAATTATTTTGGATCTTTGTTACTTATGTTTGGCCTTCAAAAATTTCATTTATTGCTGAAAATTTGGTTTTGCATCATAGCTTTGTGTCCAGATAGGTCACATGAAGGTCTCCAGCTTATGATATTTTTCATTGTATTGAAGTAAGCTTTTAGGGAAGTAGTGTGCCTGCTTCAGATGGGCTATTTTGTATTGACCAGATTAGTATTAAAATGTAGTTTCCTTATAATTCTTACAAATATGAGTGTCTCAATTGGTTTCTGAATTTTATGTTTTAATCCTAAAAGTACTTTTTTGAAAGGTGGCATAGAAATTTTGAAAACATTCAAAACGTGGGTGGTGTTTTTCCTGCTCTTAAGGCTTGACTTAGTGAAATGGATACTGTGATGCAGAAGTCTTGGGAGGATTTGCCTTTGTAAGAAATTAACAGGTTTTGAAAAGTCTTCTTTGTATCCTTTTAGTCTTTTTTTGTCTCATGAAAACAGTTTCAGCAAGAGGCCGAATGTCAATTTAGAAGCGCCCAAGTTTTGCTGGAAAATGTCTGAGACAAGTGTAACTCGAAGAGGCGTCCACTGGGAATTCATTCGCATTGCAGTTGAAGAGTGATGTATGAATGTGTTGAAACCTGGACAAAGACATGCTTTTTCTCAAACGTTCAGGGCCTAATAACAACAGAGTGTGTAATGTCTGCGGTGAAAAATTCTTTCTTTCATAGTTGCCTACCTTTTTGGTCTTTTTATTTTTGTATTTCATGTTCTATAGATAAATGACAGACTAGGATAAGATGGGAGGTGTGGGAGGAGGAGTACCCCATTTCTTTTTGCTACAAGATGAGTAAAGTGCCTCTTTACCATGCTGCTGAGTAAATCCTGCTTTTGGGCTCTTTTGAGGATATGCTGATTTTGAATCATTTGCCTGCAGTTGGTGTGGTTATCCCTGCTTTCATAGCGTGGTTAATCTGTAATTGATGTTATTTTTCTGTAGATAACTTTGAGTGTGGAAGGTCCCTTTTTTATGGCAAGCTGTCTGGTGTAGGGCAAACACAAAAACATTGTCAGAGCATTTTTAGTAGTGCTTTCCAATTTTTTAAGTGCTCTCAAACAGAGCTTTAACTTAAGCGCTCTTAAAAACATGCCATAACTATTCTTCCTCTCCCTTTAGCAAGCTGCTTTTATTAAACATTTTGAATAAAGTATATATATAAGAAAATTTTGCTCTTTACTGCTAGAAGATAAATAATCATGAAACTGAAAATAATATTTTATATTAAAGAAGTAGTGGTTTTTTTCAGGTATTCTTTAATCCTAATGTAGCTAACATTTAGTGCGACATAAATAGCATGTATTTCAATTAGTTGAGGCCCATGTAATGGACTTCTTTGCAAGGGTAAATTGACCAGACTAAGTACTGTAGATAGTATCTTTAATAATTACTTTCTTACAGATCATATAATTACTACAGCACATACTCATCTCTGTGTTGCATTACTGGAAAGAGGGGAAACTAGTCTGGAGTAAAAGTGCTTGGTTTCCTCTGAACAATATTTTCAGTCCATTTTTTTAATAAGTTTTAGCAAAGGAAGAAAAGAATTAGTTAACTAGCCATGTGCCGCTTTTAACTGTTTGGGTTTTTTTCTGGTTTGCAAACAGGTCTTAGATAAATTTCAGTTACTTACTTTCTCTCAGAAGTATTGATAAAATGTTACTGCAGAATGATTTCACATGTGCTTTTCAGACATAAGAATTATGAGATTACACGTAAAATAGTTCTCAACTGCTCTCTTCCTCCAAGTACACTGTGTGTAAGCCTGGATGAGTAGAAGCACAAGTGAGTAGCAGCACAAAATCACTGTGCTGTTGGTCTGAGTGTGAACCAGCATTGTGCATGCCAAATCTTTCCCACCTCCCCCAATAAAACCTGTACTAAACTACCATGTTTCACCTTTTTTTTTTCTTTTTTCCTCCCATGTTTGTGGTGGACTGTTGAGATAATACACTCTATAAGCGAGGTCTTTTCTAAAGGGAGAGATGTTATTTTCAAAGCTCTCTTTTTATTTGTGGATGTTACAGGATTTATTCATCACACTGGGAAATTAGTTGTCAGGCTTTTTGCATATCTTTCTGTTGCTGATACTCTTTTAAGCACTTGTAAGCTGCTTTTTGCTGTATACTTTCTAGTCATCTGCCTTTGTGGTCTTATTAAATAGCATGATGTAGTTGTGTTATTTAGAGTCCTTAGCTGCCAGACTGTCTTTTGTACATGGTTTATACTGGGAGGTTTGTGTTTACCTTGTCATTCTTGTACAGCACAGCACATTGCACTTCCATTTTTTTTGTTTCAATAGACACTTGATTTTACTGTGGCACTGGGCAGTCTCTACCAAGAGAGAAGCCTTCTGTATGTATTATGTTGTAATTTCAGTATTCTATCTTCTGCAGTGCACAGTGACCAGGCAAGTATATGACGCTCGTTGTGTAGCTTGGGGTAAACGTCAGGTGGATATTCTGCCAGTACTAATCACTCAGGGAGGGCTAACTGCAACTACACTGCTTAAGCTGGATGTACAAATGGAAGTCCTGCTTTAGGAGCTTCTGCAAGCTATGCCTGAGATTCTCAGTTTATAGTTAGTATATGTTGAATACTAAATGGAGGAACTTATTCCTTTCAATGTGAGAACAGTGCAGTGGGTGGACTTTTTATTTAACCTCAACAAAGATGTTGACATGGCATTATTATGAGTTACTCTGTTTCTTGAAGATTGCTTGCACCTGGACAAGTGAAACAAGGGAGGAACTAGAAGCTTGTTCTGAAAAGAACTGAAAGGAAGATGGATGATATTTAGACTAAGAATAGAGGAATCTCTGTCCATTATGTGCATGCTTTTTTAAAGACCCAAAACACTACTCTAGAATTCCATTTGCATGTTAATCAAAATTAACCATTGTGCACCTCCCCAGTTTGAAATAATTCAGTGTTTTACACAGTGTTCTTAATTGTGGCTGCTGTAAAAGAAAAGGTAGAAGAGAGGGAAGGTGTAGATGTTTTATTTGGGTGCAGATATGCTCTATTTATAAGGACAGAATTATAATTTTAATAAATGTGACCTGCTTAGTCAAAGTTAGTGAAACCTCCACCTCTTATTTAGTTGATCGATAAGGGGCCTGCTTTGTCTGTATCAGAAAGAATACTAGATTCTGGTTTTTCCTTTTGTTTTTAAGAGAAGTGTGCTGGACCTGTCTGCGGTAGAGTTAATTTTCGTCATAGCAGCCAATATGGTGCCATGTTTTTTGTTTTTGACCAAAACAATGTTGATAACAGAAAACAGTGGTGATAACACACACCCTGTGCTTTCTGTTGCTGAGCAGTGTTTGCACAGCGTCAAGGCCACCTCTGTTTCTCACTCTGCCCAACCCTTCAGTGGGGGGTGCAAGAGGCTGGGAGGGGGCACAGCCAGCACAGCAGACCCCAGCTGACCAGAGGGGTACCTCAGGCTGTGCAGTGCTATGGTCAGCAATAAAAAGAGAGTGGAGAGAGTGGGGTGGGTGGTCATAGCCAAGGGACCACCTGAGCATCAGTCTGCTTGTGGTGGGTAGTAAGCATTTGGCATCAGTTACTTTTGTTTTTTCACTTAAGGTCTTCATTTTCTCTCCCCCCATGCCAAAGTGACTGAGGGTTTTTTATGGGAGTTTTATGGGACTTAGCTGCCACCTAGGCTCAGCCCAGCACTAGGGGACACTAAATTCTAATTTAACATTTCTTTCATATAAATGTTAGATTTTATGTTCAGTGACAATAGGAGGTAGAGTAGAAATCAGTTTGTTGAAATCAAAGGTTATTGAACAAACTAATTACGTCTTAATTTTGCACCAATATGGAGAATACAGATTGGACACTGATGGAAGGTGGCTTTACAAGAGTCATGCAAATATTTGAAGTCATTATCTGCGTGTGTATACAGTTAATCGTGAAGAAAGTTAGGCTTCTAAGTTTGTCTTTTCATTTCTAAATGAGCAGTCAGACTCTTAAATGTTGATTTAATCAGAGGTCTCATAAGGGTTCAGCAGTGTGTGTGCGCTAGTTTCTCTTTAGAAAATGTATGGTTTTTTTATTATCTCCATTTTAATGAGAGATATGCCTGTGTAACGTGTGTGTGTACGTGCTTGAAAACATGGGCAGTAACATCTGGCTTTAGTGCTTTCAGTACCTGACAGTAGCTGCTGTGTGTTACTTATTCCTAAATGCAGTGGCAGGTTAATCAAATACCTGACAAGTTACTTGTCAAGAATACTGTGCTTTGTAGAATATGTAAGCATGCTTTCTTAAAGTATTTCTGTGTTTGGCTGTCAGAACATTTCAGAGATTTCCCCCACTAACTTATCTTCTATTTATAACTAGAGTACAATTTATGTTTCAGTAAATGGCTAATGATTTCATTTGCATTAAAAGAGGTAATCAAGAGGGAATAAAACTCAAAGTCCTTGCCTTGTAGTATTCCAGTAATAAACACTCCTGCACTCTGGCTTGACTTTTTCTTCTTAATTTTCAGAAGTTTCATAGGTTAGGATGTACCATTAGATGTTCCTGCAAGTTTCTGGGTTGAGAAGGTGGTGGCTTACTTGAAAGGTCAGATATGCAGGAAAGAGCTATCTAGTATAGGTTGAAAAAGACTTAATATAATGTGAAGAGGAATCCAGTTTATTTAAATTGCACGTGATTGAAGTTTGAATATTTTTCCTTTGACACATGAGAAAATCCAGAGTATTCCTATAGCAGTGTCTTACTTGAATATTTTTTTTAGTATTTACACATTTTGGGCATCTTGTTTTTTTCTTTTTATGTTTCCTGATGGCACCAGCTTGAGAGGAGCTCTTGACCCCTTGAAGTCATGGAGGCCCAGCAGAGAGACCTTGACAAATCAGAGGGTTTGATACCACCAGCTGCGTGAAGTTTAACGAGGGCAAGTGCCAGATTCTGCAGCTGGGATGGAGGAACCCCAGATGTGGGGAGGAGTGAGATCCTGGAGATGCCTCAGGCACATGGCAGGATTGTTTGGGGTGTCCTGTGCAGGGCCGGGAGTTGGGCTTGATGATCTTTGTGATGCCCTTCCACCTAAGGTTATGGATACAGGATATGATAGATTATGATGCTGTGATTTCTGAGGGTGGACTGGTAAAAGGGATGAATGTCTTCTAAAATTATTTTGTTTTCAGAATGTCTTCAAAATGTTTCTTTCCAGCTATTTCTTTTATTGTATCTGAAATTCCTTTGTTACCCATTTTAGAGATATCTGAAAAATGAAACTCACGCTTTTGGTAATTAAATCTGTTGTTTGTCTATATAATACATAGAAAATAGCCTTCTCTGAATGCACCCATATCAAGTGAATCTGGGTCGTGTATTTAACCAAATGTTTTAAAACAGGTTTGTCTGTAGAAAAGTGAAAATCAGTATATGATAGACAGTAGGCGTGAAAACCATTTAGTAAGGAAAATGGAGGGTTATTCTTTTAGAATTTGCTAATAATTAAGAATTTTATTGAAACATATTGTTGTCTGAACCAAAATTCAATTTTGTGTTTCAGGATTGCTTAGTGTCTTGGAATCTAAGCTGGGGGACAAAAATGAATGTGTTCTCAGCTTAACTATTGTTCTTGTATTCCAGAATTGTTTTGTGCAGAATGTTTTTTTTATTACTTGTTTGATAAGTCCATTGATGGGGGAAAAGATTGAAGCTATTATTGAAGAGTTGTTCAAGCAAGACACCCTAACCCTGAACATCTTATTTTATTTTGGGCTAAGGCCACACGGTTCCTTGCCAAAAGAAGTTGATTTGGAACTTCCCAAAGAATGCTGCCAGAGAAGCTGGACTTGGTTTTCTCTTTAAATGTCTGCCATTGTGCAGTACTGTAGTGTCATGGAGTATGTTATTTTCTTAGAGGTAATAAGTTGATAGCTATTAAGAGCTAATAAACTGAAATATGTATTTTGAATGTATATTAGAAAGTAAGAAAGGCTGGGTCATTAAAGCATATGCGTAATTTGACTGTGTCAACCTGTATTGTTTGAGACTTATTGCCTGCTGCAGCTTCTGTGCTGTGATTACATTCAGGTTGATATAAATTACAGGGACCTGCATTGGAAAGAAAATAACATATCTTTTTAGTTCCCTGAAGATGAAAATGGATCCGTTCATATAAGATATCTGTGGTGAGAGCAGTCATCCTTTACCTTGAGAATTCAATTTTGGACATTCCAGCCTATGTTCAATGAATGTTGCAATAGTTTTTCCTTTCCCTCATCTTCTGTAATTGTTTTCTGTTTTGCATTTTCCCCACATTCCAATAAATATGTTTAGTTAGGCTGGCAGAAAGGCTTCTAATTGGTTCCTGCTGGACTTCAAGGTGCTTTATATGTTTATTCCATCTAAGGCTCCTGGAGCTAAGTCAGAGGTTCACAGAGGTCTGTATAAGGACCTAGCTGAGGTGGAACAAATGGTGGCTGGCTGCAGAAGAGGAGTTCTAGCATTGACCAGCATTTCTGTTTGTCATTGAAAACTCAGAAAAGTTTGTGGACCTTTTTGGATTTTGTGTTCTTGCATTCCAAGACCACTTTGCCTGCTATCATGCTGTGAAGCTTGTTGTAACAGTATGCTGGAAGGAAAGACTTCCTTTTTTTTTTGTTTGCTTTTTTAAAAGAGTTCCTTATTTCTAAGGGATAATCTAAAATTTATGTAATTGAAGTTTTTGACTGAAAAAGTCAGGTGTCAGATTTATTGGACAAATACTTTATAAAACATACTCGGTATTAAGTTAAGCATCTATAGCATCAGTCTTGCTGACTCTGACCCCATTCAAGAGATGCAAAACTGTATCAGTTGTTCCTTATGGAGCGATGACATTCCTAAATAGATTACTGACTTTTAACAGCTTTTCATAGCTAAAGAATATGTAAACTTATTGCTGTTTTATTACCCAGTAACTCAGTTACTGACTTTGATTTGCCTGAGATTTCTTTTTGCATTTGTGTTATCGCAAAGAAGAGGTTTGCTTACCTGCAGCAGTGTCAGACCATTTATCTTTCTGCAATCAGCAGTTCCAGTCAGCAGTTTCACCTTCAGCTCAAAGGGATAGGAACAGAATCATGTACAGGTGTTAGAAGACAATGCTCCATACTGTTCTTTGTCCTCTCCTAGTGCCGTCAGATGGTATCTCCTTTTAATTCAAGAGGACGTAGTGTTTCTGTTAGAGAAGAATGCTGGTGGTAGATGCATTTGGAATGCTTAAAATGAGGCTTTTGGGTCACCAGAATGAATTGAAACTCTATGATAAAACATTATTTACCATAATAAACTGAGTACTGTTGTTATCCTTTCTCTATATGTTCTGCTTATATTTTGTACTTTGCCCATTTGGATTTTGGAGTAGCTCTAAGATGTGTTGTAGAAGTTCTTCAGGAGATGTAACTGCTTTTGAAAATTCAAAGTAGTATTAGTAGTTGTTGAGAGACTACTTAAGGGAAACAGTTAATTAAGATGGTTGTTGTCTTTTTTGAGACTATGATAGCCCAATGGCTTTCACTCCACTTGTACTTTTCATTAAAAATCCAAATACTTTTAGACAGTGTTTGTTTCATAAGCAATCATAGCTGTGAAGCAGATTAAAGTTGTAAAGTTGCTTGTGACCAGTTCTTACATTGGAGATAGGATGTAGGGGGAAGAAAGCAGACATCTCTGATGTGAAAATTGTTGCAGACCAAAGTTCCTAATAACCCTTCACCTGCTGCAGAGCACCTGGATGGTGTATGCTGTTAATCCTTTCCCTTCTTTTCTCCCCAGCTCTCTTTCTGTCATAACAAATCTACTACTTGAGGAAGGAACTTGTTGACTAAAAAAGTGACAATTCTGTCACAATTGTGATTAAGTCCATTATGAAATACAACTTGCCACAGTCTCTCTTTCAAGATAAATTTTCTTTGCTTTTCTTTTGCAGTAGGTTTCAAGTGGGTGACAGATGATGATTTTATTATTATTATGTTCTATCTGTGCCTTGTGTTGGTTAATAATAGTCTAGTAGGTGCCTCTGAAAGAACTTGCTGTTTCTTCAGAGAATCAGAAAGGGATGCTATTGCTGCCTTGTCAGATTTAAATAATATAACTTCCAGTTTATGATCATCAGGGTAGTCATTGCTGAAGTATGAAATGGGGGGCTGCTTTTTGTCTTTTCTGAGCATATTTTGGTCATGAGTGCCTTCAGCACAGGTATCCCAATAATATACAATTGTTTTTCCTCTGTTTTTGTCCCCAAGACTAAGTTCTAGTTGAAACTATTCAGGTTATAAAAACTATTCAGGGTTTGAATGCAGTTTATCTATTGAAGTGTGGGTTGTCACGGAATGGCGTGCTGTTACGTTTTGCTGTCTGTCCCAACCACATTCTTTACCTTTTCCACTCTGTCTCTGAAGTTTGCTCACATGCATGGTGAATCAGGTGAGGAAAATGTCAATTAGCTCTCAGAAAGACCACTTGCTTATCCGGCTGACTACACAAATGCTGTTGTGGGTTCAGATGAGAGAACAGCAATGTACTTCCATGGAGTGAAGAAATGCTTTGTCTTCAACAGCAGTTCAGGCTTTCTACTGCTTCCTTGGTTTAGTCCTCAAATGGCTAAAAATGAAGATATGGGGAAGGACGTACCTTCTCCAGTTACATGCAAGGTTTTGTGCAAGGCTAAAATGAGATGTGGTGACATTGATTTGAAAGGTCACTAAAACTGAAATGAATCTCTCCAAGGTAAAAAGTAGTGATTCATAAGTGTTGCTTGTACTGGGAAAGTAATTGAACTCTGGGGTATCATTTTGTCCTGTTTCTTTTCCTATTTTCCTGCTGTTTTTCCCCTGGTGTTTCTCCCTGCCACTCTTGGTACCTCTAAGAGAAGAAATTTGAGTATACATACATACATATGCTAGATGTAAGTAGACTCTTTGCTAATTGTGGTATTCAAAATGAAAAGCAACTCATATAAAATTTATACCAGCAGATGACTCAATTTACCTTTTCCAGTCCTACAAGTGATCTGAACTGACTTTGAAAAGTTTTTTTTCCAAGTTCCATGTTCACTTTAGTTAGTCCATCTCAGGCTTAGATTTCTTGACAACTGTTTCCTCGTATGCTCATCTGAACAGTAGAACTAAACATTGTGGTTTTATCTGTCCCCAAACTATATATTTATTGTTCTGGCATGTGCATTTGGCAAGGGCCCCTAATTGGACCTGCAGGTAATTGTTCTCAGTAGCTTCCCCTGATGCCAGCAAGCATGGGGAATTTTCCAGTGTGTTTGTCATCTGTGATTTGTGAGAACATAAAAATAGTTTGCTGCACACTGGAAAGAACAGATAGCAAGGAAGAAACACCTGTTTGGGAAAGCTCAACACTTGTTTGTATATAAACAAACCTGTAGTTTTGTGTCTCAGAGCTTTTATGTTGCTACCCCCAACAGTGTTTGAGTGCCATCTATGCAGAAGAAAGGAAAGTAACAGCAAACTCCAGCAAGTTTGGGAACTCTGGTTTTTATTTTTTATCATCTAGGTAGAGTTTTTTGCAATTTTTTTTTTGACTGAAATACTATTCTAATAGAGAACAGAGTACCTGTAAATTCCGAATTTACTGTTTACTAATGTGAAAGCTTTCTTTAATCTGGATTGCGCCTCCTAGCTGAGAAACCCAGAATCTGAGGATTTGATGTCTTCTGACAAGACTGTAAGGTGTATTACCTCAGAGCTGGGACTCCCAAACTCCTCAGGAGTTGTAGTTGTTCACTTCTGCTTTCTGTTGTTTGGCCAGCTTCCCTTCTGATTGAGCTGCCATGGCTGGAAAGAGTTTAATCAATATTTTATTTGTTTTGTCTATACATGAAGTTTCAGAAATTGCATTATTTACCAAATTTCAAAGTCTTTTTGTTTGTGTCTTTCGTAATAGAAAAATTTAGAGTTTCCTGAGAACAGAAATTCAAGGGTTTGGGTAGCTGTAGTGATGTTTCTCCTTTAGAAGGTTCCCTTTGATTGATTGGTTTATTTTGGTTGTTTATTATAGATGTTTTAGTTCTGTGTTTTCGTAGAGGGTGCTAGGTGAAGGTCTAAGGAGTACTATTGAGTTTGAGTTTAAAATGAAAAGGCTTTTAGTAAGAGAAGTATAGACTGGGTGGTATTATGTGCATTATCCCAGAGAAACTTCTGTTGTGGTTCCTCATAAATGTAAATTGAGTCTGAGTCAGGGCCAAAACTTCGACCTAACACTGACCTGTGATAATAAATATGAGGCTGTGTGGATCTGAGGATGGGCCTGAGGGACCTGTTAAGTTAAAATAAAGAAATACTTTATTTTTTTGCAGAGTAGGCGTTAGTAACCCGCAATTTACCTTCACATACTGTTACATGACTTTATGATGCTTTTTTAAAAGCCGCTGATTTCCAATTGCAATGGCTCTGTGATCTGCAAAGTAATCTGCAATAGCTTGAGACTCTTTGGATTAGAATGCATTGGCAGCTGCAGTCTGTGTTCTGTAAACAGCTGCCCTTAACCACATGAGTTAAACACATCATATTTATTTATATTACCATGTGTGTACTTTGAAGCCTCAGAGTTGTAATTCTGCAAGCATTTTGCTTTCCTTCTCTTGAATCTGAGGTATTTTCATGGATTTTTTACTGTGCCCTGCTCCTTTCTTGTCTGTGCCAGGTATGGTAGAACTGCTGTTCATCTATTCCAAAGAAGTGGAGAAAGAATATATATTTCTGTAGTGGGAAGAGATTTTTAACAACTCTGATAAATAAAACAAAGCATTCTTAATTAAAAGATTACCCAGTCCTTTCTGAGTCTTTTGTTCTATGTTTTATTAAGAAAGTTTTATTTTTTTAACTGTGTAATCCATTAGGGAGTACTTCTACATAAACGTGAGATGACATCTACAGCTCAATTGGATTTTTTGCACTGTTACTGCTTCAAATTGCACTTAGGAAACAGAAAATAGTGATGTTGATTCGGTGGGGTCTTTCTGTTTGGTTTTTGTTTTTTAGTTATTTGTTGTTTGTTTGTTTCAAATAGAGTTAGTGTGACAGTAGCCTGGAAGCTGTGAGAGTCGTTGATCTGTGAAGGTTGGCTGTTTTGTGCTTAAGTGAAATGATTTTGAAGTTTTGTGCAAGTCTTAAAGCAGCCTTAATGGTGTAGAAATCACTAACATGGCACCAAGTATCTTGAGACCCATCTGATCATTTTTTGTCTTCTCACTCTGATTTTTTTACATACTTACGAAATGATAGTGGTCCGTGGGTGCAGTGCCCTGTTGGATCACAGATAAGGTGTTAGCAATCTTCTTTAAAGAAAAGAAAAATTACAAACAACCTTATGAATTTTAAAATCTCTTGGGTAACAATGTCTCTAAAGAGACTAAGTAGAAGCAGGAAGTGGAAAGTCAGGTAGTTTTGGGAACTGGCCTCTGTTATACAATGGACTGTTTAATAGTTGGCAGTTTCAAGTGATTAATGAATAACTAAAGAGGAATACCTGTGTGAGCTAGAAATGGGTAGAAGTCAAGTGAATAGGAGAAAGTGAATAAATGCCACAGGAGTTGGTGGGAAAGAAATGGCCTAATGAACACGGATTTTAAATAACTTATTCTTAAAGTGGAAAGAGGATCTTGGTCTCAGCTCTGTGCTTTGCCATATCTGGGTGGAAAGTCAAACTTTCAAAGTTAATATGGAAACAAGTATTTGGTGTAAACTTTATTCTAATTTCCCTTTTTGCTTGTTTAGCAAAACTAGTTTTTAGCTGAAAGTTTCTAGGTCAGGTCTGACGAAAAATGCTTTTGTGCTATGTTTGTGTAAATAAACATGACAGTTGTAAACAGTTTTTTGATCTTTGAGTCATTGTAGATTTAAAATTTTGTCTTGCAAGCTATTCATAGCTTAAAGTGCTATTCTAGTGTGATTGCTGTCAGATAAAAATAATCTCCTGCTTTGTAAGTCTTACCCCCTGCTGCTTAGCAACTTTAATGAAATAAGTATTAGAGTTAGAGAGTTTATAAAGCTGTAAGACTTGCAGGAAGAGGGATGAAATAAAAATACTTGGTATTGTATTGGTGAGAAAACCTGCACTGTTTAGGAGCATTAAATAGTAGAATGAGTTGCATTTCTGCATAGTGGTGTTTGATCTTCAGTCAAGTGTTTTGAGACTGCTAGGAATTGGAATAAATGAACAGTTTTAAAAACCATGTCCCTGTCTTGTTTTGTGTGCTGTAATGAGCACACAAAATTGTCATTGGGGGAATTGTCATTCTGATCCCACCCTCTCCCTGAGAATGTAACCTGTCCACATCCTGATCCATGTGTGGTTTACAGATTGGTTGTTGTCTGTCAAACTTCATTATTGTTCTTGTTTTTTAAAGAAGTTTTAAAGTTTTTTTGAAACTTCTGCCTTCCTATTAAAGCAATTGAGTGGAAAACCAGAAAAGAAATTGGCTACTGACTCCTAACCTGTGCGCTAGCTTGGTTTATCATCTTTTAGCCCTTGTTTCCTTACAAATAGTGCATTATTCTATTTTGCCATTCCACCTTCTCATAAATTATTAATCTCCACCCCTTTGTTTCTCTTTTGAGCATCTTTTCTAGTTATGCTATATACCAGTTAAAGCAGGTGTCAAGAGGGTGTTTGGAATATCAAAGATAAGTGTTTCCCATTCATTTTGAGTTACTCCAGGAAGATTGAGTTAATTTAAAGGATGATTTAGTTAGACTATTTTGCCTGTGAGTTTGTGCTGTAGATTTTTAGTTTGCTTATGTATTGTCTGACTTCAGAAATTATTATGTAAAGAGACTGACTGGAAATAGAATGTAGGAGTCATATCTCTTCCCACTCAAGCAAATACTGCACTTTATCATATGTGTTATGTGGCAAAAAATGTCTGGTGCCAACCAAAATCTTAATTACGGAATGGCATTATAGAAGTAGCTGATATCTGCAAAGTATCAGCTCTAGAGTAGAAGGCTGATTAGATAGCTTCTCAAATGCCTTTCCAAACTCATATTTATGGTGTTTTAAATAAATATATGGGACCTATTTCAGGAATTACCTTAGAGATTCGGGGCTTTTGTAGACTTTTCATAAGTATTGGTCATCTATATAATACAGCTCTTGAAAATAGCTGAGTGCAAAATTGAAACAAGTATTCTCACATTCATGGAAGGCTGTAATTTATGTCATTAGTTAGGGACTGGTTTGTAAATTTAGTGGACTTAAAATATATCTCCCTTGTATCTTTATATGTTGGCAGCTTTCATCTGCAAAAATAAGAAAGTTGGCTTGCTCTTATTTTAAGCTAGTCTTGGTTCTTGGTTATGGCAATTTTATGAAAAGCAGAACATTCTTCTGCTTTTCCCCCACCTTGTCTTGTGTACAGCATCTTTCTATAAAGTATCCCAAAGCTGGTATTTCCAGAGGTGCTTCACTAGAGGACTTTGGAAATATCTTTATGAATCATATCAAACATTTCTCAGAACATTTCTCAATGATTTTACTTTTATCTTAGATACTCAAATATTAAAAAATATGCAAGAACATTGTTGGCTATTCCATATAAAATAATTATTTTTGTAAAATTTTTTTGGTCATAATTGTTGAACAATGGAGTACAAAAATCAATAGTTGTTTCTAGGTACTGATGAGTAAATGTATTGGGTCAAGTGGTCTGTTCTGCCATTTCAGCAGACAGCTGTCGATGCAGAAGCATAGAGAAATCACAGTAGGTGAGGTGTGCTTAGTGGAATAAATGTGGTTTGCAGTTTGTATAAGAACTATGCTTCAAGCTGTAAAAGCACATATTTTCAAGGGATTTAAATGACAAAGTAGTAGCTGTTATAAATATTTATTTGAAAGCTTTTTTCTTTTAGTTTACTATGTTCAAGCCAAAATAATTTGTTCTGTAATTTGTGTTGATTACCATGTTTGTGTTTTCCAGTATACTCCATAGTTAAAACTTAATATCCACTTTTAGTTTATTATTGCTTTCTGAGTGCCACATTGTTTATGCATGTAAAATCACATTAATGTTTCTTGGTCAATCATAAAGCCATGTGATGTCAGTAAGGCCAAATGCCTGATGTCTTAAAAATATCTTAAGTTTATTTTTACTATGTATAAAACTACACTTTATACCTCACAGTTCTTGGTCTTGCCCTCTTTCATTCTGTATAATTTTCCTGAGGATTCCCAGTTCTTCATAAGGCAGAGACTGAGTGTCAAAACTAACAGAGGATGAGACTGTTTCTCTTTCATGTTTTCACGGCGGGAATGATAGTGACTAGCGATGCTACTTCAAAAGTGTGAAAGCAAGAGAACTGCTTAGAGAACACAGCAAGGCCCTTTTTCTGTTCTCTTTCAGGTGGAGATGGAGATATCTTAATGTCTTTCTTTCTTCACAGGGTTACACATCGTTCTGGAATGATTGCATCTCCTCAGGATTGCGTGGCTGTATGTTAATTGAATTGGCATTGCGGGGGCGGCTCCAGCTGGAGGCCTGTGGAATGAGGCGCAAAAGTCTGCTAACAAGAAAGGTAAGCGCAGGAAAATGGTCACATTCACTTGTCAGGCTCCAGCAATACGGGAGCTATAAATTACAACTGGTTCTAAGAAAAAGCCTGGGTTTTTTTTTCCTTTATGTGATGATGATGATTCTGAGTAATGACCTAAGGCAGATGTGCAAAGTTAAAAGTTGTTTCGGTGGTGAGATGAAATGCCTTGGAACATCTCTGGTACCTGTTCTGTGCCCGTGTTTGTTCCCTGGATGTGTCACTGGTGCTATTGCTGACCAGCCGTTGCCAGTGGCTCTGGCTGGGGCATGGTGGCAGCAGTTACTGCCAGCCACAATCTGCCAAAGGAACTGGATTTTGCAATGCCGGTGGGATGTGGGCTCAGGCTGAAAGGAACAGATAACTGCCAGACAACTGATGTGTCCTGCAAGCCACCAGTTTACTTCTGGTGTGCACAACACTGCAGTTTGTGCTTGCATTGCATGGGAAGGAAACCATAATTGTTCTTGGGACCCCTGAGAACATACAACTGTCTAGTTCAAGCATGAGGCTGGTGTGTTTAACTGGTTGTGCTCTCTGACCTTCAAGATGGCCACATCTCTACGGTCCTTTATAGAATTGGGCTGAAGATTTGAGGCCTTTATTTTTTACTTTTACCACTGAATTTTCCCTTGGTACAAAATGTGCAAAGTCATGCTCTTGGAAGAATTTTTTCTTCATCAGCATTAGAGGACACTTGTAAAATAAGCCTATTGAAAACCTGGTTGAATGTTATCTGTCCTCCACAAATAAATTCTCTTATGGCACATTTCTCTGTCAATATTATCTTTTCTAAATTTTAAGGCAAGCTTGTGAATTCCCTAACCTCCTCCCAGCTCCCTTGACTTCAGAAAAATCAAACCTCTGTTCTGACAAACAGTCCCTACTTCTTTTAGCCTCGTTTAAGCATATTCAGCATTGATTAGTTCGCACATTTTTTTTTCCTCCAGAGCTTTTGGCTTCTTAGGCATTCAGTAATCTTCTTAGGCATTCAGTCAGGAGTTATTTTCATTCTGTGAAAACCTTGTCAGTTCTATCTACTTGAAATATTAACTGTGAGGTTGCTGGGCTTTTTAAGAAAATGGAAAAATAACCTGTATGTATATTCACTAAAGAACACAAGCAAAATTATTGGTCTGAGTTGTGATTGGTTTTTGTTTGGTTGTGGTTGCGTGTTTTTTGTTAAATTTTATCGTGTGGTTTGTTTGAAGTGATCTAACATCTACGCAATTTAGAGGTTTTCTTATTCGGCTGTTGTAAAGTATTTGAGATACTTCTCAGTTTTCAGGCAGGAGGGTTCTATAAAAATAGGCATTCATTTAAAATTTAGATGAAGGTTGTTTTCTGCTTAAGTACTTCCCTGCAAATAAAATCCCTAAACACACCACCTCCATCAATTTAGAAATCAGTCTTGTGAATGACTTGTGTTATTTTGCACCTTATTTGAAGTTTTCCATTAACACTAAATTTCAGTTTTGTTTCTGTGTTGGCCAGATTTAAGTCTCTACTTTGTCAAGTGTCCTCCTTGTTCTGCTTCTGCAGGCTTTGCTCCCCATGCCCTTAGCTTTGGCTGGGAAAGAAATACTGTGCCTAATAAGTGGAAAGAGCTGTCTAATAATACATCCAAGGTTGTAATTCAGGGGTGAAATAATTTACTTTGATCAGTTTAGTTTTTACTGGAACCACTCTCTTGATCTTGTCATCAGATGGGGCACAAGTGATAAGGTGAGGAGAAAGAGGGTAAACTGGAGTTTTTCGGGCAGTAGCACAGATGTATAACCAGCTAAGTGTGACTTTAATAATATAATTAACTTGAAAGAATGATAGCTACAATGATTTTCACTTAAAGCCTTAAATCAGGTTGATCTCTGCTGATAATATTTTGTACTTCAGAATGGATCAAGATGCATTAAATCTATGATTGAATGCCATAGAGAGTCAAATGAGACTGAGAAAAGAGTGGACAAGGACTTGATGGACCTTAGTAAGACTTTGTAAGTGGATATGATGTGTTACACATGGCAACATCCTTGTAAATTTGGCTTAAGAGTGTGTAATTGTCACACCATTTTGGAGTTCTGTCTACTGGCATCAATATTAGAAACAAATAAATTAGTTTTGAGGTTTGCAAATGGTTATTGAGAATAGAAGATGGTACTCTACATTGCCTTACAGGCTCAGAGAGCAAACCAAATCAATAGAGTTATTAGAATCAAAAGGAATCCCAAAAAATTCTTGGCAGATTTTCTTCGGTATTTTATTGCTAACAATTCTGAGCAATTCATGCAAGAGTGAATTTTTGTATTAAAACTAGAAAATGAAGTTTACTTAAAAATCTGTGCTTAGTCTTTTAGCTTTGCTTAATTAAAGAGCTGCATTGTGAAAAATGCAAATTAAATATTCTTTATAATTGAAATTTCCTTAGTTGATAAGTACCAGGCAAATCTAATACCTGATTCATCACTGAAAAATTGGAATAAAGAGTATTTTTTTACAATCAGGCTAAGTACCAGCATCTCTGAAGAAACAGGATGTTCCCTGAACTATGGAACAGTATGACATTTCCAGAACACCTTTCTGACTACCCTAAAGTGTTAAGAAAAATAAGAGCTTTCGTTTCCTGCTTTTCATATGTGTGTGTGTATATATATGGAATTGTGTTGATGTATTCATTTTTCTTTCAATCACCTGGTACCTTTTCCCTGATACTTGTAAAGTGCTAGTGTAAACTGTTTAAATTGCCAGATATAATAGTAACAACAACAATATTAACAACTATTATTATTATTAACAACTGTAGTAATTCTTCTATAAATAAAGAAGGATTTTATTTAAACATACTGACTTGAGCTAGTTTAATCTGTAAGTTTTCATTTGGTGCTCTTGATTTTGTCTCCTGAAAAAAAATGTATTTGTGCATGGTTTCTGTAGCTACTTATAGGGGTAAACAGCAGTTACATTTTTTAATTTTGTTATGTTCCTCTGAATCAGTTTTTTTGTTGTGCTTTCCTGAGTGAAGAACTCAAATAATTTTAGAGGTTATTAAATAAGAGACTTATATTGTATTGCATTTATTGTTGCATGTGAAGGGGTTTATTAGTGCATGTGTATTTTCCTTAGTAAATGTGGTTTAACTGTAATTAAATGAAACTCTATTAGTTGGCAGTGTGTTCTTCAGAGCTGCAAAACCTGAAGATGTCATGAACCTATTTTTATCTGTTCGTATATTGAAGAAAACTAGTTTTTGTACCTTTTTTTTGGTTGTTATTTTCATGCAACCTTATTGTTTAACTCAGTAGTTTGAATAAATTGACGTGAAGCAGTAAAATGGACTGTATTCAGTAACTAATTTAGTGCAGTGTACTTTGTTCTTGGGAGGTAGCAATGAACCTGGCTAGATAAGTGAGTTATTTTCCTTCAAAATACAGCTTTAAGTTTGTTATTAATACTATAATTTTAGCCCATTAAGGTTAATTTAAGTTACAGATTAACCTCAGACTTAAGGTATTTTGAATTAAAGCACATACAGCTATTTTTTTTTTAGTAATGAAAATTTGCCTTTTTCAATGTTGCATATTCTTAAGAGAGAGTTTGTTATTTTTTTAAAAAAATTATTTTGGTTTTCCTAACTGGTAGGTTTTTTATTGACGGGTATGTTTGTCATATATGAATGATGTCAAAATACTGACTCTGTTTTATTCATTCTTAGGTGATTTGCAAGTCAGATGCTCCTACAGGGGATGTTCTGCTTGATGAAGCTCTGAAACACATAAAAGAGACCCAGCCTCCTGAAACAGTACAAAATTGGATTGAACTGCTTAGTGGTAAGCCTTGCACATAAGGCATTTGCTTTTTTTACCCAAATAAAGCTAATTATCTGGCATCACTAGAGATTATATTGCAAGGTTTTTTGAGAGAAAATATGCAAAAAAGTTAATTAGTCTGTCCTCTAGGGTAGTCTCTTGTTGATTGTAGCCTTTAATCAAATATGAGTAACTGTTGCTTTTGACTTAACTTGGTACAGAAAGGATCTGTATGGAAGTGTCAGAGGACATCTCAACTCAGTGGAAGAGGTGCCTTCTGCTGACTCTGAAGTAAATCAGGACTGCACCCTGGAGATGTAACTGCCTTTCTCTGTGTTTGGAGATGATGGTTGGTGGAAGTTCAGAGCCTGAGTGTGGGCACTGAGTATTCAGATCTTTCAATAAAGAAAGGAGGTGAAGAGCTCATAGCTCGCACATAAAACTTGAGGGTGATTTGGCCATTAATCATAAAGAAAAAATAAAGTGTTAGGAGTTTTATTTTTTCATTAACTGAAGAAATGTAATAAATATTTTTAAATGTTAGATACTTCTTGTTGATCAAAACAAAGTCTTCAAGATGAGTACTTTGCACACAGCTTTCTGTGTAAAGCTAGTAAATAGTTGAGAAAGAATGAAATGTCAGTGATCATAGAATTTTGAATAGGTTTGTTTGGAAGGGACTTTTACAGGCCATCTAGTTCGGGCCCTCTGCAGTCAGCCAGTACACCTTCCACTAGACCATCCAACTGGACATTGGATGCTTCCAAGGACAAGGCACCCACCACCTCTCTGGGCAATCCATTCCGGTGTCTGATTGTAAAAAACTTCTTCCTTGTATCTAATCTCAGCCAACTCTCCTTCACTTTGAAACCATTACTCATGTCCCAGGCTCTGCTAAAATGTCTGACCCCATCTTTCTTGCAGTCCCCCTTTAAGCTGAGAAAGGCTGCAGCTCGATTTCCTTAGAGCCTTATCCTCTCCAGGCTGAGCTGCAGACAGAATTGATCAGTAGCCTTCGTCTGTTTTCACAAAGCACATAGATGCAGCTTCCTTGGAGTAGATCAGAGCTGTACTTCATTTGTGCAAACAGCGCAGGAAAAAACCCTGCACTGTTGACCCTCATTGTCAACAATGTGGCTGTGAGGTTGGGAGTAATGAGATTTGGAAGTTGCCTGTGTAAAATCTGCTACTTTTTAAAACCGATAAGCTGCAGAAATGAGCAAAATCTCTTTGCCTTTCTCTGCTTTGCCTTTCTCTGTTTTCTTTGTTCTTCTCATTCATTCTGCACCACCCTAAACAGTCTTCCTTGCACACCATTCATTCTCAGATCCTTGCCATCCCCCCTCTCCTGCTCCTTGGCTGTCAGGCAGGGGGGAGACTGGACTATATGTCAGGAGGGGCATGGCTGCTGTGGAGCCGTGCAGTTCAGTTCTCACTCAGCTCCCCTTCCCTCTTACAGCTGGGAAAAAAAAATTATTTTTCTTGTCCCAAATACATAATTTGTGCTGACATTTCACCTCCTTTCCCAGTGCAATGCGCATCAAGTTAGGACTGGCTCAAAAAAGGTCAGCTAATGAATGAACTAGTGTTGTAGGTTTTCTTTGAGTTAAGCTAAGGCTTTCCTGACCCTGCTGAGCTTTGGCTCTGTGAAGATAGTTATCATCAGTGCTGTGGCTAAGGCTTGAATCAATAATTTTTACTAACATATGTTTATTAATTACTAATTCTTGGATGGCATTAGTGTTCTTCGGTTCCCATGGTTTAGAGATCTGTCCTTCTGAAGAAAAATATTTCAGTGGGTCTGGGTGGGGATTTTTATTTTTATTGGTTGGTTGTTTTTGCTTTATTTTGATTTATTTAAAATAAATTCATAAACTCTGTTAGAATTTTGCCTTGGGGACCAGGTCGATCCTGGAAAAAAATCTACTCTGTCAATGGTTATCAGTGATGCAGAGTGCTGCTTGGAGTTACAGTACATGTGAGTTCAAAGCCATCAAGTAAATAAATGTGGACATGTAAGGTGATGTTTGCCAGGCTGATGTTTATAAGGTAGCCTCTAAAGAAAGCAAAGGTAGGGAATATAGACGTTTGAACCAAAATGTCAGGTTTCCTTCAGATGTAGCAAACATCTCTCTCCGTTTCTACAAAGTGTCTCTGTAATTGAAGAGCTTGGTCACAAGGTGTCACCGCAGCACTGACTTTCAGCCGCATGGCAACTGCACAAAAATCTAGGAAGTAACCTTTGCCCTGTGAAAGGTAGTAAGGAAACCACTTTTTTGTGTTTGTGTGATAGTTTCATTTATGATCAAACTGGGGAATCACATTCAGTGATGTGTAGTTGGACTTGTGTAGTTCAGGCCTGGCTGGGTTTTCTGCCTTTCACTCTGCAGTTGGAGTCACCTGATTTGTTTGCTTATCTTGGCTGTTACTTGGATACAGTGTGTGACACCCTCCACCACAGTGGGAGAAACCTCAAAGTCACCTGTAGCTTACTGTTGTTGTTGTTATTATTTTATGCTAACCAATAAATTTTTTAAAGTTTGGTACAGAAGTTCTCATATCATTTATGAAAAATCTCCATCTATGTAAGAAATACTTAAAGCTGTTCCTTTTCTTGCCCCTTAAAATGCGTAGTCTTTGACATCAGGAGGGGATTATGATAAATTCTTAAGTAAGCCGGAATTAAAATTTTTAGCCTGTTAAATAAGCTCTTAAGCAAAGGCAGAATTCGCAGTGATAAACAGTTTTAGTTGGAGCTGTTGATGCTGATTTTGTCCTCTGTCAATTTCCTCTATGCATACAGTCACACACTCTGAGGGCCCAGTTCTGCTGCTGTAACAGAAGGCATTAGAAATAATTTGTATAGAAGCATTAAAGACTCTGTCTAATATGTGGTTCATGTGAGCACACCTGTGCCACACACATTCTCACAGTGCATGGTCACTGTTTCATATGGTGGAGGCGGGAAGGGGGAGAGGAGTGGAAACCTGCAGAAATAAAGAAATCCACTGGGTAACTGTGCATTAACTTGTCTCTGTGGCAGAAGAAAAGCAGTAACACTTCTCCTGGTCTCTGACATGGTAAAAGACTGTAGAAAGGTGCTTAATTGTACTTTATTTTTATTGTTACTTAAATAAATTCTGCACAACTGATTGTTTTTTTTATTTAACAATACAAGGTTTCTGTTTATTTTTCATATCTGTAATCAAGACGTGGCTTAGTATTGTTTCATCCAAACTGTCAGTGTACCCCAGAGCTGCTCCAAGGAGGTCTCCTGGTCTCTGCCTCGATGTCAAGGATCGGAGAAATGCTGACAGGAGCACAGTGTCTTGTAGTCTGCTATATGATTTTGACAGCTCATTCTGCACCACAGAGGGCGAAAAAAAATCACTGCAGCAGTGCAGCTTAAACTTTGTCTGACTGTTGTGTGGTTTTCTTGCTGTTTTAGGTGAAACATGGAACCCACTGAAGCTGCACTACCAACTACGAAATGTCCGTGAGCGATTAGCTAAAAATCTAGTGGAAAAAGGTGTACTGACAACAGAGAAACAGAACTTCCTTCTTTTTGACATGACCACACACCCTCTCACCAACAACAACATCAAACAGCGCCTCATCAAGAAGGTTCAGGAGGCAGTTCTTGACAAGTGGGTGAACGACCCCCACCGCATGGACAAGCGCTTGCTGGCGCTCGTGTACTTAGCCCACGCCTCAGACGTCCTGGAGAACGCTTTTGCCCCCCTCCTGGATGAGCAGTATGATTTAGCCACAAAGAGAGTGCGGCAGCTCCTGGATTTAGACCCTGAGGTTGAATGTATGAAAACCAACACGAATGAGGTTCTGTGGGCTGTTGTAGCAGCTTTCACGAAGTAACTGCATTCAGACTGAAGCGTTCTCTCTTCTTTCATGTAAACCAGTTTTTTTCTCTTTTATTGACTATTCATGTCTTCTGTAATTTGTACCTTCTCACATGATGAATCGGCTTTTGTTTAATGGGAATTATAAGTGGTGTATTCCCTCATTCTCTATCTGTATACAGGATTCTGCTGGTACAAGAGACTTTCCTGTTTAAAACAACAGAAGAAGGGTGAACTGCCATATTGGCATTCCATTTCCTATTCAGTTTGAGTTACCTTAAATACTTTGTTTAATTTTTCACCTCATTGTTGAAGTGGTTTGTCACCAAAGCTCCATGTTGAAATGTCTGTCAGGACATTTTATACACAGATATTTTCAATTACATATAACAAAATTACTTAAAAAGCAGAAATGCCATTAAGCAGCTTTGTCAATAGTTCCTGTAAAATGCCCCATAAATTTTAATTTTCATTAATGCAGGTCTCTTGTGTACTTATATTTTCATTAGAATGATAGCTGAGTCATAAGGCTAGTATAGAAAGGTCCAATTGTTTCATAAACCAGTTTTGCGAGGGGATACATTCCATTATATTGTGTATATATAGTTCAAATTGTATATTAACAACTGCCCCATCTTAGTATTTTGCAAGATCTACTTACTTGTACACCTGGTGCCCCTTATTTGTTGTCAGCCATTGCCATCTGATGCAAAGAAAGGCCTCCTGCAGAGGTCCTGTGTGTGAAAGCTGTTTGTTTCCAGAGTCTCTGGAGTTTGTCATCCAGGTATTCTCAGTCTATGCATTGCCGTTGAAAATTAGTGAATGGAAAGAGACTGCTTTCTATCATTGGTACTTTTTTCTTTCCCTCCACTTCTGTATGGAAAAGACTCATGACCAGTACAATTCTTAAATGCAGTTTTTGGTTTTGTACACAAATTAATGTTTGTCTCATAAACCTTGAACTATTTTACACTTCAAAAACAAAAAGTCAGTCCTAGCAGGTGTTGCATGTAAATGGTTAGCAAGTAATGGCAGCAGTTCAGAGAATTCAGATTTCTGTAATGGGATGCTCTGCTATATTTTAATTTTTATATATACAATTATGCTGATTAGCACACTATTGTAAAAAAACCCAAAACCTATATAAAACCCTGGCTTTTTAAAATTTATTGCCTCTTTGCCGCTGCTTGTTATTTCCCATTGATTTCACAGTGTAAATATTATGCATTGAAAAAATTAAGCATTGATTTCTATACTTTTTTCATCATACCAATGCAGATTTATAGTGGGGCTTACAGGTGTTTAGAAACCTTTTGGTTAATATTCAGAACAAGAATACTAGATGGTGTATAACTGTAGAGTTGAAATTTAAGAGATCCCTTAATCTGTATACTAGCTTTTTACCTACCGTAAATAAACTATGATCTTGAAAGTGCCTGAAACAGAGTAAGCATGTCACTTATACTTTTTTGTTGCTAATTAGAAAGGTTTTATTGCCTAACTGAAAGCTTTAGTTTATATCCTTCTTATTAGAAAGGGAGAATTTATATTAAGGAGTTCAAACTGACTTAATCAGTGGTGTTGCTCAGATCTGCAGGATTCATTGCTGGCAGTGGGGATAGTGCAACTGTGCCTGCCCTATATAGACCTTTCAGTCTTGAGCACAGCTCTACAGCCTCATCTGTGACTGGACTTCCAATTTTGCACTTCATTTTCAATCACTGAGATGCTTAAGTAGTTGACTTTAAAATGCAACTTAAATTCATCGTACCTCTAGAACCTTTTTTAAGAAAGGTTTTTAAAAATACAGTCCTTGACATTTAATGGCACACTGTTCTTTCAGTTCTTAATGCTATTTCTTTAGACAAATGAAATTAAAAATATATTGTAAAGTATTTCAAATTCTGGTTTACAAATAAAAAGACAAACAGTGTTCTCTCACTTGTAAGATGCTGTGTTGAAAACTTTGAGTGGCTTGGGCATGAACTTGGGACATCGTCTTTTAAACATTTCAAGCTGTGATTGCTTTTAAGTGGAAGGAAAATAAAAATTGCTGTGTTGCTCTTATATTTGACAGCTTATGGAATACTTTCTGTATACTTGGTAGTAGATGCAGCTCACAGCTTTCATTGTCTCTCTCATGTGATCTGTTTTCTCATTTTCTCTTGCTCTTTGAGAGGAGGAGAAAGTAATTCGGCAGAAAGGTCAGAAAAATGGTGGAGTGTGCAGGAGCAAGTTATGTGCAGAAAACTTTTTAAATGGTTTTGAAAATCTAAGCTACTTGAAGCATGCTTCAGACTGAAAGTATCCTTCACAGTCCTTTTTCTGGCCTCTCTTCATCCTGTGAGTATTCCATTTTCCTGCTAGTTTCATGTTTGTTTGTGGGGGATATTGGAGTTTTATCACCCTTATGGTCTTCATGGTTTAGAAGTAATCTATGGTTTAGAATCCTTTTTTAATTCCCCCTTGAAAGATTATTTGGGGTTTTGTGGTTTTTGGTTTGGTTTTTTTCCACACAGAGGATAACTGCACACAGTATTTATCAGCTTTATTTTGCTTAGATAGGACCTCTGACCGTGATAGGGAGAGTCTGTGCTGGACATGTCAAAGAAATTGGATGTAAGTGAGGAAGGGTTTGGGAAGAACAACAGTGTCTTTTGCTGGACCACCTGGTGTAAACCTGGATGTGCAGGGGAAATAGATGAGCTTTTGGAGTCCCGAGTCCTAAAATTGTGCTTCCAAAGGCCCAAAACCTCCAGGAAGGTAAGTTTGGCAGGTTAACAGGAACTGATTTGGCTGACATTGTTGCCTTTGTTGCTATTTCAGGTTTTAAAAAATGGTTAAATATGGGAGACTGTGTTGATGAGATTCAGGTACCCTTCTTCCTGTGGGCTGCTACTGTAGCTCATAGAGACCTGCCTGGTTTCCAGACAGTTCTGTCTACTCCAAACCCTTGGCTCTCAGTGGCTGCTTCAAGTGAAGACTCTTATCCAAAGCCTGAGCTTGAACACGTGCCTCGAGGAACAGCATGTATTATTCAGGGACACATCCTTTTAAAACAAACTTTCAAGTCAAAACCAGGATGTTGAAAGTTAAATCACTAAGCAGTGTATAGACACACGCACGCACACACACACACATTTTCACAGTCCTTGAGATTGACATTGTCCTCTCTTGTGTTTCTAGAGGTGGCATTACAGTGCTGTTACATGGACTGGTAGTGAAACGTGTGTACCATAAATTATGCTTTTGAGGCAAAATTTGCATAAGTGGCGGTAAAAGGCTGCTGACTGTGTGCTCATGTGTTCATGCCCATTTCTCCTACAAGGTGAAGATATGTATTAACTGATGTGTTCTCTGTGAACTGGACTGAATCTGTACTGTAACAAAATAAAGCACTCTTTCATGCTATCAGCTGCAGGTGGTTACTGCGTATCACATGCATGCAATACATAAAGGATATATTTTTTTTTCATTTGCTCAATAATTTCCAGTTTTTCCTCAGGCTGCATTATTCACCAGTTTGAGAAACAACTTTTTTTAAAGGTTTTCATCAAAGCGTTAGCTCTCCTTCAGCTGGGCTCTAGGCAGTTCAGGCAGCCAAATTCTGTTATGTCCCAGTTATCCCTATTGTCCACCTTTTTCTGTGGAGGGGGGGTTCCAGCTTCAGAGAAATATGAATTTTTTTATAAAGTAATTTATTTTTGAAAAGAATTTTGGAAAAAGTAAGTTTACTCTGTGGAAATGCTTAATGCCTTTAACAGTTTAGTTACTTAGGAAATGAGATGCTGTCAGGTGCTTTGTAAGTATTAAAGTGAGATCTCAGGTGTGTGTATGGGGTGACTGCCTTGGGGCAGTGGTTGGGGAAGAAGCCTGGTCAAAGCTGCTGTCCATGTTAATCTCTGAATAAGATCTGGAGTTTCCTCACAGTGGGTCTTGCTTTCTCCTGCCCACAGAGCAGCAGCAGGAAGCCTGTGGAAAGCTGATGGTAAGAAATGTCTTCTGACCCTGAAGAAAGCTGCTGTGGAAACACAGGAAAACCTGGGTCCCAGGACAGCAGACAAAACTAGGGAAAGCAATGCTGATAAATAGTAGCCTTCGGCTTTCCCCCTAACCTCCACCTTTCT